>NC_135634.1:22976250-23690000 GCF_053574225.1 Canis aureus
CTCAAATAATGCTCATTTCTTTAAATGTAATGTCAGCACTCAGTTAAATGTAACCACACACATAAGAAGATAATAACTTAGTGAAAACCAACAGAAAAATAGAAAAATTAAAATAAATACAGAATATGTGGATATTGATTTTATCACACATGAAATTTTATATAATATTAGTATGTTGAAAGAATTAAGTAACAAGATTCAAAATTCTAATAGAAAACTAGATACAATAAAAAAAGAACAAATACAAATTCTGAAGTGACAACTGAAATAACTAAAGTTAGTAATGAGTCAATGCAGTTAACAGAAGATTAGACATAGCTGAAAAAAAAATTAAGAGTGAACCTAAAGATAGGTCTGATACTGTCTCCATACTGTAGTATGGAGAGATTAAAATTATGCAAACAAACAAAAAGAAAAACTGAAAAGAGTGTAAAAGATACATAAAAGTTAAGAATACATAAGGGGTGCACAGATTTGATGCTACTGAGCTAACAAAAGACATGTATCTTAGTTGGCTCCAGCTGCCATAACAAAATTCTATGGCTAGAGTGGATTAAACACAGACATTTATTTTCTCACAGTCCTGGAGAACATGAAGTCCAATATCAAGGTGCCAGCAGATTTGGTTGCTTTTGAGAGCTCTCTTCCTGGCTTGTAAAAAGCCACTTTCCTGATGCTACATCTTCAAATGACAAGAAAAGAGGCAAACTCTCTGGTATATCTTCGTATAAAAGCACTAATCTCATCAAGGCTACACCACCCTCATGACTTCATCTAACCCTTATTACTTCCCAAAAGCTCCATCTCCAAATACTACTACATAGGGGGGTTAGGGCTTCAATATATGAATTTGAAGGAGAGATAGAATTTAATCCACAGCAATATGATTGTCAAGTTAGATTCACATGACCTGAGATCTTCACCAGTATTCAAATTTTACAGCTCGTTTCCATGATACAGGCAATAGAACAGCTCACATAAAGCAGAAAGTGATCTGAAGCATTACACATAAGTTTCAGATTCTTCATTCCCACAGCAGAAAGGTCTTTCTTACCCAAAAAATCCAATGTTTCTAATATGATACATGGCATATACTTCACTTCACCTAGTGGAGAATGATCATCTTATAGATATCTCCCTTTTAACAGCTGTGTATGTGACACTTTTCAAGTTAAGATTAATAATACTATAGATTCTGAGTTTATTTACTTTCCACAATATTTTATCAGAAATACTCTGCTAAGAGCTTTCCATAAATAAAGGTATCATAAAATCCTTTAGGTTCATTTATGATGTCAGTAAGATTAGACTGGATCATTTTTCTTCTTTTGCTCCTCTGGGAGTACCTTCTTATAATGGCAGTAAATAATAGCATAAGCCCATTAACACCCTGTGGGTGATCACCAGTATGTTTCCAATGGAGTATAGGAATTTCCTCTATAAAATATGTGAATTGTTACTTATATCTCTTCATAGGTGCACTGATATTCTTTAATCAGCTGACTTACTGTTTATTCTTTTTTATACTAATTATTGAACATTTATATATACTGGAGGCATCTGATCATGTAAAACTTCCTAAATTTAGCCAAAGTAACTTCAATTAGTTTCCAAAAATATTATATCAATTCAAGGCTTCATCTCAGCTATCCAAATTATTTTCTCATTCTGGAATCATGGTATGCATAAATCACGTTGTTAAGTAAAGAACTTTTATGTTATTAGGTTGCTATGGCAAAGAAATTAAAATCATGTATTTCATTTGGTGTGCAAACTAAGATTATAATAACATATTCCATCATTTCCCAACCAAAGTAACTTTTTCCATATTAAAAATGACAGAGATGGTGGCTAGAGGCATTTTTTTTTTAGTCAATTCTGTATTTTATATGGACATAACTATCTTGCAAATAATATTGTATGGGCTTTAACAGATACCAGATCCTATGTGTTACTATATAGTGTTGCCCATCTATCCCTCATAAGGATAACACTGTGTTGTTCTGTTTTGTTTCATTCCTAACCTGTTGTAGCACGGGGTCTAGGATATACGTAATGGGCAGGCTCAAATGAACAAGAAAGAGAAAATGGAAATCATTCTTATTTGTGGCACTTGGGTCATTAGAAAACAATGAAAGCCACACTATCCAATGATGACCTATCAAATTTAATCTTACCAAAGTTATCCCATAGCTAACTAAATGCCTTTGACTTGGCTCTCTAAAATCCTGACCACATAACTTTGCAAACATCAGATTTCATTGTAACCCCAGTATCTAATAGTTTTTCCTGAGGGGTTAGGAGCTACTCCCAGAATTCTTGACAAATATGAATACAGTCTTTATTGATCATTCCATTCAATTAGAACTGTGCTGTCTCTCCATTCTGAAAGAGAATTCCTTCTAACAACCGTGTTTGTATTAAAAAATCTTTGTGATAAAAGGCCTCTAGTAATATTTTCTCAGCCTCATTTAATATACTATGACAAGCTCCTGATATCTCTACTAAACATTTGGGCCCATTTGAAGCAAATGGTGATCAAGCTATCACATATTTTGTTCCATTGTACATTTATTAATTTGTGAAATTTGGGAAAATCATCTGAACAACCAATACTGTGTACCCCCAAAACTGTCTATTTGGCATATTGTACCTATGAATACAGGTTCATCTGGGTACACTAAAGTCTTCCTGAGGTGCCTGGCTGACTCAGTCAGGAGAACATGTGACTCTTGATCTTATTATAAGTTCCAGCTCCATGTTGGGTATAGAGATTACTTAGAAAAAAGTAAAATATTTAAAAATAGTTTTCCCATAAAAGTCTTTTGTGTATTTCGAAGAGGAGAGAGCTATACTGTCAGACTCTATAATCACATCCACATGTAACGTCTTTGAGGATGTCCAAGTTCCATTTCCATTTTCTTTAAATAAATTCTATGCAAATTCATATTTGGCTTAATCAAAGGATCATAGTAAACTGTGACATAATGGGCAGGCAGTTTAAATATGCCTTCTATCACACCCACACAACTGTTTAGCAGCATCTTTTCTTTGTTTCTGGCCTTAACGATGAAGAGGCTCTACTCTCTAGCATCCTCCACTTTATCCCATTAACTTGACTAGCAGGTGTGCTATGTCAAATCTTTCCTCAGATTCATCAGGTGAGTACGTGAAGATCAGTGAAAATCCAGTCTTCTACCAGATAAATGCATCCAGGGTTTCTCCCAACATTGGTTATCAACACTTTATCTAAGAGAAAGAAATGGGTTTACTCTCTCACCCTAGAAGGCTAACTTGGAAATAGTGTGACTGCATTCTTTTTTGGATTTAAATCCACTTGTGACAATCTTTCCTATTTATCTGTTCTATTACTATTGTCACATTTATTACCTATTTTAGCTGAGGCAATTTATTTATTTATTTAAGATTTTATTTATTTGTGAGAGACACAGAGAGAGAGAGGCAGAGACATAGGCAGAGGGAGAAGCAGGCTCCATCCAGGGAGCCTGATGTGGGACTTGATTCCAGGACCCCAGGATCATGACCTGAGCCAAAGGCAGACGCTCAACTGCTGAGCCACCCAGGTGCCCCAAGTTGAGGCAATTTATTCCACAACTGGTGTTTCTGTTTCAGCACATGTACTATTTATCCACAGATCTGATGAAAATAGTTGGTAGATCAATAGGTAGATAGATAGAACAACAACAAACAGACATTCGGTAATGGACCTGCTTTCATGGGGCTTCAGGAAGTGACAGTATCACTCACCCCAAAGTATCTTTAGGAATTTAAACTGGTGAGTTCAATGTAATCAATATTGTGCACTGAGCATTGATTTCAGCTTTCTTGATTTATAAATTTGTATTTGTAAGTTCAAACTTGATCCTGGAGCCACTGGATCAGTCCAGACAAAATAAACATTTTACAGGTTGGAAAGATGTATGGCTGTGGAATTATATAATTTTTGGCCACCTCCACTTGCTACCTCCTAATCCTAGAACCTTTTCCATTGGACAATAAGTGTTTCAAACATCCATTGTAGTTTCACTGCTCTGAAGTTGATAAGGAATATGGTAGGTTTATTTTCCTGTTCATGTCTCTATTTTCTTAGCAGTGAAATATATACCTTGATCAGGAGAGAAATTCCAAGTAGGTTGTTGAATTGACAGATAATTTGTATTCTGAATCTTTACTTGTACTCATGGAGTTGCTCTAGACAAGATTAGTGAACTCAAGAGGAGAACAGGTTCTGGTTCCAGTTAACATTCTCTGGGTCTACTGGTAAAAGTCTTCTGTAACCCACTAATAAATTCTGTTTTGACTGACACTTAATAAAAATCTAACAATTGTCTTTCATTTGGGCTATTAACAACAGCTTTTTCAGGCAACCTTGAAAACTACCAAGAGGCATTCATTAAGTACCCTATTTCGATTTTTGCCAAAGACTCTGCCCTGCAGTGTTGCAGTTGAAGATACTTCTATATTAAATAACCAGATAAATTATAAAAGCTTACTTAGACTTTCTGGGCCTACTCTCCATAAATCTTTTAATGCTATTTCTCTTTAGGACCCCTGAAAAGGCTTTTATCTTTAAAATTTTTTTGTCAGCTTTTTTTTTCTTTTGACTTTGTGAACAGAAGTTGAAGAGGATTCTTTTTTGAAGAATATGATATCTCCAGAACCTGAATAACCTGAGTAGTATCTGAGCTTCCTGGGTTTTTGCAGGATCTATGAAAGAGAACAATATATTTCTTAGAATTTGAAAATATGTCCAGTTGATCTAGTCTATAAAATTCCTGAATAGTTCACAGATTGGGTTGGGCATTTGATTTTAGCTGGATTCATCAACCAGTTTACCTTTGACATATGAGCAATTAAGGTTTTGAACTCTTTTTGAGCTGAGAATGCCACATCATCAACTGATTTCCATCACATGAAAATGCAAATTGTACTTGGCTATATCCCTAAATTAGAATGAAAAAGAGGGTACTTGATGGCATATCACTTCTCCTTGCCCTAGTGTTCTTCCTATATATTGTTTAATCTTTGATAGTGTACTATTAATCCCCACCACCACCAGAGCATCTCCTTTATGTATTTACAGGAAAGAAAGTTAGAAAAGGACTTAGTGAAAATCAAACTCCTACTAGCTCAGCCTTCTCTTTTTATCCTCCTCAAACTCTGTAGTGCCTAATGTTTACTACTGAGGAGGGCTCAGGAATTCCAAATTTTCACTTAGCATGGCCAATGAAAACTGGAAGAAAAATGGAATTAGTTAATATTTATGTAATTATCAAAGGCAACATGTATCTGCATTAGTACCTGCATTAGTTTCCTATTGCTGATATTAAAAAATGATCACAAATATAATGGCTCAAAACAGCACAAATTTCTTAGCTTACAGTTCTGGAGGTCGAAAGCCTTGTCAAGGCTCTGTTCTTTCTGAGGCTCTAGGGAAAATTTTGTGTTTTTTACTTTTCAGCTTCTAGAATCAGCCTCATTCCTTGGCTTCTGGCACTTTCCATCTTCTCAGCTTGTCATTGCATCACAAAGACTCTGCTTCCCTTGTGATACCTCCTTCTTTGTAATATGCCTGCCTCCCTCTTTTAAAGACCGTTGTGATTATGTTGCCCCCCTCATCCCTACTGCTCTTGAGAAAGGGCCAGTCTGAGGACCCACGGTGGGGGGGGGGGGTCCCGCAGGATGAGTCAAGATGGTCCTTGGCTTCATAGAGGATGGAAATCAAACATACACCAGCAGAGTTTACTGAAGATAGATATATAGATATAGATATATAGATATATATAAAGAGAGAGATAGGGATACAGACTGAGCATCCCAGAGACTTAGAAGGAAAAGAGCATGAGTCTAGTCTTTGCTTGGGGTCTGGCGTTTTTATTGGTGATTGTGGTCTGGTGCATGTGTCATTTCAGGAGTCCAGAAACTGGTCAGAAGAAGGACAGGATTCCAATATCCTTCGTAAGCCACTCATTCCATGAAGCCGGGGGTCTGGCATGGAGATATCTAGCCACAGTATTCTAGAATAGGCATATAATGGCTCTGCTCAGTCTTTCCTTAGATACCATCCATTGTGTTGGAAGACTTCAAATATATCAGTATCTCTTGTCTCTTACAAGGAAGACATATGCTATTTGTATTACAAGGCATTTGTAGAATGGAGTGGGGATGCAGGTCCTAACCAATAATAGAAGGTGGAAAAGAAGCAAAAACAGTTTTGTTTTGTTTTTTTTCTCATGAGTCCCTTTGGTTTCCCTATCTCACCACTACCCCTGACAATGCAAAATAATCTCCCCATCCTAACATCCTTAACTGCATCTGCAAAGTCCCTTTTGCCATATAAGGTGAGATATTAATAAATAATTAAACTGCCAAGTAAGACACATATGAATCAGAAACTCTTATTTGGTATACATATCTTCCCTAACAATTTCAATGACATAAAGAACCAAGAGGAAGTAGAAAAGTAAAGAGGGGTATAAGTTGTGCAACATGACTTTATGTTTTCTTCCTCTGTCAGACTTGCTCTGCAGCCGAGTAGTAGACAAGATCTCTAGCACACCATATGCGAGCACTTAAGTAATGAAATACCTCATTTTTACACCCAGGTTTTTATATATCTGCCTTGAAATTTTCTGGAGAATCATAACTCATAAATCCATAAATTCCAGGATTATTTATCATAAGCAATTATAAGCCAGGAATATTCTGTTAAGTAATTTCAAAAGATAAGAATTCTCCTTCTAACAAACACCATTGATCTAGCAGGAGGTGACTTATTAGAATGTTTACAAGGTTATTAGACTGGAACCCTTCTTTGTTTCTCCAGAAGCACTGTCCCTCCCATAATTTGGAAGAAATGGATTCTAGGCCAGCTGCTTTAATTCCTGGCTCTGCAAGTGCACTGTAGAAACCCTACAGTAAGATTTGAAATCATATCCCAGTTCCTTTATTTATTAGCTATATAACTTTGGAAATTATTTATTTTTTGGATTCAGTTTCTGATATATAAAACATGAACAATGAACAATAATAACATAAAGCTCATTCATTTAACTTATGTAAAATGCTTGACATAGAATTTCAAAACAAATGTATATTCAAGGAAATTATAGCCTTTAAGAAATTATGATAAATAATCTCCTATATTTTGATTCATTAAAATGTTTAACAGGAAGACAGTTTCTTAGACTGTTGAGGATCCCCAAAATGAAACTAACAAAGTTAAACTTTGCTAATTATGATAAGTAAATATTGGCTTACCGAAAGTACCTTAAATTTGAATGGAGAGATGCTTAATATAAAGTAATAGTTTAATTCCTCGAAGAACTTTGGGAGCGAGTACGGGAGATTTCTGAATTTATGGCCTCCCGTGGAATGAAGTGTTTATGGGCATGTATTTGTTACACAGATATACTGGATGTTAAGTACACAATCATGCAAAGAAAATCTTGAAATGAGTCCTTTCTTGAGACAGATTTACAGTTATTTGGAATCATCAAGTCTATATATGTTTTTCTTAGGGCGTATTAACATGTCTGTATTTTGGCTAAAATTATCAGAAAATTACATTCTAGCAATAATAAATAACTGCTGTGACCAAGGATATTGGATATCTAACATATGACTGAAATACCAGAAGAGGATATAAGAAACAAAATAGGAAGAGATAAAGTACAATTCAAGAAGATCAACAACGTCAAAGCACACTAAAAATTAAATACATTTAAGCACATTCTAATCATACTTCTGAAAATCAAGGACAGGGAAGAAACCTTGAAATGTGCCAAAGGGGAGAAAACACATTACCTACATAGAAGTAATGATATAAATGACAGTTGATGCCTCATTAGAGACCTTGGAGACTAAAACATTACTAAATGACATCTCAAAAATGCAAAACAAAACCAGAAACAAAACAATCCAGATTATCTACTAAGAATATCCTTAAATATTAGGCTGATATAAAGATATTCTAAGACAAGTAAAAAAGAGAGAATTTGTTGCTGGCATGCCTATAAGAGCAAATGCTAAAGGTTGTGTAGAATAAAGTGGAAAGATACAAAATGGAAATTAGCTTTTACAAAAGGAGTGAAGATAATGAGGAATGATCAGGAAATATAAACCATACATAGGCTGTTTTACCATACTTTCTTAGAAGGTAACTGACTAAAGCAAAAATAATGCTATTCTAATGCAACTTTTATAAAGTATGTGTCAGTAAAAGATATGATGACAATAGTTCAAAGGATGATAGAATGGGTAAAGAAAGTTTATTAAATTTTTGAAGATGGAAGTAAAATGGGAAGAATGCATTTAAAAGTATTATAAGTGGGTGCACCTGGGTAGTGGTTGAGCATCTGCCTTCATCTCAGGCTGTGATCCCGGGGTCCTGGGATAGAGTCCTACATCAAGCTCCCTGTAGGGAGCCTGCTTCTTCCTCTGCTTATGTCTCTGTCTCTCTCTGTGTGTCTCTCATGAATAAATAAATTTAAAAATCTTTTTAAAAAGTACTATAAGTGAAGAAAGATATATCTGTGGACATCAAAGAGATTAATATACAAGTATATTTCAATGACATGACATTATTTCAGATTTATAAGATAATTACAGAATGGTAAATTAAAAATGAATAGATGAATTAAAATTTTATACTAAAACACATTGATGGGGCATCTGAGTGGCTCAGTCGGTTAAGCTTCTGCCTGTTGATTTTGGCTCAGGTCATAATCTCAGGGTCATGGGATTGAGTCCTGAGATGAGCTCTGCACTCAGCATGGAGCCTGACTGAGATTCTCTCCCTCTGCCCCTTTCCCTGCTTGCATTCTTTCTCCTCAAATAAAGTAAAATCTTAAAAAAAAAAAAAAACTACACACGTTGAAATTATCTAAAATCGTTGAAGTGATACTATATTCCTATAGTAATTTATTTCATAGATTTTATTTTGAAAATGTGTAAATGCTTAACATAATTTTAAAAAATAAGAATAAAAACAATCTATACAGCAAAGGAAACAAATGAATTGATATAATGGGTGAACATCACTACACTAAGAGAAACTATTTCAAGTGACGTCAAAACAGTAATTGCTCATACATAGAGTACTATGTAAATCAGTACACAATAATTTAGGTTTAATAAATGGAAATGCTCTTGTAAAGACCTAAAAAATCTGAAAAAAACTATAAGTTACCATTTTTCCCAATATTACTGCTATTGTTATTTTGAAAATATGCATATATTTTATGCATATACGCTATCAAATCTATTAAAGTTATATTAAGCAGATTCAGAAGTCCATTAGAAAAGGCTCTCATTGAATTTGAAGGTCACAATTTTGGCACAGATAACCAATTTTCAAAGGTTAAAACGTATGAAACAGATTAAAAGCCATGAGATCAGAAAGATATGATTAAGTAATCACCTTTTGAAGATGTTAGGGAAACACATTCATTACTCTGAAATCTTGTAAACAGAGAAAAAAATAAAGCATTTAACCTATTCTTGTTATTTCAGAGTGAACTAGTTGAGGAGAAGAATTTTCTCCTTATGAAATTATATTATCTACTAAATATCTATAAAGTAGTAATTGGACTGTGCAAACTCCTAATGAAATAATAAATATAAGTAATAATTTTAACAGTTATTGATATTACAAGATGTAATGCACCCCCTGAGCACACACAGAACCCTCTATAAATATTCTTGACCGATGATTGATCCAATGCCAGATTAACTGTCTAGATCTAAAAATCAGAAAATACAAAAAATAAAGGGTACAAAAGAGTAGATTCAACCCAGCATTTGACAGGAAAATATGAATTTAGAAACATATGCATATATACATACACAAATATGTATATGCATAAATAGTTATGTGTGCTTATGTGCACGCTTCAGTATATGTATATAGTCATGGGATACAACCAATTTTTTTTTAAGATTTTATTTATTTATTCCTGATAGACACACAGGGAGAGGCAGAGACATAAGGAGAAGCAGACTCCCCGTGGGGAGCCTGATACAGGACTCCCGAGACCCTGGCATCAAGTCCTAAGGCCAAGGCAGATGCTCAACCGTGGAGCCACTCAGACATCCCTAACCATTCTTTTTTAAGATTTTATTTATTTATTCATGAGAGACACAGAGAGAGAGAGGGAGGCAGAGACACAGGCAGAACGAGAAGCAGGCCCCATGCAGGGAGCCTGACGTGGGACTCCATCCCGGGATCAGGTCCTGGACTGAAGGCGGCGCTAAACTGCTGAGCCACCTGAGCTGCCTCCTAACCATTTTTTTTAATTGAAAAATCAAATTCTTTAGCCCCCATTTGGCATCTTTATTATAAGAAGAATATACAAAGCTATAATAAAACAGTGCAAGATAATTTTTATTATTTATGTTAGCAACTTCACATACTCTTCCTCTATTATGATTACATTTTCCTGCCTATGGTCATGTCTTTGCCATTTCCATTGGGAAGAAAATAAGTCCTTGTCTTACTGATTTGGGGCAAGAACACATGATATGCATTGGTAAATTGAATCTGAGTTGATTCTATGAATACCACATATGAGCAGAAGTGCTAAAAGTGGTATCTTAATTTTCTGCCATCCCTCTTGCTCTTCAATCTGCCATGGAGGTGGGCATTCCCATATATAAAGCTGCACTTTCCCTGCCTCCATAGATAAGAAGACCCAGAGATGCCACTGGTTGTGGATCCATAGCTTACCTATAGCCTACATTTAAAGTGAACAACACATTCAACTTCTTGTTGAAAACTATTGAGATATTGGGACAATTTGTTACTATAGTAGTATTGACTAACATACCATTTCTAAGAAAATTTCAAAGGATATAAATAACAAAAGCTTAAATTTCCTGGGAACTAAAAGTCTTCTTGAATTATACTATTGTATCAAAGGCATTGATAGACCATTTGTTTTACTTTCCTTGGTTATGGTGATGCTAAATTTTCTTTTGCTGCTATGACACATAACCATAAACTTGGTGACTTTAAAAAGCACAAATTTATTATCTTACAGTTCTGTACATCAAAAGTTCAAAAGAGATTTCCCTGGGCTAAGATCCAGATATTAGTAGATTGCATCCCTTCCTGGAAATTTGAGGAAAAAATTGATTTCCTTGCATTTTCCAACTTCTAAAGGCTGCCTATTTTCCTTGGCTCATGGTCTCATTTCCTCATATTCAAAGTCAGCAATATTAAGTTGAATACTTCTCATGCTGCCATTTTTCTGATTTTCTACCTCTCTCTTTTACTTTTAAGGGCTATTGTGATTAAATTATACCTTCTAAGGTTAACTCAGGACAATCTCTCTCTCTAAATGTCATTAACTTAATCATACCCACAAATTCCCTTTTGCATGTAAGGTAACATAATCACGGGTTCCAGTGATTAGAATGTAGACATATTTGATGGATCATTTCTGCTTACCACAGTCCCCTTACCTCACTGTTTTGTGGTATCTCTTCCCTTTGCAAATGGGACCCCCAAATGTGGGGCAATGATTGGTAGAAGCTGGTGGTATAGGTGATGAAAGGATTTACCCAAGGCAGAACAGAGGAGACAGAAGTTTATTGAACACATCTGACAGGACAGCAGAGGACAGATCATCTGCCATAGGCAGTGGTTATTGAAAAAGCATTGGAGTAGAAGGCCAGACAGCAAAGGAGAGACTGTCTGCAAGGAGGTGGGAGGTAGGGGCTGTTTTAAAGGGGGAGGGGCAGTTGGTAGGGGCTGTTTTAAATGGCTATGTATGGAATTTACCCCCAGGTAACTGTGCCTGGTTGTGCATTGGTCAGTTAGGGCTTTTAGATATTTTGAGGTAAGTTATCTGATAGGCCTGTCTGTAGTCAGCCAGGTGGTTCCTAAGGGCCCTTTGTCTTTTTTTTTTTTTTTAAGATTTTATTTATTTATTCATGAGACAGAGAGAGAGAGAGAGAGAGAGAGAGAGAAAGAGAGAGAGAGAGGCAGAGACACAGGCAGAGGGAGAAGCAGGCTCCAAGCAGGGAGCCCGACAGGGGACTCGATACCGGGACTCCAGGATTACGCCCTGGGCCGAAAGCAGGCGCTAAACTGCTGAGCCACCTGGGCTGCCCTTTTGTCTTGATCAAGTTTACATTGCTCAAGCTTGTTGTCTAAAAGCAGCCTCTACATTTTTATCTTTTTATTAGTGCAAAATAGTTACCAATATACAGCTCCAGATCTTTCAGAGGTTCAGTTAAATGTGTGAATTAAAAGATTTTAAGATTTCATCTTCTATGCTAAGTCTGCTTGTCACATTTTTAAAAGATTCAGTGAGCTAATCTAGTCGATTCTCTAGTTGTCAGACTCACTCTGACTTACCCTTGTTTGATTTCACATCTTAAGTGATTTTTAATCATGAATTTGCTTTAACTGCCCCAACACACATTTAAAACTGTTTTGAATTATAAAACTATTTCCAAAGAAAATCCATTCTTTACACGAGTCAACAATAATATATAACATTTAACAAATGAAATTTCAATGTTTTATATAACATTATCTTGTATGTACATTTGTGAATATCTACCAGTCTCTGATACTGACAGTCTTTATGTTGCTCCTCTGCTTTGAGCCTTTAATAATAATAAACCCCTCATGGATTTATCCTTCAGCCTACTCAGCCTTGACTTTGGCACTAAAGGCTTACCAATCAGCACAGGGAAACAACTGACAGGCTTGTACACTTGTGGAATGTGATTAATATAGCACACTCCATGAAAGCCAAACTGCTAATCAAGTTGGCATTATGTGGTAATGCACAAATCTATTTATTGCAACATAGCCTTTCGCATTTTAGATTGAGACAGAGACTGCTGATGCCAGTGGAATTGGCTTGAGGAACTCACTGAAATTAGAAGGATTAAACACTAATTACTGGAAGGAAATGGAAAAGATTCATCATAATCACTTGCTGATACCCTTGCTTTAGCCAGACTGTCTTTTTTTCCATAATTCAAATCCATATATATTTACAGCATAGTTAAAATTATGTTGTTATATACCTAAGAATTTTCTAGTGATTTGTATATAAGTCTGTTTCCCTTGATGCTTGTTTGAAAACTAGTTGATGTGTATTATATTAGCAGACTTCTCACATATTGAGTCCTAAAGAAATTACAATTGCAAAAATTATGGTTACTCTCTCATCTTGTCCCAATTCTCCTATGGTGTCTCTATACCAATGACATTATCATTTTCATCTTAGTGCTATGATCGACTATTTCCTTTTCTTCTCCCCATAAACGACCATTTACTTCTTGAATGACAATGTGAAGAAAGCAAGAGAGGAAAAGAGGCAGAATGACAGAGAGAGGGGGAAAGAATAATTGTTACTTTTGTCCACTAAGGATTAACTGCTTTATTTATTTATTTTATTTATTTATTTATTTATTTTTTAGGATTAACTGCTTTAAAGCCTGCCATTGGCCACAAGGAAACTGAGAAAACAAAACAAAACCAAAAAACATAAGCAAGGGTTATCAGACATTGGACAACTGACAGTGAAGTGTTGTCATCCCTGATAAAGAGGAAACAATGAGGTGAGCCCTATTATTTCTTCAGTATCAGTCTCCAAGTTAGAACTCAGGGGTAGGAAATTACAATACCCTGGGGGGCTTACTGAATTAAACAGATGGAAGTCAGTGTGGAGAGGCTGGACCTATTAGAATTCCCAACATGAGGAATGGAGAGAAGGGAGCTGTTAAATAGAGAGAGAGAGAGACAGAGAGTACTAGAGATTTGTGAAGGCCTTGCCTGACTCTTTGGATGCTGATAGGTGCATATGTGAAATGACAGGATAGAATTACTGAAAAGTTGTAGGCCAAATGAGGCTGGTAGTTAGTTTCCTATAATTGGAGACCTGTGTCACACAGGGATTGAGTAGAGTCCTCATAAAGGTCAGACCTTTGCAGTGAGACCAAAGTGGCCCTAGACTAAACACTATTCTGGATCAGTCATAGAAAAAGTCTTTCAAAAGCCTCTAAGGGGATAAAATGATCCTCAAACTGCATAAGAGTATGCCAATCAAAATTCGAAAGTATTTTATACAATGCAGCAAAATGCAGGGGCACCTGGGTGTCTCAGTCCATTAACTTCTGCCTTTGGCTCAGGTCATGATTCCAGGGTCTTGGGATTGGAGGTCAGACTCCCTACCTAGCAGGGAGTCTGATTCTCCCTCTTCCTCTCCTCCTGCTCTTGCTATCTTTCTCTCCTCTGCCTCTCTCTCCCTCTCTCTCAAATAAAGAAATATCTTTAAAACAAAACAAAACAAACAAAACAAAACAAAATGCAGCATTCAGCAATGTAAAATCCATAATGTGAAACACCCATCAAAAGGGAAAATTGAAAAATATTTTAAACTGAAGAAAAATGAAAACACCAAACATACAAATTTGTGGCTTACAGCTAAGACAGCGCTTGGAAACAATAGTGAAACGAACACTCATATTAAAAGGGAAAAACATCTAAAATGAATGATACTTACTTTTATCTGAAAAAAAAAACTAATAAAAGAGGAAAGAAAACATAAAAAACAAAGAAAGAAAATAATGAAGGCAGAAAAATAATGAAACAGAAAACATTTTAAGAAACATTTTTAAACATTTTTAAAAATGTTTAAAAACTTTTCTGTTTTAAAACAGAAAATGATGAAGGCAGAAAAATAATGAAACAGAAAACATTTAAAAAAAATTTTAAAATATTTTAAAAATATTTTTTAAATGTTCCAATGTTCTATTTTTAAAATCTTTCAATGAAGATTAAAGCTGTTTTTCTGAAAAGATGATTAAATTTTAAAAATCTCTTGGGATGCCTGGGTGGCTCAGCGCTTTAGCACCTGCCTTCAGCCCAGGGTGTGATCCTGAAGTCTGCGGATTGGGTCCCACATTTGGCTTCTCGAGGTGAGCCTGCTTCTCCCTCCATGTCCCTGTCTCTCTCTCTCTCTCTGTCTCTCATGAATAAATAAATAAAATCTTTTAAAAAATTAAAAAAATAAAAATAAATTTAAAAAATCACTAGCCATAGTTATCAGGATAAAATGAGAAAACAGAAATTATTGATATCAAGAATAAAAGAGACAACATCATGGCAGATACTATATGCATTAGAAAGATAAGGAATTATTATTTTTTAAAATTTTATTTATTTATTTGAGAGAGATAGTGAGCGAGAGAGAGAGAGAGAGAAAGAGAAAGAGATAGCATGAGTGGAGGGAGTGAAAGGGAGAAGCAGATTCCCCACTGAGCAGGGAGCCTGACCCAGTCCTCAATTTCAGGACCTGGGATAATGATCTGAGCTGAAGGCAGATGCTAAACTGACTGAGCCCCCCAAATAAGGAATTATTATGAGCAATTCTATTCAAAAGCATTATTATGAATGACTTAGATGAAGTGGTCAAATTTCTTGAATTACACAAATTACCACAGCTCATTCAAGAAGAAAGAGATGACTTGAAGAGGCCAATATGTACTGACAAATAAATTGATTGATTGATTGATTGACACACACAATTTTAATTAAAACTTTCTCACAAAGAAAACTTCATGATTAGTTATTTTACTGATGAATTCCACCAAATATTTATAGAAGAAAAAATATAACTGACAAATACAGTTATTCAACAAATTAAAGGTGAAAAAAATAGATTCCAACTGATCAAACTCATTACTTAGATACCAAACCTGACAAAAACTTACATGAAAATAAAAATACTTCTCAAGAACTCCTATGAACATGGAAACACAGACCTTAATAAAATGTTGACAAACAAAATCCAGCTACATATAAAAAGAAAAATGCATCAAAACTTAGTGAGATTTATTACATGAATACAAGATTGGTTTAATATCTGAAAATCAATGTAATCTATTATGTTAGTAGATTAAAGTACAAGAATCTTGATTTTATAAAAAGGCACAAATAAATTTTACAAAATTTAATATTCAATTACAGTAAAACTTCTCAATGAACCAGGTGGCCAAGAAATCTACTTGAAAAATGATAACCATGATAAACTAATAGCTTACACTATACTTCATGGTGAAAGAATAAGTTTTCCTCTGTTAAGTCCCAAATCAGAATAAAAAAATACTTGAGTTTTTAAGGCAATTAAGATAAAGCATATAAACTGAAGATTTTTGTTTTTTTGGAGATGACAATCTTCTATGTATTAAATCATAAAAGACTCTACTAGAACTAATAAGTGAGTTTATTAAAGTCACAACTTCAGTTCTTTAAAAGATATTGTTATGAAAATTAAAAACATTGAAGATCAAGACACATTCTGAATTAAATATTTGTGAAAAATATATCTGAGTTTGTATCCAAAAATATATTGAACGATTACAATTCAATTGCAAACAAGCCACTCTATTAAAAATGCTAAAAATACATGAATTTTATCAAGGAAGATATCCCAATACCAAAAAAAAAAAAAAAAAAACCTCAGAAAAGATGCAAAATATCTTTACATATTAGATAAATGCATATTAATACTATAATAAAACAACATTGTACACCCAATATAATGGCTAAAAATAAGACTATCAATTCCTGATGGGGATAAGGACTCTCACACATTTCTCTCTTGGATATTTATCAAAAAGAATTGAAAGGATATATCCAGAAAAGCATTTGAAAGTTAGAGTTTGTATCAGCTTTATTAAAATAGCCCCAGAATGAAAACAAACCAAATGTCAAGTGAATGTGTGAAAAATTTTATAAAATGGAATACTACTGAACAATAAAAATTAATGTAGTTTATTCACAAATGAATGAACTGCAAACGTTGCCATGAGACAAATCTATCTAGAAAAGGCTGGGGGCACCTGGGTGGGGCTCAGTGGTTGAGCATGTGCTGTTGGCTCAGGTTGTGATCCTGGGGTCCTGGGATCAAGTCTCCCATCAGGCTCTCTTCAGGGAGCCTGCTTCTCCCTCTGCCTATGTCTCTGCCTCTCTCTCTGTGTCTCTCATGAATAAATAAATAAAATCTTAAAAAAAAGAGAAGGATCATGATAATGTTATTCTCAGAGGCTAAAGCCCTATTGTATTTCTTCCCTTTATAAGAATAATGAAAAAAATTATTCTACCTTTTTTTCTAAAATATTTAAAGTATACAATTAATGAAATATGTCCTTGCCATTTGCTACAATGACTGTTGAATGTTACCAGTATTGTTAACTGTCCATTTCAGTATTTTTTGTCTAAAACCACATGCATTTGGGGGCACCGGGGTAGCTCCATAGATGAAGCGTCTGACTCTTGGTTTCTGCTCAGGTTGCGATCTCAGGGTCATGAGACTAAGCCCCACACTGGGCTCTGGGCTCAGCACAGTCTGCTTCAGATTCTCTCTCCCTCTCCCTGTCCCTCCTGCTTGTGCTTTCTCTCTTTAAAACAACTAAATTAATTTTAAAAATATACATTTGGAAATTCCAGCCTTACTGGATAGAATTGACCATTCTTTTTATAAAATTCTTTCTTGGCTTTTGAAGCACATCAATATCCTGATTCCCTTTCAACTTCTTTTTTAAAGGCTGATTTCTGCTATGTTGACTGTGTTACATATTTTCCCCCCTCCTTAACTCTTTTAAAATATTCTATGTTATCACGTTTACAGTCCAGCTTTATATTTTCTCTCATTTTGAATATGTGATGTCTCTCAAACAATTCTCCCAAATGTGGTTGTTTCCTATACAGCAAAAAATATAATCCCACTAATTTTAAATTCAGATCATAGATCTACTGTTGGAAAGTACATTAATTGCTCTCAATATGTGTTCTTCCTTTTCTACTTAGTAATAAAACCGTTGCTTGATATTTAGCTTGGCACATGGTCACCTAGAAAAATTAATACATTTCTAAGCCTCCTTTGCATGCACATGTGTCTCACTACCTACATTCTGGCAAATGGAATGGAAGTGGAAATGGTATGTATAAATCTAGTGACATGACATAACCTGCTTCCTACTCGCCTTCTGACTGAACTACAGACTAGCAGAAGACTTACAAGATCATAAGGTCACCTTGGGAATAAAATCCAAGAATGACAGTGCAAGAAGTTAGAAAAGATCTGGGTCCTTTATGTCGTATAATACCAAACTTCCCTGAATTGACCACCTCAAGAATTCTTTACTGAGAGAGAATTTGCTATCAAAACTCTTATTTTAGAACTGTCTGCTACTCACAACTGAATCCAATCCTAATAGTACTATAGTTCTCAGGTACCTTCATAAGCTGCATATTGTCCAATAAGTAAATATAAATGCTTAGTCTGTGGTGGTCTATCTATGGTCTATATCGACCAATATGGTCTATATCTATATTTCAAACTTTCAGTACTCTCTTTTGAGATTATACTGGTTTGATTTTTTGTATATATGTATACACGCGTAAGTTTTTTGCATATATGTACACATGTATATATTTGTATGTTTCCTCTAAATGTGCCCTGTTACCTCAGTACTCATTAAGTGCTATTCTGTCTCTTCAGAGGTATCCAAACATCAATGACTGACTTTATCAATCTCTAAGCACCCTTCATTCACCTTTGCTCAGATTCAATAATCTTTAATTCATTGCGGATTTCTACCTATAACTCTTTTATGATGGTAACATTCAGTACCTTACTTATAATTATTTGGAGATCTCTCTTTTTGCAATGAGTTGTTTTATCCACGAGTGCATGTGTATAGATCACATATTAGAAACTGAATAAAACCTATTTTATAAAAAAAAAACTATTTAAAAAATTATTTAACATGTATTGAGTAACTGAATTCTTAGAAATGTTCAGTTTATCAGGCACCATTGACTATTTGCTTTTTTCTTACTGAATTAACTTTTGACTAAAACTTGTCCAAATATTCTATTCTTTCTATTGATATAATGTCATGAATTGACTCCATGTTTTTTGCTGCATAACTGTGTCAGTTATTCAAGCTAAAATGTGTTACTTCTGTTTTATCACTATAAGCATAATTTTATTTTTAAAAGATTTTATTTATTTATTTGAGAAAGTGAGAGATCATGAGCAGTGGGGAAGGACAAAGGGAGAAGCAGACTCCCCACTGATCAGGAAGCCCAATGCGGGACTTGATCCCAGGGCACTAGGATCATGATCTGAACCAATGGCAGCCGCTTAACAAACTGGGCCACCCAGGAGCCCTAAACATCATTTTAATATGAAATTTTTCCATTTGGAAAAAGTAATAGGCAACAGGGTCAGTACACATTAAATATTAGGATGGACTTAGGAGAAAGATTTTATGAGTAAAAATCCTCACTCTACAATTTCCTATTTATAGAAAAAATGATATTTCATAGCATTATTTTTAAGCAATAGATTATTCATAAGATGTTATGTAATTTAACATTTTAAGTAGTTATGTAATTAAATTTAAATTATACAATATCTCTAAAATTCATGAAAAGGGTCTGGCCCAGGATAAATATTCAAGAAATAGTTATTGTTCGTTTTAGTGACACAAAAGAATTTGTAAAGTACAAAAACATCTTTAGAGGAATGTTAAAATTATCTGCATCCCTGTTATCCTTTGATATTTTTTCCTTAGAGTTTAATGCATTTAATTTCAGTCCATTTGGGAGGCCTTGGTTGTTCAGTGGTTGAGCTTCTGCTTTTGGCTCAGGTCGTGATCCTGGGGTCCTGGGATTGAGTCAGGCTCCCTGAAGGAGTCTGCTTCTCTCTCTGCCTATGTCTCTGCCTCTTTCTGTGTGTGTCTCTCATGAATAAATAAATAAAATCTTAAGAAAAAATGATTTCTAAATAAATAAATAAATAAATAAATAATTTCAGTGCACATTTTTGGAAATCATAAAATTAACCATGGATTTAAAAATATGTAATATCAAAATTATTTGATTTTATGTATCCTATTAATTTTATATATGAGTAAACTTCACTGTGTAATTAAGTAATCTAACTTCAAATCGCCAAATGTGATTTATTGTGATTATTATACTTCTCAAAAAATATTTAAATTTCTTTGTTCTAAAAATATGAAAATATCTCTAAACTTTAATTTTTCTAAGTAAAAAATATTTAATCCTTTGTAGTCTATTGTTGGATGGAAAAATATTGGTGTGCTCAAATGCTATTAAGTGGAATTTACGAAACAATTACAGTTGGACAATAAACTATAGTTATACACAGCTATAATTGTGGAAACATATTGTTTAACTGAAAATTTTTCTAGCTAGCAAGAAATGGAAAATGATTAATCTCAGTGGCATCTTATTTATTGACTTCATGCCACCTTACAAATCAATTTGTAGAGAAAGATTATACATTGTAAAATGAAAATATACTAAAATGGAAATATTTCAGAAAAATTGCATAATCAGCATCAGAAAAAATATTCCAAAAATTCTGAAAAATTACATTTAGTATTAAATTAATACATATTACTATTTAATATACTATATTAATTAATGCATTTCCAAACCTGATACATGGAGGAAACAGGGACATCTTCCTAACACCTGGAAGTGAACTTTCTTTTTGGCTTTCTGTCTGGAAATTGCAAAATTAGAGTCAGTACATAATAGATCTGGTTAGAAGTTTATAAAATGACAAAGAATGAAGCAGTGGCATCCACCTAGGCAATACTAGGCTGTAAATTCAATGATGGTATTAAGTTTTAAGAAACTATGTGTCCATGAAAATACCAGAATCAAATCAACAGTGTCTTCATTGAGTAATGTTCACCTAAGCACTCTCCAACAGAGAGAATTTCCATGCTTATGGACTTACAGATTCAAAATTTTGGACACATACTTCCCTTTTATGAAAATTATAAGCTTTATAATGTGTTGTTACTAAATTCTGAGACAACCGATTTACAGTCTCTTCAGTTGAATATAATCTCTGTAAGAGCAAGATTTTTGTCTGTTTTGTTAACTGCCAAATCCCTGGTGTCCAGACTAGGGTCTGACCTCCATATGCTCTCAGTGGATAGGTGTTGACTAACTAAAAGAAAGAGTTCCATGGTCATGTCAGGGGTGGTTGATTTTTTTTTTACAAGGAGATGATACACTGATGTGCTTTCATTAATATTTCAGCTTGGTTGAGAGTAACATTTCTTGATGGCCTTGACATCTGAGAAAGGGGACATAGGAATGTGCCGTTAAAAAATATGCCAAGCTTATGCTAAATAGCTAAATAAGCATTTTTTCAATCTCTCAGAATCAATAGTTAAAATGATCCCTAAAATAGTTAAAATAATGCCAAAACTATCAAAAAATGAAAGCTTCTGAGGTCCACAGTTATCATAAGAAATAAAAACTACTATGATGGATAATATTTCTTAAATATTAGTTGGGCAAATACTTAAAATATGAATCATAGCCAGTAAGAGTGAGGATGTGAGAAAACTGGTTTTCTCTTAGATTGTTAGGATGAGTTTTATGAGTATAAATTTCTTCAATATCAGTTTTACAATAACATATATATTTATATACACACACATGTACATATACTTAGATACTGATTGCCGCATATCTGTTACATTAAAATTTATAACAAATCCAATAATAATTTCATCTGTACTGCTTACATATGTATAGCAAAGTATTAAACACCTGGGAGAAGATAGTGTGGGAGATACTTGTGTGGTTACCTGACAAGTAAAAATAGCAAGTTTCAGAAAAATATATGTTATATAACTCTTATTGGGAAAATATGTGTGTGCATAAATTAAAAAATCATTCACACAGACATATATGTATATATTTATTCTTATTACATATTTTACATATATTTGGGTGTTTGGATGTATTTTTGAGATACACATGCCTATACATGCACACATATATTTGTGTGTGTGTGTGTTTATTATTTACATAGGTGTTCCTTAGAAAGCTGTTGCCTCTGGGAAATTGAATGAGAAAATATGTTTGTAAGTTATTTTTCCAAAAAAAAATTTCCAGTTATAATGAAATACTTTAAATTTTAAAAAGTAGACTTGAATATGGAGTCCATTTAGGAAAATCAGAGCAAAGAAAAGGCAACGTCAATTTATTAACTACTCAATTATTTCACATTCGTTGGTCTGAACCTTATCAAGATGGAAAGAGATTGAAAAAATACGTATAAATGAACTTGTACTTTTGTATTTATGTTCCCATTTGAAGTTCCACAAACTCAGTTGTAAAAATAATAGTTTTACTTAAGAAGTAAACTTCTTTGCCGTTCATCTTCTTTTAAATGATCTCAAACTTACAGAACCATTGAAACTATAGTAAAAATAAGCTTTTGAACCACTTGAAAGTATTTGCTGATCTGATGTCTCATCTTTCTCCTTACTTCAGTTTGTATTTCTTACATCCAGGGACATTTTCCTATATAACTAAAATATACTGTCAAAATCAGCTAATTAACATAAATACTATCTGACCCTAGAATGAACTCATGTTTCAGTAATGCCTTTTAGAGCAAAAGGTTCCAGCTGAGGATTATAGTGCATATTGTTGGCCTGTGTCTTTAGTTTGATTCAGTGTGGGTGAGTTCCTCAGGATTTTCTTGATTTTTATGACTGATATTTTGAATATTATAGGCTATTTTGTAAAACGTCCCTCAAATCACACTTGACTAATGTTTCATCAGGACTAGATTCAAGTTATGTATTTTATACAGGAATATCAGAGGAACAGTATTCCAAATGTTGCTGTATCCTCATTGCAACCTATGGATTGGCACAGTATGTCAATTTGCCTTATTACTGATGAACTTCATGTTGCTAATATTATGAAGGTACTTACTGTTTGCCAGACTTCTCCACTATACAGTATGCCTCCCAATCACAAATAATAAGCATTTTCTTTTGGGAGATGCATTGTAATTATGTGATTCTCCACACTTCATTAAAATTTTAATTTATTTATATCCATATGTGGTTATGATTTCTTAATTTATTTAATGCATTATTTTTTATTACTAAATTTATCTTGGTGCTCAAACTGTTTTAGATTTGGGTGAGGAAATTCTATTATTTTGTGTCCTTTTGGAATATTCTCCTTTTTTAATTAAGATTACAATTCTTGGGGATCCCTGGTGGCTCAGCGGTTTAGTGCCTGCCTTCTACCCAGGGCATGATCCTGGAGTCCCGAGATCAAGTCCCATGTTGGGCTTCCTGCATGGAGCTACTTCTCCCTCTGCCTGTGTCTCTGCCTCTCTCTGTGTGTCTCTCATAAATAAATAAATAAAATCTTTAAAAATAATTACAGTTCTTCCTGGCAGAAGATATTCTATGTCCTTTTATATTTTCTTTGGCTGAGTCCACAAATCAGCAGTTTCTCCAGGTAGCTCTGTTTTTTGTTTTGAAGAAAAATGTTAAGTAGAAACCAAGGTACTAAAAAAGAAAAAAAAAAGAAAAAAAAAAAAAGAAACCAAGGTACTGGTATGAGATGTGCTCACTTTTATTGCATACCCCAAGCCATCTCAGGGGACATAATTAGGCTGTACATATATGCATTCATGCACACATATGCACATCCATGTTAACATCCATGTTTATTTCTACATCTATCTTTATATATTAAAAGCCATGACTTTATACTGAAATACTCCAGTTAGATTCAAACTACAAGATTCATTCTAGTCTTTCCTCTTTCTGAGCTTCTTCTCCCAAATGCAGTCTTCCTCATTGCATGTGGGGTTTCAGCTCTCCATGTCCGGATGTCCTTCTCACCTCACTTGAGCTCTGTCATCCCACCACAGGGTGCCTCCCTCTGAGATTTGCTTGGTCTCTGACCCCATACAAAGATGCATGCATGACCCTCTCACCGTGGTTATGCCCTGGTAGCTCACGTTCAGTTACTTTCCTCACTGCAATTGGCTCTGTTTGCCTCCTACATGAATACCCTCCTCACTCACTCTCTTATTGAGTATCCCTGACTGACCTGATTCATGGTTGTCCTGCTTACCCTTTTTTGACTCTGACTGTAAATGTCATAACCTCCACTGATCAGATTCTGACATTCCATGACAGCCTACTCCTGTATCTCCCTTGTTTTTGCTGTATCTCCCTTGTTTTTGCTGTTAACTTCCTAAGCTTGGCCTCTGCAGCTCTCTTGGAAACTTGCCTTGGCTTATCTAGGCTCTCACATTGCACTTTGAGCTCCTGTCCACCTCACTTTCCAAACTGCACCCCACAGTGGCTACCTTTCTTGCTTTGCTGCACCAAATAGTTTTATGCCTGAATTTCTTGGAAAAGGAAGGTAAGAAAGCAAATAAGAGAAAGGTGAAGAGGAAGATTTGTTTTGAATCTTCAACTCATCATTCTTTGTACTACTATTTCTAAAAAAGTTGGTATTGTCTTCCATTTTCCCAGGAGTCCATTTATCTGTTCAATAAACACATACTCAGCCATTATCATTTGCACAGCATTTTATATTAGTCTTTAAATGTAGACTCTCTCTAAATATTTAGACTCTCATGCCAAACTGAAAAATTCAGTAGATAATATACTGAGATTAAGATGTACTATTCCATTGATAACTAATGAATATTATTAAATTAACATCCATCCATTGTAATTCCTTCTGTTATATGTACATATTTTAGAAAATTGGTTGTTAGTAATTTGGAAACTATTATGAGCTAGAAGCCATTTGAAATAATATGATTTCCTACATATCCCTTCTTTAAATCACTTTTTCTTTTAGTTTAAAATTTACTTTCAGTATCATTATAGTAATGATATATGCCTATAGCACTGTATGCCAGCAATGGTAACAGAACTTTCACACTAACCTTATTAAGTAGGTATTTTTATCACTACATCTAACATATGGGAAATCTGAAGTGTTGAGGTTAAGTGATTTTTTCTAAGCTCACTGATCTTGTGATGGGACATGGAATTAAACCCGAGCTGTTATACTTATTTGATATTCCTAATCTTTGTTTTTCATGTTCTGAAACCGAATCCAATTTTCATCAGAAATTCTATTCCATCATTTTATTACATACCTAAAACATAGCAAATGGCATACATTATATAATTTCTTTTATAAATAGCTGTTCCCACTGTTTAGAACCTTCACACTGTGTACCCCTACCTCCGTAATTTCTGTCAATTCATTCTTGTTCTTGAAGACCTGGACAGGAATCACCACTTCATTTTGAAAACCAGTGTTGACCACTTACCTACTTCTAGACTGGTAAGTTGTACTTTCTGTATATTCAAGTATAAAATACTCAAATAAAGTTGAATCTTTTAATATATTTATTATTGAGTTTTTATAAATTATCTTTTTTATCTTTTGCATATCTACGATATGATCCTTATCATTTTCGAGGTAATTTCCAGTTCAACTTAACCTTGTCTAGGCTATGCCAATGACAGTGTTTTAGAAAGAGCAGATGGTTATTTATTGTATAGTAGAGTAAAAAAAAGAAAAATGAATGGGTTTAATTTCTGGAAGGACACAGTCTTTAAACTTTGTTGTGCAAACAAAATGGTTATTCTGTAAGAATTCATATTAGCAGAAAAACATGTTTGCTTCAAACTAAATATTACTGATATAGTTTAGATTATGGTTAGCTACAAAGCATGAATGTCCTGCTAATTTTCTTTTTAGCATTTTGACACACATATTCTGTATCTGAGGTCCATAGTTCCTCTTCTTGGACTACTACTTTAAAGAGAGAAATCAAGCCCATGGCGAATTAGTTTTTGTGCACTGTTGAATATAAAATAGTCTATGGTGTGTGATAAATTCTCATGTGAAGTTGAGCGATTAATGCACACAAAAATGACATCTTGATGCATTAAATCTGTGTTCACTCCAGAACAATTAACTTGCCCTTTGCTTATGAACACACTCCAGAACATTAACTTGCCCTTTGCTTGTCAGATTCAGGAAGAGAGTATCGGCTTGCAGATAGTAAAAAATATTCCAAAACAGAGATACCTAAGGGGCTCAGTTGATTAAACAACTGCCTTCAGCTCAGGTCATGAACCCAGGGTCCTGTGATCAGCCCCACTTTGAGGTCCCTGATCAGCAGTGAGCTTGCTTCTCCCTCTCCCCTGACCCCTCATCCTCTTTCTTGCTATTTCTCTCTCAAATAAATAAATAAATAAAATCTTTAAAAATATATTTCAAAATAACAATGGACTACACTGATGGTCCATATGGATAGCCAGACTGCTTCAAATATTTTCTCAAATGACTCTAGAGTCTTCATGATCAAGAAGGAAAATCCTCATTTGTTTACATATATCTCAAAGTTTTTTTTCCAAAACCTAGATTATAAATTGTTCTAATCAGCACTGTAGGTAACAGCAGTATATCTGTTTCCACGCAATTTTTCAAGTATGTGCAGAAAACATAATAATATTATTGGTAGTAATATACAGTAATTTGTATTTTACATGCATTGGCTATCCATAAATGGAAGTTGACATAAATGTTTGGCATTTCACTTTTGTATGTCACTGGATTTTCAATTTGAACACCCACCTTTACTTCTGCTTCTCAACTATATTGTTTTTGAATTTACCTTTTTCCTTCTGAAGTAATAAATACTGTTCATGGAAGCTTTGCTTCAAAATGGCAATGACATATTAGTGAAAATGAGACTCTGTATGTATAATTACACACCATGTAGGTATCTTACTTACACTGCTTACATAGACACATTTTTAAATGTTTGACATTAATTTTAGGATTATGATGATCATCTTTTTACTTCTAACATAAACAAGTTTTAGCCACAACTGGCATACAAACAGACCTATATAGCCTATTCCTGTATACAGATCACTTCTAAGATTATGAAATAAGATTTAAAGAAATTTCTTATGCCAGATTATATAAAAGAGTTTAACTGAAGGACAGTATATGAGATGTTTTGGATTAGTATTTCTCAAACTTTAGTATTTGGACCTGCAGTATTGGCATAACCCATGAGCTTATTAGAAATGCAAATTCATGGGCCACATCCCAAAAGACTGAATTAGAATCTCTGGGAACAGTGCCTAGAAAATTGTTTTAGTAAACGTTCTGTGTTATTTTGTTTAATGTTAAAGTTTGAGAAACAGCAGCAAAAATCAATCTATCTAATCTCATCTAATGATTAAATGAGTAAAATGTAGATGAATATTTTAATATCTAAATAAATATTAAGATATAAACCTTCAATGCTATATATTTAAGCATAAATCTTAATATGGCTCTAATTGCTGAGCATTTTGTGTGCTCTGGGTCACATAGGCATGAGGAGTATCTCCTAGGAAGATAAAAGATAAATGTCAGTGATAGCATGGAGTCACGTTAGGGGAGCATGGAGCACATATGTTTCTCATCCCAAGGAGTCTAAAAGTAACTGGGGAGAGAATATCAGTGATTGGTTATAAAAAATTGAGGACCTCATAGTACTAAAAATGGAAAGATCACATATAAGAATGATCCTGTTACTAATTGAATCTCTTGTAATTTTTCTCAGGAAATACAAATATAACCCCTTGTTTATAAGAAAAGCTTGTAAAATAGTCACTTAAGGTTTTTAAGGATAATCTGTATATTACTTAGAAATGTTTAAAGTATTCACTAAACTTTTACATTTATCTTTTTTGTTTTTAAAGACTTTGTGTTTTTAGAGCAATTTTAGCAAAATTGAGAAGATATAGAGATTTTTCATATAACCCCTGCCCCACACATGCATAATTTTCCTCATTATCATTCCCCACCAGAGTGATACATTTATCACAATTGGTGAACTTACATTGACACATCATAACCATACAAAGTCTATACTTTGCCTTAGGGTTCACTCTTGTTGTTGTAAATTCTATGGATCTAGACAAATACATAACAACATGTATCATTATAGTATTATATAATAATCCAAAACTGTTTTCCAATTTACCTAGTCATGCTTTTTTCTTCATGTATTTAAGTGAGGTATATAACAATTAATTATAATATCATTAAATTAGTTTGTAGGGGTGTGCATTTCTTTTTTTTTTTTTTAAGATTTTATTTATTTATTCATGAGAGTCACAGAGAGAGAGAAGACACATAGGCAGAGGGAGAAGCTGGCTCCATGCTGGGACTCCAGGATCATGCCCCCAGCCAAAGGCAGTCGCTCAACTGCTAAGCCACCTGGGCATCCCAGGGGACTGCATTTTATCCTGGGTTTTCCTAATATCTTGATCTTAGTTGATGTCTTTACTTTTATTATTGCTATGTGCTTATTTTTAAAGTTCATTCTTCGAGGTGTACAATTCTATGGCTTTTAGCAAATACATATTGTATTTGTACCACTGCACAGTTCCATTGTCCTAAATATTCCAATGGGCAACTCCTTTTTGTCATATATTTCTCCTTGCCTAACTCATGTTAAGTATTTTGTTTTCCATAATCATTTGTAGATGGAATCATACAATATTCAGGCTTTTGGATTTTTGAAAATGCTTTTAAAATTCATCCATGTTGATGCATGAAACAACAGTTCTTTCTATTCCTGTGCAGTATTATACTGTATGAATAGACAAAGACCATTCCTCTGCTGAAGGGCAGATGAATTGTTTCCAGTTTCTGGCAATTTTGAATAAATCTTCTATAAACTTCAATATACAGGCTTTGGTTTGAACATAAGTATTCAATTTTCTTGGGTAAATATATAGAAGTGATATAATTGGTTCAAATGGTAAATGACTTTTCAACTTTTTTAAAAAACTGCTCAAATGTTCTTCAAAGTGATCATAATATTTTGCATTCTAAGCAACAGTGATCGAGAGTCCCAGTTGCCCTGCATGCCCCTTGATATTTGGTAATCTCAGGTTTTTTTTTTTTTTTTTTTCTGTTTGCATTGTTTTCATTTTAGCTATTCTAATAGATTCTAATAGATGTGTAGTAGTATTTTGAGCTATTAACTCCCATTTCCTTAATGATTGATGTTGGACATCTTTTCATATGCTTGTCATTTATATTTTATTTATTAAAGATTATGTTCTGATCTTTGACCACTAATTTTGGGAATTGTTTTCTTTTTAAGATTTTAAGAGTTCTTTAAATGTTTTGAATACATATCTTTATCATATTTTACTCTGACTGAAGAGTCTTTTTTATAAAAGCTTTTATTTTAGAGCTAGTCTGCTGATAGCGAATGCCTATTATTTTCTCCCCCTTCATTTTGAAGGAGATTTTGCTGGGTACAGAATCCTGGGGTGAATATGTTATGCCTCAGTGGTGCTTCCCCTTCCCCCCACCCCACAATTTCTGTGTCTTCAGTCTTCTTAAATCAGTAGTTTGTGGTCTTAATTTTGGAAAAATTTGACCATTATTTCCTCAAAATGTCTTCTTTCCCATCTTTTCTCACTTCTCTTTCTGAATTTCGGATTACACTCATATCAGTTTGATAACTGTCCTGGAACTCTAGATAATTTTTCTGTTTTATTGACTTATTTTTCTTCGCATTTCATTTTGGATAATGTCCAATGGTATATCTTTAGTTGTACTGTTTGTTTTCTCACCCATGTTAAGTCTTCTGATGCACACATCAATAATATTATTTATCTCTGCATCACTGTTTTTTTATGTCTAGCATTTTCATATGCTTCTTTCATATAGTTTCCTTCCATCTGATGAAATTAACTATCCCCTCATGCATGTGCTTACCTTTGAAATTGGAGCCTTTAACACATTAATCATAGTTATTTTAAATTCCCTAAGTGTTTAAACATCTGTGTCATAATTGATTGCTGTTTACATTTTGTTTTTGCCTTTTGTATGCCTGGTAATGTTGTTCTTGTTAAAATTGAATGTTTTGTAAAGTAGTAAATACTGAGATAAGCATTTTTCTACTTAGAGATGAGCTCATCCTTTTTTTTTTCCAGTTATCTCTTTAATGTGGGGATTTGTGTTAATATAGTTAGGAATTGACTGGGTTTTAAATATTTGTTCCTGTGGTCATCCTCAATGCCCTATAGTGATACCTTGCATTTCTCTAGTGATAAGCTGTGTTCATAATGTGGAATAATATATCAGAGGATTCATCTCAGAAAGTGCTCTCTGCATCACTTTGGGTCTCTCCCCTAGACTTTAGGTCTCCCCTTGTATTTCTCTGCAAAAGGAATTATCTTTTGCAGCAATTTCAGCTGTTTTCACTATTATTTTCACTTGATTTTTATTAGTGTGGCATTAGTGAGGACATGTAAGTGTGTTGTTTTCTAAAACCCTCTCACATGCAAAACCTCAGTCATGTGTAGGTACCATGAAAATGGGTAAAAGTCTAGAAGCCCTCCTCCCCCAAAGGTATCCTTGCCCCTGCTCCAAAATAACACAAGGCTGGGCTTAATATTCCTGCTCTTCCCCAGGAACAGATTTTTTTTTTCCCCCTTTGTCTCCCCTCCCAGCTGCAGTGGGTTTTCCCTGAGTCCTGTGTGTCTACAGTTTTTATGTAGTTTGTCTTACTCCCTGCGGATTAGTTTGTGTTCTATAAAGGGTCCTTCTGTCTACACTCCTAACCAGCACCACAGAGAGTTTTCTGAGTTCTTCCCATCTTCCCCATGAATGAGCAGTGGGGTCCTGGAGAAGAAGCAAGAAGGTGCTTACTCCCCTGTATCTACATGCCTTTAGGGATTTTACACCCGTATGCTACTCCACATTCATCGTTAGCAATTTGTTAGACATTTTCTATCCAAAACTTCTTATGGTTGAATGTGATATCTATATCATATACCCCCGGTAAACAAATGCTCAGGTCCTTTTTTTTTCCCCTGCAGATTGTTTGGAGAGGTGATTGAAAAGAACTGATCTCCAGTGGACCCATGAGCTAGATTCAGTCACTCCAAGCCACTTCTTCCCCTGTCCTTGGAACGTGAGTTCTGCTTGCTTTTCCCACTCCATTAGGCTGCTCCAAGGACATAGCCTTGAGACAGTGATGTAGTGTGGAGAGCACCTGCATGATATACATGACTGAATCGTTAAGGCTTCCATATAAACTAAAGATTTGGGTGATGGGTGCACAGATCCACTTGCTTCACCCAAGGCAAGTGTCTTATGCAACTTCACTTTGCTTATTAAAACTGCCATCTACCAACCAGTAATGGCCTGCCTGTTTCTTAGATCTCTTCCTGCCCCATGAGTACAAAGGCCCATTTCAGATTACACTTGGGAAGCTCTGTTTGCAAACCTACACAGATTCCTATCTGAAAGTTATGTATTACCATCACAATAAGTCTTGTTTGAAAGTATGTTTCTTTTAAGAAAAAAAAAAAAATGTTCCCCCTCTCGTTTGTGGATTTAATGGCAGTGGATTGAGGTGGGGCATCCCAGCTACTGCTCTGCTTTTCCACTGGCAAGGAGACCACCTGTATATGGGGTAGGGGGGTGACCACAGAGTGAAGAGCTAGAGTGGTGAGAGGTAGCTAGTGGTACAGAAAGATCTCCAGGTGGCCCAAGACACGGGGACTGCTGGGCAGCACAAAGATTGCTTCCAGCAACTGACCGGGAGTGTGGAATGTCACAGCAGCTGCATGCCTGTGGGCGCCCTTTCGGGCATTTGATTAGCACCTGTATTTGGATGCTCCCACTTCTCCTTATAACTTCTGGGGAACTTGCAGATGACAAACATGTGAACTGGCCACTGCCCCCCTGAGGTCACCTACTCCCTCCCTGTGGCTTCCATCACCCTGTTCTAGGCTGGAAAGAGTGACAGTATCCTGGTTCTAAATGGGGCCAAAGGTCCTCATGGCAAACGTCAGTACCATGAGCTTATGGACCATCTCCTTGCCCGTGTAGGGGTTGAAGTGAGAGATCTGTTCCTCCTAAAATAGGAAAGAGGTCTGTTTGGATAGCTGTCTGGTCCCTTGGGAAGGGCTAGCTTCATGCCAAGGCAGTTGCAGGTTTTCTGGATCATGTAGGTCTTGCAGATGTGCTTGGTGACAGTCTTGGTGACTGTCTTGGTGATAGATGGCAGGGAGTGAGGCAGGTAGGAGTGGAAGGTTGGCTTGTGGCCCCTGGTGGAGGGTTTATGTGGCTGTTGATATACTCACAGGAGGCCACATTATTGTACTTGCCAGTCATGGAGTTTTGGGTGAGGTTAGGTGTCTTCTCTAGAGTGGCTTCAAAGAAGGACTCACTCTCAGGTTGATTACTTAAGCAAATAGACTTAATACTTGGAGACCACTAGCCATGGCTGTATATTGGGATTCCTTATTATTTTCCCTGTGACCTCAGTTCCCTGATTGGTCAAATAAAAATTATTAATTTGTGTATCTCTAGCTTTTTCCTTCTTGTCAAGGTGGAAACAGTATTCATTTTTGCTTAGTACTCTAAGCTGAAACAGTTAGCCTTATTTTTTTATTTTTAATAAGGCTTAAATGATTTTTAGGTACCAAGTATCATGCAATCAGATTCTTAGTGAAATTCTGAAATATTTATACTATAGATGTTACAATTATGGCAGTTGGCCTGGTCATATTTTTATAGTTTTCAGTTAATATTGTAATAGAGGATTGATGCCATTTTTATTCTCTTAATGCCATGAATTATTTGAGTTCAAAATTATATCTGATATTATGAATGTACCAAATTTAGTGTTAGATTGTTTTGACCTATGAGAGAAAACTTGGCTTTACATATCTTGTGGCATCAGTTGAAAAATGAGAAGAAATTTAAGAGATGATAGAGAAGTTACAGAACTAGAAAATATAACAGGAAAATGGTGACTGAAATTGTGAAAATTGAGGTGGGTATGATTGTTATATGGAAGGGATGCGTTTTAAATCTAACTTGGATGGGGTCAAGTGTTTGCACTAGAGAGGCCTGAATATTGTATCTTAAGAGAAGGAAATAACTGAAAAGAATGCAGGAGTGTTGAATGTTAATATCATCTAAATCCCATGGAATTACCTTTTTACAGGAAGGAGAAATTGTTGGCAGATGCTGAATATATATTGGATAAGAATTTAAAATACACTTGTTAAAGTAAGAACAGTTTGTGGAAAACTTAGTTTTGGGGGATTGCACAAAGACTTTTGGACATAAATAAGCCTCTGAATAAAATTAAACAGTTTTTAGATATACTGTAAATTTTGTCTGCTATTAATTTTTTTTCTTATTCCAGGTTTTAGTGCATCCCAGATTAAGTAATAGTTTGTCATATTATTCTAAAGTACATTTTAACAGCTTTCTAATTTTGGTTTAGTAACAGTTTGCCTCATTTTACTGGTGTATTACTCAAACTCAGGAAGTTATTTAATTTGTATAGAAAGTATATACTGTAACCTAAAATATATCAAGAAAATTCATATGACTAATATTTAATAGTCATCCTAATTTATCAATGGATATATTCTGAGTTAAAATAACATATTAGGGATGCCTGGGTGATGCAGTTGGAGTTAACAGTTAAGTGCTACTTTTTTTCCCCTAAGATTTTACTTATTTCTTTGAGGAGAGATAGAGAGGGTACTTGAGTAGAGGGAGGGGCAAAGGAAGAGCGAGAAACGGTCTCCCTGCTGAGCAAGGATCCCATTCTGGGGCTCAGTCTGAGGACCTCGTCATGACCTGAACTGAAGTTGACACTTTACTGACTGAGCCACCCAGGCCCCTCTTGATTTTGGCTCAGGACACGATCTCAGGGTCATGAGATTGAACCCTATGTTGGTCTTCACACTGAGCATGGAACCTGCTTAAGATTCTCCCTCTTCCTCTCCCAAGCCCCTTCCCTGGCTTGGGTGTTTTCTCTCTCTCTCTCTCTCTCCCTCTCAAAAAAAAAAAAAAAAAAAAAGCAAAACAAAACGAAACAAAAAACAATAAATACCCATGTGACTAGAAGTTACTTTGTCTGAACTTTTTAATTTGTTTTAGAAAAATGGTAGATACAGTAAATACATTAGGCATAAAATGCTATCTTACACATTCAATTTTAGGAAAAAAAAAGAAAATCATATTGGAATGAATATTTTCAAAACAACACTTTTGTATACCAAGAAGATACTCTTTCTAACAGCTCAGAAGGTAACCTTTGTTGTTGTTGTTGTATTTTTTTTAAGATTTTATTCATTTATTCATGAGTGACAGAGAGAGAGAGAGAGAGAGAGAGAGAGGCAAAGACACAGGCAGAGGGAGAACCAGGCTCCCTGCAAGGAACTGGATGTGGGACTTGATCCCAGATCCCGGGATCACACCCTGAGCAGAAGTCAGACGCTCAACCACTGAGCCCCCAGGAGTCCCAGAAGATAACCTTTGTAATAGGTCAGAAGTCCATTTCATTCTTTTAATAAGTCTTAAAAGACAAAGATACTGCTGAAGAAAAGATAATTTTGGTAGAAAAAGTATTAGCAATCATTTGCCACTTAGTGGTGGAGTATTAATTCCAGAGCCTATCTTGAGCCACAGAGTCATTTTTCTTTGAGATTTTATATGGATTATTGTTCGTCATTAGGAAAGATTATGCTCTCCACCTTCATTTAAACATCTGTTTGTCTTCAACCTGTGGATCAACCAGTGCAAAAACATGTCTGAAAAATCTGCTGTATCAAGCCAAGTAAGTGATGGTTACTGACTGTCATTTTCCACACACTTCTTACAGATGTTAGTTGGCAATGATTATGACAGTGAAGAAAGTACATATGAATACATAAGAATATGCCAATGTTTATGTATTGCATCTGGATTGTATACATGGATCTGTAATATGCTGTTGGGGAGTGGATTAGGTTTGCCATAATAAACATTGCAGAATACGTGATTTAAGCAAAGAAATTTATTTCTTTCAGTTCTTGAGGCTAGAAGTCCTACATCAAGGCAACAGCAGGGTTGATTTCTTCTTCCTCTCTCCTCTTATAGATGGCCATCTTCTTTCTGTGTCCTTACAGGGTCTTTCCTCTGTGTCTCTGTGTCCTAATCTCTTAAGATGACACCAGGTATATTGGATTTTAGGGCCCACCCTCATGAACTCATTATAATTTAATTATCTCTTTAATGGCCTTCAAATACATTGACAATCTGGGTACTAAGGGTTAAGGACTTCAACATACGAAATTTGGGGAGATACAATTCCATCCATTAAAAGAAGATATATGGAGTAGCTAGTAAACATGTATTGATCTGTTACTATTTTAGACTGATTATCACAAAGTGACTATCATTAATTTGTAGGACAATAGGTAAAATAAACATATAGTTTCCAAAGATAAAGTTGTGTTGTAAAACACATTTATTTATTTATGCAGAACATTTATGCACTGAATACCAGATAATCTTGTTCAGAAAAATAGGTCTGAAAACAAAAATTAGTCTGTATCACTGACAAGAAAGCATTTTCTATGGGTAAGACTACAAGTACTTTTCAAAGGTTGCCACACAAGTTGTCTCTTATCCTTTGCACTTTAAATACAGTGTGAAGTCTGGCATTTCTAAAATTTTCTCACTTAGCATCTGGTAAAAACAACCTTCCTTAATTGTAAGTTTAGAAGTAATCCATGTAGTGAAAAGAACAAAAATCTGATAATTTTACTTAGTAGTTGTATAATTGTAGATCATTAACTTCACAGAGGCTTAGTTTATCCCTAAATTAGAAAAATTATATCACCCTTGTAAGAATGTAGGTTATGACTTCTCAACCTGAGTACTATTGACAGTTTGGAAGGATAATTCTTTGTTGTGGGGGCTGTCCTTTGTACAATATGCTGCTTAGTAGCATCTCTATCTTCCACTGACTATATTCCAGTAGCATAAACCTCTTACCCTTAATTTGACAATCAGAACTATCTCCAGACATGGCTAAATGTTTCTATAGAAGGCAAAATTATCCCAAGTTGCAAAACACTGTATGGCAGAAACAAATATTTGTGTCTGCTGAAAAAGACAAAAATTGCAAAAGAAGACAAATAGTTAAAGATAGTTCTACTGAAGCTTTTAAAAAAATTAAGTTATTTTTTTCTAAATCCTCTATAACCAAGAGAAAAGCCTAAAATTTTCAAGCAAATTATTAGACAGTACTATTTAGAAAGCATTCAAGACCTTTACCAGATGTCTTTAGAGGACTGTAAGTACTGATGGGCTTACAGAGAGGACCAGATATGTCACCCACCTTTCACATTCTTCTTATTTGGCAAAGGTGCCTCTAATGCAATAAGTTTAAGAAAAGTACAGGAAAAAGACACATAAAAGAAAAAAATAAAAGGTAGAGCTATTTATTATAGGTATAAGAACTTTAATATAGGGAAGGAGAGGTTTACACAAACTTTGCCAATGCTGATGAATCAGCCACTAGTGGTATCACCCAGGAGCATTAAGCAGGTTGTTCTCAACAGCAATCTGGAAACCCCCTAAAACTACAGAAAATGTTTATTCCACTGAGGATAAATTTTTGTTTCTTCTGTTGTTAAGAGCTTCAATTTAATAAACCTGCCACTGTTGACTGCTGTCTGCCTATCCTGCCATCTTAAGGGTTCATGTTGTCTACAAGATTATCAAGAGCTACCTCTTCAAGGTTGCCAGTTTGATATTCTTCATATAGATGTAAATACCTTGATATTTATTTTAAAAAATCTATCAAAATATCTCTTCCTCAGACCTGCTTGTTACAAAATTTTCAATTAAGTCACTTACATGTCTCTTACTGTGATGGTTACTTTTGCCTGTCAGTTTGACTAGGCCCTAGTGCCCAGATAATTGGAAAAACATTATTTTGGATGTTTCTATAAGGTTTTTCTTTTCTTTTTTTTTTTTTTTCAATAAGATTAACTTTTAAATAGGTTCAATAGGATTCTGAGGAAAGTAGATTACCCTTTATAATGTGGGTGGGCTTCATCCAATGAGTTGAAGGTCTTAATAATATGAAGACTGACCTTCTCCCAAGAGAGAAGGAATCCTGCAAAATCGACTCTTCTTGGGTCTCCAGCCTGTCTACTCTCCCTGCATATGTTTGACTTCTCAACCCACATAAGTGAGCCAACTCCCTAAAATAAATCTTTCTCTCTCTTCATATATGTGTGTACACACACACAGAGAGATCCATCCTATTGGTTCTGTTTTTCTAAAGAACCTGACTAATATAGTTACCAACTATATTAGTGAATTACTAGAAAGTGAATCAGTATAAATCTGTACTTCTAGTCACTTTATCATAAATGCAAGCTTTAACAGCAAATTTATTTGTCAAATTTCTGCACAAAGAAAGGATTTCTCTTCTCCATTATCCCCAGGGACACCCTGGGTGGGGCTGTAAAGTTACAATGGTTCTCATTTTTGTAATCTCAGCATATTAGGCAGCACTACATTTGAGTGAATCCTTGGTTGGATATGTTGTACATATCTTCTCTTTATTCTCTTAATGGTATCTATTAATGAACAAAAATATTTTATTTAAAATAGTTGAAATGTGGGTAAAGTGGAGCAAATCCCTCAAAACAAGTATAAAACTGGACAAAATTATTTAATAAAATTAGTGCACTAGAAATCAACCAAAAGTGTCAAGAAGCTGAGAAGCACTTACACCTGAAAACTGCTAGTGGGAAGCTTGTGGCTTTCTTATCTTGATGCTTTCCTATCTTGCTACCTCACCTTTATTCCCAGCTCAGGTTACAGAAACCTGCCCTCTTTCTGGCTAGAGAGGGTAGACTAACTTCACTGTGTCTGATAAAGCAGCTCAAACATTACTTTGGAAGTGAGAGGGCCATAGAAAATGAGTTAATATTCTCTGTACATCTCTGGCTGACTAAAAACTGGATATATAGTGGAGATACCAGATAACATAAAGAAAATTGGAAGCCTCAGGAAATTTGCAAACTTGTTGAACCATTGAATATGACCCTCAACTCACAATCAACTCAGAGGGCAGATGGTGGAAACCTTGTTGGCATAAATGTTTTGGTATAAACACTGCCCAAATCACTGGCTGCTAAACAGACAAAGGGGAAATACCTAGGAGTGCCAGGCTTAAACAAATAAGCAAAAAACAAAGTAGAGATATGTAGTTGTGCATTATGGGGAATAAAATCTCACATTTGAAATCTAGGCAAGATAATTGTTTCTTAAAACCAATAATATTTAAGAGAACAAAACATAACCCAGAGATTTTATAAAACATGGGTGTACATCTGGACCAATTCTATGTAATGATGTACTGGAAATATTAGGTAGTGCAGTAAGGCAAAAAAGGAAAAGACAGATTGGAAAGGAGAAATAAAACTTTATTTGCAGATGATATAATTGTTAAAGTAAACAATCCTAAGGCATTTATAAAACAGTTACTAGAATTTTGGGTGATTTTAGCAAGGTCATATATATTTATAAAAGATACAGGTTGATATATGGAATATCAATTGTATTTCTCTATTATAAACAAACAAAAAAAACCCCAAGGATATGTTTTTAAATGTTCTATTTACAATAGCATAAGATATTTAGAAATAAAAATTTGACACAAGAAACACAGGATCTGCATACTAAAAACTACAAGTCAATATTGAGTTATATTGTACAGAAGAATATAAGAAAAAAAAGGACCAGAAATTTAAAAATTCATTACCTAAAGAGAGATGGTGGGAATGGGATGGAAATAGAGGAGAAATAAGAATGAGATAACAGGCATGAGACGGGGGAAACACTTCTTGGACTTTCTTTTTTAGACCTCTGGTTGTTACAACCATGGCATTGTGTCATATATCCCAGTATAAATAATGAAGATTAACACATAAATCTGTCTTCTAAATTATACTCATGGGGTTGGGGCAGGAAGGAACTAACTTAAGTGATATTGGAAAATATTTTTACTGTGTATTGTAAACTTAAAGAGAAATGAGCCCAAAAAAGTATGTACTGTAGTTAGTAAATTGATTCTTACAGAGATGTGAACATATCTGAAACCAATTTATGTGTACAGTAGGATTAAATTATTAAGAAAATGTATTGTGGATAATGAGAGCCAGTTTTCTCACTGCCAGGAAATAAGTGGGAGGATGGAAGATTAGAATAAACCCTGTGGAGTTAGATTGGTATTAGAAGTACTAGTATGAATGCAAGTCTGTTTGTTTTTCAATATATAAATACTAGATAGTTACAAAGATAAAATAGATGTATAAATGTGTGTTAGCATACATAGATATATTTCCCAGCTTGACTTGTTGAGACTAACAGTGACACCTCGGAAGCAATAAATAAATCTAGGGCCCAGGTTGGATCTGTAAATATTTTTATCCAGTTAAGTGCCATGATTCTTTGAAGATATGCTTCATTTCAATTCTGGGGCAAGAGAAAGTCCCAGATGAACCTGGAACATCTTACGGAGTCAGCAAGTAAGAAAGTGCTCAGAAATGACGGGTACATGTTGAAAGGACACAGGAACCAACCTGATAGGGTTTCCAATTGCCAAAGCTGGAATAATGTGAGCAAAAAATTAACAATTATAATATTAGATTATCACATAAAATAATATAAATATCATTTAGTTATGCTGATATAAATTTTAAAAATGAGGAAGAAAGACTCTCTCTTCCCTAAAGGAAAATTCTAACTATTAAATGTAGAAGTAATGAGGTTAATAAGAAAATCACTAAGGAGAACACTTCAGTAATATATGCTGTAGGCAAGCTTGACTGATGGATGTTAAAATTAATTGGGAGAAGTGCTATGAGAAATGGAATATTTTCATAGCCTTAAAGTATTTCCCCAAAAGTTACTTATTAAAGGCAAACATATACAACCTTCCAGTGAAGAAACTCAGGCAGACACTGCTTACATCAACTGATTAAGGTGGTAAGATGTATGGACATGATATGCTCCCCAATAGAATGGCCTGAGAAGGGCACAACCCCACTTCTGTGACATTATTGCCAAAATGCATAACCCCATTTGAACTGTGAGAAAAGCCGTTGACCATCTTAAACCAAACATCCAGATATTCCACAATTATTTATTGAAAGGAATATTTTTTCTGTATTAAATTACCTCAATTTGAAAATCAGTTGATCATGTATGTGTGTGGATGTATATCTGGACCCTCTTCTATTCCTTTGATGTTAAATGTCTATCCATTTCCATACCACATGGTTTTAATTATCATGACTTTTTAAAAAAATAATTTGTTTATTTATTCATGAGAGACACAGAGAGAGGCAGAGACATAGGAAGAAGGAGAAGCAGGCTCCATGCAGAGAACCCGATGTGGGATTCGATACTGGGACTCAATCCCCGAACTCTGGGATCATGCCCTGAGCCAAAGGCAGACGCTCAACCCGCTGAATCACCTAGACATCACTTAATTATCATGACTTTTTAAAGTAAGTCTTAAAATCAGTCAATTTAAGTACTTCATATCTGCTCTTTATTTTGAAGATTTTATTAGCCAGTCCCAGTCCTTTGGAATTCCATGTAAATTGTAGAATCAGCTTGTCAATCTCCACAGAATATTCAGATAGAAATAATTGGGATTGCACTGAATCTATAAGAACAATTTAGAGAGTAAAAATATTTAAATTACCATCTTTTAATACATGAAAGATAGCTCTCATTTTTCTCTTTTTTTAGGTTTTTAATTCTTCACAATGATTTGCTGTTTTCATTGTGCAGGACTTGAAAGTATTGTGTTAATTTATCACAAAGCTTATTATGGTTTTGAGGTTGTTATAAATTGCATTTTTAAATTTAAGATTATTTGCTGCTAGTATATAAGAATCAAGTTGATTAATGTATTGGTCTTAATTTCATTACCCATGGTATGATTCCATAGTATGATTACATATTAGTTCTAGTAGCTTTTTTGAATGACATTTGAATGACAATTGGATCTTTTTCTTAAACTTATAGCTAGAATAGTGACTAAAATACTGCATGAACTCCAAAGTCCAGGAGGCTTTTGTCTTATGCGTAACAATGTTGCCTTTATTTTAGGAGAAGAAGGAATAAGGCTTCTTTCCCCACTGCTTGGTTCTCCATCACTTTTAACTAAGGGAGTGTCTTCAAAATTAAAACTCTTGGCATGTTTGCCAACAGATTTCTTGTTTCTGCCAAAAAGAGTGGTGTCTATTAGACATCTTCTGAAACTAATTATGTACTTACTGTATGTTGGCTAATTGAATTTAAATTTAAAAAATGAAAAAGAAAGAATATGCCTTTATAACATGTAACGTGGTGTGTTATCACAATGAAAACGAGGGTTGAAGCAACAGTGCATCTATCAGTTAACCTTAAATAGTGGCATCATCCTTAAAGAGAAATGGCTGTTACTTTTCTATTTGGTGTAGATCAAGCAAGGGTCTTCTTATGTTTTCAACCCTTTATCAGTAAAAGCAAATATTTTTACAAGAAGTTTATTATTTTCAGCTCACATTCTATTTTCAAGGATACTTAACTTATATTCAAGTTTTAGAAGTTTCCACTGATTGTTTTAGGTATGACGTGCCTTAGATAATTCACAGAGATATATTATCTGCATGTTGAGAAAGAGCATTTTGTTTTGTTTTGTTTTTTTGTAAATATTCTAAATTTTAAAGAGAATCCTAACATTTTTTTCAACTAGAGAATTTCAGTCTTAATATGTAAAATCCGAATCAAATTTTAATCTACTTTTCTTTCTTTCCTTAATTAATTGTTAAGAAATAACTAATACTTTTTAAAACTGGGAGAATTTGTTCTTTTTTTGTTGTTCTCAGTGATTAAGAAATTCTTTGGCAGAATGCTCTATAAGTCTTATAATCTTCTGACAATTAGATCACAGATGGAATGTTCTTTGCTAGATGTCTTATTTAACAAAAATATTCTATTTCTCTGTTCTTGCTTTGTATGGCATCTGTTTTTCCAAGATGGATAATAAGCTTGTTTGATAGCCTTTATAGTTTGATAAGAAATTATTTGGAAAAATAAAATTTTAAGTGAAATATATTTGACAGACATATTTGGTAATACTGGCTTTCTTTGAGTTTCACACATCTAACTTATTAATGTCCTGTATATGTGTAGACAACTGCACAGTGTGCTCATTACTCTAAAGCTTTTGTCATTGATCTCCACCAAATTCCCCAAATGAATGGTGACATTTGGTGGCCAAAAAAGGGGAAGTATCTTATTTATCACTTCCCATTGCTTCTTTAAAAAAAAATTATTTATTTATTCATGAGAGACACAGAGAGAGAGAGAGAGGCAGAGACAGAGGCAGAGGGAGAAGCAGGCTCCATGCAGGCAACCGGACATGGGACTTGATCCGGTGTCTCCAGGATCACACCCTGAACTGAAGTATGCACTAAACTGCTGAGCCACCCCGGCTGCCCTTCCCATTACTTCTTAAAGGTCAAATCATTGTGTGACCAGTAGGTGCAAGATTTTATGCTAAACAACAACAACAAAAAAATTCATGTTTGATAATTAGTTAATTATGCACTCAAAAATAAGTTTAGTACAAGGCAAACTGTGATTCATAATGTGTATTTAGCATTATAAGTTGTGAATGTATGTTTAATAAGAAATTGGTAAAAATTAAGGAAGTGATAGCATGCCAGATGGGACTTGGGAAAAAAGTGTGATTTGTACCAATCCATTTAATTAAAAGAAAAATATTTTCCAAAAAAAGGGAAGAAAAGAAAATACTGTCCACATCCAGGCATTTCTTGGAACTTGGAACAAAATGCTAAATGAGTCACAGTCTTTACCTAAAGAAACTGTCAACTATTGGGAAGAAACAGACATACAGACATAAACAGAAAAATGCAGTGCCTTGTGTTAGTTTCTAGTTTAGAGATGTATGTGGTAAGCTCTCACAAGGTTGAGGTACCAGGCGTTGATTAGAACCTGAAGGATAAATGGGAATTAAAGGTAAGAATGGGTCAGAGAATATACCAGAATGAGGGATTACATTTGCAAAAGACAAAATGTGAAAGAAAACATATATGCACCTAGGTGAAATGAGATACATATTATTTCAGTGCATGAAGTATTAAGATTTGAGTGGGAGAAGATAAGGCCAGTGAGGCAAAATAAAATAATGGTGTCAAAAATGCCAGTGAGGCTACACTTTCTTCTAAGAACGGGTGACTCTGACAACTGAAGGATGACATGGTTAAATTTGTAGTTCAGCAGGATCACTGATTGAAGAACTCAAAATAAGTGAGAGAAAGGTAAAGTATGTTTTGATAATTCAGGTTCATGAAGAAAGTATACAGAAATCCAAAATGGAATTAGGTCCACAACAAAAATACTAACATATAGAAGAAAAGAGGGGAAATCTGTTAAATTTCTAGGAAAATTATTGTTAACCCACTATTATATACCAAGCTAAAATTGCAATTAGGTTTTGGATAGGAACATGGTTTTTCAAAAGTGGAATACCTCAAAAATTACCTTTCATATATAGGAAAGCTATCATAGAATGTGATCCAAAAATGGAAGATGAGGAAGGAAGAGAGGGAGGGGGATGAGAGAAGAGTGGAAGAAGGAAGAAATAAGATAAGCAGAGGATCTAGGAAAAGGAGATATTATAAAGAGAGAAATAAAGAAATTTCTACTGTTAACAATGAAGAGAATGTCCAAGATGAGAGGAGGACAACTCATACAACTCATAACTAGGGTAAGAAGGTAAAGGGCTCCTCAAGATTGTTCTGAGAAAAAGAAAGCAATGGATCAATTACCTTTTGTGCTGACCATGTTAGGTGAGTCCTGTAATTATTGATTGATACTTATGTAAAACAAAACAAAACAAACAAAAAACTAAATTAAAAGTTGAAGTAGTTACTAACTTCACGGAAAAAAAAAATGATGGACAAGAAGTAAAATGTAATCATATTGTAAAAAATAAGTTGTCATTGAATAAAATTTACTAGTAAAATAATGCAAATATTGAAATTTGATATAACCATAAATTTTAAACTAACATGAGTAGAGGAACAGAAGGGTGATGTGTTTTGGAGAAAAGGGGACAATGATATGAAAGAATACAATTTGCGTCCTTTATATTTTGAAGATATTAGATAGTATATAATATTAGAATATCAAATACCATTTACTACTTAGCATCAAGAAGTAAATAACAGGATAAACACCAGAGAATGCAGAGCGGTTGACTATGGATAGTCAATTTGCATGTTGAAATTGGGGGTTGGGGTAAGGTATTGATAATTATTAAATTTTAGATGTGTGGAACTATTCGACTTTTTGAACCATGTATTTCAAAGCTAAAATGAAAAATAAACAGATTTTAAAAGACAAAGGACTTCTAAAGAAAAAATAAAGGACTTACAGGCTTACTTGATAACTATCATTTTGAAAGACAGTAAAGGATCTATCATTTTGAAAGCAGTAAAGGATCAGAAATGGAAAAAAATAGCTTGAAATGATTACAAGTTATTTTAAAATTTTTTCAGGATTTGAATATCTGAGCATATGTGGAGAGGCAGAGGGAAAGGAAACAATGGTGTTGGAAATATTAAGACAGAAAAGAGATCCCGCTAATTGAACCACATCCCCTGGAAAGCATTTAAGACTATAATATGCATACACATCCTCTTAATTAGTTCTCTTTGTTTGCTTCTACTATTGTTTAATAGCAATAAGGAAAAATCTGCCACCCTCCTCTTTATTTTTCCATTTCACTTTGTTTGTAAATAATAAGCTTAAACATGCCATTGGGTTTAAATGGTCTATATCTAGCAAAAGAAAAGTTACTGGTTAAAGTGAGAATAATTATAAGACCCCCAAGTATCATTTGATGTGTGTAAAAGATTTAAAAGACAAATCTAAAGGCAGTGTGTAGGGTGAATATGAAAGAGAAAGTAGTTCAAAAGGATGTTTCTGACTCCTGGAGAGAAGCCCCCCCCACTAAAATCATTGAGGAAAGACTTGGGAGAAACTAAGGAGGACAGATACTGCCTGCATATTAAAGGACAAATGTAATAGATTGTAGAAGAAGAGGTTACTTTTCCAAAGGAAGTTTATGCTGTATTTTTTCCCAGGAATTTTAGTGTCCATGTAAAGGCTTCACATTTCAGTTACAAGAAAGGGGGTTCTCTTGAGATTCAGCTTTTCAGTTTTCTTTCAGAAGCTCTTCATTTTGTGATACTCAGTAAGATCGGAGGTTTTGCATATCCTTTCTTTTATCACTTCCCTTGAGGAAACCATCTTTTACCCTCTGTTTTTCTCCAGAAATACTGAAAGAGTCTATAGTTTGGCATGTCTTGTGATTTCCTTCTTTCAAAGTAAAATTGTTCCAACATCATCCTCAAAACAAACTGTATATACTTTTAAGTCAAAACAAATCTCACATGTTTTCTTCAGAATCTCCACTGCTAATTAATCTTATCTATTTTTCACAAGCCCACACTGCATATTAGAACAAAACTTTCATTACTTCCTGTTACCTAAGTATTAAGTTAGAAGTTGTCCTCTTTTCTCTCAGAAGATAAACCAGAGCAGATTCATCTGTTCGCATGTTTCTCTAGGGTGCAGGAAGATAACTTGCAAGACGCAGGTTTGCTAACACCAATAGATGTGGGTTCCCAATATGGCCCTCCCATTTATTAAATGTGGCCACAGGAATGTCACTTATTTTCTGTGAAGACATAATATTACTTGTCTCAAAGGAGTATTGTGAAGACTGTGTTCTTCTTGAGGGCTGGTACAAGCCTCTTTTATTTTTATTTTTATTATTTTTGTTTCTACACCTAACATGAGACCTCACAACTACTAGGTAACTCAACAAATGGCTTTTCCCCCTAACTGAATGATCATGACTGTAATACATGAAGCTGGTATCTAGCACAAGTTGGAGGTTCCATGAGAACTATGCTTTCTTTTCCTTCTAGAATTATCTATAAAAAGACTAATGGCTAATTTACTCTGTTTTACTCCTTTGAAAAACTCTGTTATCCCTTTGTGGCCTAGCCTGACAAACTTTTGAGATTATATTCTTTATACAAAGGAGTAAAAATAAAGATTTTCATTTATTGTTTAAAACACATGCAATTCTGTTTGTAAACTGGAGACTGTCTCAATTATGAATAAATAACCAGAGATACATTCTTTTCCTTTGACTTTTTAGATTATATATATGTAAGACAATATTACACTGAAAGGAGATTCAAAGTCATGCTTTTGAAGCTCTGTGAAAGGAAACCAATCTCCCTTCTGGTGTCCAAACTCAAGCTAATGCTGAAGAACTAGACAGTAAGAATGAAGGAGAAAGTTTGTACAAACTTGAGAAATCTCAAATCTTAGCCTTTGAAAGCTGGATTGTTGTGATATTTATGTCTGATGTGCTAAACTAGAAGCAACCAAAGGCCAAGAGACATGGGGAGAATATGGCATATTTGTAAGGTTAGGATAAGGTTGTCTGAGAGGGCAAATGAAAAGCATAACATAAGGATGAGGAATATTGATGTAATTTATTTTAAGCACCTTGAATACTTGGCAATGTGCCAGGTGCTATGCTGATTATTAGACAAAAGGGCAATCCTTGATTCAGTAAGCTTACATTTAATTAGGAGACAATGCATTACAATGAATACTTCTATAGAGAAATCTGTTTTTAAAAAGTTCCATTTGAGGAAATCACAAGTCTTAAAGAAATAATATTTCACTGGGTAACAAGAATTGCTGGAAGTTGAAGAAAGAGCACTTAAAACTATATAGGGGTATCAAAAGGCAAAGCAAGAAATATAAGCAGTGTTCAGCTGACAACCCTAGATGCCATAAAGGAATCTAAACTTGAATTTATTGAAAATAGGATCAGGGAAGAAATCACTATGTTCTTTTTCCTTTTACAACTAACACTGGCAAAAAAGTGGCGTATGGATCTGAAGGTGTTAAGACTAGAGTCATGAAGATAAACTGCTCTGCTTTAGTGTTATCAATCATTTCTTTTGTCAAATAGTTATTGATTGCTTACATTGTGCCAGGCACCGGGTAAGCTGAATTTCTTTTTACAAAAGACTTTAATAAAGGCAGTTACTGTAGATCACAGAGTTGCTGAATATTTAGAAGGTCGAATTAATAAGACTCTGTCATCATTTTTGTAGAAGGAAGATCAAATTTTCAGAGGTCTGAGGCTGGCCAGTTAGGATGCTGATAGTGGTCATGGTGAGATCTAGAAGTTGTCACCTGAAATCTTAAGTTAATTGAGAGAAAGAGGAAACTGGTACAGTCTGAGTAGGCAAGCCAAGATAGAGAGGTGAAGAATACAACTAGGAAATGCAATCAGAATAACATATGGTACAAGTTTTCAGTCTGAGATCAGCCCTAATAGAGCCTGAGTGAGCTGAGTATAATAAATAGAACTGAAGTCCTGCTATCTGATAAAAGAAGTACTTCAACACTGTGTCTAGGATAAGGGGCCATTTAGAGATCAGAGCAGAGAGGAAGTTAGGCAAGAGCATGTTAGAATTCCGGTGCTACAGGACCACCACATGCTAGAACCTACCTAGCTTTCTCTTTAAGCATCCTTTCTTAACTGGATGGGAGCTGACATGTCTAGGGGTTTAGCATGTTTGTGTGTGTGTGCGTGCGTGCGTGTGTGTGTGTGTGTGTGTGATGATTACAGCACAGACAAAATGCTAAACCATCTAAAGTGTTCTTGTCATTCTTGTGCCAGATGTCCACAGTGGTGCAGTGCTCAAAGTAATGCTCAGAAGATTAAAAGAAAAAATTCTGGCCAGGGCATTCCTTCAGTGTGCACAGTGAGCCTTAGCTCTCAGCTGTCAGCTGTTCCATTAATGCCTGTTGTGGGATGGAGGCTAGAATTTCTGGTGCTAGCCATCTGTTTGTGTTTCGATTGTGAGGAGAATTTGAAAAATGCAGAGGGTGACTTTCTTTACCTTTGAGGGCAGAAGAATGTTTTATGTGACCTTATTCCATGAAAATATCAAAAGATTTAAAAATGTGTGTGAATGAGGTAGCCACACATAGAGATTATATCAGTGACCATGGAGCATTTATCGGGAAGATTATAGAGTTTAGTTTTTTACTTTCTCTCCTTCCTTTCTGCCTTCCTGCCTTCTTAGCTCACTTCCTTCCTCCATTCCTTCTTTTTTATCAAGAAATGCATTTTTCCTATAAGTTAGCATAATATTGATGATATAAGGATAAATGTGTTATGGCCTCAGGAAGTTCTCAGACTTGCGGCAAAATGGCATGTGAGCCCCACAGAAGAGACTTACATAATGTGAGATCTACCAGTGGCATAAGTCTATTCCTATGATGGTTCCTAAAGAAATAAGAAAATACTTCACAAAGTAACTTTTAACCTGAATTCTTTAGCTGTGCTTTTCACCCTCCAAAGAGAGAGAAAAACATCCTGGGCAGTGAATGACAAGGAAGAGAATTTTAGAACTATATGATGTTTTCAAAAAGGATTTACTCATTTTGTGGTGTTAGAACATAGGGTGTTTCAATATGATTTAGAGGATGTGATAGGTTATCTCCAGGTTGTGAATGGGCTCATTTATCATACCAAGTACTATAAATAGGAAGGACCATACAGACTGTTTTACAGAAGTGTGACACGATCCAATTCTGTGTATATGATTTTTTCCCTTTTTTGTTTTGCTTTTGTTTTTGTTTGTGAACCTAATATTTAGATTTGTTCTCAAACCCAAACAGCATGGGAGGGAGTGTACTTCAAGGTGATAAAAGGAAGAGGATTGACTGGGCAGGTATTTCTTAAGCATAATGACTAGAAACTGAAGAATATAAGAGAGGAATATTTTAGATATCTAGGATGAAGATCAGTGGCTTCACTTGTGTGTTCTTTCAAGATTTAATTGTCTTCCAAGTCCCAAAAACTAGAAGACACTAAGGATAAAATGCTGAATAAGAAACTGTACTACTCTATTAACCAAGCAACCTAGAAAGTCTTGATAAATTATAAATGCAACCATAAAAGTCCATTCCTAATTAATTGAATGCCTCTGGTGCTCTCTCACACATACACCATTTGACCTTAACCTCTAATTTCAGATCTGGCTCCAGGGGATAGTTTTTAAGCATCTCGCTTCAAGCATATGTTACTTGTGACTTCACCTTTCTCCTGAGATTTCTCATATGGTATGGTACAGAAACCTGAAGGAGTTCTCTCATCAGACATGCATGACCAAAGGTGAGGAAAATCCAGAATAAGTGGTAGAAGATAGAAATGATGAATATCAAAGCCTTAGGACCAGTTACAGCCAGATTATTTCATAAACTTTTCATTACTAAATCTTTTAAAGAATCTCATATCTCTCCTGTACTTTTGTTCTGTACATGTGTGTTTGAGTTAACACCTCTGGAGGAAAATCTCAACTAGAGGGAAGAAGCTCTGGTGGATAAATATTTGTCAAGGTCAATCTTTAGGTTGATAATTCTGAGAGAGATGCATCTTACTTTCTGAAGCTCTCAAAGAGGAATTAAGCAACAGTTGTCTTCAGTGTTGACTTCAGTTATCACTCGTATAGTTGCTTTTCATTATTTATCTTTTTTTTCCTTCATTTGTTCTCAGGCTCTGGTTTCATATGAGTCCCTAAAAAACTCAAATATAAAAAGCCATATTTATATTGAACTCTGAAATCCTACAAAGGCTATAGACAATGTTGAAAAGAGGGAATTTTATGAACAATGTGAGCTAACAGTGAGTGTTTTGCAACCCAGAGCAGATTATTCAGATGAAATTATATCTAGACACATTCCAATTTAGAATGTTTATACTTCCAGTTTAATTCTATTCCTAATTAAATATCATCAAAAGTTATCCTTGCTAAAAAGAAAGATTTTACACAACTATTTAATTGACTTCCATTTGCAAATCATCTTCTTATGACTTTGGATCACATAAATGTCAACATTTTTATCAGACTGGTTGAACTGGGAAAAGCAGTTTTGTTGTCAAAAAGGTGACATTAACAGTAGGTCTTTTCCCACCCTGAATTACATGACAACAACTTTATAGAGAATTTCCCAGATATGGAAATTCCTTTGGAACTTTGTCAGAAATATGAGTATCAAAAAAGTATTGAGATATATATCCCTACATATTTAGCCTCCTTAATAAGCCTATAACATTAAAAGTAAACAAATAAAACATAGTATGGTGAAATTGAGAGTGCAAATAGTAAAGCTACTCAGCAAATTTTAAATCATTTGGTTGTATTTGCCTTTTATCTCTGAGAATTTCAGAGATTAGAAGAAGAAAGGAAAATTGATATTTTCACACATTTTCTGTTATTGAAGAAAATAATGGTATTATAGACCATGAAAATGATTTTCATATGGATGATTTTTATGGTGATACTTGATAAGATTTGAGGGCTTAATGCTGAGTTATAACACAGTAAATTCCATGGAAAATGCATTGAATTGTGAGACTATAAATGGACCATATTTAGCAGGCAAGGCAATCATCACATCCACTTATTTTCATACTGTGCATATTCCATCATGCTTTGGAAGCTACATTTAAAATGCAGAGCAGAAATGAGATATAATATTTGGAAGCAGTAAAAGACCTTTATACATTTTAGTCATTAGATTTCTGGTCCTATTTAAGGGAACATGACTATATTTTATAACAAGAATTACTACTTCCAGTAGAATTTATGGTAATAAAATCTGTGCCAATTGTAGAGTCAAAATTCTATCAATTCTAATAGATGCAAAATCTATAAAAGCACTAAAATCTATACGGATTTGATTGATATGAAAATATTAATGTTTGCCTAGCTGTTGTGTCATCAAGTATATTTGGGGGGTGAATTGAGTATGTTTTTCTATGTTGACTTGTGTCATACTGAATGCCACTAAAATGGCAAAAGTATGGTTTAAAATAAAAAAAATGGTTTTCCAGCTAAGCTGTTCAAAAATACAGTTAGTCTGATATTTATATTGAAATATATTCAAAACAAATACCACCGTGGGGAATTTCATACCAACATTAGAGAAGAGATTATTTACAAAATGCTATCCTCATTCTTATTAAGAACTCTGATGAATTTATCTATCTGTATATTTGCCATTTCTATTGTTATTTTATAGACATATTGAAATTAACCTGGCCAATACAGAACTTTATTATTCCGTAATCTACCAGTCCCACAGTCACCACATGTTAGTAAATAGTGCCACTGGCCAGTCTCCTAAATCAAAAACAGATGGGTTATCTTTGATTAAATTATTTTATTAGCTTATATTCATTCCATTTTCAAACCTTCATGATAAAAACTCTTAACAAATGGGTATGGGAGGAAGGTATCTCAACATAATAAAGTCCATATATGATATGTCCATAACTGATATCATACTCCATGGGGAAAAGCTTTCACTTTTTCCTCTAAGACCAAGAGTAAGACAAGGACATTCATTCTTACTGCTTTCATTCCAACATAGTACTGGAAGTGCTAGCCCGAGCAATTAGACAAGGAAAAGAAATAAAGGCATCCAAATCAGAAAGGAAGAAATACAATTGTCTCTGTTTACAGCTGACATGGTATTCTATATAGAAAACCCTAAAGTGTCCACCGAAAACACTGTTGGAACTAATAAATTCAGTAAAGTTGCAGGATACAAAACCAATATAAAAAAATCTGTTGTTTTTCTATATAATAACAATGATCTATCAGAAAGAGAAATTAAGTAGGCAATCTCATTTATGATAGCATCAAAAATTTAAATAACCAATAATCTAAAATTTAACTGAGGTGAAAGTCCTGTACACTGAATACGATGACGTTAATGGAAGATATTGAAGAAGACAAAAATAAATGGAAAGATATTTCATGCTCATGGATAAAAGAATTAATATTTTTAAAATGTCCATACTATTCAAAGCAATCTACAGACCAGTGAAATCCCTGCCAAAATTCCAAATAGCATTTTTCTCAGAAATAGAGCAGACAATCTTAAAATTTGAATGGGACCTTAAACGTATGCAATAGCTAAAGCAGTCCTGATAAAGAACTAAGCTGGGAGCATCACACTCCCTTATACCCAAGTGTATTGCAAAGGTGTAGTAATCAAAACAGTCTGGTATTGGTATAAAAACAGACACAGAGGGGATCTCTGGGTGGCACAGCGGTTTGGCGCCTGCCTTTGGCCCAGGGCGTGATCCTGGAGACCCGGGATCGAATCCCACGTCGGGCTCCCGGTGCATGGAGCCTGCTTCTCCCTCTGCCTGTGTCTCTGCCTCTCTGTCTCTCTCTGTGTGACGATCATGAATAAATAAATTTAAAAAAATGTAAAAAACAAACAAACAAACAAAAAAAAACCAGACACAGAGATCAATGGAACAGAATAAAGAACCCAGAAATAAACCCACAGATATGGTTATTTAATTTATGACAAAGGAGCCAAGAATATACAATGGAGAATGGACATTTTCTTCAATAAATGGTGTTGAGAAAACTGGACAGCCACATTAAAAAGAATGAAATTGGACCCCATCATATACCACAGACAAAAATAAATCAAAAGTGGACTAAAGACCTGAACATAAGACATGAAATCATAAAACTTGTAGAAGAAAACATGGGTAAACTATTTGACATCAGTCTTGAAAATGATTTTTTGGATTTGACACCAAAAGCAAAGGCAACAAAAGCAATAAGAACGGCTCTATCAAACTGAAAAGTTTCTGCACAGCAAAGAAAGCTATCAACAAAATGAAAAAGCAATCTACAAAATGAGAGAAAATACTTGCAAACCATATGCCTGATAAGGGGTCAATATCCAAAATACATAAAGAACTCATACAACTCAATAGCAAAAAAATCAATGTGATTGAAAAAATGTAGAGGAGGAATTAACTCTTTTTTAAAAAGATTTACAAATGGTCACCAGGTACATGGAAAGGTTCTCAATACCAGCAATCATCAGGTAAATGCAAGCCAAAACCAGAGTAAAATATCTCACTTCTGCTGGAATGGCTATCAAAAAAGGCAAGAGATAGCAAGTGTGGGTGAGGATGTTGAAAAAAAGGGCAGCCTTATGAGCTGTTGATTGGAATGTAAATTGGGGCAGTTACTATGAGGCAGTACAGAGAATCCTCAAAAAACAAAGTAAAATTACCATATAATCTAGCACTGCCATTTCTGGGTAGCAATCCAGAGGAAATGGAAACAGGATCTCAGAGAGATATTTGAACTCCCATGTTCATTCCAGCATTGTTCACAATACCAAAATACAGAAACAACCTAAGTTTCCATCAGTGGATGGAAATGGAATGTAGAAAGTGGAATGTAGAAAGAAGACATGGAATACATATACAAATATATATATGTATATATATTCATAATGAAATATTAATCCGCCATGAGAACGAAGGAAATCCAGTCATTTGTGACATGGATGAACTTTGAGGGTATTATGCTAAGAGAAATATGTAAAACATAGAAAAACAAATACTGTACGATATCACTTATAAGTGGAATCTAAAAACGCTGAACTCATAGAAACAGAGACTAGAATGGTAGTTACCAGGGGTTGGGGAATGGGGGACATGGGGCAATGTTGGCCAAAGAGCACAAACTTCCAGTTTAAGATGAATTAGTTCTGGGATCTTATGTACAATAGGGTGAGTATATCTAATAATACTGTATTCTATACTTGAAAGTTGTTAAAGAGAGTGGATTTTAAATTATCTCACCATAAAAAAAATGATATTATGACATGATGGAGGTGTTAGCTAATGTTATGGTCATTTGCAATCTGTAAGAGTATCTAATCAACATATACATCTTAGGCTAACAGAATGTTATATTTCAATTATATCTCAATAAAGCTAGGAAAAATACTTTATGATATATTAGTCTTTATTAAGTTGCCGCATCCCAATTTTTACAGCCTAATATGACCTATTTTATCTATTAATTAAGGAAGCACCTTGAGAAAGGAAACTTATGTGTATTACATACCACTGTATCCCTAGTACATAATAGGTATGTACAAACATTTGTAGATGGAATTTATGAATACATTTTCATATAGCTCTTGTCATCATTAAAGTATTTTTTTCAGACAAAATAAAACACTTCTATTATGTCTCCTCATCTGGAAAACTATTCATTAAGAAATTCTAAATTTCTTTGTATTCCTAGTACTCAAAATGATAGTACATTGAAGGACAAAATAAATTTTTTAAATTAATTAATTTAAAACCTGTTATTCTAGTTTAATAAAGATGATCAAAATATCGCTAGTGTATCATTGCTTTCATTTGTTTACACCCCTGAGAAATGAAACTATTTTTTTGAGATACAAAAGGTACAATTGTCTTACAAGATTCATGAGTTAATTAAGCTGACATAAAATTCAAATACAGATCTATATCCATATAATTCCAATTCATAATTCATATATGAAAGTTAAATTTTAATTAAAATTCATAAATTGATATAGTTATAATATTTACTAGATGTTTTTTTCTAATTCAGACAAAATTCTGTCTCCAATATTAGATATGACCATAGACAGTGGGAAACTGAATTTTGTCTCAGTATTAACAGAGATAACACTTGCCCAGCCCCTGCTTTCATTAGAGATGGTAAATATTTTTTGTCCATGTTGCAGAGTTTGACATAGATTAGGTTATACATGACATTATCTAAAAATTCATAATATGAATTAATTTTTGGGAAGAATAGCTTGAAGATAAAGCTAAATTAATATTTGTTTTAGAGTTTATATAAGATATATATGGTTACCTATATAAACACACATATATATAAGATACTTTGATAAGGTATTGGTATATGTCTTTTACATATCATCAACCATATTAAGACTTTTGTGTTCCGTTTCTTAGCAAAGATTGCCATGTTAAACTTTTTTTTTTTTATTTTTTTTTATTTATGATAGGCACACAGTGAGAGAGAGAGAGAGGCAGAGACACAAGCAGAGGGAGAAGCAGGCTCCATGCACCGGGAGCCCGACGTGGGATTCGATCCCGGGTCTCCAGGATCGCGCCCTGGGCCAAAGGCAGGCGCCAAACCGCTGCGCCACCCAGGGATCCCAAGATTGCCATGTTAACCATAGCGTCCTGCCCCCAAATGTATAACTTCATTGCATAGGGATGGAATGTTGTTGATTCAACATAAATCCTACCATGACTGGAAATCTTTCCAATATGAAGAAAAAACAAGGTCAAAAATGAAGAATTAAAGACTGTAATAGGAAAGAAGCAGAATCCCTTACATTTTAATGTAGTTGTTAAAATCAGATTTCTTTAGGGATGGTTTTATAAGCAAAATAGTTTGTATGAAGTTGGAATTCCACAAAATGTTAAAGCTATTTAATCTCCAAATCAATTATTTGTTATTAACAAGTCATATGCCATTCATTACTTGCACAGTAATGAGTGCTTTTGAAGTAAGATGCTTAAAACACCAAAAAGAGAGAGACAGTTTGAAATTTGGATATGAAGAGAGGTCAAAAGAGGACAAAGCAATCAAGGCATAAAACCTCATTCAGGGATCAAACTCTTTGAGGAAATGAGTAACAGCCAAACATAAGAAGACTGTGAAATGGGAACTGTTAATGTCTTTTCTCACTTAGCATGTTTTCTTACCTCTAAACCCAGGATCTCTCAACTTCTGGTGGAAGCCTTTCAATCTTATGACATTAGAGAAACACATACTATGGCACTCTTTGACTTCAGATAGAGCATTACTTAGCATTATGAAGCAAATGACAAAGAATATGCCATAATCCATAAAAGTATGCTCTCTTTAATTTTCTGCCTCTAAATTTTAAATAAGCAAATAAATGGATAGAGTCCCTTCAAATACTATCTTGTATGTATTATTTATTAATTATTTTATCACTCCTAAAGTAGATTTTCCATCTTTGTACCAGGTTAGTACTTAGTCTACTTCTTTGGCAAATATCTTTCTTTTGCATTTATTTATTTATGTAATTCTCTCATTTCACAATTAGAAAACAAGTTCCTTAAGGTCTTAGTTTTAAGACTTAGTTTTAAGTCTCCCTTCCTTTTATATCCTAGGTTTATTTTTTTTTTTTTAAGATTTTATTTATTTATTCATGAGAGACACAGAGAGAGAGAGAGAGAGAGAGGCAGAGCAATAGGCAGAGGGAGAAGCAGACTCCAGGCAGGGAGCCTGACATGGGACTCGATCCTGGGACTCCAGGACCACGCCCTGGGCCAAAGGCAGTAGCTAAACCGCTGAGCCATCCAGGGATCCCTATATCTTATGTTTCACAATTGCTCAGTAAATATATTTGTTCAATCATATTGGTTAAATAATATTTAAACTCTAAGAGTTTTAAACAATATAAATATATTAATATTTTCAGTATTTAACTTGCCTTAATACTGATGAATACCAGAAAAGAAAAATTTATCATAATTACAACTGTTTCCTTTTTTTTCATTAAAGATTTTATTTATTTATTCATGAGAGACAGAGAGAGAGAGAGGCCAAAACGTAGGCAAAGGGAGAAGCAGCCTCCCTGCAGGGAGCCCGATGCAGGACTTGATCTGAGATCCTGGAATCACGCTCTCAGCCAAAGGCAGATGCTCAACTGCTGAGCCACCCAGGTGTCCCTTACAACTGTTTTCTAAACAACTATCATTCTGATTTTAATTAGTATGATAAAGGTAAGCAACAGACATATCACTTGTCATATAACATTATTATTTACATATTTTATAATTAAAGTAGATGAGATGAGAGAGTCAGGTTTATATTTTTTATTTAAATATCAAAATGGCATCAATCTTATTTAATTTATAGACTATTAAAGGCATTTATGCTTTCTTTCTTTTGGTTGTATGAGTTAACAAAATCTTAATGTCATGTTGGCTTAGTGTTTGCTGTTTGAGAGAGGAACATGCAAATACTTCATTTTTGCAAAATATAGAATAATTGCTTGTCAAATGAGCAAAGCATTTTAAAGGATAGAATTTGTTTCTAAATAAATTAGTTAAATTCAGCCATCATATTGATTTTCATCTTACCTCAATATTTAACAGGCATAGAGGAAGACACAGATATATTAAGTAATTTTTTATTTTTAACTAAATTTTTATCAAAGAACACTGTTTTATCATTTCCATTAGCTCAAGTATTTTATGTCCTCTTGCACTAAAGTGTCATGCTACTCAAAGCAATTTCATCTTCACTGAAGATGGTTTTAAATCTTTACCTTGTTCAGCTGCACTTTAAAATGTCTAAATATAAGGGAGGCAATTTAGCAGTAATTTATGGAACACATATGTGTATGTGAGCAGAAAAGCTAGAAGCCACAAAGTTTGATCTCATCGATTTATATAATTTGAAAAATTAGAAATGTCCAAACAAGGTAGCAGAGTAACTTAGCTTCTTGGGACATTTTTTATCCTGAAATATTATTCAGTTGGTTACATAGGAAACCATTGTATGGGAATATCAATATCAGTAGTTTATGTGATTGCAACTTCTACATGTAATGAAGATCTACCACATTTTATTTATTCATTTATCAGTTGATGAGCATTTGGGTTGTTTCCATCTTTTAGCTATTGTGAACAGCACTGCAGAAAACATTTTTGTACCGATTTTTATGTGGTTCTATGTTTTAACTTGTTTCAAGGAGTGAGTTTGTAGGCTAACATGGTAATTCTGTTTAACATCTTGAGAAATTGTCAGATTATTTTTAAAGTAGCTGCACAATTATATATCCCATCAACATTGTATGAGGGTCTCAATTTCCACACATCATCATCAACACTTGTTATTGTATTTTGATTATTGTCATTCTACTAGGTGGGAAGTGGCCTGTTCTTCTTGTTTTTACTTGGATTTCCCTGATGACAGATGTTGAGCATATTTCACATTATGAAATATGTTATTATCTCTTCGTATATCATCTTTGGAGAGGTGTCTATTCAAATTTTTTGTCTATTTTAAATTAGGTTGTCTTTTTATTTTTGTTGTAGGAGTATTGTTTTTTATATTATAGGTAAAAGTCACATAGTTTACAAATATTTTCTTCTGTTCTATGACTTGTATTTTGACTTTCTTGACAGTATTGTTTACAGCACAAAATTTAAAAAATTTTGATGTAGTCCATTTTATCTATATATGTGTCATTTCTGCTTTCCTCATTGTATTTAAAAAAGGCTTTGCCTAATACAAGATCACAAAGATTTGTTCCTATATTTTCTTCTAAAAGTTTTCTGTTTCTTACATATAGTCTATACTATTTTGAATAAGTTTTTGTGTATGGGTGTAAGGAAGGGGGACTCCTTTATTTGACATTTTGGCATACAGTTGTCCCAGCAACATTTCTTGAAAAGACTATCCTTTCTCATTAAATTTTCCTGACACCCCTGTCAAAAATCAGTTGACCAAAAATGTATAGGTTTATTTCTAGGCACACAGTTCAACACTTTATTGTAGAAAATAAGTAATGATGGAGAACTGGGGTGGCTCAGTCAGTTAAACATCATCCCACTCTTGGTTTCACTTCAGGTCATGATCTCAGGGTCCTAAGATCAAGCGCTGTTTGTGGCCTTCTGGAAATTCTCTTCTCCCTCTGCTCTTCCCCACCCACTAGCATTCAAGCATGCACATGTGCTCGCTCTCTCTCTCTCTCTCTCAAATAAATTTACAGATCAATAAAGTCTTGAAAATCAATAATGGTAAAACATTCAAAATAGCATATTTGATTGAATATACTACATAAAGTGCTATAGAAAACACATCACTTAAAAATCTATCAATTGAGGTTAATGACATAGATTGCCTACATAGTTGGGCAAGCTGGACTGGATTTATTTGTAATGAAAACTCCCAAAATGTCTTTAGTTGTCTATGTCTTCAGTCTTTGAAAAAAACTAACCATTTAGCCCTGCCTCATCTTGGCTAATAACAGAATACTGTGTTAAAGTATTCAGCCGCATTAAAACCTTAGATTTCATGTTCCCCCACTGTAAGAACGAAAATCCCAAATAAAACCATTAAAGAGGGATCCCTGGGTGGCGCAGCGGTTTGGAGCCTGCCTTTGGCCCAGGGAGCAATCCTGGAGACCTGGGATCAAATCCCACGTCGAGCTCCTGGTGCATGAAGCCTGCTTCTCCCTCTGCCTCCCTCTGCCTCCCTCTGCCTCTGTGTGTGTGTGTGTGTGTGTGTGACTATCGTAGATAAATTTAAAAAAAATTTAAAAAAAATTGAAACCATTAAAGAAAACAGTACTTAGAAATTTGATTATTTTCTCTTAATTTGCTAGCTCACATCTCTGCCACTTACTTAGGCCTTCCTAAATCTGCTGAACCTTTGGACTCAATTTGACTATTCTGGACACAGAACCCATTAGGAGTAATCTTAAAGCCAATTTTCATTCCTTCTTTAGTAAGGTAAAAAATGTCCCTTGGACTTTTATAAAATCAAGTAGGCCACATTTAAGCTATAAGAGAATTCTATTCAGGAAAATGCATTATCCTAGCCTCTCATGGCCCACTTTGCTCTGCATTGTTCAGTATCCCAGTGAATTCCTTGATTATCCTATCATTAGCCAAATTCCATCTTTCTCAAAATCTCAAATAGCTCTGAATCTTCTGTTTCCCCCAGCTTCTAGTATCTCTCACCTTGAATATCTTAAAAGGATCCCCAAAATCCATCAGCATCTCAGTGTACTCTGAAAACCCTTGATTTTGTATTTACTTATAAGTTTACTTATTTAAAAAAAAAAGTTTACTTATTTATTTAATGTTCTCCTTTATGGAATTTTCCAGTATTGGCCAAAAAAATTCCTCTAACATCTACAAGTACATGATTTGAAATTCCTTTTCAGTATTTTTAGTAGATGTATTATATTTAAAGACAATTTGTTTTCTTCTCCTACCTTCACACCTTACTGCCAAAATCAAAATCAGATCACTTAAATATAAAAATTACTAAAGGAAGAAAATCAGAAAAGAATACATTCACATTTAGTGAAGACAAGCAAAGGAAATTGGAATACAAATTCATTATTTTCTATACATTATGGGATATTTATTGAGGAGTATGTGAAAGTAAAGTTGTAAGATGACAGTTTATCCGCATTATGCTGTAGGACCCAACCTTTCATCATTCCTTTAAAAAAAATGAAGGCTAATATTAAGAAATATTGAGAGAGTATCCTTGAGAAATAAGAATCTAAAGTTGATACCAAAAACTGTCAGCCACTAAACTATGATTAAATATATTAGGTCAAGCACTGTTTTATTAGCTATATTACAAGGGAGATGACATATTGAAAATCTTTAACACTGGTTTCCTGTCAGTAGTGAAAAATCTTATTTTAACATGAAATCTACCTCTCCATTCCAAGAATTATTTATCACACAAAATAGATTGAAGTTGGTGACCAGATGACCAGTAAAATAGATTGATTTTGACAGAAAACCACCTGGATAAAAAATGAGTCAAACAAGCAGGTGAATTTTCACCTAGGTTGAAGCCTGGTTGTAGTAACTGAAAATATTTAGCCAGGAAAGGAAGTGGAGTATGAGGATTTTCATTGTACAGTTTGATCAGCACACAAATACAGCCTGCTAGAGGGATAGGGAGGAGTCTGAAGTGCTGAAATCCTTGATACTCATCCTAGGCACAAAGAACCAGTCCAGACACCTGGGTTCATCCATCTGTCAGTAGAGAGAGTAGATGCTTCTGGTATCATGTTTGTTCAGAAAGGTTCCTTAGGGATCCCTGGGTGACACAGCAGTTTCGCGCCTGCCTTTGGCCCAGGGCGCGATCCTGGAGACCCGGGATCAAATCCCACGTCGGGCTCCCGGTGCATGGAGCCTGCTTCTTCCTCTGCCTGTGTCTCTGCCTCTCTCTCTCTCTCTCTGTGACTATCATAAATAAATAAAAAAATTTAAAAAATATTTAGAAAGGTTCCTTAGTGACCTTTTTATTCAGAGATATGGCCATTATTAATTGGTTTGCTTAGAAGATTTTCATATTTGTGACCAAGTGTCCCAGATCATTTATAAGCAACACAGGCATGTTGCTTTTCATTACTGGAACAGATTATTGTTTTTCTTGGTGTATACATGTCACGTCTTTCTCATGTTACATTGACCTGAAACCTCAAACCTTCGTTTCTACTTCTTAGACAGAAGACACCAGATTTGCACTCATTTGACACTTATGCAGTGATCCTTTTCTCTTCTTCAGTTTCAATGGATATAGAGTCTGTTTTCTAACACTGATCTTTTTATTTGTGCTTTGTGCAGAATACTCTTCTATCCTTAAAGATTGTTCTCCACCTTTCCTTTTTTCCCCCATGTATTCATCATCCACCTCTTTATAGGCCATTTATAGCCCCAATTTAAAAAAAAAAAAAGGTATACAAACCTCTTAAATCTGTAAAATATATTAAAAATAGAAAAATTATTTCCTCCCACTCCTGGTACTACACTAATTTTGCTTAACAAAATTTATCAAAAGGAATTACCTAGAATTAGAGGTTTGATTTCTGTATTTTCCATACATTTCTCAACCTATGTCTGTCTGCCTTCTATCTCTCACCCAAACCTGTTGGAAACTGCTCTTTCCAAAGTCACCAAGATTTATTTTTATTTAATTTTCAGATACGTTTGATACCTATTTCTCACTCCTCACCTTTTATTGACTTTTTCCAACATTTTAATTTATGATTTTACCATGTTTCAGAAGTTTCTCATCCTTTGGTACCCACTCTTTGGTTTGCTACATTCTAGCTAAATGACTACTGTCCTCATTTTTTTCACTTATATTTTTGTTTCTCTTGATGTTCTGACTCAGGCATCTCACTTTCCCCGCTTACTGTTCACATAATTATAAAGATGTTCTTAAACTTCTATGACTGTAGTTGCTATCTCCTCACCATTGATTTCCTACCTCAATCTCTAATTAAGATTCCACTTCAGAGAAATAAAGTAGCATATGTGACTGCCTTTAGAACATATTCACTAGATCCTAGAGGCATCCCCAATGCATATTTAAAAGCAAAATCATAGACAAGTGTTATTCAAATCTGCTCTTTCTATCACCATGAAGAGTATACCACAATAGCCATTAAGTGAACATCACCTACCAGGCACTGCGTTAAGTACTATAAAGTGCTTTAAACACGTTAGCATATTTAATCATTTAATTTTTGAGAGAGGCTCAGTTATTATCCTCCTTTGTTGGGTAATATAATTGATGTACAGGCAACACTTGATCCAAGTCACATATCTGATAAGTAGCGAGGCCTTGACTCACACACCCAGACAGTCTGGTTTCACAATCCATCATTATCACTACGTTCTTAAGCATTGCTCAGGTCAGAAAGTCAGTCACATACCTGATGCTATTATGTTTTAACCAAAGTAAATAAATCACCAGTCATATAGAGCTACTTACAGATAACTAAAAGTCATATGTTTTTCCTTTTATATAGGCTTATTCTTTTTCTCGTCCTTTCTCTCTTTTTTTAACAGAACATGCTTTTATTTTTATCCTTTAAATTAATCTTTCAAATCCAGTTGGTTTCCTCCAACTGTCATTGTTAGGAATCTACTTCCTGTGTCTTAAATCTCATTACTGAGTTTACTCTATCAGCCTCTTAACTCCTCTTAACTCCTCTCTGTATTTATTTCCCATGCCAATCTGGGATTTTCTATTCTATAGTTAGAATGAGTTTAAAAAAAAAAAAAAAAAGTACATCTCATTTTACTACACATTTGTATAAAAGAATTCAATTAAATTTTGAGCAAAATTTGAAATCTTAACACTTTATACTACTAGTCATGACATGTCCCCTATAGGCAGAGTAAAGCCTATATAAGTCAAAGTATGATCTGGAAAATTAATTTCACAAAAAGTGATTGTTATTTTTAAATTATTCATTACAATTAATCTTAGAGGATTAACTATTGTAATTTAATTAATACATTTTAAAACTCCATTTAATCCATTTTTATTCTATAGAATAAAGGATTTTTGTTTAGAGACTATTTAAATGAATGATAATTTCATAATTGTGTATTTTTTTGGTATTTAAAGTAGAATTCTCTTAGGACAGTATCTTTGAGTTCCTCAGTTAGGAATCTGCCTTTCTTAGAAGTCTAAAGGTATTGGTATTGATAAACAAAGTGCTTAAAATATATTCTCTTGCTTTTCCATTTCCTGGTTAATTCAGTTTAGAAATTTATATTAATATTTCAAACCATAAATTGATAAACTTTAAAGTTAGAACAATGCTTTAATAAAAACATATTTATTAAAGAACTGAGAATTTGAAATGGTGGTAATAATTAAATTGAAAGTAAAATTTTAAGTCACAAGAAACATAGTTGATTGTTAATATGATAAATCACGATATTTATTTCCTATAGTTATCAATAAGATTTAATACTTAAATACTTAAAATCACCATTTCCACTTTGTGTGTGTGTTGGTATGTGTTTCTTTAGCTAAATAAATATGGAAATAAAATGGAAGCTCTGAGAGAAGAAATATTTTCTGGCTTCAATCTCCTTTTACAATATAGCTGAGGCTTACTTACAAAACATATTCTTTGTCCCATCATATCTGTTATGGACATAATTTATCAAAAACGCAAGAGGGAATTGTATTACTGAATAGTTCTGTTTTCTGAGTCTAGTGAGTTTCGAAATACAGTTTTCAAATGACAAATGTATACTATAAACTCCGAATACTTTTTATTTAGGATTTTTAAAGCTGTATTTGATGATATATTTGAAGTTTAGAACTAATAATTCTGTGGATATGTTTAGATTTTTATACTTTGAATAGAACATGAAAGTGTTTTTAGAGATCAGTTATAGGACCCTGTCAGAATTCCTTTGCCAAAAGGTAACTTATAAGGTTGAAATTACCAAGATTTTGGAAATTATGCACTAAGGATTGTGTACTTGATTGTGACAGTCACCAAACAAAAGCTGGTGATTTTGTAAAGCTCCAGTTGTTAACTATCATATTAGCCTTCTTAGTATTCTGAAACAGCTCTATTTAGTCTGGAAATGTTCTTCATTTATTACACTAGATCTTAACGTCTCAAATTTCAGCATGCTATTTTGAGATATAAGTAGACATGTGTCTTGATCCAGTTAGGTTGCCATAACAAAGCACCATAGACTGGGTGGCTTATACACAACAGAAATTCATTCTACAGAGTTCTGGAGGGTGGGAAGTCCAAGATCTTAGCCCCAGTAAATGCAGTGTCTGATGAGAGCCTATTTCCTGCTTCTTGAACCAATCCGCGTCTTCCCAGTGTTCTCATGTCTCAGAAGCACAAGGGAGCACTCTGGGCCTTTTTATAAGGGCACTAATCTAGTTCAAGAGGGCTTTCTCTTCGTGACTTAATCATCTCCCAAAGGCTCCACCTCCCAAGACCATCACATTGGAGATTATATTCTATGACATAATGATTTATAAGAAATATATATTTGGTTGTTCGGATTATTATATTTATATAAATTATAATTTGATCATTCAAATATATATTCCTCAGATATATCTGTTCTTCATTCACAGTTAGGGCTTCAAATTATGTATTTCTTCATCTGGTTGTTGATTCATATCCTTCATGATATCCTGTAATAAACTGATAAACATGTTGCCCTGCATTCTATGAGCCTCTCTAGCAAATTAAAAGACCCTAAAGCGGAGGCCATTAGAACCTCTGTCTGTAGCAGATTGGTCAAAGCACAGATAACAGCCTGAGGCTTGAGACTGGCATCTGAAATGGGGGTTGGTGGATAGTTTTGTAGGACTGAGCTCTTATGTGGAATTTGATGCTATCTCCAGATACATAATGTCAAAATTGAGTTAAATTCCCAGACATCCTGTTCGTGCCTGAGAATTGCATTGTGTTGTGTATGGGGAACACCCCCCTATCACACACACACACACACACACACGCATACACACACACACACATTGTTGGAGTTAGTGAAAGAATGCCAAAAGAAATTTCAACATAGGAATTTTCGAAACATAAACATTTAGTCCATTACAAAAGGGATAGTTTTACACACACACACACCTACATGTATGTGTATTAATCTACTCAGGCTGGCATAACCAAATGCTGTTGACTCAATTGCATAAACCACAGAAATTAATTTCTCTCAGTTCTGGAGGTTGGGAAGTCCAAGATCAGGATGCCATAATAGTTAGTTCTGGTAAGAGCTGTCCTTCTGGATTGTAGACAACTGCTTACTCACTGTGTTTTCATATAGCAGAGAAAACAAGCTCTCTGGTCTGCTCAGGTATACTAATCCCATCATGAAAGCTCTACCCCTTAGGACTTCATCTAAACATAATTATTTCCCAAAAGCTTCATCTCCGAAAACATCACCCTGGGTTTTTAGGCTTCAACATACAAATTTTAGGGGGACATATTTTAGTCTATAGTAATATACATGGGTATTTACATGTGTGAGTATGAACATACATAATCATGTTTTTTAGGTAGTTCCTTCACTGGATGGAGGGGAGAATGTATCTTTTCAGCTTTCCTTTTTTTTTAAGTTTAAGAACAGTGAAAAGGAAGAAGTAAACCTGTCTTTATTACAAGTTACAACCGACATGGTTCTTTGCACAGAGAATCTTATGTAATCTACAAAAAAGCTATTAGAAATAACAGGATACAAGATCAGTATAAAAATAAATTATAGCTTTATATGCTAGCAACAAATAATTAAAAGTTAAAAATAATATTTACAACTTTAAAAATGTGAAATAGAGATAAGTCTAACAAAAAATGTGCAACTTCTGTACACTGCACACTACAAATATTGCCAAGAGAAATTAAATAAGACCTAAATAAATGGAGGGTTGGAGAAGTTGATATTATAATGATATTGCTCCCCAAATGTATTTATAGATTCAGTGCAATTCTAGTTGAATTCTAGCAGCCTCTTTTTATATAATTGACAAACTGATTTTACAATTCACATAGAAATGCAAATAAACCAGAATAGCCAAAACAATTTTGAAAAATAACTATTTTGGAGGATTTAAAGTATCTAATTTCAAAGTTATAAGACCACAGAAATCAAGACAAATAATATACAAAGAGTAAACAAAATACAGAGTCCAGAAATAGACCCTTTTTTATGTGGTCAATTGATTTTCAGCCAAACTGCAAAAGTAAATCAGTCGACAAAGGATAGACTATAGTCAATGGCTTTAGAAAAGTTAGATACCTGCATGCAAAAAATAAACTGTTTCATACCTTACACTATTCAACTAAAAAAATGGATCATAGATCCAAATGTAAAACCTATAAAACCTGTAAAAACTATAAAACTTCCAGAAGAAAACCTAAGGGACAATCTTTGTGACCTTGGGCTAAGTGATGTTTCTTTGCGTATAATACCAATAGCACAATCCATTAAAATAAACCATAAATTAGGCTTTATCAAAATCAAGAAAATGCTACTCTTTGAAAGACATCTTAAAAGAATAAATAGCCACTGACTGGATGAAAATAATGACAAGTCACATACCTGATAAAAGACTTCTATTTAGGAGTTATATCTAAAGTACTCTCAAAACTCAGTAATTTGTAAACTATGCAATTTTAAAAAGTGGGCAAACAAGATAGGGAAATATCCTAGATATGCATGGACAGATGAATGGATAAATAAAATGTGATACACAGACACATACACAGTGGATATTATTCTGCCATAAAAAGGAAATCCTGCTATTTGCAACAACATGAATGGACCCAGAGGGCATTATATGCTAGTGAAATAAGTCAGAGAAAGACAAAACCTGTATGATCTCACTAATATGAGGAAGCAAAAAATATAGAACTTTTAGAGTAGTTGCCAAGAGGGGAGGGTTGGGAGAAATGGGGAGATGTTGGTCAAAAGATACAAACTACAAAGTTTGTATATATATCATTATCCAAAATTATATAATGAGTGAGCTCCATGGACTAAGGTGCACATGGTAGCTATAGATAATATTGTATTGTACACTTTAAAGTTGCTATAAGAGTAGAGCTTTTTAAATGCTCTCACCAGAAAAACAAAAACAAAATTGCAATTATGTAAGGTGAAGACTAGGTTAACTAACATTATATGGTAAACATTCTGCAATATATCTGTGTATCGAATCATCACATTGAATACAAACTTACACAATACTATGCTGATTATATTTCAATAAATCGGGGAAAAAAACTAAAAATTGAAAATAGGCAAAAAATATAAACAGGCACTGTTTATATGAATGTCAGATAAGATATATGAATGTCATATAAGCCCATGAAAATATGCTTAACATGATTAGACAATAGGGAATGCAAATAAAACCATAATGAGATACCACTTCACCTATAAGAATAGCTAAAATGAAAAATGATTAACCCTACTGAGTTAAGTAAAGGTGCTGAGCAATTGGATCATACACTGCTGATGAGAACGCAAAAGAGTACAAATACTTTGGAAAACAGTTTATCAATTTCTTAAATAGTTAAACACATACCTTCTGTTTCACTCAGCCATTTAACTCCTAGGTGTTTATCCCAAAGAATCAAAAGCATATACAAGTATACAAAGACTTGTACATTAATGTAGACTTATTTTTAAGAGTCAAAAATAGGAAACACCCCAAATATCCCTTACCAGGTGAATGGATATACAGACTATGGTTAGCTGTACAATTGAGTATGACTCAGAGTTAAAAAAATAATGCGCTATTAATTCATGCAATATGGATCTATGCCAGGATACTTATATTGAATGAAAGAAGCCATGCTCTATCCCCCTCAGAAAATAATGCACGCTGTATGATTCTATTTAAATAAAGTTCTAGAAAATACAAACTAAATTAAAGGCAGATCATGATCACCTGAGGTTTGGATGTGTAAGTGTGGAAGGTGCTTTTAATTGAAATGAGTAGAGAAGAACAGAGTAAGAGATTATAAAGGGTGCAAAGAAACTCGGTGGTGATTAATTATCATAGTTGTGGTGAAAGTTCCATATATGTCAAAACTTACCAAAGTATAGTATTGAAAAATATCAGTGTGCTTGTCAGTTAAATTTTGGTAAAGTTGTTACACAAAACTTTTAAAAAGATCTTAATTTATTCAATTAAGGAAAATCTAAATTACGTCTATATCCTATATTAAAAAAATTAAAGAGGACATATTTTTAGAAACTGATTTTGTTGTTGTTGTTACATTCTGGGACTTAAAGTCTGTGGTAGTGTAGCTTTGGTCCAAGGAACTGAGCTGCAAAACTTTCTGTTTATTTCACAACTTAAGAAAGATTTAACAATAAACTGTGTGTGTGTGTGTATGTGTTTTAAGTTTCTTTGCTTCAGAACGACTTATTATGGCATTTTGTTTAAAACTACCTTTAGATTATTTCAAAAACATTGCTGTAGAAGCATTTTTCATGATAACTAAGGTGATAGTAAAGAACTATAAAAAAAGAAAATCTGGCATATTCTGATTTCCTTTGGAACCAAGGATATTTCAGGTTAGAAAAGAAATGAAGGAAGCAATTTTTCTGTGCTGGGATCAGATTGAGTTCATATTCAAGCCTGTAATCCTTTCTTAATTGTTCCAGAAATACCTTATAAAAATGTAGTCATTTAGAAGTGGTTTCATATGAATTATTTCCCTTGTACCCAGGCTTTTAATTGTTTTCCATTTATATTCAAGATTTATTTATTTATTTATGAGAGACACAGAGAGAGAGGCAGAGACACAGGCAGAGGGAGGAGAAGCAGGCTCTATGAAGGGAGCCTGATGTGGGACTCGATCCTAGGACTCCAGGATCACACCCTGGGCATGAAGGTAGGTGCTAAACCACTGAGCCACCCAGGGATCCCATTTTTTTTTCCTTTTAAAAGTAGTTCCTACTTCACCCTTAATTTAAGTCAGAAATAAAAACTAGCTGAAAGTTTCATTGGAGTGGTGATGACACTCCCTCATAGATAATTTGAATGTGAATAATGAGCTGCTGTAATACACGTTCATTGCTTCAGTAGACTTTGTCTAAATTCCCTTTAAATAGTGAAGTATGTTGGCTGCTTGACTGCTGTCTGTTCTCTAGCAGTTTCCTAGACAGGCTATCTCTCAGTGAAGTCAGACTCTATCTTCATAGTGTGGGTCACATGTATATCAGCCAACTGTTAAAGCTCAAAGTGAGGGGATGGCTGCCAACTTTACTAAGTGCAGATTTCATTTTCATTATCTGTAGGTTAACTGCTCCCTGAGTCTCTTATTAACATCCATCTGATTCAATAGCCTGCACCTTTCTTGAAGCCAATCTGCCTTCTCTCTTTTTCTCTGTTTTTTTTTTTTAAATTTATTTTTATTGCTATTGTCTGTTAACCAGGTGAGTGCAATAAACAGACTTTGTTCAGGGGCAGATATCAGAATTTAGTCCTAATATTTCCTATGTATTATTTCCATACATTTTCAAATTAAAGTTGTGCTGATAATAATCATTTGGGGATTTTCTGGAGTATTTAGATCATTTATAGACAGTTTTTTAATAATTCAGACACGTTAAATGAAATAGCAAGTGTATATTTTCCAAATCAATTCTATTTCCTTCTATTATCAGAATTGATATTCTGTGTAGAAATAACTAAGGTCTGTAGTTAGTTGCAGTCTCTTCTTCTAATATCTCATTTTTGGAGATCAAGGTTTAAGGAAAGGGAGAGGAAGCTCATGTCTTGGAAAGTCATAGGGCAATAGAGTGGAAATAGAGTGGAAAGCGGTAAAGCACATGGAGTTTAGGAAAATGTACAATGCAGAGTCTATTATGGTAATTTTCGTTATATAAATATGGCATTCAACTTCTGTTTGACTTTCACTTGGTCTTCTTTTTCTCCACACCATCCAAAAAGAAGAGATAAGCTTATCAGTGAATGAAGGAATTTGCCACAAGGAAAGGAGAGAGGGGAATTCTTTTGAAGGGACAGAAGGAACAAATAAAATATTTCATTTCGTTTTATCACTTAAATAATTGAAGTACTTGCTAATTGTGTGGTTAATTTTAGTAATCTCTGTAGATAGAATCATGAGTTCTTTTTTTCCAGCTACCAGTACTCTGACCACAATAAATACCTCAATAAATACTAACCTCCTGTTGAGGATAGGAAGCCTCCTTTTCTGTTACTAAGAATCAAAGTTCAACTCCATTCTGAGTGATGAGGAAAACTTGAAGTCATCTTAGGACATTTCATACTGTGAATCTATTGTCTACTTGCTATTGCTGTTGTTTTTATTTATGCAGTTCTAGAAATCTATAGTGGTTCAACCTAATCTTTATTGACTGTCATTTTACCATACAGTGCACCTACTTTAAAAATCTTAAAAAAAAAATAAAGGATTCCACATATATGAAAGAGAAGAAGACATAGACTTCATATAGAAGTAGAGAAGCAAAATGAATTTAGTGGTAAAGAGTGCATGTTTTAGAGTAAGATAAAACTGGATTCAAAGCCTTATTAATTCCTTATAATCTTGGGAAGACAGGTTATATAAAATCGCTGTTATATAATTTCTTGATGTGGAAAATTAAAAAAAAAAAAAAAAAAAAGACTGCGAGATCTGTGGGTGGCTCAGCGGTTTGGCGCCTGCCTTTGGCCCCGGGGCGTGATCCTGGAGACCCTGGATCAAGTCCCACATCGGACTCCCTGCTTCTCCTTCTGCCTGTGTCTCTGCCTCTCTCTCTCAGTGTGTCTCGTGAATAAATTAAAAAATAATTAAAAAATCTTAAAAAAAAAAAAAGACTGCCATTTAGTACTGTGGTAAAGACTAAGATAATTTTATTAATACTCAATTTTAGCCTTAATTTTAGCCACCACTGCCGGTTATTGTTTTGAATTTAGTTATAGTTTGTTCTCAAGGTCCCAACTCATTTGAAATGTAACATTTGTAGATGTGGTGCAAGGGGAAAATGTTAATATATCAAGACCTTGCATTTATTTATTTATTTATTTATTTATTTATTTATTTATTTATTTATTTAAGACCAAAGAGAGATAGAAAGAGAGGCAGAGACACAGGCAGAGGGAGAAGCAAGCTCCATGCAGTGAGCCCGACGTGAGATTTGATCCCTGGTCCCCAGGATCAGGCCCTGGGCTGAAGGCAGCGCTAAACCGCTAAGCCACCCGGGCTGCCCAAGAGCTATTTAAATTGAGATGTTTATTTACCTGGTTTGACTGAAAGAAAAAAAAATGTTGTTTTGGGGGAATCAAATGTTTTATTTTTGCTTAAGGAATGCTATAAAGTGAAAAAAAATTACAATTTATTCTACCTCTAAGTTCTGCCAGCATCCCTGCCTTTCTGAAGCTACATGGATTCTTCATACAGCTACAGTCATAATGCAATGCATCTGAAGAGAATGCAGATTTGTTTTAATAGTTGTATTCAGGGGCAGCCGGGTGGCTCTGTTGGTTAAACACCTGCCTCAGGCTCAGGGTCCTGGGATGGAGCCCCACATCAGGCTCCTGGCTCAGTGGGGAGTCTGCTACTCCCTCTCCCTCTGCTCCTCCCCCTGTTCCTGTGCACCTGAGCACACACTCTCTCTCTCCCTCTCAAATAAATAAAAAATCTTAAAACAAATTTTTAAAAAGTCATATTCAAAACCGGTTCTTCTGAGAACAAGCATCAGTTTCTTCTTTAAACTTTGGAGATCTTGAATGTTTTACAGATGATATTATGGTAACATGAGTAGTATATTTACACATTATTAATGATTTTTAGTTGTGCCATCCAGTAAACAAACATCTCTAGTCATGTCTTTATTTTCTTAAATTTCATTTCAGAAAGCATCTTTTTTCTGTATTTGCATAATATGAAAGGTAGCTTAATCAGTAGTCCCATATTTACGAAGTACATCTTATATTTTCAGAATTATCTTTTATTATTTCCCACTGTTAAGTTCCTTTTTAGAATGCAAAAAAGTTCTCAGAGAAAGATGAACATTCTGAATTAAAATTATAAAAGGATTATTTAAAGAATAAAATTTGATAAACAAGAAAATCTGTTCATATTTGGAATATCTACAAAGGAAATCCTGTGAATCTAAAATTAATCAGAGTGGTAAAATGACAGGATAATAAGAGTCTGTCATACAGTAAAGATGCTACCAGAGCAGTGATATTTAGTGCTCAGTAGAGTTTGGGGATTCATTTTTCTTCTTTTTCCTTTTGTTTAAAGGAAGCAAGCCCTTATAGAATAATTTTGGGGAGGAATGGGAAAAGTAAATTTGTTTTACAGGAGAATATCTTTTGCTTGTCACTTCTAATTGGCTGAGAGTTTAAATATATCTTTAGTTAATAGAAGCATTAAGAAGAATAAATCAATATACATAACATAAAATTAAAATATTAGCAGTTCAGGAAAATCATTAGAATAATAGAATCAATGAAATGATAAAACAAATAAACATACTGATCATAGGTCTTTAAAATTCCATGTCTAACTATTTCAAAATTCTGTCATTTCTGAAACTGATTCTTGCTTTGTCTCTTCAGAGTGTATTTTTCTTACTTGTTTGAAATATCTTGTTATTTCAGTGAAATCTGAATATGATGTATCAGGTAACAGAAAATGAGGTATGAGACCTTTAGTGTGACGATTTATGTTAACCTAGATAGAAATTGAGTCCTGCTGTATTGTCCTTGTTTTCATCTTCTCCTTTGATTTTGAGCTTTTGTAGGTACTCCTTCAAAGAGAGACTACATGTTACAGCTCTTTTAGCTATGTACCATTGTTTTTATACAAAGGTCTTTTTTTATGTGGTGGTCAGGTGTGGGTGAGGAAAAGTTTTCTATTGTTTTATGATTAAACTCATTCTTTTAGTTGTCCTGTGCATCGAGACTATGACATTCAAACTATTTTTCCACTGATATAGATTCCTTTCCATCCACCCAGCCCTTTGATGGGACAGAAATGCTAGGAGATAGATTGATAGATTGGCAGACTCTAATAAAATAGAACCTGAAGGTTATGCCTTTTTACGGAGAAGTTTAGAAGAAATCCACAATAATCACTTTTTCTTCTTCCCCTGTTGGTGTCTGGTGGGTATCTTTCTCAGACTTCTACCATCATACCTGATGGAATTTCTGGAGGTAAAGTCTGTGAAAGTGTAGGGGACACCACTGACACCTCTGCTCCCAGGAAGTTCTCACTTTTAAACTAATACACATTCAATCTCCAGCAGTTTGTTGGGATTACCATTTAAATTTATCTACTAGTTTATGACTTAAGCAACTTCTACTCAAAGTAAACAGATCTTGTCTGTGACTCTCTTAATGTGCCTACTTGTGTCTTCAGATTTTAAAGTTGTGGTTTGTTCTGCAACTTTAGTTCTCATGGCTCGAAAAATAAAGTAAGCTATGTTTAGATGGCTTTTTTCTTGTTGATACATTGGAAATGACAACTTTCAAGCTCTTCACATATTGGGACTGAAACAATAAGTCCTCCAGACCATCAATATTTAAACCTTCTTCTTCTTTCAAGATGTTAAAGCTTTTCTTTCTAAACATTGCTTTTGCTAAATCGCACATATGTTCATACAGTATTTTCATATTCCTTTAGTTGGCAATTTTTCTAGTGTTATTTGATATATGTTTTATGAAATGATTAGGAAGAAATATTTTATTGAGATTGCAAATATTGAGGCTTTCCCTCATTGTATTTATTGATTTCTAATTTAATTCTTTGATCGTAGACTTAAAGTTTGATCTTTTGCAGTGTAATATGTTTTCATTTCCCACCATATGCTCTGTCTTGATGAGTAGTCAGTGTATAATTTTTTTAAATATGTATTCTAGGGCTGTTAGATGTTGAGATCTTTAAGTGAGTTTTGTTCATAGTGTTGTTTAAGTCTTCTGTATGTCAAAATAATAGAATAGATATAAATATATACATAAATATATAATAGAAATAGAATAGAAATAGAATAGAAATATAATAATAACTTTTTAGTTGTCCTATCAGTTACTGAGAGAGTTGGTGAATTTCCCCTCTGTGACTGCAGATTTATCTTAATTTTCTGCTTAGTTTTTGTTTCATATATTTGAAAGTCATCCATACACACACACATACACACACACGCAATTTTCATGATGAATTAAACCTTTCAAGATAATGAAATATATCTTATTAAATTTCCTTAATGGTAACAGCCACACCGGCTTTCACATGATTATGTTTTGCACTGTAAAATTCTTTCATCCTCTCCTCTTTTTTTTCCCTTAATATTTAATGTGCATTTGTTTTAAAAAGCATACCATTGTTAAAAAATAAATAAACAAATAAATAAATAAATAATAAAAGCATACCATTGGTTCCTACATCTGTATTTGTATCCAGTCTCCCAGTCTTGCCTTAAATCGGAAGTTTTAGGTCCATTTACAGTTAATCTATTTTTTTAAACAGTTGGGTTTAGCTCTTGCACTTTATTCTCTATTTCTGTTAACCTATTCCACTTTTTATTTCTTTACAAATGTGTATTTTGCCTAATTTAGTATTATTATTGTGTACTGTCTTAAAATCAATCAATTCTTTATTGGCTTTTTTGCTATGTATCTTTATATTATTTTTAATGGTTGCTGAAGAGATTGAAGCATTAAATTCTTTTTGTGTCTTTCATACTTTGTGCTATTTTTGTCATATATATTATTTATACATATCTTTTTAACCCCAACATATATATTTATGCTATTGTTTTTCTTGTACATTTGTTGACTTTTATCAGTAAAGTTGCAAGGAATGTATGAAAAAGTCTATTAAAACTTTCTCAGTTCCAATACTTTTTGTCACATTTGCCTTATAATTTCTCTATATCATTTATGGATAGATAGTATGTGCCAAAATTTTAAGTGTCTCAAATTCGAAAAAATCTTGTTCACTTAAGGAAAAGAAACACAAATTGGAATGACAATATGGAAAAGCTGGTTTGGCAGTATATTCCTGGTGTCATCTTAAGATTATTTAAATCTATGACTTCCTTTAAAACAAGGATGACATCTTATAAATCACTGTCAATAGCTGGGGTCTAGCATAATATCTAACATCTAATAACCACAGTTTGAATGTTTGTAAAATCAAATATTTGTAAAGTTTAATCAAACTTTAAAAATATTCTCTGTATTAATAGTGAACATTTATTGAAGATTTATAAACCATTATTTGATAATGGTGTTTATCAAGCATTATTCTCATTTACTATGTAATTAAAGCCATGTGACAACACAATGAAATATGTACATAGAATATTCCTATTTTACAGAAAAACAAATCAATACATAGAAATTTTTTTTTTCAAAATACACAGTTGATAAGTGGCAAAGGCAAGAATCAAAGCAAGCATACTTTTGATACATTTCTTAAATTGCCTTTCAGTATACTAAAATATATTACATACCTCTTGACTAATGAAATACTAAGTTTCTGCTTAGATCATGCATTGCAAACTTGTATTATGGTCTGTTATTTCTTTTTTTTTTTCACTGTTCAAAATTTATTTGGTATTTTAGTTGGTATGACAGATAGTTGGTTGCATTGTCTCTTTACATTATATGGCAATGTACACTATATTCTGACATATATAGTACACAAAATAAGATCCTTTAGAAGAATTATGCACAATACATGCAATATTGAATTTATACATTGGATTCCAGGATGTGACTGAAGAAAAAAAAATGGACTAGGCACGTTGGGTATTGAGGTGAAGGAATCAGAAGTTACAAAACACAGTAAATACACTGGTTTGAGGAGTAACTGCAGCATATGTGACATTGGCAGTGGTGCCTCTGAGATAGTAAAACTATATTACATTAACCAATTTAGGACTACACAAGACAGGTATCATCCAGCATCAGGATATAACTGCAGGGTTTTGTGAACCATTCCCATTTGTAACTTTAGGAAACTGATGTTTTTCTTAGGCCATTTTAATATTACTACTTGAGTGACAGGTCAGATAATAAGGACAATATACACAACCTCCAACTAAAATCTTGTAGTCTAGACAGTGACATGGAACATTAGAAAATTTTAAAACTGCAGCTCCTTTTGGATTCCCCACAGTGTATCTGCACTCTCATTCAAACGGGCCTCTTCCTCAGGAGTTAGAGTCACCTTCACAGCATCGAAGATTCCATTCTGTCTCAAGATGCAAGGAACACTAAGGAGGACATCTTTTATTCTGTAGAGACCCTTAATCATGGTAGAAATTGGATGCACCCGCCAAGATTCTTCATTATACTTTCTACTTTCTGCCAAATCTGCCACATCTGTCCAATGGCCCAGGAAGTGTAGCCTTTCAGTTTGATCACCTCATAGGCACTGTCAACCACCTGTTTGTGAAACTCTTTCCACTGTTCCTCATCTGCATCAGTGCCTAAGGGTGCATTCTTTGGAGAGACACCAGCAACATTTACTCCACTCCATACAGGCATACTGGAGTCTCCATGCTCTCCAAGGACCCACCCATGACAGCTTAATGGGTGAACTCCCAGCCTTTCCCACATTAGGTAATGGAACCGGGCTGAATCCGGATTGCAACTACTTCCAATAACGTGGTTTTTGGAACAGCCATTTATCTTCCAAGCCACATAGGTCAAGTTATCCACTGGATTGGAAACAATAAGCAACTTGCAGTTTGGGCTGTATTTGACAATATTAGGAATGATGAATGTAAAGATGTTCACCTTAAGCTGGACCAAACTAAGACAACTTTCTCCTTCTTGCTGACATGCCCCAGCCATGATAATAACCAGTTTGGAGTTTGCAGTCACATTATTATCTTTGCCAGGGACAATTTTTGGTGTTCTAAGGAAAAGGCTGCTGTGCTGGAGATCCATCATCTCTCCCTTCAATTTGTCTTTCATGACTTCAACAAGAGTGAGTTCACCTGCCAAGTCCTTCATTAATACTGGTGGCACAAGCCATGCTGACAGCACGAACCCCAACAACTGTAATCTTATTCTGGGGGATATGATCTTCCTTAAGAAGATTCTGAATCAGCTGATCCTTGATCGTTGCCATTTTGGACTTAGAACCAAAAGGAATCAGGAGTGCACGTTGGGTGGTGAGTGGCAGCAGCGGCTCCAACTCCTAGTCTATTATTTCTAAAAACAAAATTGAAAGGTGCCTGGCTGACTCAGTTGGTGGAACATGAGACTCTTGATATCAGGGTTGTGGATTTGAGCCCCCAGTTGGGAGTAGAGATTTCTTAAAAATAAAATATTCGAAAATAAATAAAGGGGCTCCTGGGTGACTCAGTTAAGCACCTACCTTCAGGTCATGATCCCAGGGTCCTGGAATGGAGCCCTATGTTGCACTCCCTGCTCACCAGAGTCTGCTTCTCCCTCTCCCTCTGCCCTTCCCCTTGTTGGTGTGCACTCTTGCTCTCTCAAATAAATAAATAAAATATTTAACAACAAATAAAAATGAAATTGACTCTCAGGAATAAAATGTCAGAGATCTTGCTTTATCATTGATGGATAGATAGATGGTATTGTTCTGGTAGAGAAGAGGCACAATCTTTAGGCAAATGGAAAGCCTGGGTTCAGGTTATGGAATAGTCCAGTGGAACCATGAGCAACAGTTAGCCAATACCTTAGTTTTCTCATCTGGAGAATGACTTAGTAATAATAACTAAGCATTGGATTGCTGACAAGGTTAAATTAACTAATATAACTAAAGCACTTAAAACAGCACTTGGTATAGAGTCAGTGCTACCTGTATATATTAATTGGCAGTGTATATGATATAACACATCTAATTGGCTAACAAAGGAAAATTTATTTTATTTTATTTTATTATTTTTTTAAAGAAGAGAACTTTCTTTTCTTTTTTAAGATTTTATTCATTTATTCATGAGAGACACAGAGAAAGAGGCAGACACATAAGCAGAGGGAGAAGCAGGCTCCATGCAGGGAGCCCGATGTAGGACTCGATCTCAGGACCCCGGGATCACGACTTCAGCCAAAGGCAGACGCTCAACCACTGAGCCACCCAGGTGCCCCCAACGGAAAATTTATAAGCAAATACTAGCTGAATATAAAGACTCACTATGAATCTAATGAAGAAAATTTTAATGTTTAAAATCTTTAGAATTATGGTAATAGATGTGTAACATACTTAGGAACTTCATATTGATGACAAAAATATGTTAGTTATAGAATGAATACTATAATACGATGACCATATATCCCAATTTTCTTGGATAGTCTTAGTTTTTGTATGTTACTCTGAGGAATATGTTAATAGCACCTACTTTTACTCTAAAAACTATCTTGGCTTAGATACTAAAGTATGTGCTTACCTTAGTTATTACATTTCTTAATCTCCATGTTAGCTTATAAAATGGGAAATGCCAACCTTCATAACTTAAATCAAATAAGAAAAAAAATACCAGCAAAACTTTAACAACTCTCCAAATGTAAACATTAAATTTCCTACTCATATTTACTGTGCCCAGTCTTTCAATTTACATGTAATATTATATGACTGGAAGTAAAATGGTCTTTTAAAAATCCCAAGGAGTATTACTATGGAGATTACGAAGGAGAAATATATGTATAAACATACATACATACACATATATGTATATATACATCATTACCATGATGTATAGAGAAATACTATTCTCAAAGGAAGGCATTTACATTTTGATTCTCTTCAGTTCAATACTTTGTTAAAAGCAACCCACGAAAAAGAGATCTATATGACTACTTCCCCTTCTTCCAAATTCACTTACTCCATAAGCCAAGTGTTTTTGTTTTTGTTGTTCTTATTTTACTATTTTGGCTTTTATTTTTTTCAATAAGAAATGAAGACAAAAAAAAAAAAAGAAAGAAATGAAGACAGACCAGATTTGTTTTCCTAAAAAGCAATTTTAAAGCAAAGAATGTCCATTATATTTCTGTAGTAAAAATCGTCAGTCTGTTTACAAAGAGTTACTTCTTGGTTTCTATTACATGCATATTGGACCACTTAATGTTACCTCACATGTCAAAACAGAACTAACTTTGTTTTTTTGTTTCTTTCAAAATATAGAACACTGAACAAATTTATGTGTCATCCTGTGCAGGGGCCATGCTAATCTCTGCATTGTTTTAGTTTTAGTATATGTGTTGCTGAAGTAAGCACAAAAACAAAACTACTTAAAAAAAAATATTTCCCCTATTATTCAAATTGGATATTAATCTGTCTACAGTTTCACTGATCATTTTGTCATCCTCTCTCATCTTCTATTAAGCCTATTTAATGAATTTTTCATTTCAAGCATTGTAATAGTCCCTTCTAGAATTTCAACATAATTATTTTTACATTAACCATATCAATGCTAGGATTCTAAATCTATTCAATTATTTTAATCTTGGTTTCACTTATGTTATTGATTGTATTTACAACAGGGAATATAAAATTTTTATCTGTTAATTTCAATATTGGAAACATCTGAGTCATCTCTGGGCTTGTTTTTTTGTTTTGTGTGGTTAGGTTTCTTTTTTTTTTTTTAATCTTGAACAATGGCTGTCATTTTCCTGTGTCTTTATGTGTTAAAAAACTTTATATTTATTTTGCTTATCAGCGAATATACATTATAAAGACTCTGAATTTTGTTATCTGTCTTTTAACAGTGTTGAGTTTTGTTCCAGAAGTCAGATAAATTAAAAACTGATCCTTTTTGTCTGGAGATACATCAGATAAGTCTGTTTCAGTTTTACTCTTTGTTCTCAATGAGTCCCTTAATTCTGGGACACAGTCTCTTCTAAGCATGGACCTTTTGGAATGCTTTTAAATGAAACCTCAGAGTGTGCACTTTGCTTCCCTAACTTGTGCTATTCAAACTCCAAACTCTTTCTCTTCTGCCCTGGTGGCCAGCAGAAATATCAGCTTTTTAAACCTTCTACCGCTTGCTTTCCTTTGGAATACTGTGAATCTTTCCAAACCAAGCACTATTCATGGGGCATTCATAGTTTTGAGGGGTGTTTATATCCAGATGTAAGGCACAATCCTCTGTAGCTCTTTATATTCCAGGACTTTCTTAGTTTATATCTGCTTTGGGACCTCTGAATTTTGTTATTTGATATATCATATCAATAAGCTAATCTTCTGTATTTTGAGGTGCCGTGTACTTTATAGACTACAAGGGAAAAGGTGATAAAAAGCTGGATTAATCAGTGAATTACCATCACTCAAAAATTAAATCCTCCCTAGTTTTTCCCTTATTTTTAGGTCTCTCCCAATTGTTTTAAATATTTCTCTTAACATATTTTAACCTATAATTAATAATTAAATGTTATATCCTTTAGGAGATAACTAGAACTGGATCATCCTCTTTTTTTTTTTTTTAACATAGCTTTCTTCAAAGTTCATGGAGCAAATAAATATAGAAAATCAATAAGAATATAGAAAATATGAAGGACGAAATTAGCAAGACTGACAAGTAGAGAAATAGCATTCAATCAACATTTAAAGAGTACACAAGGTGTTCAAATGTGTGTGAATAATTAATCAAAATTGACTAAACACTGCACCATAAATAAAGACTCGACAATTTCAAGGAATAGCAGAGTATTTCTTAAATGGGAATAAAGTCAACTTGAAATCCTCAGTTGTTTAGAAATTCATAGATCAAAGAACACTCATAGAAATTACAAAATATTTGTAATTGAATGATTATAAGTGGTAATCAAATCTTGTGGGCTATAAGTAGAGCTGTGTTTTATATGCATATGTTGAAAATACATAACATTTAATGACCTCATCCTATATCTGGAAAACATAATGAGAAAATAGAACTAATTAATTTCATAAAGTAAAAGGGAAAACATAGTAGCAATAAGAGCATCAATTAATAAAACTGAAATTAAATTTACTTGAGATGGGCTCAACAAAGCAGAAACATAGTTATTTGAAATAGCTTAAAAAAGTGATAAACTCCTGGAAAGTGTCTGGAAAAGAAAGACCAAAATTTGGAGCATATGTGTCAAATTTAGAAAAACACATCTATTGTGACTAACTAAAAGAGAAATTAAAAATCCATGCAATTGGGCAGCCTGCATGGCTCAATGGTTTAGTGCCTGCAGGGTGTGATCAGCCAGCGTGTGATCAGCCTAGGGTGTGATCCTAGAGACCCAGGATCGAGTCCCATGTCGGCTCCCTGCATGGAGCCTCCTTCTCTCTCTGCCTGTATCTCAACTCTCTCTCTCTCTCTCTCTCTGTGTCTCTCATGAATAAATAAAATATTTTTAAAAAATACATGTAATCTAATATCTGGTAGAGAAATTGAATTTGTATCAAAAGTTTTCTCAAAAATAAAAATCTAGATCCAGAAGGTTTCAATTGTTAATTTAACAACGCAAAATAAATACCAAGCATTACAATATTCTTTACTTGACATTTTACTTGATACTCTTGAAGAGAATCATACAATGTTTTTTATGAGTACATAATAACATTACTATAAAACCTGGAAAGGAAGTTACAAGAAAGTTGGCTTATTCGTCAGTTTTATCCATAAACATAGATTCAAAAATCCTAGGCAATATTTTAGCTAAATAAGTACAGTGCTATGTAAAAAGGGTAATACATCATAACCAATCAGGGTTAATTGCAGGAGTGCAAGTTTCGTGTAAGATTTATATATAGGATGATATTTTAACATTAATAAAATAAATTTAAAAAATCATATGATTAATTTAACATTTGCAGGGAAGGCAAGATGAAGTTAAGTAATTCATTATCAAATCAACCGCCAAGTTAGGAATAATGAGAGTTTGAACTCATTCCAAAACCATGGAAATTTGTTTGGCAATATCTACTAAATACAATTTTAGTAGATGTGATTTACAGATTCACTATATACAGAAATTCTACTCTTCAGTAAAAGCCCAGTGGAAATAGGTGCAAATATCCACCAAAATATATGCACAAGACTATTGATAAAGATAATTTGAGCAATATTAGAATTTTTTTAGTTTACTTGGCCAAACATAGATTTGAATTGGGAAGCACCAAACTGGAAGTGGTTAGGAGCACTCCACCCTTAGGCAATAGGGGAATAATGTTTACAGACAAGATGTGGAAGCAAAGCAAGGGATGTATTTCATTGACTATAGCTTAAGGAGTTTCCTTTTTTGGGAAAACCTAGTGGGGCTGTTTGTGATTGGTTGTCCTTAAGTTTGATTTCTTAACTTTGACATATTTACATGCTTAGATTTGGGTTTCCTTACTTAGGTTGCTAGGAAATTAGAGGGACCTTAATCTAATGGCTTCTTTGTTTAATTATCTTAACAGTTTTTAAATTGTTTAAATGTTTAATTATTTTTTAAAGGAAATGTTAATTTATTTATTTTTAAGGATTTATTTATTTGACACAGAGCAAGCTCAGGGAGGGGTGGAGGAAGAGGGAAAGAGAAATTATAGCAGCCTCCTTGCTGAACTTGGAACACAATGTGGGTCGTGACCTCATGGCCCTGAGATCATGACCTGAACTTAAACCAAGAGTTGGGTGCTTAATCGACTGCACCACCCAGGGAACTCTAAAATTTTAATTATTGACAATATCAGTGTGCTCATAATTGGAAACAACACAAATTTTCATAGAGATGATAGATAAATTATTTTCACATAATGGCAAACTATGCTATAATACCAATGAAGAAATAAAAGCACACAATTTAGAACAGTGTTGATGAATTTCACAATTAAATGAGAGGGAAAAACTACACAAATATAAAAATATGTGATGTATACAGAGTTGGCTTTGTGAGTATGCAACTACTGTAGTTGCACAGGGCCGCCACTTGGCTTAATGTTTTACTATCACCATCTTGAAGTTCTTAATGTATTTTGAGCAAGCACCCCAGCTTTTCATTTTGGACTGAGTATCTCAAATTATGCAGCAAATTCTGACCATATAATTCCACATACATAAATTGAAAAATTAGGTCCTACTAATAAATGGGTTATAAGTCTGGAGAGTAGTTAATTATCTTGGAAAAAAAGAGTTGATGATTACTGGAAGAGGTCTCTGGATATAAATATGTAAATATAATTTTTCTTGATGTAATTTCTGATTATATGAATACCCTTACTTCATGATAATTCATTGAGCATTTTTATGTAGATATGTTATATTTCATTTAAAAAAAATTTTTACCAAAGATTTAGTTGATGCTGATGTTTTTATGTCATTTATTGGAATCTAGGTGCCTTAAAATTTTCTTTGGATAATGTCAGTTATGAGGTCCCAAACTCTGATATCAATGATTTTTTTTTTATTTTCTATCTCTCAGTAGAAAATCTAATTAGTGAGAGCCTGATTCAGGTTACATTATCTGTATCTTCCACTAAAATATGGGCTGGGCTGGTTATTTGTAATTAACTGGGCTGGTTATTTGTAATTAACTTTGAAAGAGAAGTATATTAACTACTTGTCACATTGGCATGTTAACATATCTGAGAATCAGTAAAAGGAATAGGAATTTTATATTTGATTCCTTTTCCTTTATAATATACATATCCTTAGTTATGTGAGATTCAAGCAACCAGTAATGCTCAAAATTCGGAGGAAACAAAATAGCATTCTAGTCCATCCAGGCAAAGCAGTTGTGCTTAATGGTCCTAAAGACATCTTGTGGTGGGACTTGAGATGGGGTTCTGCTCTTTGTGTCTCTTTGGAAATTGGTGTGTCATTTGGGAAAATCTTAAATGGGAGACAATTTCAACAAGGTTTTTTATAGATGAGAATTTTCGTATTTAAGCCCTCTATATTATACTTCATGCTTTGAACCTGTGGTTTTATGGCATATTATGGATTTATTTTTCAGAAATGGTTGCATTGAAGAAGAAAACTTTAATGGACAAATCAATAAAACTAGATAAAATTAAAACAATGAAGAGATACAGGTCATTTTAAACTCTTCATCTGTCAATCATTACCAGATACATCAAATATTAAGTAACAAAAGAGTTTTTAAAATTCCTATTAAACTTTTAAAAATTTCATCCTGCTTTGTATATATACAAATCTGTGCCTATGATATACAGCCATATTAATAGAATTATAACTTATTGTAGCAGAAATTTTAGCAGAAATAGATTTATTTTCTTTAATTTGAATAATCAAAAAGTGAATATAACTGAGGAACATATATTATTCTTTTTAAGATTCCACTTGGAATATTATAGTGGCCTTTGTGTACAGAAATTTCTAACACAATTATATTATTAGCTCTAAAGATTTTTCTTAGATTTGAAATTGCAGCCAGTGTTGGTAGAACCTGAGTCTTTGAAATCCTGCTTTTTTCCCTCACAATCAGCCTATAGCTATAGATCAAAAATACCCATTTTATCTCTGATTGTAATAGCCAGGGCTCTATAGTTAATGTTCTGATTTCCCAGCAGGGATACATTATTGGAAGCTGTGCTTTGGGGTGTTCCTTTTTTTCTCAGGCATACTACTCCTGGTTGACCCACTTCAGCTCACACTAAAGAAGCTGCTTCAGTTTTCAGCAAGATGGCAAAGCCTTACAATATTATGTTTAGGCAATAATGACTATCAATTTCATAGTCATATGGTTAGCTGTCTCTGCACTACCCCATCCCCATCCCTTAGGTCAGAGGAGGCAATTAACTTGAACAGAATAGAATACAACCTGATTATTAAGCTTCCTTTCTCCCCCCCTCAAAAAAAAAAAAAAAAAAAAGCAAAAAAAAAAAAAAATCCAACCCCCAAAACCCATTCTACTTCCCAAAACAATAAGGATCATTTGAATATTGTGTGCCATAATGTATGCCATACTAGGGAAATAGCTGTAATTTCAAGTAAAAGCCATCTAATAATAGCACCAGAAGAAACAAAAGAAAACAATGACAATAGGGGATGCTTTGGGTCAGTGATAAATGAGCAAATTCAAGGACAGATGATTCTTTGGTCAAAGCCAAGAATATGGTGTGTGCATGTGTGTGAGTGGAGAGAGAGAGAGAGTGTAGGATTTAAACAGTATAAAAAGGCATGCACAGTAAAGTCTAAATTTAGGAAACTATAGTTTTAGAGAGCCAAGAATAGTATGCAAAAAAGAGATAATTTGTAAATTTGGCTTCCTTGAGGCTTTTAGAGGAGGAAAGGAAACATTATTGGCAAGAGAACAAGAGAATAAGGGTGTTGAAAAGAGGATGGCTGCCTGTGAGTGCTTCCCAGGAAGAAGAATTCTCAAAGACATTTTTTAGAGCATGAGCTTCAGAGTTTTTGATTTCTATTCCAACTGCAATCATGAAAGGCCAATGACGTTTCAGAATCCTTGCACATGCTTAATTACATATAACATCTGTTAAATTTTTGTGGTAGGCTAAGGAAGAATTAAAAGAAAGAGAAAGATAATCACTAGATTGAACCAGAAATTTTAATATACATATTTTTGTAATGGCTTCCCTGACGTATTGATTTCTCTTCTAATTATTCTTTTATTTTTAATCTCTAAATTGAACTTTTTCTTCTGTCTACTGAAGTGAGATTAAATGAGAGTTGGGCAAATCTGATTGTCAATATTGTATTTCTGTGGGTATGAAAGCTGACTATAAATGAAATAATCATTGTCTCACCATGAGCAGGACACTATGACAGACACAAGGCAGGAGTGTGCCGGAACTTATAAATTTTGAAAGTTCTCAATTTAGTTGAAGATTGAATAGGCCAATCAAGCCTTCATGTATACTGCCCCTGAGCAGTTACTTCAATTTTTTTGATGTTTAAGTTTTTATTTAATTTCTAGCTAGTTAATGTACAGTGTATTATTAGTGTCAAGAGTAGGATTTAGTGATTCCTCACTTACATACAAAACCCTTTGCTTGTCATGAGCCTTCCTTAGTACTCATCACCCATTTAGCCCATCCCCTGCCCACTTCTCTCCATCAACCTCCAGTTTGTTCTCTATAGTCGAAAGTCTCTTACGATTTGTTTTCTCTTTTTCCTTTCCCCTTTGTTCATCTGTTTTAGTTCCTAAATTCCACATATGAATGAAATCAATGAAATGAAATATATATATATATAATGTCTTCTTTATTCATTTATCAGTCAATGGACATTTCTGATCTTTTTATATTTGGCCATTGTTGATATGGCTGCTATAAAAATCAGGGTGCATGTGTTCCCTCGAATCACTAATTTTGTATCCTTTAGTAAATATCTAGTAGTATAATTGCTGGGTCTTAGGATAGTTCTATTTTTAACCTCCATACTGTTTTCCAGAGTGACTGCACCATTTGCCTTCCCACCAACAGTTTAAGAGGGTTCCCCTTTCTCCACATAGTTGCCAACATGCTTCCTGTGTTGTTAATTTCATCTATTTTGAGGATGTGAGGTGGTATCTCAATGTAGTTTTGATTTGCATCTCCCTGATGATGAATGATGTTGAACATCTTTTCATCTGTCTATTAGCCATTTGGATGTCTTTTTTTGGAAAAATGTCTGTTTGTATCTTCTCCCCATTTTTTAACTTTATTTTTTCAGGTGTTACATTTGATTAAGTTCTTTATAGATTTTGGATACTAACCCTTTGTCAGATATGTCATTTGCAAATATCTTATCCCACTCTGTAGGTTGCCTTTTAGTTTTGTTGTTTTCTTTGTTGTGCAGAAGCCTTTTATCTTGATGAAGTACCAGTAGTTCATTTTTGCTTTTGTTTCCCTTGTCTCAGGAGACATGACTTATAAGAAGGTGTTATGGCTGAGGTCAGAGAGGTAGCTGCCTGTGTTCTCCTCTAGGATTTTGATGGTTTCTGGTTTCTGGTCTCACATTTAGGTTTTTCATCCATTTTAAATTTATTTTTGTGCATGGTATAAGTGGACAAATCTCATTCTTTTGCATGTCACTGTCCAGTTTTCCCAACATCATTTATTGAAGAAACTTTGTCCATTAGATAGTCTTTCCTGCTTTGTCATAGATTAATTGCCCATACAGCTGTGGATCCCTTTCTGGGTTCTCTATTCTGTTCCATTGATCTATATGTCTGTTTTTGTGCCAGTAGCATACTGTCTTGATGATCACAGCTTTGTAATACAGCTTGAAGTCCAGAATTGTGATGCCTCCAGCTTTGCTTTTGTTTTTCAAGATTGCTTTGGCTATTTGGGGTCTTTTGTGGTTCCATACAAATTTTAGGATTTTTTGTTCTAGCTCTATGAAAAATGTTGGTAGTATTTTGATTGTGATTGCATTAAATTTGTAGATTGCTTTGAGTAATATAAAATTTTTAACAATATTTGTTTTTCCAATCCATACTTTTCTATTCAAAAACATTCCATGCTTTTCTATTTCTTTATGTCAACTTCACTTTTTTTCATTGGTGTTTTATAGTTTTCAGAGTACAGATCTTTTTTCTTTTTGGTTAAGTTTATTCATAGGTATCATAATGTTTTTGGTGCAATTGTAAATGGGATTGATTCCTTGATTTCTTTTCCTGCTGCTTCATTATTTGTGTGAAGAAATGCAACAAGTTTCTGTATATTGATTTTGTATCCTGGGATTTTACTAAATTTGTGTATCAATTCTAGCAAATTTTTGGTGGAATTATTCAGGCTTTCTACGTAGAGTATCACATCATTTGCAAATAGTGAAAGTTTGACTTCTTCCTTGCTGATTTGGAAGGCTTTTATTTCTCTTTGTTGTCTGATTGCTGAAACTAATACTTAAACTATCATGTTAAATAGTATTGGTGAGAATGGACATCCCCGTCTTGTTCCTGACCTTAGAGGAAAAGCTCTGTTTTTCCCCCCCACTGATGATATTAGCAGTGGACCTTTCATATATGGCCTTTATAGCATCGAATATGTTCCTTTTATCCCTCCTTTGTTGAGGGTTTTTATCAAGAATGGATGCTCTTTTTTGTCAAATTTTTCCTATATCTGTTTAGAGTATCATATGGTTCTTATCCTTTCTTTATTAATGTAGTGTATCATATTGATTGATTTGTGAATATTGAACCAGCCCAGGAATAAATCCCACTTGGCCATGGTGAATCATTTTTTTAAGATTTTATTTATTTATTCATGAGAGACAGAGAGAGGCAGAGACATAGGTAGAGGTAGAAGCAGACTCCCTGTAGGGAGCCCAATGCAGGACTCTATCCCTGAACCCCAGGATCATGATCTGAGCTGAAAGCAGATGTTCAACCACTGAGCCACCCAGGTGCCCATAATTCTTTTAATGTACTCTTGGATTCAGTGAAACAACTATATTCTTATTGTTCAGGTAAAGCTTTACTATATAAATATGTCTTTGACATATTAATTCTTATGGAAAAGTTGTATATCCTGCTTATATGTTAGCCAGTGGAATTAATGATAAAAGTTATTCTTTTATTTCAGCCTTATATAGTTCAAATAAGCATCTTTGTTTGATTTAAGTTGTAATCTTCTTAAAGTTCTCATTATTGTCCTGCCACTCCTCTTAGATTGTCCCCTAGATTGTCCCCTCTATATGTCTTTTAGCCACTGGGAAGCTGAAAGAAAATTCATTATGATTTTTCAAAATTCTTATGTTTTATTTGAATAGTTTATCTTACCCATATGGAGAATTTATGAAATTGTATTCAGAACAAAGGTAACTTATTTCATACCTACTGAAGTTGAAAAATATTACTTTCGTGGTTTGCAGAAACCACAGAAATACCAGCATTATGAAGTATTAAAATAATTACAGTTATTTTAAAAGTGATAAGTTTCTTATTGATTATAATAATGGATTGAGGTGAGGGCATTTTCTTTGTACCTAAGAAGCTTCAACATGTAATGAAGTATAGTACTAAGAAATAGTCATTTAAGGAAACAATTTCTCACTGTAAAAAATAAGGCTATGTTATTAAAATTATGTAAGATACTGAAAGATTCTCTTTTCCAGTAATATGGTTGTTAATCAATTTCTGGTAAGAGGATGGATTAATATTAGTTGTTCCCATTTTTTTCCTCACTTGTTTCTAGATGGTTTTAAGCACTTAGAATTCATTTTTTCTACTTTAAAAAGTCATCTGAGTGTATTGGTTTGCTCTTCTGGGTCACAGAGCATATCTGTGGGTTTTGTAGGCAATTCCTTGCCAAAGAATTCCCACTATTATTCTTTCCACGGGAAACTGGGCCTCTCTTGATCTCACATCTCATATTACCACTATATGTGGTGTTATGTTTGAATAGAACCCTTGGATTGAGCACATGAACCCTTCTAATTCTACGTGCTTTCTGACTGGGAATTGAGGGGATACTTATGAGTAGATCTGTAGTATAAAATTACAACAAGAGTTTCGTGATTTCAGCTCTTTCCTTTCTGCATACTTACTCCCCTCCCACCTTGGAGGAATTCCCTTCATCCTCGTTGCTTGTGCACTCATGATATCTCTCTTCACCTCCATTTGAAAATGTGTTCTTAGGGAACTATTCAAAATTCAAACAGCAGTTGGCAGTATCCATCAGCTCATGATAACATTGACATATGAAATAAGTAACACTTTTCTTCCAGTTTTTCTTCATGAATAATGGATTAAGCTAAGTAACAGATTAGGTATAAATGAGACAAGTAGTAACTTAAAATATCAATCACTGAACTCTGCCTCTTTAACTAAGAATACACTAATAATGCACCATATGCTAAATTATTGAATTTAAATTAAAAAATTAAGTATCTACAATTGAAGAATATTTATATTTTAACTAACATCACATAGAGATCAAAGATTACTGTCAACAAGTTATTCTAAGTTCTAGTGAGCAGTTGAGTTGTTATTTATACTAAAAATAGCAAAACATGACATAAATGAAATCCCTAAAACTAGGACTTTCAATTAAGGGAAGATATGGGCACTTGGTACTGTGCATGGCTTTTATTTATTTTTCTGACTTATAAGGGTTTTTTTTTCAAGTTTGAATAAAATCTGGTACAGAGTAATATTGTCAGTTTAATAGTCTAGCAGCCTCTTTTCATAGAATACTATTAGTAAAAATGGAGAGTCAGATCATCTTCTGCGGTTAGTATATGTCTCTGAGAATAATTGAAAGATAGAAATCAGTGACCATTTGGGCATAACAGAGTGCCATAACTTTTCTTGAGTCTTGACATGTTTAAACATTAATTCATTCATACATTCATATAAATAAGAACAACAACAACAGCAAAAGATTACTCCGCAAGGCACTGATTTTGGTACCCAAAGAAACATTGTTCCTACATTCATAAAGCTTATTTTCTAACAAGAGAGTAGCCATTAAGCAAAGACCATAGAATTAATGTATTTGAGAGTAATACTGTAAAGGTAAAATACATAGTGCTATAATAATAGTATTTATCAGTATTACCTAAAAAGGATTCTTTAGGTTATATCTGTACTGAAGATGAAGTAGGATTTTCCTACGTAAAGGCAGCTGAAGCATAAAGCACACATACAGGCTTTACTGCCCGTGGCCTGAAGCAGTTTGCAGAAAGAAGGAAATGTAACCTTGCAGACCACCAAATTGCATTGGTTCTTAAGGCTTCTTGATGGTCTGTGTAACTCTTAAAAGAATTCTTAAGTCTATCTTCATTCATTCATTCTTTCATTTATTCTATGTGCTCTCTTATTTTCTTCTCACATTTGTTTAATGTGAGTCTTCTGAAATTATTATACAAATCTGTCATTATGTTTAGAAGTAAATTGAAAATAGCTTAATTAAAGCAGGACTGTTAGGCCTTACATTTTTTTCTCTGTGCCCTGTTGCATTCCACCATTCAACTGTGGTGTCCATTGAGAGAAAGCATGTGTGACCAAGAGGAGAGAAGACATGGCTTACTTTAGGTTTCACAATAAAGTTGTTTTTAATTAATATTTTAAACTATATTAATGAGAATGTAATCTAAAGTTCACATTACTTTTATTTTTAAGAGCTGGACACTTTAAAGAGAGAAGATATTTATTTTTCTTTTATATTTGTGAATCTCTTTGGCCACAATACTTCCCTATGCTATTAATGGCTACTAATCAGTGACATAAAACAATAAGCATAAGTTTGCTCAGACATCAACAGATTTGCTGGAAATTGGCAAACTGAAAATTGTTTTGCGCTTGGTGGCTCTGCTGCCCAGAACCAGCTGCCCAGTTTAGCTGCCCACTCAGCTAAACTCCTCCATGCATCTTCAAATTAGATGAGGATCAACTGTTCTAAACTGTCCACAGTAAGCACGCACACACACACAATTTCAGTGATATGTAACAAAAAGCATTTATTTAGTTCATGCTTCTAAGTACTCTCATTGTTAAATGGGGGCTAACAGACCTGGCTGGACATAGTTGGGGGAACTTAGGTGGTGAACCTTTGGTCCATGTTTCTCTCTTATATCCATCCCCTAGGACCACCAGGCTTATTCATCCATGTTCTTATGGTGATGACAGTATCATAGTAGCAAGCTCAATTGCCCAAGCACTTTTTGAAACTTTGCTTGCATTATATTTGTGAGTGTCCCAATGGATAGAGACAGTCATGATGCTGAGCTCAGAATCAAAGTAGGAGGACACTGCACTCTCACATGTTAAAAAGTATGAGTGTAAAATTCTGTTACATGAATAGAGTCGAGAGTTGAAATAGAAGAAAGTGTACCGATTTTCTTTTTTTTTTTCTTTTTTTAATTATGGTAAAATAAACAGAACAAAAATATACCATCTTAACTTTTGGTGATATTAACTACATTCATATTGTTGTACAACCATCACCACCATCCATCTCTGAACTCTTTTAATCGTGCAAAATTGAATCTTTATACTTATTAAATGGTAATACCCAAGTACCTCTCCTGTTTGTTTTGCTCCTGGAAACTACCATTCTAGTTTCAGTCTCTATGGTTTTGGATACTCAAGATACTTTTTATAAGTGGAATATAGTAGTTGCCTTTTGGTGATTGGTTCATTTCACTTAGCAACATATCCTCATATGTTGTAGCATATGTCAGAATTTCCTTCCCTTTTAAGGCTGAATAATATTCCATGGGAAATATATATATATATATATATATATATATATATATATATATAATATATTATATATTATATTTAAATTATCTATTCATCCTTCAATGGGTGGTTGAATCACTTCCACATTTCGCTGTTGTGAAGAATGGTGCTGTGAACATGGATATCTTGTTGAGAACCTGCTTTGAATCCTTTTATGTACATACCTAGATGTGGAATTGCTGGAATATATGGTAATTCTATTTTTATTTTTTGGAAGCTGCCATACTCTTTTCCACTGTTTTGGGTATAGTATTTTGCATTCTCATCAACCATGTATAGGGATTCCAGTTTCTCCACATCCTCACCAACACTTATTGTCTGTTTAGTTTGTGTGTGTGTGTGTGTGTGTGTGTTTTTCTTTTCTGTTTTGTTCTTTTCTTTTCCATTCCTTTCTTTTTTTCCTTCCTTCCTTCCTTCCTTCCTTCCTTCCTTCCTTCCTTCCTTCCTTCCTTCCTTCCTTTTCTGACGGTAGAAATTCTAATGGCTGTGAGGCAGTATCTTATTGTGGTTTTGATTTGTATTTCCTTAATGGTTAGTAATGTAAAGCCACACCTACTCTCTTTTTGTTGCTACTTTTTTTCCATCCTTTCACTTTCAAACTCTTTGTGTCTTTGTATCTAAAGTAAGTCTCTTGTGGACAACATACAGTTGGACCATGTATTTAAATATATTCTGCCAATCTTTGCCTTTTGGATGGAGAATTTAATCTATTACATTTAAAGTAAATTACTGATAAGGAGGGACTGATCTCTTTCATTTGGCTATTTTTTTCTGTATGCCTCTTGTGATATGAATGTGTACTTACAAAATTATACATTGGAATCCTATTCTCCAGTGTCATAGTATTTAGAGGTGGAGTCTTTGGAAAGTATTTAGGATTAGGTGAGGACAGGGAGTGAACCCTCATGAATGGGATTCATGCTCTTTTATGTCATAGGAGAGCTTGCCTCCTCTCCCTCTTTCTGGTATGTGAGGGTGCAAGGAGGAATTGGCAGTCTGACACTTAAGAGAAGGCTCTCCAGAAAATCTGACCATGATGACACCCTGACCTCAAACTTCCATTCTCTAGAACTATGAAAAAGAAATTTCAGTTTTTAAACCACCCAGTCTATAGTACTTTGGTTTAGCAGGCCAACTAAGATAATGCCTTTTAGCTTTTCTGTCACTCATTTCCTGCATTATTGTCTCTTTTGTATTTATAACTGATTTTTTTTTGTAATGAAATATTTTAGTTACCTTCTAATTTGTTTTTGTGAAAAAAACTATTTAGTTACCTTCTAATTTTGTTTTGTGAAAAAAACTATTTTCTTTGTGGTTATCATGGAGATTATATTTTTCCATCCTAAAATTATATCACTCCAATTTTACTTTACATCAGCTTAACTTTGATAATATGTAAAACATCCACTCATTTACAATTTTATCTTCATCCTTTTCAGTTATTGATGTCATAAAATTACATCACTGGTCAATACATGTCCAAAAAGTTAAATTAATAATTGTTTTTAATATATTTGTATCTTAAAATATGTAGAAACCAAAACGTAGAGTTGTAAGCCAAAGTTACAATAATCCTGGCTTTTATAATTGCCCCTGTATATATCTTTACTGAGATCTTTTATTTCTTTTTTTTTTTAATTTTTTAATTTTTTTTTATTTTATTTTTTATTTTTTATTTTTTATTTTTTTTAGATCTTTTATTTCTTCATATAGCTTCTAATTGTTGGTTGGCAGCTTGTGCATGTGTGTTTTTTTTGTTTTTTTTTTTTTTTTAATCATGTGGACTGTATCAGTCCACTGCTGACTGGCCTTCAAAGTGCCTGATGAGAAATCTGCTGTTAATCTTATTGTATCATCGTATGTGACAAGTTACTTCTCTCTTGTTGCTTTCAAAAGCCTCTTTATCTTTGGCTTTTGTTGATTTAATTATACTGTGGCTGTATGGGTCTCTGATTCATCGTGCTTGGAGTTTGTTGAGCATTTTGATGTTTATATTCATATCTTTCATCAGAATGGCACCATTTTCATTTTTTTTTTTTTCAAAAAGTACTGCACCTGTTATTCTCTTCTATTTTGGGGATTTTTAAAATGTGTATGTTCATCTGCCTGATGATATCTAACAGGTCATTCTGTTCATTTTTCTTTAATTTCTTTTTTTCTGTTCCTCAAAATCACTTGTCCTGTCTTTAAGTTCACAGATTCTTTCTTCTACCTGCTCAAGTCTGCCTTTGAGTCTTTCTAGTAAATTTTTCATTTCAGTTATTGTAATTTTCAACTCTAGCATTTCTTTTATATTTCTTTTTCGGATTATCTATCTCTTTATTGGTATTTATATTTTGTTCATACATAGCTATCTTGACTTTCTCTGCATCTTTCTTTAGTTTCTTTGAGTATCTTCAAGATAATTGTTTTACAGTTCACGTCTGGTAGGTCTGTTGTCTTTTCAGGGAAAGTTCTTGTTTCTGTTTTGTTTTTATTTTTTTCCTTTGAATGAACCATAGTCTGTTGTGTCTTTGTATGCCTTATGACTTTTTTTAAGAGTTTATTTATTTATGAGAGACAGAGAGAGAGAGAGAGGCAGAGACACAGGCAGAGGGAGAAGCAAGCTCCATGCAGGGAGCCTGACATGGGACTCGATCCTGGGTCTCCAGGATCACACCCTGGGCTGAAGGCAGTGCTAAACCGCTGAGCCACCTGGGCTGCCCTGCCTTATGACTTTTAATTAAAAACTGGATATTTGAATCTAATATTATGGTAACTAGAAATCAATTTTTTTTCCTTGTGATTGTTGTAGGCTGTCTACTTGATAAAGATCTGCATAAGATGTAAACCTAAACTTCTCATATTTTTGCAGGCCTGTCCCTTTCTCTGAGCATACGAAGCTTCTACTGTATCTGCAGATGCTTTTGAGTATACACAAATTTAGTATCTGACTCCTGGAAGGAGGAAAATGAAAATGAAGATTAGGAGGAATACCAGCATTTTAAATCCCATAGATGTTGCCAGAGAGTCCTGCTACAATGAATGGGTGCAACTATGGTTGCTCACTACTCTGTATCTCCATCAATATCAGCAGTCAGTGATCAGAACACAGATCCTCCAGATTTGGAGAGCAATGTCCTTATTGTCCACTCCATCCCACAAATTGCATAAAAGTTGTTTCATGAATACTTGCAGTCTTCCTGCTATGGGGCTGGGTGTTGGGAGCTGGGTAGCCTCTGCTGAGCCAGAACCTGAAATTAACCAAAATTAATTGCCTTTATCATCCAAGCTTTCTTTTGGAAATTGCAAACCCTCAGTAGACACAAGAGTTCCAAAATAATTAAATCAGAGATTTTGCTAGTCAGCTGTTGCCTAGTGGGGAGACAGATCCCTAGTATTTTCTCTACCACCATCTTCCTAAAATGTTTTCTCCAAGCTTACTTGTTTTTGTTTTAGTTCATTTTTGTTCTGAAAAAAAAAAAAAGCTTTGCAAATCAAGAATTACTTCTCATTGGTCTTTGGGCATGCAGTTTATCATAGTAACAGGAAAAACAGCTTAGTGATAACACAGTAGTGTTCCTAACATAGAAAAAAAAAGAAAAGCTAATGACTTTTATTGGGCAGGGGCAATGAACTGGGATATTTGTAAAAAGAGAATTGAGAATTGTGGCAGAAGTGAGGGGTCTGATGGCTGCTTTTAGGGATGAAATGTGTATTGGAGGTGATTAAAACTCTAGCTAGTTAAGATTGGGAATCTCAATAAAGAGGAGATTTTTGCCCTACTTATTGGAAACTAATGGAACAGGCAACCTAGATAAGTGCTCTTCTCCGACATGGGATAGATATCTGCATTAGAATAGGAGTAATTACATAGCAGGTCTACCTAGATAGAAAGTTTATTGGTCTTCATCATGATTGTCCTCAGACAAATAAATGAGGAAAAGAGAAGATTCACCAATAGACATTTTCTATAGATTCCAAAGATAGTCAAGAATTAAGAACCTGTGTGTCTCTTCCATGGTTACTATGGTACAAGCAAGAAATCTCAGCCAGAGGCTGAGATTATGGACACACCAGGTTAGGGAAAGTTGGAGGAAGAATTTGAAGATCAATGGTACAAAGAAATCTTTGGCAGGGCTGAGTCAGCAAGAGGAGACCACCAGCCTCCCCTGAAGCACCAACTCTGCATTGTTTGTACTAAGGGAACAGATGATAAAAACACCACCACCAACCAAGAGCTGGGGGGGTTGGGAGGGAGGCTTAGAACTGATACCTCTCCCATAATACTAGAATGATATATGAGGTCTTTCAAGAATATCATCTCTGATAATCAAAGAAAGGAAAGGTAGGCACCGGAATGTTTTGTGGAGGTGAAAGGGTATTTAATTAGGGGTTAAATAAAAGAGAATGAGTTGAAAACTAAAGTGCTTTGAATAGTAAGAATGTATTTTGGGTTGTCATTTCTAGAAATGGAAAAATAAAGTAACTTTCATCTTTATTCATCTTTTGTTCTATATATTAAAAATTTCCCTGATATGAAAAATGGCTGGGTGGCTGGCTGGCTTGCTTGCTTGCTTGCTTTCTTGCTTGCTTTCTTCCTCTCTTTTTTTACCTTTCACTTTGTATTTACTGCATACATTCATATATATGTATACATATATATGTATATAATTTAGCTCATTATTGTCTTCTACATATAATTGTGTGCATGATTTATGGATATAATATTTGATTTTGTCATTAATAAATAATAAATAGTCACTATCTAATAGGGATATATATACATTATATATCATATGTCCTTATGCATTTTATTATATGTGTATATATATATATTACATATTCATTAATAAACATTCCTAAATATTTTATTATAAATGCTCCTATATGCTTTATATATACACATACAGACACACACACAAATACCTTTAAAAACAGTTGATGCAATGTATCATTTTTTTACACCAAATAATCAAAATGCTCTGAGACTATTTGTGTGATTGTACTTTGTCCTATTTCAGTAGGTGTCTATTTCTATCACATTAGAATCCTTTTTCTACTCTCTGTGTTACATGGTGAAAGTAGCACTGACTTATATGCTTCTTTTTAATGAAACTACATCTGGAACCATTTTTACTACTTTTACCTAGTGAAATGCATCTCTGAGAAACACCATAACATGTAATCTTTACTCAGCACAATTTATGCCCATGGTTTTCTGCCACTCACCCCTTCTTTAGCCATTCTCATTAACAGTCTTTCACACCCAGGCCTGTCTTCTGTCCTGTATATTTTCTCATCTGACAATCTGCTGCTGGTACTATTTCTACCCTAAACTAAAGGAAAAGAGGTTTAGATGGCTTAAACATGCTCCACCTCTGCTCTGGAGGCACAAATAGCTGAGCAAGGCACACTAAGCAGACCATCGTAGCCTCACTTTATGGTTCATTGGTCTATAAACTACTTTTCTATTATGGACTATGAGGGATCCGTTTTTATAATCTTATTATGTGTTATCAAACATTAAGCACTTTTACTAGAGAGAAAGTTAATTATAGGTTTAGTAAAAATATTTTGCCAAAGTGAGAAGTGACATTTCTACTAACATTTCCACTTGGAAACTGCCAAAAGCTTTCATGTTATCCCAATAGCTTTACTACAAGAAGCTGCAAGGGTTTTCATTTTGAAGTTAATCTTATTTTAGCCTCAGATGCTCTCAATTAGCTGCTGTCTTTGTTTCATGAGAAATTGCTTTTGATTAGCAGGTTTCTTTGTTTACATGGTTGCTCAGACCATATTGCTGTAGAACAGCTAATTTGCTGTCCACCTGTCTCTCTCTTACATTAGAGATGGCTAGAGTATTACAGAGAATTTTGCCTATGTCTAAGTAATTACAAAGTAAAAAATTCCAACTGTTTTATCAAGTAGGGGTTATTCTTTTGTATAACTCTTACCTTATATCTTTCTTTAAGCTTAAATTCACTACTACTTATTTTTAAAAGATGTTTTTTTTATTTATTTGAGAGAGTGAGCGAGCAGGGAGAGGGGCAGAAGGAGAGAATCTCAAGCAGACTCCACATTGAGCAGGGTGCCTAACATGGGGCTCAATTTCATGACCCATATACCTTTTTACAAAGCAAAAGAATAAATCCTGTAAGATTTTCCAGGATCCCTCTGGGAAATTTCAAAGTCAGTGTGAGAATAAGAAGATATTTAAGAATAGATTTTGGGAAGTAAAATTGTCAAAAATATAAGAAGATTTTAGCATTTGATTAAATAGGCTAACCAATTATTATGAAACAATACTTAGGTTCTCTTAAATAATTAAGAATATGATAAAACATAAAGCTCAGGAAACTATTCTGATAAGACACAGAATCTTGGTTACCTCCATAATCTACCTTGTAAAAACCTTTGATGAACTAAGAGCAGATCAATAATCCAACAAAACTTTGTTATAGTTTTGTAGCAGTACATTTTTTTATATGAAGGTGCATTTTTAATAAAATAAATCATTTGAATCTTAAGCAGCTTAACTACACGAGAGATTTCTTTTTTTTTGCAAAGCTTTTCTAAGTTTTTTACATACATTCAGGCTTTTTCCTACATTTTCTCCTTTCTAATTCAGTAACAACCAGCCATTCTGCTTTAGAATAAAATTAATTTCTTTTTTTGCTATCAAAACCTCATCCTACACATATACTTTTCATGCCATGTTCTCTTCACTTTTATGATTTCCAGTAGTTTCATTTACATATGTTATCATTTTTAACCATTAGTAAACTTTCTTTTACAAAGAAAACTAAAAGTAGACGATGATGACTTCTTTGTCATATACCAGGATTCTATATGAGCAGAGTAGCAAATTTTATGAATATATCATCTCACCCTTACAGGTATATATGTTCATAGTATGGATTCTTCATAGTACAATTTCTAATATTTATTAACAGACCCACATATATTTAGCTCCTCTGTGCCATTTGGAAACAAGATGCATAAATATATAAACTTAAATTTATACCCATAAGTGAATGTTTCAGTATTTCATCTCTTTGTTTTTTAAATATTTTATTTATTTATTCATGAGAGACACAGAGTGAGAGCAGAGACACAGGCAGAGGGAGTAGCAGGCTCCGTGCAAGGAGCCCAATGTGGGACTCGATCTTGGGGCTCCAGGATCACATCCTGAGCCAAAGGTAGACGCTCAACCTGTGAGCCACCCAGGCGTCCCTCATCTCTTATTCTAGCACATTTTCTCTAATTAGAAATTATTTAGATGTGTAATGAATGTTTATTACTTAGGTTGCTTAACTTAGGTTGCAAGATACCAAAAAGATTTTGGAAATATCTTTTAAGTAGACCTACTAAAACACCAAACCAAGCTAGCCATTATCTCAGGTTATCTCCCCATTAACCTTATTTTTAACATTATTTGATTAGTGACATTATTTTTAACCCTAGTTGATTAGTAAACCCCAGTAAAATAATAATGTATGTTCTTATCATACTTAATGCTGGTATGTAGAAGACACAGCTGTTTTTTAGCAAACTAGAAATCTCTAAATAAGTATATTTTTCAAAGATTTATCCAAACCTCTGAATTTGAGAAACATTTGAATTGGTTCCTATTTTTCTGAGAGTTTTAGGAATATTTAATTTATATATTCACTCACTTATCTCTAAGCCAATTTGAATGGAACTCTTTTAAGGGATTATATAAATTAAATTGATAATACCATCCAAAGATAGAAAAACATCATATATATATATATGTATATATATATATGACATACATATGCATGCATAAATATACATATAGATGCAAACATACATCTTCTAGCTTTCCATTCTAAAATTTCAGTCATGAATTAGTCAATACAAGAATACAAAACTCAAGCTTATCTTTACCTTTTTATCTGTTTTGTCTCTGACAAAAGCAGAACAAATTGAAATTACCTAGTTAATATGTACTAAGCTTTGTGGGGTTTTTAAAATATTATTAGTTTTAACTAGTATTTGTGAAGACTTTTAACAAATTTTCTTTTGTCCTGGTATGAATTATCATGGAGGCTGTTGACTACATTTTAAATGCATGACAAAACATGAAGTGACGATCTGAATGTCTCCAAAGCCATCTGACCCAGTGAAATACTCATTCTATTTCTAATTACCCTTTTTTTCCTTTTCAGCCTCAAGTAGTTGCTTTAAAAGAATCCTTTGAGAGTCCTTTGAGAGCCCTAAGAGAGTCCTTTGAGAGCCCTGATGGCAGCAGGAGGTCTAAAGTTCCAGTAACATTAGGGAGTTGGGTTGCTGGAGTGGGAAAGAAAAGGCCTGGTGGGGGTGAAGAGAGTTGGTAGAAAAGGTAGAGTTCAGAAGGGGACATAATTAAAGGATTTAAGTGAACTAAAAGAAAAACTGAAGGTGGTAAAAAGAGGAAGGAAGAGTGAAGGTGAAGGGAAGGGAGAGGTCATAGAGGAACTTGTTTGGAGAGATTTTAAGTTTCCCAGAGAGGCTACTGAAGATCAAATTATCCTTAGTAAATCATGTCAACAAGAAAGAGCAGGACAAAGTTGTTGGAACATATAGTCAGCAGGGTTTTAGGAAGGGGGTGTCAGTGATTGACAAGTTCTCATGAAAGGAATAGGATCAAAGGCAGAATAAAGAGGCCTTATAACAGGAAACATTTTCCAGCCCAGGAGTCTAGGAGTGGATCTCCATTCGGAACAGGGAGTCAAGGAGAAGAACTTCTAGTCCAAGAGTCAGGTAATAATCCCCACTGGAAGCAAAGAGCCAGATGGAACTTCTAGTCCAGCGGGTGCCTTTCAAAAAGAGAGGCCTGGGCCTCTACCTCAGCTCTGAGGTTAGGGACTTTAACCAAGATTCTTACAAACAGAAAAACCTAGGATTCTAACCAGCTTCTTTTTGTCTGGAACTCTAACTCGGCTTCGAGAGTATACTTAGATCTTAAAAATTAAAATTCATCCTTACCAGCTTCAACAGATGTTTGTACATAACAATGGCTCTGGAGTCAGATTCGCTAATGGATTACTGATCAAGGAGTTAGGAATGAAGACAAAGGCTTCAAAGGCAGGCACTGAGGATCTTGGATAAGAGGTCTAGAGGTTCAATGATGAATATGATTCTGTTTGAATGGTGGCATCTTAACTGTTAAAGAAGGAAATATTCATTCTGATACTTGTTGAAGAGTGGTTAAAGCAGACCCTATTCAGGACCATTGCAATAGATGTAGGGACTACTACAGTGGAGTTTTGTAGTGGGATACAAAGATAGAGCTTAACTCCAAATACAACCAGGACAAGTAGGAATTTATAGCCAATGAACAGAGTGGGAGTCGGTGGATGGAAAATTTCTAAGAAGAAACATCAGGAGTAAGTGAGAACTCTAGCTAAACATGCCTAACAGGATTCTGCTATAGTCAGGCCAAGGTAATCAGCACCCAGGGGATGTTGGAGGCTAAGAAACCTGATCAAATATCAAGGATGAGGGATTCAGCCATAACAGCTTAGCAGGATTCTTTAAAAAATTAGACAGTGAAGACACAAACACAGAAGCCCAAAGTTAAGCTCTAGTTGAAAAGGAGGTCAGGAAAATGTAACTAAAGTTTGGTCAAGGAGAGAATTTTTTTAACTAATAAGTAGCATGAATATATTTACATTTTATATTTAATTTTTGAAAACATACTTAAATTGATTTAGTTTATTTACAATTAAATTAAATGAAACCAATGAGTAAAGTTTTTTAAAACCTTAGGATCCTTATTCATGTTTCCTGATTTTTTGGTGGAAATATAGTTGACAATGTTATTTTATTATTTTTTAAAGATTTTATTTATTTATTTGAGAGAGAAAACTAGAGACACAGAGCAAGCATGAGTTGGTGGCAGAAGGCAGAGGGCAGAGGGAGCCTGATGTGGGGCTCTATCCCAGGACCATGGGATCATGACCTGAGCCAAAGGCAGAAACTTAACTGACTCAGCCACCCAGGCATACCCCCTACAAATGTTACTTTAGTTTCAACGTGTACAAGATAATGATTTGACAAGTCTATTAGTTATGCTATGCTCACCACAAGTGTAGCTACTGTCTGTTACCATTGATTATATACCATTGACTATATTCTCATTTTTGTACCGTTTATCCCGTGACTTATTCATTCCATAACTAAAAGCCTATATCTCCCTCTCTCCTTCATCCATTTTGCTCATGCTCCACCCTTTCCCTCTGGCAACCCTCAGTTTATTCTCTGTATTTATGGGTATGTTACTGCTCTTTGGTTTATTTATTCACTTACTTTGTTTTTTAGATTCCCCGTTTATGTGAAATCATGCGGTGTTTGTCTTTCTCTGTCTCACTTCACTTAGCATAATACCCTCTAGGCCTTCCATGTTGTCACAAATGGCAAGATCTCATTGTTTCTTATAGCTGAGTGATAGATATCCCATTGTGCGTGTGCGTGTGCGTGTGTGTATGTGTGTACACATACATGTTCTTTATCCATTCATGTATTGATGATGGACGCTTGAATTGCTTCCATATCTTGGCTATTGTAAATAGCACTATAGTACATACAGGAGTGCCTATATCTTTTTGAATTAGTGTTTTCATATTGGATAAATCCCCAGTAGTGGAATTACTGGATCATATGGTAATTCCATTTTTAATGTTTTGGGAATCTCCATACGAGTTTCCACAGTGGCTGCACTAGTAGTTTGCATTCCCTCCAGTACTGCACAAGTGTTCCTTTATCTCTACATCCTCACCAACACTTGTTATTTCTTGTCCTTTTGATTCTAGTGCTTCTGCCATGTGTCAGGTGATATCTCATTGTGGTTTTAATTTGCATTTCCCTGATGATTAGTGATGTTGAGCATCTTTTCATGTGTTGATTTGCCATCTGCATTGCATGTCTTCTTTGGAAAAAATGTTTATTCAAGTCTTTTGCCTATTTTTAATTGGATCATTTGGGGGGATTTTTGGTGTTAAGTTGTATAGGTTCTTTATGTATTTTGGATATTAACCCTTTATTGGAGTTATCATTTGCAAATATGTTTTCTCATTCAGAAGATTGCCTTTTTGTTTTGTTGATGGTTTCCTTTGCTATGCAAAAAGCTTTTAATTTTGATGTAGTCTTCATTTTTCCCATTTTAAGTCTATGTCTTTATCCATAAGGACATTTCAATCATTTAAATTAAGCATTTCCTTAAATAGTGTGATTTTGGGGGCCCTCCCTCCTTTACTCCATTCCGTCCATTTTTTCCTCTTTTCTTTTTTTCCTTCCTTCCTTCCTTCCTTCCTTCCTTCCTTCCTTCCTTCCTTCCTTCCTTCCTTCCTTCCTCCCTGAGCTACTTAGAATAGTAAACAAGCAACTCTAATAGTACATTTATTAATTTATTCATTGTATGCCCATTGGCATACAATGCTGGAAAATGTGAAATTCTATTCCAAAAGGAATTACTTTCTTAAAAAAAAATAGAGCTCATATGAATATTTATTTATTTATTTATTTATTTATTTATTTATTTCGATTTATTTATTCATTTATGATAGAGAGAGAGAGAGAGGGAGGTAGAGACACAGGAGGAGGGAGAAGCAGGCTCCATGCCGGGAGCCCGATGCAGGACTTGATCCCAGGACTCCAGGATCCACCCTGGGCCAAAGGCAGGCGCTAAACTGCTGAGCCACCCAGGATCCCCGAACATTTAGTTATTTAATATGCTACATTTATTTTGGACATACAGTTATTGCCATATAAATGGAGAATTTATTTTGTTGTTGACTCTATTATAGCATAAGTTATCAAATATATAGTCTTATATATCACTTTAGCTCAGGCATTCCTGTCTACTAATTATATTTCTCCCTGTGAATGAGACACTCTGGGAAACTTAAGTACCCCATTGCTTTCTTCTATTTCAGACTTGAATTCAATTAATATGCAGTTTCCTGACAAAAACTCCTCATCTCTGCCCATATCTAGATATGGCATACAGATATAGCAAATATAGATAGTGTAGAAGCAATCATTTTGAATAAACTTTGGAACTGAGTGGTAAAACCTAGTTAACTGAATGGTTGGGAAACATAAATAAAAGTAAACAGTTCACTTTATTTAAAATGCTTGAATGCAATATATGAATGTGGTATCTCAGCATAAGAAATACTTCACAATGTCTATAATAGTGAATGTGCTTCTAGATAATATAAGCTCACGTTAATGGAATTTATAATTGTATGTATACACACAAGTATTTGATAGTTATGAGGATTGATGTTTTGAAAATCAATTTGTCTTACAGTCTTTTCTTGATGGGGATATGCACTTACCTTACAAAGAAAATGTCTTCTCTTTTAATCTCATTGTGTCTTCAGCAAAGAAGAAGAAAAGTTGATTGTTTTGATATTTGCCCAGTGAAGTGTCTTATTCACTTTTTAAATCTTTGAGAATCATAACTTTAAATTGAAGCTTCCTATTGAAAAATACTTCTAAACTTTGCTTAGAAATATAAATTATTCATTCTTAAATTGAGTTGAAAAGTTATCTGTATGGATATCATGACTCTTTTACGATGCTTTCTGACAAATAGACCCTAGGTAAATTTTAGCCGTGATTTTGTCATTGCAAGGCCTAAGTGAAATTGGAAGAAAATGAAGTTTATCTTTTTATCCTTCTATCTCATTTCCATACTTCATGCCTATTTCCCGAGACCCTAATTCCTATATCCCCATGCTATATTCTACTTCATTAATAGCATTGCTCTTTTGAGATTTAATGTGGGATTTCACATGCTCAAAAGAATGAAAAATCAATGATATAATTTTAAGCACCAACAATCAATCTAGGTAAAGGACATTTTACTTTTGAGTAGGGTTCTTGTATCTTCAAAATAAGATTGTGAGGTCCTGCTTATGGTGTTCAATTGTAAGGCCAAACCTAGTCTGTGACCTTTATTACCTTCAAACAAGTGGACTGAGGAAAGAAATAAAGAATACCTGTCAACAAAATAAAGAAAATAAAAATAATCTTTAGAACTTTCATCTAGGGAAAATTGTTGTTGATAATTTGGTGTGTAAGCATTTTTACCTACACATGGAAACACACATTCAGACACACATTACTTATTGTAATAAATAATTGTATTGTAATAAGTGAGGCAAAATTGGCTTTAAGTTTGTCACTAGTACATTTAAACATTGTACATTTAAAGAGATAATATAGACATCTTGTAGGCCAATAAATATTTGTAGGCCATATTTTTCATTGAATTTGTATATTTTATTATTTGGATGAGCCTTCATTTACTTTATGACATAGCTCCTAGAACTGAATATATTATTTGATTGGAAGATTGTTATTTTATACAGTGCTTCTAAGAATATCTTTACAGCATATTTTTGGTCTACTATTTTCAGATATATCTTTTAGAAAAAAATCCAAAAGTTAGAAATACAATTGCAAATAAATACTTAAATCTCTTTGTAGACAAGTTTTTGAGACTATTTGAAGATGATTGCACATTATTATTAAGTGAATTTTTCAAAGGAATGATTCATTTTCATCTTTAAGTTTTGGCCATTTAGCATATGGTTGCTTTAGAAATAAGGTTAACAAAGCAATCAATGAATTTTAATAAAAGATTTAACATTTGACCTATTTTTCTAGGTCCTAGCCATGAGCGAGATGTACTTATTAGAAATACATTCCACTATACTTACTGACCTATTGGTTACATAGCACGTGCTCTCCTTTCTTTCAGCAACAGGAACAAGAATAAAGCACATTGAAAAGAATTGCTTGATTTTATTTTATTAGCCTTTTGAGGATCCATTCTTATATTGCACATCAATTACAAAGTAGTTATTTCTAAAACATAGCATTTCCCTGCATTCAAATGTGCAAGAAGGAGTTTTAATTTTAATTCCCCAGTATTTTTGCTCATCTAAACTAACATACAGGTTGAACAGCTTTGAACAAACACATTATTTAGACTAAAAAATAATTCATAATTAGAAGGCAGTTATTTCATTTTAAATAATTGAGCATTTCTCTTTGATTGTGAATGTGTATGTGAATGTGCTGGAGTGAGAGAGAGAGAGAAAGATTGATTAAATGAGAAAAAAAGCAAATATAGACATAGAAAAAACATTGTAACACCATTTATGAAGTGAAAGCATTTTTATTTAAAAAATTTTAAAAGGTGTTGGATTGTGTTTTGTGGTAAAAGAAATAGTTTATTTTAAGATAGGAAAACAGGGGTCTTCCTTACCAAAAATATGACTAGAAAAAAAAAAGAAATAACCTGTAAATTTATTTTTCAAAAGATGGATACATATATACACATATAGTATTTAGAGGAATAGAAATTTAGGAGAAAATGAAAAGCAAAAGTTACAAAGATTGTTTTTAGGCTAGTAAGTGTAACTATTAGGACAGTAATAGAGAAGCTAATGAAAATTCAATTTCCTAATAAAAAGAAAGTAAATAAAATGAATTTTTAGACTCAAATATCTCTGTAGTCCAAGGTTAAGTCAGATTCCAGGTGCATCTATTTATGGCTTAAATTATGTCTGCATTCTCCATCTCCATCATGAAATCACTTAGGATTACATTGACACTCAACTCTCATCTCTCATTCCAGAAGAAAATTTGGATAATTCCTTAATAAATTATACAAATTCCCAAAATGATGGGAAGAGCAAAGATGAATCATTCTTCCATTCCAGCATCAATAAGTATAAACCAGCAAACCCTAAGGTACCTACCACCTTGGTCTAATTCCCATGTTAGACCAGTAGTTTTGGGCTGACTGTGGGAGAAGATACATTTCTCTGAAGTGAAATTTAAGGAATGTTCCCCAAAGAAACTGTAGTAATGCTGAGGAAAACAAAGCAAAAAACACCCAAAAGTCAACATAACCAGGAACGAATCATTTATATTTTAGAGTGTATATTCATTGAACAAACCTGAGTGGCACGTTTATTGCATAGAAACTGTAGATTCTTCTGAGATGAATATGTAGGCAAACATAAACTAAAATATCCCAAAGTGCAAATCACTATCAGGATTCTGTGCCTGGAGTGTCTTAGTTTTGAGAAAGATATTGGCACTGAGTAGTAGGAGGACTTCGCACCATAGGATATGTGCAATGAACATGGAGCTATTCTCCTAGAGTTGAATGTACCTCTAAAAATTATAGAAATTAAGGAATCTAGTTAAAGTTTCTACCACAGGAAAAATATCAAAATCTTCCAGGCCAAACCCAAGGTAAGGATTTAGTGAGGAAAATTTCACATGTTGTGTTAAGGAGAATAAACAATGGTCCCAAAGTTTTAATATAACAGCTCAGTAAAAAGATTTGAATATTTTTAAATTTCATAGTAAGATATTATCTTCACCCAAATTCAGATTGTAAATAATCTCCAGAAGAGAGTTTATGTTTATGAAATGGGTAAATTTTACTCTTGACAAAGTGACTTGGTAAGCAACTCCTGAGAAAGTAAAAGATAAGTGAAACTAAGCAAGAAGGCAGCAGAAAGGCAGATCTGAAAGTGAAGCTTAGGAGATCTGCATACAATAGAGAGATCATAGGGAGGAAAAGAGGAAAGGCATGTCCCATGAAGAAAAGAAGATGCTCAGGGAATGAGGAATGTGTAGGTTGAGACTGAAATGGTATAAGAAGACAAGATACACAGAAGGCGAGCTAGTCCAGATCATACCACAAAGTCCAGATCTAATTTAGATGCTAGACTAACAATGGATAGATACATTCTGGATGGATTTATTCAGTCCACTTGTGGAACTAAGAGGATTGTTTAATCCACCAACACTGCCTTTTCCTCTTCTTTATATGTATTAATTTCTGCCTCTTTTGATCCCTTTATCCCTGAGACCACAGTGCTAAACAAAATGTGACCTCTGTCTTGAAGATCCTCTACTTTATTATGAGCCATGGTTCTTTTATTTACATCAGGAAATTATTTTAATCCGGAGTCAATATAATTTAGTAGTTACCAGAAGGAGTCAGATTTATTGAATTGAGTTCTCTGATCTTTAATTTGGTAACTATTACTAGTTACAATTACTCTGTTATCTCAGGTTTTCCAACTATAAAAGCATATAATAAGGGATGCCTGGGTGGCTCAGTGGCTGAGCATCTGCCTTTGGCTCAGGGTGTGATACCAATTCCAGGATCGAGTCCCACATCGGGCTCCCTGCAATTGCAGAGGAGCCTGCTTCTCCCTCTGTCTTTGTCTCTGCCTCTCTCTGTGTGTCTCTCATGAATAAATAAATAAAATCTTAAAAACATATAATAAGTATCAGCGCCCTCAGGTTGCTTTGAGGATTAAATGAGATACAACCTATAAAGTGCTAAATTAGGACAAGCCCTATACAGAGTAAGTTCTCGATATTTTTAGATTAAAAAAAATTTATCAAGATTCAAACTCTTGTAGTCTTACACAATGCAATTTCTTTTTATTTCTCTTTTTCTTGAAATATTATAATGTTTTCATAAATCTAAGCTACAGTACATATACAAATCACCACTACTGCTATGTTTTCCCCCAGAGATTCTTTAAATCCTCCCTACAGGGTACAAACACAACTATTTTTTCTCTCTATTCCCTTCTTCTATGACAGGAAGTGATAGAATGTCTTCTCAGCTGGGCTACTACCTTCCATTTTGTTTGTCTGTTGTTTTGGTCTTACCTGTTGTATCTCATTTAAGAAGCTTGATCACAAAATAATTCTGGCCTCAGATTTCAGTATAGGGAAAGAGGGATGAAGAAAAAGAGAAGGTTCTGTGCTTACTATATTGTGAGAAGCTTAAGTAAATATGGCAAATGGTGCCCTTCTTGTCCCAACCCAGTGTACGAGAGTTTTCTGCAATGAGAAATCAAGCAAAACCCACACTTAGCAATAAAATAACACTTTGGTTAACTTAGCAACTCTTTTGTGCTAGCATCTTCGCATAGAAATGTTCTGTGGCCTAAGGCAGATTTAATGTTCTTTATTCTTCTTGCTATAGAATACAGCTCTTTTACCAGATTTTCTCATTTAGTTTTCTACATTTAGTATCCCGATTTATCTCTTATTCCCTAAGATTCATTGAAATTACTGGTATTTGAATAATTGTGTTAATTTCAATTTTCCTTGGAACCATGGGAAAAAATTCCTCAGAGTCAAAAATTTGAACTCAGAAGGTAGATACTAACTTTACTTGTCACTTTCAGGTTTTCTTTCCCCTTATAAATGTTTATCTACTTATTTTGTAAAATACCATTTATTTATTTGAGAGAGAGAGAGTGTACACAAGCGTAGGAAGGGGCAAAGGGAGAAGCAGACTCCCCACTGAACAGCCAGCCTGATGCGGGGTTTGATCCATGGGTTCTGGGATCATGATCTGAGCCTAAGGCAGACGCTTAACCCACTGAACCATCCAGGCATTCCTATACATGTTTAAATTACCCAGTTCAGATATAAAATTTAAAAATATTTTTATATATTTATTATAGTTACATTTATAATATCCAATCTTAAAACAATAAAATGAAAGCACATATATTTGATGCTAAAATAAATAAAATTTCAGGGAAAAATGATAAGCTTGGAGGAAGTGTCTCCAACAAATTTAACTAAAAATGGCTTATATATTTAATAAATAACATTGGATTAGATTTTATTTAAATAATCATTAGTAATATTCCAACAGACAAATGGCTTTTAGAAGTTAAAAGCCAGAGACAAGCAGTGCACACATCTCAATTGATGTGGTGAGTTTTGTTTTTATTTGATTGTTGCTGCATATGGCAAAATTTCCTTCTTTTTATGGCTGAATAATATTCATATTCACATCAACATATATTGGTATTCTTTTCTTTTCTTTCTTTTTTCTTTTTTTTTTTTTTTTTTAGAGGGGGAGAGAGAGAACGTGAGTATAAGGATAGGGGCAGAGGGAGAGGGAGAAAGAGTATATTAATCAGGCTCCTTACTTAGCACAGAGCTACACATGAGGCTGGATCTCATGATGCTGAGATCATGACCTGAGCTGAAATCAAGAGTCAGACACTTAATCGACTGAGCTACCCAAGTGCCCCCATGTATCTATATTCTTTATTCATTTTCTTTACATGTTTTATCCATTTCAAGTTTCCTTTATCCATCCATTGATGGAAACTTAGGCTGATTCCATATCTTGGCTATTGTGAATAATTTTGCAAAGAATGTGGGAGCACAGATATTTCTTGAGATCCTGCTTACATTTTCTTTGGATATATAACCAGAAATTGGATTACTAAATCATATGGTAGTTTTACTCTTTTCTTTTTGAATACATACACAGAGGGAACACACACACACACACACAATGGGATATTATTCAGCCCTAAAAAGAATTAAATTACACCATTTGTAATAACATGGATGAAGCTGGAGGACATATGCTAAGTGAAATCAGCCAGATGCATAAAGGCAGATACTGCATAACTTCACTTTTAAGTGGAATCTGAAAGAGTTTAATTTATAGACACAAAGAACGGAATGATGGTTGCCATGGGATGAGGAGTGAGGAAAATGAAGAGATGTTGGGCAAGGGTACAAGTTTTCAGTTCTGGAGATCTAACTTATAGAATGTTTACTATAGTTAATAATATTTTCTTGAAATTTACTAAAAGAGTAGATCTTAAATGCTGTCACCAAAACAAAATGAAACAAAAAAACCTCCATGTGAACTGATGGATATGTTAATTAGCCTGATAGTGGTAATGACTTTAGGATGTATACCTATAATTTTTGTTTGTCAATTATACCTCAGTAAAGCTGGAAGAAAAAAAAAACAGTTGTGAAAGAGGATTTCTCTTATCACAGTAATTTCAGGGAAGATGATAAGGAAAGAATTTGCCTGTGGATGAATGCAAATTAGAGAAAAACAGATTTGAGATGTCAAAGGAAAGAGTTCAATCCTGTTAATATTGTCTGATTCATTCATGCCCATGAAAGAGATAGTCACTTTCTAAAGGCATCAGAGAAGAGGCAGGACCTAGACAGAAGACAACTGTGCCGTCTGTATTCTGACAGGGTCAGAAAGTGAAGTAGCTAAGTGAAAGAACAGCAATCCATGGAACCAAATGTCATGCTAATCAGTAAAAAGCATGTCACAAAATTCCTGTTCAGACTGGTAGACCAGGATCAGATTCCAACCCAAACCCTAAATGCCTTTGCACTAATAAGTTCACAACTCCTGGAAAACATACTGATAGTAGTAGGTTTGGGCTGGACATAAAAATTAAGTTATAGAAAAAAAAAACCAACAACAACAACATCATACTTGTACACTTAGTGGGTGGACCAGGATCTATACATAATATGTTATGTAGCCTTCTCTCAGGTTGAATACAATTTTGAAATATTTGGAAAGTTTATTAAATATTTATCTGGAGGCATGTAGTATCTCATAGTATTTTGGCGAAGATCTTTTTTGAGGCAAGAGATAGATTAAATGTTCCTTTGAAATACATTTCAGATTAATGATTCAATGGTATTTGCTTTTATGTTCAGTATAAAAGCCAGTACTTATACTTCAAAATCAGTGGCCTTTATGATTTTTTAAATTCTGTGACAGTTTTATTATTTATATAGAAAAAATCTCCTTAGGCACGGCATAATAAGAATTATGTAGTAAAGAAGAATTTAATTTTCTTTTCATCTTTGGTCACTGTTATTTTGGGTAGCACAGTATAGATGTCTATAGTCCATCCAAAGCAGCAGGTGAAATGTGTTAGATCTAAACATCATGGCTTTTGGTGGCCTTCTCTTTGCTTAAATTATAGCTAGGTATCTATAGTCACCATGATACCTTTTGCCTGTCTTCATTTCAATACAGTGGCTATGTAATATATTATGTCACACTTGAGAGTCTGGTAAGACAGGATCATAACCTATTTTTCCAAGTATTAGCTGTAAGACTGGGAGAAATAATTTATTAACTATAAAATTCTGTTTCTTCATAATAAATTTACCTGAGTTATTTTATTAAAATACAAATGTAAAATAAAAAATATAGAAAGTAGATACATATTTTATTTCATTTTTAAAAAGATTTTATTTATTTGAAAGAGAGAACATGAGTGGGGACAAGCGTGGGGTGGAGGGAGAAGGAGAAGCAGACTCTCCTCTGAGCAGGGAGCCAGACCTGGGGCTCAATACCAGGACCCTAAGATCATGACCTGTGCTGAAGGCAAAGGCTTAACCCACTGAGCCACCTAGGTGCCCTTAGACACATATTTTAAAGCTCTATTTATTTCAGACATCTCTCAATCAAAATTTGCTGAACCTAGATTTATTTATTTTATTTGATGTTTGGTTAAAATAAAATATTAAATTTTTATTTAATTAATTTAATCTCTTTGCTTGTCAGAAAATTTAAAAAATAATAGCATACCATTAAATGCTTTTACATTATATTACCTCCTTACAACATCCCAAATAAGCCAGTAATATTATTTTCCTTTTACATGAGAATAATCTGAAGAACAGTAAATTAAGTAACTTGGCCCAGCATCACAAGTCTTAAGCAGCCAAAATATGATGTAAACACAAGTCTATATCCACAACACATATTCTCAGCTAAGTACTCCATGATAGTCTTGTTTCTACTTCTAATTGTCATAATAGCGATCTACACTTTCTCTGCTTCAGAATTCTCTTCTATAATATAGATATTGGGACCACATGATTTCTAAAGTGTCTTCTGTCTCACATATATTATTCTATGTCACAATAACTGGGTATATTTTTAAGCATTTGATATGCCAGTGAACATTTCCACAACCAAAGATAATTTCTGACATATTTTGCTAATTAATACCACTTTGTACATATGGAGGTAATGTAGCTTTAAGTAGTTTCCTTTGAATGAAAATGCTTTTTGGGGTCTTCTGGTTTTAATTTTTTTTGCCAAATAAAAATTGTATATATTTAAGATGCACAAAATATTGTTTGATATATGTATACATTGCAAATTTATTACCACAGTGAAGCTAATTAATATAGTCATCAATTCACATAATTATTTTGTGTGTGTGTGGTGGGAGGATTTCAACTATCTAAAACAGTATTATTAACTATAGTAAACATGCTGTCCATTAGATCTCTAGAATATATTCATTGTGCGCCTATCATTCTACTCTCAGCTTCTATAATTCACCTCTTTAGATTCCACATATAAATGAGGTCATATAATATTTGTCTTTCTGGGCCTGGTTTATTTCACTCAGCATAATGCCTTCTAGACATATCCATGTTATCACACATGGCAGGATTTCCTTCTTTAAAAGGCTGACTGTTCCATTGTGAGTGTATACCATGTCTCCTTCCTTTATTCATTCACCTATCAATGGATATTAGATTATTTTCCTATCTTTCCTAGCTAATGTTAATAATACTACAGTGAACTTAGGAGTGCAGATATTTCTTACACTTACTGACTTCATTTATTTTGGATATATATGCAGAAGAGGGATTGCTGGATCATAAGGAGTTCTTTTTAAAATATTTCTGAGGAATCTCCATACAGTTTGCCAAAGTGACTGTAGTAGTTTGCATGCCCAACAGTACACAACTGTACCATTTTTCTCCACATCCTTATCAGCATTTATCATTTGTCTTTCATTCTAACTGGTATGAGGTGACATCTCTTGCGGTTTCGATTTACATTGCACTGATGATTAGTAACACTGAGCATTGTTTCATATATCTGTTGGCTATTTGTATGTCTACTTATAAGAAACGTCTATTCAGATTCTTCACCCATTTTTTAATTGATTGACTTTTTTCTTGCTATTGACTTGTATGAATTTCTTATATAATTTCAATAGTAACCCCACATAAATACATAGTTTGCAAATATTTTTGCCTTTTCCATTGGTTACATTTTCACTCTCTTTCCTTTATCTTGCAGAAACTTTTTCAACTGATGTGATCTCACTTTTCTACTTTTGCTTTTGTTGCCTATACTTCTGGTGTCATTTCAAAAAAAAATATTGCTCAGATCGATGTTATAGAGCTTTCATTCTATGTTTTCTTCTAGGAATTCTAGGAATTGTATGGGTTCAGATTTAATGTTTAAGTCTTTAATAGATTTTGAGTTAATTTTTGTGAATAATTTTTCATATTAATTCTTTATGATCCTTTTTATTCCTGAGTCTTCATTTTATGTCTGTAATCCATTTTTTATTTTATTTATTTGAATCTTCTCTCCCTTTTTGCTAGTTAGTCTAGCTAAGAGTTTGCTGATTATCTTTTTAAAATACCAACTCTTAGTTTTGTCAATTTTCTCTGTTGTTTTTCTATTTTTTCTTTTTTAATCTTTATTATTTACTTCTTTCTGCTAATTTGAGTTTAGATTTTTTTCTAGTTTCTTCACTTTAGATGTTAGGTTTAATTTGAGATCTTTTTAAAAAAAATATTTATTTATTTATTGGAGAGAGAGAGAGAGAGAAAACACGAGCAGGGGGAGGAGTAGAGGGAGAGGGAGAGAAAATCCCAAACAGGCTGCATGCTAATGTGGAGCCTGATTTAGGGCTATTGAGCCCTAAGATTGTGATGAACTAAAATCAGAAGTTAGCCGCTTGACAGACTGAGTAATCCAGGATCCCCTAAATCTTTTTTAAAAGAGATATAAAAGACATACAATTTTTTTATTAGTTTTAGGCATACAACTTAAGGATTTCATGACTATATATTGCTAAGCAGTTTCTCTTCTTTTTAAATGTAGGCATTTATCACTATGTACTGCCTTTGCTGCATTCCACAAATGTTGGCATTTTGTGTTTTTATTTTTGTTTATCTCAAGAACATTTTAAAGTTCCATTTTGATTTCCTCTTTGTCCTAATAGTTATTGAAGTGTGTGTTGTTAAGTTTCTACATGTTTTTTAATTTCTTGGTTTATTTACTTTTAGCAATTTCTAGTTTCATTCCATTATAGTCAGAAAAGATACTTAGAATGATTTTCTTCTTAAGTTTATGAAAATTTATTTTGTGACTAACATGTGATCTATACTGGAGAATGTTCTGTGTGTACTTAAAAATTTTTGGTTTTCTGCTGGTAAGTGGAAAATTCTGTCAATGTCTATGTATTTGGTCTACAGTGTTGGTCACATCAACTGTTTCTTTATTGATTTTCTTTCTGGATATTCTATTATTATTTAATGTGGGCTATTGAAGTCTCCTAGTATTGTATTTCTATCAATTTCTCTCTCTCTCTCTCTCTTTTTTTTTTTTTTTGTTCTTTAATATCTCAGATAATCACCCTTGGAGTGTATACTCCTGATTAGAATACAGCAGATGTTAAAAAATCACAAACACTTGGCAGACGCTTTGAAGTTACATTTTTTTTCTATATAATGGGCCTGGTCTAATTCTCATATAATTCCCTTACTAACCTATTCTTTATGATTAGAGGGGAATCATAGATAACTGTATCATCTTCCTTTATATTGCTAATATTAAAGATGAGAAGGAAGCCCAGACTTCTTCCTTAACCTCTAATATGCTTACAGTATAAGAAAGGAGTCTGATATAGGCGCATAAACTAGAAAAGGCCATTGCCTGAAATATATAATTATCAAAATGGGACTACTCACTGTTTGGATAACATTAATAGCCACAATGGTAGCATATTGGCAATGGAAGCATTACTATTGCAAATTGGCCAAGGCCAATTTGGTGGCTCAGAAAGTATCAAGGCAATTTTGTGGCCTGTGGTAAATATTGTTAGCTGATACTGGGTAGATAATTTTAGAGGCCAAATAATTAGGTGGAAATATCATAGTTAAAGTAAGTCTTAGGCCACAAATCCCCATGCATACAGATATTATTAGGATTCAAGAAAAACAGTCATACACCTGTTCTACACCTCTGGGAATTTACATTTGCTAACAAAGGCACTTATCATCAGCACTTTGCATAAGGCTTGACTTGGACATAATTGAAAGGGTATGTAGGCTGAAGGACCAGCAGGCCTTGTAAATGAGTGAAGTGGCATAGATCCATTGTGAAAAGAGCAATGAAAGGCCAACAGAACTCATGATTGAGAAGTATTATGGTAACATTTGTCTGGCTAGATTATATCTTTTTTAAAAAGGATTTATTTATTTATTTATTTGAGAGAGAGAAGGTATGAGTATGCACATGAATGCACAAACCAGGGGAGGGACAGAAGGAGAGGGAAAGAAGCAGACTCCATATCAACCCCACTGGGGATGCAGTATTGTGACCCTGAGATCATGACTTGAGCTGAAACCAAGAGTTGGATGCTTAACTGACTCAGCTACCCAAGGGCCCCGTATTCTGTATCTTTTTAATGCATAGTTTGAGATACCTATATGATATTTCTGCTATGAACAAACTTTGATACTAATGCTATTAACAGAGTTGAAACCATATATGATTACCTCTCAGTGTATTGATTCTTGATTGAAGTACATATGACATTATCAAGAGCTTTGATTCTTTTTTTTTTCCTAAGTAGGCACCATGCCCAGCTTGGTGCTGGTGAGAGCTTGAACTCAAAACCCTGAGATCAAGACCTGAGCTGAAAACAAGAGTCAGATGCCTAATCAACTGAGCCACTAAGGAGCTTTGGTTCTTGATTTTGTTACCTCACATGCTAACTATCCTTAGGTTCTAGATTACAGCAGCCATCTACAAATATATGTTTGCCTCATGATACACACACACACACACACACACACACACACATTATGGTTTATTCTGAAGTATGTTAATGCAAATCACAGCAAAGGCCATATAATGGATGTATTGTAGTGGTATTCTGGACTTTAATTGTTCTTCCAAGATCTACACTGATTTCCAACTTCTGTCAGAATAGGATCATAGATATTAGAGAAGTTGATAGCTTGTACTTTCCAACAATAAGGATAGTAGAAAAATAGGCATACAATCAAAATAATTTAGTTGTCCCTTCACCTACCTTAAATGTTTTTCTGCTTTTCAATAAATATTGACTCTAATTTCAAAAACCTTCAGTACTTTGTTCATTCTCTGAAACCTCTTTATTTTCTTTTCCACTAAATTTTTCATCCTTCCTGCCTTTGCTGGTTCATTCAACAAAGTTCAGTTAGGACCAATTATATTATAGACAGTATGTTAGCTTAGGTATAAAATTAATATGATCCTCAAAAAATTCAGTCTGTGTGAGGAGAAAACATAGTATGATAAATTCTAATACAAAGACATAAACAAATATTGTGGGTCTTCTGAGACATAATACATTTTTGATGAATCATTTATTGCCGTGATTGTTTTGTTCTAATATATAATGATACATACATTGCTTGGTTATTCCTGCTACTTGTTTATAGCATTAAAACTGTATTAAATAAATGAAATCTACTTTGCTTTTTTAATTATTGAAATGAGGTGATTATCATATATTCAAGTTAAATTGATACCTGTCAAGTGTACAGTATGTGTGAAACCTCTCTATTGTCACATCAAACATAGTAAATCATACCTCTCTCACTGAACTTGGTGTACCTTTAAAATCTTCAGCACTTGGGAAGCCTGGGTGACTCAGTGGTTGAGCGACTGCCTTTGGCTCATCCCACATGGGGCTCTCTGCAGAGAGCCTGCCTCTCCCTCTGTCTATGTCTCTGCCTCTCTCTCTGTGTCTCTCATGAATAAATAAATAGAATCTTTAAAAAATAATCTTCAACACAGTATTCTAGCCAGTTGGTGCCAATTAATCATTATTATAAATTAAAATAAAAATCATTTGTGATTATTAGTAGAGCTGATATGATCTAATGAGTATGCAGTATTTTTTAAAAATCGAAAACTTTATTTAATGCATTTGCATAGCTTAAAGCAAAGTTTTACTCTGCCAGTGTATTAGGGAGCTTTACAAAAACACGTGCCCTGTGGTTCCTTTGTAAAAGCAAACCAAATGTGTTCCTAAATGAGAAGCGGGTTCTAGGCAACCTAAAGCCTTTCTCACATAACCTCTTAAATCAAAATTTTCAAAAGATTTTCTGTGACTTCCTTTTGCTTTTTTGTGAGTTTCTGCTAACCCTTTATGCTTGACACAGTTTCACAATGTATTTGCTAAATTGTGCTTTGACATGTTGTAGCTTCATCCTATTCAGCTTCCAGTTTGAGCTGCTTTTAAAAACAGCTGTGCTTCATCATTCTTTCTTTTGTCCAGAGAATACTAAGTGCTAACCTGCTGTCATGGTGCTGCCAAAGCAAATTAGGTGCTGTGATTCCTGTGTAGTGCCCCAATTACAGGTAAGGAGGGCACTTAACATGTAGTACTTGCCCTGAGATGCAGGAGTTGTAGATTTCAACTGGAAAATAGTTGTTCCTATGAAAGACACTTATGACTGATTACATATATTTGATATCTTTTCAAAACTGAAAAAACAATTTTCTGTGAGTACCCAATTTTTCCAAGTGTCATTGCATATAAGAAATTGAAATACCAGTTCTGTGCAAGACATTTGTAATTTAGTTGAAGCCTATGCTTTACATGTGGGTATTTATTTATTTATTTATTTATTTGCCATCCTTTTTGTCCAGATACTCTTATTTTGTTTAATGTACTTATGAAAAACTTTAGGAAATATGTTTCTCTTTTTGTAGAAATTACCAATCAGTTCATTGGTGGCATTCTCTTTTTAGATGTTTGTTTTGTTTTGTTTGTTTTTCCTTGCAAGACAGGAGAGGAGCTAATGGTTATATAATATGTGTCAGGAACTGTGCTGAGGACTTTTTACATGTATTATTTTATTTTATTCTCCAGATAATCCAGTAAATTCCTGGAACACTATTAGTTCCTAGCACATATTATTTCCATTTTACAGATTAAAACAATGGGAATAGAAAGATTAAGTAACTGGTAGAAGCAAGTCCATGACTTTAGCCGTCTATTTGCTGGTAATCTCTCCCTTCATAACACCTGAAGAAATGCTGGTACATGGACATTTTCTATTTACCTTCAACCTGATGATAATTAATGGGAAAAGGCCATCTGAGTATCCTCTTGTCTAAATGTATGCTGTTTATACTCCGTATTGAATTCTGATTTTGTCCCTTTGTTTATGTTATAGCCCTTTCTCATTCCCCATTTCAGCCTTTTCAGGCAATGTGCATCCTTCATCTGTTCTAAAGCATCTTACTGAGAAAAAAACCTCTCAGATCATTCCAAACGACTTGGATCTCAAACCTGCCCAGATCCTTTGCTCTTATTATCTGAACTTCTCTTCTCAGCTAACAATTTGTAAAATCCATCTATCCTTAAAAATTTGTCACTCACTTTATGATTTTACTATTCAGGATATATGGCTTTGAACTAAAAAACATATTTTCTTAAGCTGTACAATACAATTACCCATCTGACTTCTTATTCAGTATTTTTATATGTTTATTTTTCTCCTTCATCTAGATTGAATGATTATTTTGAGTAGACTATCTTCTGCATCTTTTTGAGCCACACAGTTTTAGCCTAACATTAATATCATAAAAAGTGTCCAAAAGTATTTGATTGATTGAACCGAAGGCAATACTCACTAACCTTAGAGTCAGTCTGCTGCTCTAGACACTAGATTGCACTACTTGTTATGCCACTAAGATTGACATTAAACTTTGCAAGCATGTACATGAGCAATTCAAAATAATTCCCAATATAACTCAAGTCTGATGACATTTGGTACTACTGCACTTTCTAGAAATTGATGGAAAATGTCAATTCTTCCCTGTGGCAGTTTTACCAATTTCAACTAAAGTGAAAGTAGATGTTGCTGGGCAAACAAACCAATTTCTTCCAGGAAAATACATGAGTTAATGAGCAAGGTGATTTGCTTCTAAAATATGTGTACATTATAAAGGATGTAGGATAATACTGAAATTAGACTATTTGAACATTTGAACTTTGAAATTTTTAAATAAATTAACAGGATGAGATTACTCCAGCCAATGTATATTTGATAATACTTCTCTAAGTATAAGGTAAAAGTTGTTCAGTTTATTGAAAAATACAAAAAATTAACTAATCCGTGTTATGTGACAGTCAATCTCTAGGCTATACTAGGCATAGGGGATTGAAATTTGATCAATAATTGATCTCTGCACTTAAATAACTCATAATGTCATAGGGGGAAAGTTAATTGTGATTATTAGTATAATAGGAACATTTATAAACCACATTGGGTGACACAAAGCAAGAAACTCTAACATTGACTTTGGGAGTTCAGACAAAGGTGGTTAAAAAAATCTCGAGTTTAGGTTTAAAGGATGAATGGTGGTTCACCAATCAGATGTGAGAGAAGGTCATGTACTAGTTTTAAAACATAGTCTAATGTCCCCAGTACAAACTGTGCAAGTGAATATTATATGAAGGAGGAAGGAATAGAGTTTTTTAAGACAGCATGCTGGGGTGCAGTTTGGTTACGTTAGGTAAACATTTAGAGGTTTTATGAACAGTGTAAGAAATCTTACTATTTAAATTGTCCTTCGGGGAGGCAGATTGGGCATGGATGGTAGCAGAGTGGAGGTGGAGAGGGAAAGAAACAGGAAGAATATTTCTCTCAGTGAGATATAACTGGTTATGAACAGTGAACATTAGATTAGTTGGTTGCTTTTTGGCCTTTGAGCTAAAATCAAGTGTAGATTATGTTGGTCAAGATTGAACCACCTCAGAGAATTCTAATGTTGGCTTTAAAAAAAATCTAGAAATTCAACATTTTATGAGATAAAATAAAGCATGGCTAATCAGAATGACTTCTTTGGACACTCAAGTTTAAAAAATGTGTATATATGGGGATCCCTGGGTGGCTCAGCAGTGTAGCACCTGCCTTTGGCCCAAGGGCCTGATCCTGGAGACCTGGGATTGAGTCCCACATCAGGGTCCCTGCATGGAGCCTGCTTCTCCCTCTGCCTGTGTCTCTGTCTCTGTCTCTCTCTCTCTTTCTGTGTCTCTCATGAATAAATAAATAAAATCTTTTAAAAAGTGTGTATATATGTTAAATGTGTATATATGTTATATATCTTTTAGTGAAAACTTATGAGCATAAGTGAGTTTTTTTTAAGATTGTATATACAGAATCTATTATATTTATATTTTCAGTTCTACATAAAGCCTTAAGGCATCGATTAAGATGTCCTTCATTCAACAAAGCCTGGAAAGACATCTTCCTGAATTTCCTATTCAGTTCCATTTAGCGGTAGAGAGGAGTCCATCAAGGATAGAGCCACCCTATCTTAATCCACTTTTATATGCAGAGAATGAGAACAAGAGATTGATTTTAAATTTGCAGGTCAATCTCCCTTCCAGGTAACTCCTCCAGTGTTTGTTCTGGATTGAGTGTGAGTTAGAAGATGTAAATCAATTCCCAATTCTCAAATCTCTTGTATAATATAAAGATTAGTTTCTAATTGCAAAACAAAACAAAAACTTTAAAATTAAATGTATGTGTATTTTATATATTTTTACTTTTCTATACTTTTCTATTATGGTATTTTGGCATCCTGAAAAACCTTTCTGACAGAAGGGAGACTATTCCTTTTGGACTAGCTAATTCTTAGGGCTAATAAAGGGCCCAGCTGGTAATATGCCTCTGACATGTGAACTAAGTAATCCAGAGCCATACTTCCTCTCTCTGGCCCTTATACCCAAGGAAGCAATTTTCATTTGCCTCAGACATCCCTGGGTGTAGTGCCAGGTTAAGTAGGGACAACCAAATTGAAATTATCCAAAGTAACCAGTCCTAAACAATTCACCCTGTCCTGCTTTTCCATTCCTGAAGAAACTCCAGTAAAGGCTCTGGTTTTTCTCCTCCCTTCTATCTCCTGCCTCCTGATCCCCTTAGTGACTTTCTAATGTGGCCCTCCATGGCATGGCATGTCTCCTGTCTCTAGGACCTGTGAGCATATCAAACTGTGTTTTCCTGAGCCTCTCCTCTGTCTCCTCTTGTGAAGTCACCTGACTGGTCATTGCATAAAAAAAATCAGAAACAGTTTGCATATTTACTTTAGGTTCATCTTATTGGTGATTTAAGGAAACCAAGAGTAATTTTGACTTTTATCAGTTTCCTAAAATGCCTTTAACTCTTATCAATGTTCATGTGAATCATTATATCCTGACTGATTCGGGGGGGTGGGGGGCTCTTCTAATGTCTTGTTTTGCTTTTGATTTTTCCTAACCCAAGTTTTTTGTTTTTTTTTAAGATTTTTATTTATTTATTCATGAGAGACACACAGAGAGAGGCAGAGACATAGGCAAAGGGAAAAGCAGCCTCCCTGTGGAAAACCTGATGTGGGACTTGATCTCTGGACCCCGGGAACATACCTGAGCCAAAGGCAGACGCTCAACCACTAAGCCACCCAGGTGCTCCCAACCCAGGTTTTTAATATAGATCTTTTTATGTCTCTTGAGGCTTTCTTTACATTAGATTGTATTTTAACAGTTATGTGTGGATGATGGGATTACCCCTAAAAACAAGTCAATTATTCTTGGTTAGAACTAGGCACAAAAATGTATTTGCTTTGAGGTTTTGAGTAAAATTATTTATAATTTCTGAATCTTAGTCTCATCTGTGTTAGCTTTCTATTTCTACTTTAACAAATTAACGATGAACAAGTGGCTTAAAGTTACACTTACTAGTTCTGGAGTTAAGTTTTAAAATCGAAGTGTCAACAAGATTACATTCCTTCTAGAAGTTCCAGGGGAGAATCCATTTCTTTGCTTTTTTTTTTTTTTTTTTTTTTGGCTTTTGAAGCCTGCCCTACATTCCCTGGCTTGTGTCTCTTTTGTCTCACTCCAACTCATGCTTGCATCATCACATCTCCTTCTAGGATTCTGATCCTCCTGCCACCCTCTCATAATGTCATTGTGATTATATTGAGCCCAATCAGTATCTGTAACTTAGAGACATCTGAAAAGTCCTATTCATAATACAAGATGACAGTCACAAATTCTACGAATTAGGACTTGACTATCTTTGTTGGGGAAGGGGTATTTTTCTGTCTACTACATCATCTTCTGTAATGGGAAAAGAACACCTTCCATACTTATTTCCATGGTTTGTCATTAGGCTCAAATGTGATAATTTTGGAGAAGCTTTATGCAATCAGTAAAGGTATCATACTTTACTAAAGGTATCATCCTGTTGCTCCTATTTCATTTCACTTTATTATATAAAATATTTTCATGTAGGGCAGCCCCGGCGGTGCAGCGGTTTAGTGCCACCTGCAGCCCAGGGCGTGATCCTGGAGACCCTGGATCGAGTCCCACGTCAGGCCCCTGGATCGAGTCCCACGTCCGGCTCTCTGCATGGAGCCTGCTTCTACCTCTGCCCGTGTCTCTGCCTCTCATTCTCTCTCTATGAATAAATAAATAAATAAAAATCTTTAAAAAAATATTTTCATGTATTATGAATAAATGATTCTTATGTCACAAAACATGAAATGCAGTACTGCTGTAGATTGCTTTAAGACAGAAAGTGTTGATGCAAACAAAGACTAAAATCAGGAAAGCAGAAAAAGAAGAGATTGTGATTTTTTTTTCTTTTTTTTTGTCAGAGATGCTAGCCATCAGCTACGTTCACAGTATTATTTTCTTTACTTTCCTTGACTACATCAACAACCTTGCACTGAAAATATGTGGACAAGTTTTGAGTGACATAAATTCTGATTTCATGAGCAGGGACGTTGTCTGTTTGATATACATACATACATATCTAACTGCCTGGTAGAGGTTCAAGCCTATCTGTTTGGATGGCATTGTGCCTATTTCCAGTTGTTGGTGTTTAAGTTCAAAGAAACATATAAGACAAGTGTGATATTTTCATTGATTTCCTTCACATTGAGGTACTGCTTTGAAACTTTGGCATTGGCTATAGATAAACCATGAAATTAGTGATATTTTCATTTTTGTAAGGCTTCTACACAATGAAATAACAAGGCAATAGATGCTAAAAGGTGTCAAAGAGAGATTCAGTTTTTAATTTTTTTTTAATTTATTTATGATAGTCACACAGAGAGAGAGAGAGAGAGAGAGAGAGAGGCAGAGACACAGGCAGAGGGAGAAGCAGGCTCCATGCACCAGGAGCCCAATGTGGGATTCGATCCCGGGTCTCCAGGATCGCGCCCTGGGCCAAAGGCAGGCGCTAAACCGCTGTGCCACCCAGGGATCCCAAGAGATTCAGTTTTGATTTATAATTTTTTTCTAAACCATATTCATTTATTTTTGCTTTAGTTTTATTGTATAAATCAATATACAGTAAAATTGACTCCTTTAATGATGAATTTTAAGACATTTATAGATTTGTGTACCACCCTCCCTGATAGAATATAGATCAGTTCATCATCCAAAAAACTCTCACCTGCTACTCTTTTGTATTTACTACTCCAACCTCCAACAACAGCTAATTTCTTCTCTCTCACCATAGTTTTCAGTCCTTGCTCCTGGAAATTCAACATGTAAAACAGTTTGGTAGTTCTTTATAATGAGGAGCATGCGTTTGAGATCTCCAACAATCTGACTCCTAGGTATTTACTCCAGAGAAACAGAAACTCATATTCCCACAGAATGATTATAGCAACAGTATAAATAATTGCCCCAAACTGGAAAAACAAAACAAAACATGAATGTGAATTATTCAACAGAAGAGATGAGAAACAAACTGGTATATCCATAGAATGGAATACAACTCAGAAATGAAAAGGAATGTTTAAAATCATGATTTTAAAAAGAAAAGGAATGTTTAAAATCAGTATTTCCTAATTTGATCTAGCATAGTGGTTTCTAACATGTCTCTGGAAGACTTCAAGACATTTTCCAGGAATCAAAATCTTTTTATAAATACTGTCAAGACTTTATTTGCTATTTTCACTCTGTTGACATTTTCCTGGATGTTGCAAAAACAATGATGTGTTGGCACAAATCAAGGTGTTAGTAACGGTCTGTACTTGACAGATATTATATTCGTGACCACTACGCATTATATTAAAAAGAAAAAAAAAAACACTCTGGTTTTCCTTATAAATGTCCCTGATTGTAGCAGCTGTAAGAAGGTGCCTCTCAGATCTCTAACTACAAAGCCCCAGTGGCTGAACTCAGAAATCCTTTGGTTGCTTCTAGCCGTAATGGCTGAAGGTAGCAGGGACACTAAAGCAAGCTTGTTCCTGGGGATTGCATCCCCTCTAGTGGGAAACTATGGCTGGAAGACTCACCAGTGCCCTTGCCAAACATTCTATACAACTGAACTGCAGTTTTGTTTTTTTGTTTTTAAAGATTTTATTTATTTACTTGACAGAAAGTGGGGGGGCGGGGAGGCAGAGGGAGAGGGAGAATCTCCAGTGGACTCCTGGCTGAGTGCAGAGCTCAGTGTGGGGCTTAATCCCAGGACCCCAAGATCATGACCTGAGCTGAAGTCAGCCACTTAATTGAGCCACCCAGGTTCCCCAACTGAATTTCAGTCTCATGTGTTTCCTGCTAAATCCTCTTTCATTTCTCCATGACTTGGGGTCAGACCTGCACTGTGGTCTGACCCATGTGGATCACTATATTTTTTTCCACAGCTATTTTCCCAGTAAATTTCTTTCAAATACAATTTTATCTTAATGTCTACTTCTCTGATGATGTAACCAACACATTGATGAAGCAGTGAAAGTTATTCATTTTATTAAATCTTAGCCATTGAGTGCACATTGAGTTTAACATTCTCTATGAAAGAATGGAAGTATTGTCTCCAAGAATTTTTTTTTGTGTTATGAGCTAAATTAGTCACTTATTTTGTGAAACATTATTATTTATTTAACAAATTAACAAAATTTGGTCATCCATATTTTGGTACTTGGTCAGATGTTTTCTCAGAAGTCAGTGAAGAAAGCCAGTTACTTCAAGAAAAACAACTGGCAATATTTGGTGGCAGTTATAAAATTCAAGTTTATAAATGAAAATTTGAATTAAAAATTGATTTACTGCTGTAAATCAGGATTTAATTCTTAAAGAATTTTGTCATTTCTTTTAAAGCCATGGTCGAGACTTTAAAACCTCCAGTAATGGGAGGAGGTGTCTACACTAGAGCATGTGGAATTTCTGAGGGCTGTTAGAAAGTATATTTTTATTATGGTAGTGATTACACCACTGGCTGCATATGTCTGTATGCATAGAACTAAACATTAAAAAAGTGACTCTTGCTCTATATAAATTATACTGATAAGTTGCTCAGCATATCCCCATCACCATCCCAAATCTGAATTTTACTTCCTTCACTGTTTCCAGAGTTCTATATCTCCTTCATCAAGTTGATTTATTGAATGGCATTTTTCAAGCAATATAGTCTGCGCTATTACAGAGGGTGACTTGAGTTTATTGCAGTCATTATCAGTGAATTCTCATACATAATGCTTTCATCAATATTCAGCAAGTATTGAACAACTATAAATAGCCATGTGTTGTGAGGTAAAGACAAGAAACAAATAGTCATTCCCCCCAAATTGGGCACTCAGATAAAGGACTCCAGGTAACCAGGTAATTGCAGTACACAGTGATACCATTGCTGTAAAAGGTATGAAAAGATCCTGCAGGGATCTAAGAAAAAAAGGTGGGATGAGGCATTCAGTCTTCTTTTGCTATGTCAACAAAGGTGAGCCCTGAACTGTATCATAAAGAAGATGCGCTTCAGGTCAAGAATAGATGTATCACTGTATGTAATCCCTGTGTCTAAACTGACTATACTTCTGTGTGGCTCCTGCAAACTGAAAAGACAAGTTGCTTGTTTGCTTCCTAATCTGGAGAGGAGACTGTTCCTTGGACAGATGCTTTGTGAACTATGTCATTTGTCTTTTCTATGTCATTGCTGTTAGCTTTTGATAACCTGTCAATATCTTTCATTAATTAAAACACTCTAGAGTCTAATACATCTCCTTCAATAATACATGTTGCTCATCAATATACAAAAACTTGTATTCCTTTATTTGAGCTCTTTATTTCTGTATTGATCACCTAGAGATTTCTCATCATGTCATATAGTTCTATCAAATTGAGTTATTTGGTTTGGAAAATTAGTGCTGTCCAATGATATTTTGAACATTTTGCTATGTGTGCACAGATTGGAGTGGTACACACACACTTAGAGTCCAACTCTAAGGACTTGAAGGACACCAAAGAAAATTACTTAGACTCATACATTAAAAAGTTTATAGATGATTTAAATTGAACAAAGGAAGGCCTGAATTCTAGACAGAAGCTGTAGAAAAGTGTGAGAGAAGAGAGAGAGAGAGAGAGAGAGAGAGAGAGAGAGAGAGAGGGAGGAGAGAGAGAGAGAAGAAAGAAAGAAAGAAAGAAAGAAAGAAAGAAAGAAAGAAAGAAAGAAAGAAAGAAAGAAAGAAAAAGAAGAAGAAGAAAGAAAGAAAGAAAGAAAGAAAGAAAGAAAGAAAGAAAGAAAGAAAGAAAGAAAGAGAGAGAGAGAGAAGGAGGAAACTATACATTCAGGAGACAGTGAAAGGGGCACTTATATTGCATTCCAGAAGGTGGCAGGGAATGAGAATGGTAGGGAGGCTATATATCAAAATATGACAGATCTTTATTCCATTTTAAGGAAGTTAGTCTTTATCTTTCATCTTACAGATATAATGCCCAATTTTAAATATAAGAAAAGCATAAACTACATTTTAAAACATGTTTCTAGCATTAATGTAGTTAATGCATTCAATAAAGAAGCACTTATGATTGAAAGGTAAACAATATTATTTTCCAATAGCCTAACTTTGTGCCTTAATTCAGTCCATACGAATGAAAATTTAGAAGTGAATTATTAAGAAAGGAAGAGGTGAAATAGTCCCAAAATTTGTGGGTTTTGTAATTTGAGAGTTTGGGGGATGGGACTTTTGACTGCAGGTTATTGAGTTTGTTAATTTAGTTCACTAAATAATGGTGCTAACCAAAACAGTGGGTATAGTAAGCCAAGTTTTTTATTTTAAAAGAAGTATAGTTTATTTTTCAGAGCAGTTTTAGGTTCATAGCAAAACTAGGCAAAATTATAAGGATCTCCCATTACCGCCTATCCCTACATATGAATAGTCTCCCCAATTATCAACCTCCCCACCAGACCAGGTTAACAATTCATTAACGTACATTGACACATCTTTATCACACAAAGTCCATAGTTTATATAGGGGTTCACATTTGGTGTTGTCTCCTCTATGGGTTTTGCTGTTTCCAGGATATCATATATTTGGAATCATACAGTATATAGCCTTCTTGGATTGGTTTCTTTCCCTTAGTAATAATACACTTTTAAGTTTCTTTCATGTCTTTTCATGGTTTGACAGTTCATTCCTTTTTTTTTTTTAAGATTTATTTGTATTTATTTATGACAGACAGAGAGAGAGACAGAGAGAGAGAGAGAGAGACAGGCAGAGGGAGAAGCAGGCTCCATGTCGGGAGCCCGACGCGGGACTCAATCCCAGGACTCCAGGATCACGCCCTGGGCCAAAGGAGGTGCAAAACTGCCAAGCCACCCAGGGATCCCTGACAGCTCACTTCTTTTAGCACTAAATAATGTTCTAGTGTTCTAGTGTCTACATGTATCATTGTTTATCCATTTACCTACTGAAGGATATCTTGGTTACTTCCAAATTTTACCAGTTAGGAATAAAGCTGCTATAGATACGTGTGTGTAGATTTTTGTATGAACATAAATTTTCTACTATGGTTAAATACTAAGGAATATAATTATGATAGAGTATGTTTATTTTGGGGTTTTTTAAATAATTTATTTTATTTTAGAGAGAGAGAGAGTAGGGAGAAGGGGCAGAAGGAGAGAGAGAATCCTAGACAGACACAAGGGTCAATTTCATGACCCTAAGATCATGACTTGAGCCAAAATCAAGAATCATACACAAATATGTTTAATTTTGTAAGAAACTGTCAAACTATCTTCCAAAGTGGCTGTACCATTTTGTATTCCCACCAGCAGTGAATGAGAATTCCTGTTGTTCCACAGTTTCATCGGCTTTTGGTGGTCTTACTTTTATGAATTTAGGCCATTCTAATAGGTGTGTAGTGTATTCTTGTTGTTTTAATTTTAATTTCCCTAATGACATGATTGGAGCATCTTTTCATATGTTTATTTGTCATCTGTGTATCTTATTTGGTGAGGTATTAGTTCAGGACTTCTGCCCATTTTTAAATGAGTTGTTTCTTTTCTTTTGTTGAATTTTAAGAAGTTCTTTGTACATTTCTGATTACTGTTCTGTATTGGATATATCTTTTGCAAATATTTTCTCCCAGTCTGTAGCTAGTCTTTCTTAGAGCAGAAATTTTTATTTTAATTAAACTGATAAGTTCAGTTTATCAGTTCTTTCTCTCATGGATTGTGCTTTTGGTGTTATATCTAAAAAATCATAGCCAAACCCAAGTTCAGCTAGATTTTTTTTCTTTGTTATTTTCTAGAAGTTTTATAGTTTTTAAAAAATTTACAATTAGTTCTATGATTCATGTTTGTGAGGGTATAAGATCTTCAGTTTTTTTTAATTTGATGTTATTCTATGTTTCTTATTGTTGTATAAGGAGAAGTTATAATTTTTGTGAGATATTTAAATAGAGTTATTTAGTGTTTATGAGTCTGGAATTCAGGCCAGAGAATTATATGTAAACCTTTACGAATTACTGGCCTATAGCTGAAGTCATGGATAGATTATTAATACAAACACAGAATTTATGGAGGTGAGAGAAAAACAGAAGACTTGGGGAAAAAATAATGTTAATAAAGAAAGAAGGAAGAGAAAAAAACAAAATGCAATTATAAAAGAAATAGATGCTGAATAAGAACAGGTATATAAGAAAGGTCAGATGAGCAAAGGCTTCAAGAATACGAAGTCCTACTGGTGATATAAAGAGAAGTAAAATGTTACAAGAATTTTAAAAGGACCGTTGGCATTGGCAGCTAGTCTTTGCTGACATTAATTGGAAGAATTTCAGTGAATGGTTGTATTGAACTGTTTGAATGGGTGAATAGTAAATTGATTAAGCCTAAACAACTATTTTCCCAAATATGTATACTCCATAAATGTTTAAAATGGTATAAGGAACCAAACCAATATATAATTACTTGGTTTATAATAAACATTTATTAGTTCAAAAATATAAAATTCCCTTTAAATAAAGCACATGTAAAAGCAAGGTGAAAGAATAGGCCAGCTGTGTTTTCATACTCAGTACCATCTCTGTTTTCAAACTTACCCCTGTGGATATGTAAGGCCTGAACCATTTCCCCAACTCCCCTCAGGAGACTCTGTCACATTCTACCAGTGAATGGGCAGATGCCTCTGGGAAGATGGAAAAGAAAGAGAACTCATTATTCTTCTGCGGCAGCTTTGGTAAATCATGTGGAAATCATCAGACAGATTTTGTGATTTACTGCAGTTTTTAGATTGTCTTCTGAGAATTATTCACATAGGTAATATTGATAGCTCATGTCATCCATGGTGACTTCTGAACACTATTCTAGGAAATACTCATTTGGGTGCTAGAGGCCACTGAGACCATCCTTTGTGTTTCTATGACCTGTATTCCTGCATCCTATCGCAGTTGTTTAAGCCTCAACTTTCCTATTTTTAGCTGCTCCCTCTTCAAAACATTTAGGGTAGCTGCTGTTTTTGTCATTAAACACTGATTTTATGTATGTGTATATATATATATATATATACACGTGTATATATATATATATATATATATATACACATATATATATATAGTGGCAATGCTATCTTTAATGAATAAAAAAAGCTTTAAGTTTCAGAAATATTTTTATTGTTCAGATGAGTAAAAAGAGAGTTTATTTGTAGTGCTCCACTGATTAGAATGTTTTCATTTTCCCCTCTATAATCATTGTGCCTTTAATAAAGCTTTCCCCTCAAAATAAAGAAAATTCAGCTGAACTAAAAGCATTTTCTATTTCTTACATGAGGTACTTGCTAATTTTTCAATTTCCAGATTTGTCTTATTTTACAATCTAGTTTTCTACAATTGCCTTTGATCCCATGTAACAGCTTACTTTTTAAATTATATTTAATATTTTCCATGAATTTGGACTGAAAGAAAATTGAAAATACTTATTGACAAACATACTTCAAAGTTGGCTTATTAAATTTCAATGTGTCATTATTAATCTTCAAACACATTAATTAATTTGTAAAAGTCAGAGTATCTGTAATTATTTTTACAAATCCAAAGGTAAGTTATTCAATAGACATTTATATACCTTACTTTCTCAAAAAGTTTAAGAATAATACAATACTTGATAGTACTGAGAATTCAGTAGCTATTACTAAATGTAGAGATACCTAGAATAAAATAACTATTAGTGAATTAAAATCAATTTCACTTTTCTGAAGTGAGTCATATGCTTTGGCCATTATCCTCAACTTTCAAAGGACCATTTCTGTCCATACTTGATCACTTTTTGTTAACATTGGGGCCATTTTGCTAGAGAATCCTCATTGATTTTGTTCTTCTGGTATAACTTCTCTCAATAAATGTATATTATGATGGTTGGTTGTTTACTTCAGATATTTGCTTCACTGTCATTGAAACCTACTAGAGTATCAAATAGAATTTTATTTCCTATAGTAATAGATGAAAGTAATGGTGTAGGCTATAGTCATTGTCACAGTTATGGTAAAATCTGAAAGCAAAGGACCATATATTGTTTCTTTTTTTAAAAAAATTTGAATATAGTTGACACATAATGTTACATTAGTTTCAGGTGTACAATTGTGATTTGGCAAGTTTATACATTATGCGGTGTTCACTGCAAGTATAGCTACCGTCTGTCCCATCATATCACTATTATAGTATCACAGACTGTGTTCCTTGTACTATGCTTTATTCCCTTTATTTACTCTTCCATAACTGGAGTCTGTGTCTCCCTCTCACTTTCACCTATTTTTTCCCAAACCCGTGCTCCCTTCCTCTTTCTCAAAGGACTATATTTTATAACTTTTTGTACAACTAATGACAAAAACAATGGTGGGTTCTTAGTAGATACTTGTTCAGTGTTGTTATATGAATGGGTGATAGTTTTTCAAATATTTTGGCTAATTACAGAAGTAGTAAGAATATTTATTTGCCTCTTAACCATGTGTCATGGATCAAATAATTTGGCCCACGTGAAATAAATGAATGGATTCTCTATTTCTACCTCTCAGAAACCTAATACTGATATTGGATAATCTGCTTTCTGAACCTATTAGGTTTCTGCCCTTCATAAAAAGGAGACTTTGATGTATAGAGTCAAGACCTAAAACTATATAGACTTAAAAAAATAAAGAAAACTATATAGACTTGGCAATGTATATAAAATACAATTGCAAACTGTCACCCAGCCTTACTGAAGATATGTACATTACTGTAGCTAATTTAAATGGTCACCAGGGTTGCATGCTTTGAAGTTTCAAATAATTTGATGACTTCACATCTTTAATTATATAGTTATGGGCCATAAAATTAATTACTTTGTAATCCTTATTTTATGATACATACAAATGTGTGCATGGTGACCTTTCTCTATAGTTAAAACTGCCTAAGCTACCTCATTAACAAGAATGCTTAGTAATGAAGTCTCAAAATTATATAAATCGTTTTAAAAATTATCTCTATAATGATGATCCATTTGTTCACTTCAACATTTATCAGGGTCTAGGATCCTGAATAATTTGAGTCAAGATCCTTTCATCTCCACTTATTAGCGAACATTGAATGACTGTCGTTATGAACTAACCAGAAAGGTTTCTTACCCATAACACATTTAAAATTCAGTTCTACAAATATTTGAGTACCTAATGTTCTAAATACCATACTATAAGTTAAAACCACAAGAAGAACAATATATTCCCTGCCCTTTATGAATTTGTACATAGTGGAAATGTGAGGTGGTTACTCAAATCTTTCATTAGTACTTAAGGAGTTATTATTAATAATGGTCATGGGCTAGGCAGATGACATTTTATGATGTCCTGTCAACTTTAGAAAAGTCTATATCTGGCTTTTGACATCCATTTTTTTGTTGTTGTTGTTATGTTTATATAGTACTAGATAATTGTTTGTTCCAGGATTGCTACAAGTTCTTAGTCAGCTAGCCTTCAAAGAATTCTGAGAGTTGCTTTAATCTATTAAAAATTCTGTGGATTGCCCCTATATTCCAAATTTGAATAGCAGTTTGGAATGGTGTTGCTTACCTAAGGGATTGCTGAGATGGAAATATAATAATGTGAACATTCAGTTCCAGAGTAGTGATGTGATAAGTGTTTACTTTAAAGATTTTAAAAATGATGTCTCACTATAATCTTTATTCCCCTTCATATTTTCTTTCAATAAAATTTGATTAAAGAAACTCCATAGTGCTATTTGAAGACTCTAATTGTATAAGAAGTTTATAGAGCTTCTTAGTCAATTTATCATAGTTGCAGAAAGATATATTTAAAGCGTTTAAGAGACCAGTGAATGGCAGAAACTTTTGAAAGGTCGTGTTTCTTCAAGGCCATATCCCACCTATGGAAAAGAATGTGATTACTAGAATAATTATAAACAGAGATTAAATGCCTATTTATGTCATATTTACAGGAGCTAGAAAAGGTGAAGCTAGTTAGAAATGATTACCTATGAATTTCAATCTTACTGCAATATGTTTATTTACTATATACTATATAATGTCAATATGATCACATTTCATTAACCTCATGGAGCTCAGTTTTTTGCATTTAGTATCTCTAAAATCTGGATATAGTGATGGCATGTGAAAATAAAATTTGAAGTGTTATTCATTCTTACCAGTACATAAAACAATAGTGCATTTAAAGTCAGTGGCATTTTAGATTAAATGAAATGTGCTGTTGTTCTAAGTCAGATCAGAAATAATTGTGTAATAAAAATAACACATTAAAAAAAAAACAACCTTACTGGGTTGGAGAGAGATTTCTTATTGCCATGATGAAGTGTTGTATCCTGCTGTATCTTTCTGCTTTAAGCAATTGAAACATGGAATAAAATATATGAAACACATATTTTTGGACATTGAGCAATAAACAGCACAACACAGTAGTGATTCTTTAAACAAGAGAAATAAAGTATAACAATTATCCATTTTACTGTCAAAAGGGAATTTATAGGACACAGCATTGAAAGAATGAACCCAAACAGAACCCTGAAGGCTCTTTAGTTGAGGAAGCAAAGTTGAGAATTCAGGGTGGACAAAGCAGCTGGAATATACAAGCCATAGAACTGAAGAGAAGAAAAGAACAAAATGAGCATAAAAGAGATGAACAGAGAGAAAGTATAAGAGCTTTCCCCAATATTTTAAAGCTGAACAGTAATCAGTATATGTATCGGAGGCAAAGAACCACTATAAAGGAAAAAGAAGAACAACCTCTGGATCCTATATGAGAATGGGAATAATTAGTTTCCCACCAGCCAAAATGGGAAACAAAACAGAACAAAAAAATGAAAAACCCAAATTATGTCATATATCAGAAGTAGAGAACTTTGAAGGATATACTTTGGTAATGAGTCATAATAATCACAGACTGAATGCTGCTCTAGTTTCAGATTTACTCTGGATCCTTGATGGGAAAAACCCCATTAATAGGTAAAGTGCCAGAAATGACACAGATAATTAATAGAATCAGTAGACCAAGGTAAAACCAGAAGGAAAGAAGGAAAACAGAAGGAAAAAAAAAAAAGGAAGAATGGAGGAAAAAAGAACAGAACTTAAAGTCTTAGCAAGCAGCTAAGTATGTTTGTTTGTAGGTCCAGGAAGGAGACGCAATGAAGGGGATGGAAAAAAAATAAGTAAATAATGGCCAACTTCTTTGAATGAATAGACAGAAAATGAGTAAAAAATGAGAACAGTGGCCAGCAATTTTTTTTTCAATGAAGAGCCATTTAGGTTTTGTGAGCTACGTGGTCACTGTAGTAACTTATTCAACTCTGCCCTCACAGTGCAAAAACAGGCATAAAAAACATAAATTAATGGACTCAGTTCTGAGTATGATGACTACTAAAGAAGATAGTGTGTATGTACATGCACATGTGTAAGATGAGTTTACTTTTGATTCTAATTACAGTCTTGGTAAAATTCAACTTGAAACATCTTATTAAGTTAGCATTCGATGAGATGCCTGATTGGTAAAGCTATATGCTGAGGGCAAAAGAGGCCAGTTTACATAAGGAAACAAAACCATCTGACCTATGAAGAGTGAAGATGAGTCCTTAAGACTTAAAGTGAGGAAGATTGGTCATAGTGGACCAGAGGGCTGGTCACAAGAGGATTCAGTGGAAGGAAAGAACAAGGTCTTTGATAGAATGCCACTTTGTGGAAAGGGAGATTCTGAAATGATATCTTTTTTTTGTTTGTTTTCCTTTTTGCTCAAGCAAAGGATTTTGTGTTAATGCACGTAAGGCTGTTTGGGGAACATTGTGTGACCAGCTTGGAAACCTTTAGGACATGTAACAGTGGCACACAGTTTCTGAAATTTTGGGCTTAAAAAGGGAGATTTGGGTCCAGGAACCTACAGAAGAAAGGGCATTATTGCTAAACAGTCAATATTGTTGTATTTTGGAGACTAAGGTGTAACTGTGTGTATCGTAGCCCTTTGAAAATGAGAAGCATTGAAAGGCTGTGGATTAATGAAAAAGTACAAATTCCTCTATAACTGGTTTCAGCTATTTCCTGTTAATTGACACAGGGGAAGGGGTCATTGATGCTAAATACGTGGATAGAAGGCCTCAATAAAAAGTAAGAGTGATGTAATTTAGTATCTTGATTTGTTCAAGTGTGTCATCAGCTATGGGTATACTCCTGTCTAAGACATATTCTATTAGATGATCTATGTGGCTGGCCTTTTACATGAGATTAAATTTTGAGACTTTCTAGACCTGTGATTAGGTTCTCACTATAACTTGCTGATCATTAAATTCTTAAAGGGATATTGTTGCTCTTTGACAGTTTGTAGGATTTTCTTAACCCTGACCTTCAGGTTTTTTTTGTAGATCATTCAAATAATTGCATATCTTCTGATTGAGGGTCAGTGAAAAAAAAAAAACAAAAAACAAAAAACAAAAAACAGACTGTAGGGTTGATTCTAGTATTTTTTCCTGAGATTCTGATGTGTATAACTGGCTAAGCCCATACTTTTTTACTTTGTTGGTGCTGGTGAATCCTTATTTTTAGCTCTTCATTTTCAGCCAGGAGTTTCAACAAATAAGAAAATCAAAGTGGATTTGACAGAGGAGAACTGATATTATGTTTGTAGGTCAGAGTTACCTGTTCAAATTGTGAGTGCACCAATTATTTCTTATTTGGATTATTAGCCAGGGTTCTACTAATAACATGTTATTTCTAGACACTTCTTCCTGAGATCTCCTTATCAGGGGCTTGAGCTGCAGCTTTTTCCTCTGCTTTGATGCAGCTTTTTCCACTCCTAGCTCTTCTATCATTCCCTTCTTCCTTCGTTCTTTGCAGGTCCATAAAGAGATAGGAACTTTGGCGGGGGCAGGGATTCTTTAACAATCATTTTCCTCTCAGTGCAATAGCCATCTAATCTTTGCCTGGTGCCATTCTGTGGGGAAAAATGGAACCCTGGGGAGCTAGTATGCCTTTTTACCTCTAGCTTGCATTCTTTTTTTTTTTTTTTTTTTAAGAGCGAGAGCATGCATGAGCATGCCTGAGCAAATGGTTAGTAGGAGTTGCAGAGGGAGAGGGAGAGAGAGAATCTCAAGCAGACTCCCTGCTGAGCTGGGAGCCAGATGTGGAGCTTGATCCCAGGACCCTGAGATCATGACCTGAGCCTAAATCAAGAGTCAGAGGCTTAACCAGCTGGGCCACCCAGGTGTCTGTCTTGCTTGTACTCCTGCAGTATGTAATAAAGACTTGATTATTAGTTTCATTTAGACTCATGGTCTAATTGACTACCTTGACACCTGCTTTGCTCAAGTGACTCCTTTTAATATCCACACCCTAACCCAGAAAGCTTTGGAAAAGTCCAAAGTTCTTTCATTGTCATGTCCTTTTCCCTGCTTACAAGTCTTTGAATTCTAGGCTTTTGGCAAACACTGTTGTTTAATGAATTAATACATGAATGAAATACCAACTGAATGACTGGTTTATAACTTAGCAGGACATTTTAGAAATAATATTTAAATGAGTTAGAAAGTTTAAGCTGATTTTTATGAACTAATTAAATCTGGTTGCTATGCTGAGGGATCTGAATGAATTTCTCTGAAGAAATATTTTCATGGTTCTGCTATAATACTTTATTTTTGACTCTGAAACACACTCACAACAAACACACAAACACATATTTATTTATTTGTTTATTTGTTTGTTTGTTTAGTTAGAGTATGTGCATTTACATGAGCAGGGGGAAGGGCAGAGGGAGAGGGAGAAAAGACTCTCCACTGTGCAGGAATCTCAATATAGGTCTCAATCCCAGGACCCCAGGATCATGACCTGAGCCAAAGGCAACCACTTAACCTACTGAGTCACCCAGGTGCCCCTCTGAAACATAGATTTTAAAGAAAAAAATTAAACTACTATTATGCTTCCAAAATATTGTGTAATACATGAATCTATAATTATAAATATTAAAAATAATTATTTTATTCTTTTAAAAAATATAACCTGAAAAGATAATTTATGCTATCAGAACCAAAACTGTGTAGGTCCATGAAAAGAGACATGCTATCAGTTTTATTCAGCAATGTATTTTGATCATTGAACACTGTGGATCACTTAGAGTTTTTATTCAAAATAAGTAGATCAAATATTTTGTATTGGATATATCAATTATAAATAACACCAACCATTTTACAAATAGGGAGCAGAATGGATAATAAATGTTGGAATTTATGTGGAGTCGCAGTGTGCTTTGGTACTTAGTAGAGCTTTGTTTATGGTAGCAGATGAGAGCTAAAGTTGTTGCTATGATAATTGATATATATTTACATTCCTAAGGATTTATCCTGATATATTATAGCCTTGCAATATACTAGAATATACAGTACACAGAGGAAAACAGTTTGGTTTACATAAGTTTGTTTTATGAAGTTAACTCATTTCAAGAGGATTTTCTATGTCCTGCTGTTCTTAATATATTATCCCTGCAAATTCCTATCCTTTACTTCAGAGGAAGGTTTTTTTAATTAAATTTATTTTTAGAAAAGTTTGGTATTTACAGAAAAAAATGAGAAGATATTACAGCTCCTAAATACTCCATACCTGATTTCCACTATCATTAACATCTTAAATTAATATTGTAGTATTATGTTCGTTGTAATTAATGAACTAATACATTAGTATTAGTGACAGTTTCTTTCACTGCTTGTTTTGATGATACTGACAATTTTAGGAAGTACTGGTCTGATATTTCATAGCATGATCCTCTAGTGGAATTTGTTTGATATTCTTCACATGATTATGCTGCTTCTATGAGTTTTTAGCAGGAAGATAACACAAGTAAAATGTCATTTCCATTCTATCATATCAAGAGTATGTATTGTTAACATAGTTTATGACTGCTGTTGTTGATCTCCACCACCTAGCTGAGGGAGTGTTTGTCAGCATTCCACTCTATAAAATCACCGCTCCCCACTTTCAAAGCACTCTTTGGGAGATTATTACAATGTGCAGCCTATGTTTAGGGGGTGGGATTTATGGCCCACCCTTGAGAGTGCAGTATATACATATTACTTTAAATTCTTCTTCATGAGAGATTTGTTGCTTCTCACCATTTATTTATTCAATTATTACATCAGTAAGGTTACATGAATACTTATTTTATACTTGATTTATAATCTAGTATCATTATACTTTTTGGTCACATTTTTCCAAATTTGGCATTTCAGTTAGTTCTTTTTTTTACTTATTCAATTATTACATCAGTAAGGTTACATGAGTATTTATTTTATACTTGATTTATAATCTAGTATCATTATATTTTTTGGTCACATTTTTCCAAATTTGGCATTTCAGTTAGTTCTTGCATCCCTTTGACATATCCTCATTGACTTTTTTTTTTTTCCCCAGCACTTATCTTATTTCCTGGAACTAGGGTATGTTCCAAATTCATCTTGTATATTTCCTGACATAGTCCTGGAATCAGGCATTTCTTCAAGGAGCCCTGGTTAATTTTATTAAAGAATGGAATTGGAAACCAAAACCTGAGCACCACATGTGCCTAGATCTGCGATATATTTAGATTCTTTTACTAGTTTCCATTCCTTTTTGAAATACTTCAACCTCACAAATAGGTGTTTAAAAGTTACGTACATTCAGGTTCATTCTTTGTGCTGCAAAGTTCAGTTAGTTTTCACACATACATAATGTCATATATCCACTGTTAACAGCATTGCATAGAATAGTTTTATTGCCTAAATATCTCTTATGCTTCACCTTTCCAATCCTACCACCCTTTCCCTGGAACCCTTGGCAACCACTGATATTTTCACTATGTCTATAGCTTTAACTTTTCTAGAATGTCATAGAATTGTCCTGTATGCTGCTTTTTCTGACTACTTTCTATAGGCAATATGCATTTAAGATTCACTTGCATCTCTTTCTGTGGCTCAAGAGCTCATTTCTTTTTATTGCCAAATTGTGTCTCATTGTATGGATATACCAGTTTATTTATCCATTCATCTATTGAAGGTCATCTTGGTTGTTCCGGTTTTAGTAATGAATAAAATTCCAGAAATATTCTCATGCAGGATTTTGTATGGATATAAGTTTTTAAATCGGTTAGGTAAATATATAGATGACTGCTGCATCCTATGGTAAGGCTATCTTTAGCTTTGAAAAAAGTTGCTTAACTGTCTTCCAGAGTGGCTATAGTATTTCTTTCCCACCAGCAGGAATGCAAACTTTGTTGCTCCATGTCCTCTCCAATATTTGGTATTGTCAATTTAAAAAAATAAAATTTTTATTATTTTTTATTAATTTTTTAATTTTATTTATAAAATTTTATTCATCTAATAGATGTGCAGTGGATCTCACTGTTTTTGCTTACAATTTCCCAATGATAGGGATCCCTGGGTGGCGCAGCGGTTTGTCGCCTGCCTTTGGCCTAGGGTGCGATCCTGGAGACCTGAGATCGAATCCCACGTCGGGCTCCCGGTGCATGGAGCCTGCTTCTCCCTCTGCCTGTGTCTCTGCCTCTCTCTCTCTTTCTGTGTGACTATCATAAATAAATAAAAATTAAAACAAAACAAAACAAAAAACAAAATACAATTTCCCAATGATAAATGATGTTGAATATCTTTTCCTATGCTTATTTGAGACTTCTATATCTTCTTTGGTGAACTGTCTATTCAGATGTTTGCCCTTCTATTAATTGATTTGTTTGTTTTATTGTTAAATTTTAAGTCTTTTATATTTTAGATTAAAGTCCTTTATTAGATATATATTTTTGCAAATACTTTCTTCTAGTTCATGATTTGTTTTGTTTCTGTCTTCACAGTGTCTTTCTCAAGGCAGAAATTTTTAATTTATTTTAGAAATTTTTAATTCTAACAAGTTACAACTTGTTATGCTTTTATTGTGGTATCTAAAAACTCAACTATTTTAGTTTTGCATTTCTCTTCTGAACAGAATTTGAATGAGACATATAGTAGCATAAGAATATTTATACATTAAGCTTAGACTTTGTTTTTTGAATTTGAATAGAAAATACATGTAATAAAAATTTAAATTGGAATCTGAAGCCAAGGTCACAACACATTCTTAGAGAAAATAAAAAATAATTGTTAATGATCTGAAAACCAAATATAATTTCTGAAGGCTAATGTTGTATAAAAACATGTCAGAATATCTTGTTCTGAATAAAGAAGCAGTATAGTGCGGGAACATTAGACAGACAACCATGGTAATGGGCTTTCTTCTCTATTTATATTACTCTTTTAGGTAATCTCATCTAGGTATATATCTTTAATTACTTATGTAGAATGATGATCCCCAAATTACAACTCTAATGTTGAACTCCAACTTCCACCTGGCTGCAACATATCCACACTTTGTTCTTTCACTGAGAACAACATAACATTGCCTGGGATGGGTGGGAATTCCAGAAGAAAGCAGTGCGTGAGTTACAACCCTAAGTTTAAATTTGAATTCCATCCACAAAAAGGAATAAGTCTTGTAATACTCTTTTAGGGATAGTTAAAGTTGGGACAGATTGGCATTTGAAGGAAAACAGTTTTTGATACTCGTCTGAGTAGGTATCTGTGAAAGGCAGAAACAGCTAGTAGAAGAGCCCAGATTCTCCCGGTGCATGGAGCCTGCTTCTCCCTCTGCCTGTGTCTCTGCCTCTCTCTCTCGCTCTCTCTCTCTCTCTCTCTCTGTATGACTATCATAAATAAAATAAAATAAAAAAATTAAAAAAAAAGAAGAGCCCAGATTATAGTAATTTCTTTGGTATTTGTAAATTTTTTTTCTATATCTCAACATTAAGGTATTTTCCACAACTCCACTTTTACTTTTACATTGACCTTTTTAAAATTGTTTATTTTGCATATTTTTTGTTTGTTTTACAAACTCAATCATGAGTGTGCCATTTGTTATTTTTTATGAAATAAATTTAAATATGTAACCACCACCCAAAGAAAAATATAAGACTTCAATTTATATTTCAAAACTGTAGTAATCAAAACAGTAAGGTACTGGCACAAAAACCAGCAACTCAGCCTTTAAGGCCTGTCGTATTACCCCTAAATATAAGTATTTTTCTGACTTCAAGCCCTATTATGAACTTAATATAAATGGAATCATATTCTTTTGTCTTCATTTTTTTCCTCAACCCTGTGCCTGTGAGATATACCTGTTTTATTAGCTATAGTTTTATCTTTGTAATGCTGACTGATATTTTTATGCTCTTATTGAAGTACAGTGAGTTATTTTTACAATTAATGTGTTATGAACATAATTTATTTTTTATTTTTTTTTTAATTTTTATTTATTTATGACAGTCACACACACACACACAGAGGCAGAGAGAGGCAGAGACATAGGCAGAGGGAGAAGCAGGCTCCATGCACCGGGAGCCCGACGTGGGATTCGATCCCGGGTCTCCAGGATCACGCCCTGGGCCAAAGGCAGGGCCAAACCGCTGCGCCACCCAGGGATCCCCTGAACATAATTTAATATGCATTTTGTTCAAATATGTACATATTTCTTTGGATATATACTAATAAAAGGATTCAATGAGACCTATAATATGCATATACTCAATAAGTAAATAATAATAATTTTCAAAGGTCAACATGGCAATTTACATTATACCAACATACATTTCTATTTGTTTAAAGGCAGGTGCAATTGAATTTATGTTATTTTGAATCACATTATATATATGCCCAGAAAACTGGGCGTTGACCAGGATTGTTGACCCTAAAATCCTACTATATTCATTATTATTAATATATTGGAAATCCTTAAACACTGAAATTTAGAAATTTCAGTTACTTACACTCAGTAATGGTTCTTAATCTTTTCTTCTTCTCTTGTTTTATATATTTGATGGAATTTGGGAGACATATCCATTAGCTACTATGCTAAAATTTCTATATAATAAACTGCCATAAAACCTCAGTGGTATATAAAACTAAGCACTTAATGGCTCACAGATCTGCAAGTTGGCTTGCAGATTGCTAATTTAGTCTGAGTTTATATGAATGTTTCTGGTGATCATAACTCTGAGTAAACTGGGGATTAATAATCAAGGCTGAGCTCTATTCTGTTTGTCTCTCATTCTCCTCTCAAGACCAGTGGATTTGCTGAGCATGTATATTTCATCATCACTGCAGAGACATAGAAGAACAAGCCCAAATGTAAAAGACTTTTCCAAGCCTCTACTTATATCACTAATGTGGATATTCCATTTTTCAAAGATAGAAATCCAAGTGGGAGAATACTGAAAAAAGTTACATGGCAAAGAATTTGATGTGTACTCCTAATATTAGGGAATGAGTGAAGAATTGGATAATGGGACACCTTGGTGGCTCAGCGGTTGGGCGGCTGCCTTCCACTCAGGTCGTGATCCTAGGATTCAGGATCAAGTCCTGCATCGGGCTCCCTTCAGGGAGCCTGCTTCTCTGCCTATGTCTCTGCCTCTCTCTCTCTCTCTCGAATAAATAAGTAAATCTTAAAAAAAAAAAAAAAAGAGTTGGATAATGATGCAATTTACAGCTCCAGATGTAAATTGGCATTTATTACTAGTTTATGTCGTCACAAACACATTACTTATATGCTGTTTTGCACAACCATGTTTTATTTTAATAAGTGGGAGAATACTGTCCTAACTATAACTAAGGTTTCCCGACATGTTAAGTCAATATGATCTTTTCAAATATAGTCAGTTGTGCAGATTCTGAAAGGAAAAAAAGAGCTAAGACATCCTGCTACAAATATTTTAATTAAGTGCCTATCATGTTTTGTTCAGGAAGTGAGGGTTCATTATTTAAGATTTTAGAACTGACTATTCTTTTTGGAGTTTTAAGCTGTATAATCAAATATGTAGCCTGGATGGTGCTTCCCTTGTGACTACTGTTATGATGAAGAGACTGAGAACTGTCTTTCAAGAAATATTCTCTCTGACAGTATCTTGATTAAGATGAGCTTTAATTAAGATAAATGGCGCTGCTTAGTCATCTGCTTGGTATGATGAGCCCTGAATCCTTAGAATAATGTTAAAAGTGTTGAAAAAAAATCTCCATTTTTTTTTTTTTATAGAGGGCACAAAATACATTTAGAATGGAGAGCTTGCCCACCTGTGCCATGAGCATGCACCTATCAGAAAGCCCTGATGCTGCAATTTCATTATAGTTAGCTATCTCTCCATAGGGTGGGCCATGCTGACTACTAACCATCATACAAGGATGCCAGTCAGCAGGATTTGTTCCAGGAAAAAAAAGATTTTTAAACAAAGTTAAGCTTAATTGGTGCTGATGTGTTCATTTATTTGACAATGCTATCATCTTTTTTTTAATTAATCCATTCAAATTCTCCAAAGAAATTACACAGAACACTAAGCTTTGACATTTACCAATCACTATTACTTAAGTGGGAACAACTTTTTCTTAGTATCTGTGTTACTTTTCTGTTGCATTGTGACAAATTACCCCCAATTTAGGATCTTAACACAACAAAAATTTGTTGTCTCAGAGTTTTTAAGAGTCAAGATCCCAGGCAAGTGTTAACTAGATCCTCTGGTCAGGATCCTCCATGTTGAAATTCATGTATTAGTTGGGGTGGTTGTCTAACCTGACAAGATCAGAATTTGAATCCTTGCAAACACAGTACTGTGCACCATTTTCTTGCTGGCATTAGTCTAGGGGTTGTTATCAGCTCATAGAATATCATTCCATAAAGTCATTATTTTACCTTTGAAAGAAATAAGGAATATGAGCTATGATTTCAACTCACAAAATGCAAAGAGAAAATTAAAAATTCTCATTTCAGAGAGTATAATTTTTAATAGTATACACTTTGTGATAGTATTTACTACTGCAGTTTTAGGTGACTTAGGCATTATGTCCCATTAAATTATGAGTGATATCTTTTACTTCATGTTTTTAAAACATGGGCCCATTGGTGTGTTTTTCATAATTATCTGAAGAAAGAGGAGAAGGATGAGAGCAGAGATATGATAAAAGATAAGATCTTCAAATTATGCTACCTAAAGGACCCAAGTTCTAGTATCCAGAGAAAATCCTGGAAATGGCAAGACTTCAAAGGGGAAGAAGCAGAGAGAGAGGCCAGATCTAAGGAATTGGAATCTTTAGCTTGAGTAAACCAGGGATTTCAGAAATTCTCCTGCATCTAAAGGTACCTGTACAGTTATGTTAAACAATAGATAAATGAAGTAAAAGTGACTTAATCATCAGTTTGCTGCTAAGTGAGACCCAGGACAATCGGCACAACCATTAGAGACTTGGAAATCTCAGGAATAACTGAGTTTAATATGAACAGTTATCAGAACTAAAATTTAGTTGATGTAAATATACTTTGAAAGTGTGGACTTAAATATGTGGGCTTAGTCTGTATGAATTTAAATTTGTATCTACTATTTTTCGGCGTCTTCTGTGACACACTTTTAAAAGGTAGTCTTTGAAATACTCATTTCTCACATCTCTCATGTCTGCCATATTCTCCTCACACTGGAAAATTCCTTTATGCTATTTCTTTGATCATACAAACTTAACTTTAGTATGAGTCCAAGAAGGTGTTGAATTGAGTTGGTTAGGAGGGATTCATTTTTGCAGAGTTTAGAATAGGGACGCCTTTGGCTCCGGGTGTGATCCCAGAGTCCTGGGATCGAGTCCCACATTGGGTTCCCTGCATGGAGCCTGCTTCTCCCTCTGCCTATGTCTCTGCTTCTCTCTCTATGTGTCTCTCATGAATAAATAAATAAAATCTTTTTTAAAAAGAGTTAAGAATAAAAACCATAATTAAAGCCAATTTAATGATTTAGAGAAGCATTTTCATCCCTATGAAAAAGACACCAACTTGTAAAGTCCTAGCTGTTCAATAGGATTTCCTAGTATTTATAGATCTCTGTTAATGCAACTCCTTGCTTATAGACAGACTATGAGGACAGAATAATTTAAACTACTTGACATTATTCCACAAATTTACCTACCTTTTTTTCATATAGAACTTGACTAATTTTAGGTAGATATGTTTAATGGAAAATGCATACTTGGAGAAGAAACAGTTACAAAAACATGCAGATATTGAAATTATTCTTAAGAAAAGAATACTTATCATTATGCAAAATAGGGCATATGCATTCTAAAGTGAACAGAAAATCATACAGAAATAATTGTTATATTCACTTTTTTGAAAGGATACACTTTTTAAAAAAAGATTTTAATTATTTATTCATGAAAGACACAAAGAGAGGCAGAGACATAGGCAGAGAGAGAAGTAAGCTCCATGCAGGGAGCCTGCTGTGGGACTTGATCCTAGGACTCCAGGATGACACCCTGGGCCAAAGGCAGGCGCTCAATGGCTGAGCCACCCAGGGGTCCCAGAAGGTTGCAGGTCTTGATCATTCTGGGTAATTAGATAATGTCTATTGTTAAAGGAATCACAGTGATATATATAAGTAAAGATAAAGCAACCAATGATGAAAAAGCAATGATTTCAGAAAACAGATTCCATTTAAGTTTTCCTTTGTTAAAATTGATAAAGTAAAATCAACTAAGTTTTTAACAAGAGCAATTGTTTGAATATTTGTTCAACTATGCTCTAACTACACCAGCTGGGATTTAGACAATTAAAAGTGAAAACTAATAGGATACTTTGAAGTGTATATTCTTCTGATATGTTTAGGAAACACTCAAAGTAAAGAAATCAGGAAAATTCTTAGATTGGGATTTTTTTTTCTTTCTTTTAAGAATTTTTTTCCAGTTATTTGGCATGAAGGCCCAGTTTTTTTGTTTGTTTGTTTGCTTGTTTGTTTGTTTTCTAATTGACTAATACAAAGATCTCTCCCTAGATTGACTTTGCAAAAATAAAGAGGTTAGGAAACATGAAAGCACCAGGGAAAAGCAAGAAAGAAGGCTGCATAGTGTAATTGCAAATTTAAAAAAAGTTATTAGAAAATGTTATTCCTTAAACATAACAGAACTGCAAGTTATAGAAAATTGATAAGAAAATTCTTTCATGAAATTTTATTTATTTACTTACTTACTTTAAAAAGATTTTATTTGAGAGAGAGAGAAAGCACGTGCAGGGGGAAGAGTAGAGCGAGAAGCAGGCTCCCTGCTGAGCAGGGAGTCTGAAGCAGAACTTGATCCCAGGACCCTGGGATCATGAACTGAGCCAAAGGCAGACAGTTAACCAACTAAGCCACCCATGCACCCCTCATTCATGAATTTTTTTAATTGAGATAATATTTATATAAAATGTATAGATGTTGGGATCCCTGGGTGGCGCAGCTGTTTGGCGCCTGCCTTTGGCCCAGGGCGCGATCCTGGAGACCCAGGATCGAATCCCACATCGGGCTCCCGGTGCATGGAGCCTGCTTCTCCTTCTGCCTGTGTCTCTGCCTCTCTCTCTCTCTGTAACTATCATAAATAAATTAAAAAAAAATGTATAGATGTTAAGTATAAAAGCTGATGAAGTTTGATAAATTTATAACTTTATGTACCATCACTGCAAGTAAGATATAAGACATTTCTATTGCAACAGTAAGTTCTTTTGTGCCTCCTATATTCAGTTGGCCCTTGCTATAACTTGCTCTCAGTGTTCCTTCATCAACTTTGATATCAACTTTTATATCATCGATCACCTCTTTCTTTGCCTTTGTGGACACATCTTTCTTATTTTTCTATATACGTATCTGGTCATTCTGCATATTTCTCTGTAAAGGTTAGTTTCTTTAATTTTTAAATACTGATATGCTTTGGAGTCTACAATGGGCCCACTAATTCCCTCTTTATATATTCCAAAATGATTATTTCTGTACATTTCCCCCTATTTTTAGTCAAGAATTTTCTCCTGAAACACATTTGTAAGCAAATATTAGAATGTCTAATAAGTAGCTCAAAATCCACATGCCTAAAAATGAATTGTCATCATTGTCATTGCCTAGTTCTTCTCTGATTATTGCCTTCTAAGTAAATGATTCCACAGAGCAACACTAATACTCTCTTTCACCTCTTTCCAGGCAATCAAAGTATTAACAAGTTCTACCCATTCAACCTTTAATATATTTTCCACATATGTCAGCTTCACTGGATCCTTAATGCTTCCACCCAAATCTAGGTCACCAGCATCTTTTATGGGGAAGTGATAGACTGACTGCTAAGCTGAATTTTCTACCTTTTTGTATGATTGCTACAAATTCCATTCATCATTGCATTCTTTCCAAAATACAGATGTGATCATGTGACTCATTTATTTAAAATATTTTATTTATTCTTCATTTCACTTAAAAGTAAATCCCAAAAAGCTAGATATGGCTTAATAAGTCATCTGTTATCTGGTCCCTGCATACCAGTTAAGCCTCATCTCTCTCTATTCTCTCCTATCTGGTGATACATAGTTACACAAATATTTCTGGGTTAATATTTTATTCTTTCTTTTCCCTATAACCTGTCACTTATGATCCATGGACTTTTCCACTAGAATCCTCTTCCCCATTCCTTTTCCTCATTATGGTACTAAACATTAATCATCCTTCAGCTCTATTTCTGAATCAGTTTCTCAGGGAGGTCTGCCTTAAACTCCATATTTAATTAGGCAAAATACTACTTTGACACCTGTGCTTTCACTATCTCAGCACTTACACATTGTTTTAAGCTTCAGTTTAATTGCCTTCTCTGCTAAATCATAAGGTGACAGGACCAGACCTTGTCTCCTTTTATCAGATTTATTTCCCAGAATACACTATGTGAGACAGGTACAAAAGGCAGTAATGAAGGGAGTGAGGGAGGGAGGACGGAATGACAAAAGAGTAGAAAATAAAAATTCTGAAGACTCTCCTCCTTGGAAAGAAACAGGATCTATCTATCTATCTATCTATCTATCTATCTATCTATCTATCTATTTATCTATCTATCTATCCGTTACTTATTTTGTATCACTTACTTTGAATAAGGAAGTGATAATATCAGATATAACCTTTAACAAGTTTAACATATAATGTTGGTAAAATAGATTGTGACATCAAGAATGAAGGAAGCTTGTTTTCTAGAGCCCTTAGGGGAGAATAGAATCTGAATTAACGTAATGACATAAACATGGATAAAAAAAAAGGAGATTTATGTGTGAGGTAGTCTGATCTTTACAATTATAGAAATTGGAAAATAACTAAAAGGAAAAAAGTTGAAATTGAGATAGGTTTGAGAAAAGAAGTCAAAACTGAGTTTGAGCTTTTGCCTCAAAAAAATTAAGGAAATACTATTGACATTTACCTAAAGAAATCTGAAGAAGACATTAGAGGTGAGGTAAAAGTTAAGTTCTTATCACTAATTTGTAATATTGGTAAATATTCATAAGGGGGCTTTTAAAAATATTTTATTTATTTGAGAGAGAGAGAGATATCACAAGTAGGGGGCAAGGGCAGAGGGAGATGCAGACACCCCACTGAGTGAGGAACCTTATGCAGGGTCTCGATCCCAGGACCCTGGGATCAAGACCGGAGCTGAAGGCAGGCACTTAACCAACGGAGCCACTGAGGTGCTCCTTTAAGGAGGCTTTTTGTAGTGAAAAGGTATTTAGGCTAAAGATCAAGATGTGTGCATCATTTGAAACTCTCAGTAATCTAATGAAATGTCTAAACACACTTTCTTTCCAGAAAAGCAGGTATAAAGACTATGTCTAATATAATTATTGACCAAGATGGTCTTACCATTTCTCTCACGTTGACTAAACTTTAGGTAGGTTTCTTTCCTACTGTAAGTCCCTGGCTTACTATTTTCTGAGAGCATTTATTAAAAAAAAAAAAAAAACTTGAAATTGTAAATTCTTTCAGATCTGCCCCTTTGAGATGTAAATCTTCTCCCAGCTTCTTGCCAGTTTTATAACCCAAAATGCCTTTTTCAAGAACCTGGGAGCCATCCCTTTGAACTATAATTAAGAAAGATAGAGAGGCCCCATCTCCCAGTCTCTGTGGGACAGCAGGAGCCAATCAGCAGTACAGGTAGTCGGATGATGTTGACGAGTGCCTTCCCTCCTGCACCGCCCCGACTCCCCCTCCCCCCAGGGTTTTCTAGCTCTCTTTCACTATCTCCGTGATTAAAAACTCTTGCCTTTTGTTTCAGTTCTTAGTAAAATTTATCTCTTCTATTACAATAATCTTGACCTCTGTTACATAGTCCTGAAAAAAGTCATAGTCTCAGAAACTGCCTAAATTTACACAGCTATTGAGAAAAAACTGCTAAATTAACCGAATGGGTAAGAAATCAGACCCTGAAATGCCTTTGTCATTGCCAGCCTTTTGTAATTTTATCTCCTAATAGAAACACTCCATAATATATGCCTGGAGAACACGGCCATTGGTCAGTCTTTCTTTAAGTCTGCATCAGGCTTCTTCCCTTTGGAAATTGTCCTTTAAAGGAAAACAAAACAAATAATTTACTGTTTTTGAAAGAGAGGAACATCATCACTTCCTGAGTCCCATGCAGGGACTGATATAATCACTCAAGAAAAGTTCATTATGCTATGTTTTGTTTTTTTCTTTCTATTTGATGGATTTGCAGGATGAGAAAAGAGCAAGAAGCATATCCTTGCAAAGCTGTCTGAGCATATTTGCAAGGAAATCTTTACTTGGCCATTTGCTTTCTCAGAGAATGCTAAAAGTAAATAGAAATGAGAAAATATGTTTAAAATACTTCATTAAGTGGCTGAAAACATAAACTCTAATTCTTTGGCAGTAATGTGTTATATAGGAAAATATCACTCAACCCATATCACCATTTTGGGTAAAGAAACTATCAGGTCTATGTTCCTACAAAAACTATTATATATAGGTCATCAATAATCAGTTCTTTCTGTAGCTGAAAGCTATGAAGCCAAATGTTAGGTTTCAATGAAATAATATCACTTGTATCTCAGGAATCACACATTAGCAACCTCTCAATTTGGCATTTTTATTAGACTTGACTTGAAATATAAATGACTACTATTAGAATTTCTCTTCATACATTTATTCTCTGACACTTTCTTCTTTCCAGTTGTTATAAATTTTAGTATATATTAGGTTACCAATAAATTATTTCTGGATACTTTCCTAATGTATACTTCTATAAACTTTATTATTCTTTGCTTTTTGTTTTTAATGCACACAACTTCACGCTATAGTTCTTTTTTCCTCAGTTTTTCTCACTTCAGAGACTTTATGCTTTTAAGATCTCATTTAATAAAATATATGGAAAACTTGCCCTCTATACCTTTTTTTCCTCATTTGCAGGATAAATATTTAAATGTTAAATTTATGGTTCCTTTTGTCCATAACATTTTATGTTTGTGATTTTGCTTCTGAGGTTTTTTTTTTTTTAATTTTATTTATTTATTCATGAGAGACACAGAGAGAGAGGCAGAGACATAGGCAGAGGGAGAAGCAGGCTCCCCACAGGGAGCCCAATATGGAACTGGATCCTAGGACCCAGGGATCACGACCTGAGCCAAAGGAAGACACTCAACCACTGAACCACCCTGGTGCCCTCTGCTTCTGAGTTTTTAGTAGATATGAAATTCTAAAATACTGAAATCTGGGCTGGCTCCTGGCCATCTAGGGGAATCCAGTTCAGCTGATTATATGCAGCTTTATGAGTATGCCCAGATGAAACCAGCGTAGGAACTATCTAACTAATCCTGAGAATTATGGGAAATAATAATTTTCCATTACTTTAAAGCCTGAGTTTTGAAGTAGTTTAGCAATAAATAACTAATAAAAGAATTGGCATCTTGAAGTACAGTATTTCAAAACAAAAACCTAAACATACCTCCTTGGCTGTTAAGTACTGTGACAAGCAGAGCTGGAAGAGTGATGAGGAGTCTATAAACAAAATCTCAAAGAACAGAGTGGTAACTGCTTTTAGAAGTTGGAAAAGGGGTGACTTATGTTATAAAATTGAAGAACAATTAATAAAACCTTTATTATAAGTAACTAGGAAGACAGTGCAGTTAATGCCCTTGTAGATCTAGCATAGGAGATTTTCATCCAGATTAATAAAAATGTCACATCACATTTTTATAGCAACATATGTTACAACAAAAGAGAAATGAACCACAGGATCTGTTCAGTTGAAAGTAAAATTCAGAGAAAAATTGAGAGAATTTGAAGGATCAAAAATAAAAATATTACTCATTATTAGTCTCTGATTGGGAAAAAAGAAAATTCTCAGTGTGAAATCAGACCTGAGACTAAAGATTAGATCAAAAATATGACTTTAATATTCTTTGTTAAAATCTCTGAAAGATTTAGGAAATTAATGCCTGGGGGCTCACATATATTCCAAAACCTTTATTATTATCTCAAAAACATTAGGGATCTTGCTTTTTGGTGAGAGACCATGACTGTGGTTAGAGAAAAAAAGTATATTTTTACAAATTTGTACAAAACACCAGCAAATTGGATTAAAAGCTGAAAATTAAAGGGGCTCTCAGCTTTTTAAAAGCAGAAAGCAAGATGAAAATTCTATACATCTCTAAACCTTGGCCATTTACACTGGGTCTGTTATACTTCTTGCAAAGGAAACATGACTTCAGAGGGCAGAGGCAAAAGCTCCGAACATGGAGGCCAGAGCTGAGGATAAATTAAGTATTCACTAAGAAACCATACCTAGGAACATAAATGAGCCCTCCTCAAGAAACATTTCCTGCCCCTAGAAGAGGAAATGCCAACATGTTCTTGAAGAACATGAGCTATTATAAACTAATGACTGCTTTATACTTTTCCTTCTTCCCCTTTTTAAATGGGATTGTTTTTTGCTGTTATCCTGCTCCAGCCTCACAATTATATGCCATCTGTCTCTATGTTTGGAGTGGGGTGTTCTTTTATGTTCATAGCTCTCTGGATCTGTGTACCTGTACCCAAGAGCCTCTTCTATATTTGGTACATATGCAGATAATAAGATACTGTAATTTGGTCTTGATGTCAAAAGAGATCGAGTAGGGTTTGGAAGAATGGGTATATTTTCCATTGGGAGCATTGGATGCAGTTATGGATAAAGGAAGACTTGTGGTGGAAGCCATAAATTATTTTATTTTCAGCGACTCCTATCTTTAGCTCTACCTCCTGTTTCATTCTAGGTTGTCTTCTAACTTATTGGACTGACGATATGTGGCAGACATGACATTCACAACTTCTAGTTTCTAAGCTTAAAGGCCCTTGCATCATTCATTTTTGCTGCCCTGACACAACTATTTAGAGAAGCAGGCAATCCTACTTGAGAATGAGAAGCCATGTGGAGAACAAATGAATCATTCTAGCCCACAGCCAACATCTGGAGCCAGACATGCAAATTAAGGCATCTTGGACTTCCAGTCTACCTGAATGTAGTTAATTGTACCCACAAAAGTGAACCTGGTGAAATCAGCATAGTAATGGCTGAAGAACTAATAATACTGTGATGAATAATAATCTGTAGATGTTCTAAGACACCAAGTTTTGGAGTGGTTTATTAGTACTTATTAAGAAGTGCATCCTATCACACAAGCACCAAATCACGTAACACACATGTACTGCAGAGTACGTATGCATGTCCAAGAGAATTATAAGATTCATTTGGCAAAAGATAGACTTGGTCTGGAAGTATCTATTTCACTCTCTTTTTCTTATTAGTATATCAACTTATGATATCATTGTCCTGATTATCTCTCTTTCTTTAGGTTAATTTTTTATTTCTCTCAATTTGCCACCTAATTTTATATGACCCATGTATCCTGTTAACAGTTAACTGGCTATCGTAGATAGTACATATGGACTGAGTAAATAACTTACATGTTATTTTGCTCTACAGGCAATGTGGCAAGAAATTAAGTATATAATTTAAATCCTCATAACATTTCACCATCTTCTGGGATGCTTGGGTGGCTTAGTGGTTAAGCATCTACCTTTGGCTCAGCAAGTGATCCTGGAGTCCCAGAATCGAGTCCCATGTCAGGCTCCCCACATGGAGCCTGATCTCCCACTGCTTATATCTCTGCCTCTCTCTCTGTCTCTCATGAATAAATAAATAAAATCTTTAAAAAAAAAACTTTCACCATTTTAAGACCATAATAAGAATTTTACTTTGATTTTTTAATTGATTTTATTTTTTTAGAACAGTTTCAGAATCACAGAAAAGTGAGCAGAAAGTGAGAAGTTTTCATATATGCTCTGTCCCCACACAGGTAGTCTCCTCAGCCATAAACATCCCTGCTAAAGTTCTATACTGTTTCAATTGATGAACCTACATTGATATACCCGAAATCCATAGTTTAAATTAAGGCTCATTTTTGGTATATGTTCTATAGGTTTGGACAAATAGAACAAAATTACATATATGCATAATTTTTGCATCATAATGGAGTTTTATTGCCCTGTATTTCCTCTATGCTTTGCTTATTCGTCTCTCCTGCCTTACTGACTCCTGGCAAACCCCTAATCATTTTACTGCCTCCTTAGTTTTGAGGTTTCCAGAATACTTATGTTTTTGGAATATTCTGTATTATTTTTTTACTATGTGCATAAATAATTGAAGTAGTAAGTATTCAAGTAATCTAGGGAAATAATGATGTTTCAGGTTGGAAAGGTAGAATTCCATATGGAGAAGAGTGTATGGAATATTTAGTATGTATTCTGAGGGTAAGGTTCTTATACAGATCACAAGGGAAGTAATAATCTAAGGTATTACTTAAGTTTTGGGCTTAGGCAACTGGGTGAATTTAACCACCTACAAACTTAGGGAAAGGCAGGGAAGGATAAGAACATGGGTTTCCCTTGCAGTATGTTGTTTTGAGATATTCAAGTTAATCTGGGTTGATAATGAGATCTACATTTGGAATTCACTGGGAAAATATACCATTAAAACCATGGGGAATAATGGGGCTATCTAGGTGGATACCATTAGGAGAAATACCCAATACTGTCTTGAGACATCCAAACATTGAGGGGAATATGTGAAATCTGTGATTGAGACTTGGATAGATGGTCATGGAAGAGCATTCAGAGAGGATAATGTCATTTAGCTAAGAGTATTTTATGAAGAAATTACTCTTGCCAGCATTAAATAATGCTGACAGGTAAAGTGACATAAAGGTTGTGAGTATTCAAGGGTCCATTGAATATATATATCATCAGGAATGTCTACAAGGACATTGTCAGATCAAACATGGCTATGCTTCTGGAATAAAGGAAACTTTAGATGAATTTTTACTGCTGCTGGAAGTTATTAAATTAAAAAAAAAAGAGTCCCATGGTTGTCAGTTTAATACTTCTTCTGTATTTTGTTTGTCTTTAAGAAACTATCATTTCAAAGGATAATAGGTTTTAAAACAATGGAGAACTAATTGGTTCTTAGATCATATGTATACTTGAGACGTTAAAAGGTAATTATTATGTGAGAAAATCAGGTGAACTAAAGTGATCATTTTGAAACTTAGGCATATTTAAATTAAACGAAAACATAAAAATCAAGATAAAAATCTTTATCTATATATCTATATTTGTATCACCCAAATTGATGAAAAATATGCTAAATATAGGTTATGAAATTCAGCTATAAGATCCATACCGAAATAAGTATCCTGCAAACTATATTCCTGTTAATATCCCAAGCTAACATACTTAAAGGGTGGCATATACTGCTACTTTTCAGCACAAAACTGAATCCACAGGTCTTATACTTGTTTAAAATGTGAAAAGTCTGGAACACCCGGGTGCTCAGTTTGTTAAGCGTCCGACTCTTGATTTCAGCTCAGGTCATGATCTGGGGGTTGTGAGATCCAGCCTGGTGTAGTGCTCTCTGCTGAGTGTGGAGCCTGTTTAGGATTCTCTCTCTCCTTCTCCCTTTCCCTTTGCCTCTCCCTCCTTGCTTGCACACGCACGCATACACCTGCATATGCACACACTCATTCTCTCTCTAAAAAATAAAAAGTAGAATATGAAAAGTCTAATGTTCATTAAGTTCTACCAAGTTCAAGGGTATGAAAATCCTGGAATTTCTGAAACCAGGCTTCCTGATGACAAAATATTTTCAAAGGGAATGTAGACTAATTTTTTGTTGATGTGGTGTGATGCCATTGCTTCTCCTGCCAGCAGCAGCAAACACAAAAGTCTCTTTTAAAACATCAAGTCAGGGATTCCCTGAGTGGCTCAGTTGGTTAGGCAACTGACTCTTGATCTCAGCTCAAGTCTTGATCTCAGGGTTGTGAGTTCAGGCCCTGCATTGGGCTCCATGGTGGGTGTGGAGCCTACTTAAAAAAAAATGTAAAGTCAATTAAATGATTATATAAACAACTTGTCATTAAGGTTTCTATGAAGTAGCTGTAAAAGAGTCTTTAAATTGTTTAAGAAATAATATGATAAGACAAAAGACAGAAGGCCCGGGAATTCTGATAGAGTATGTGAGGTATTTGGGTCTAAGAAGTCAGAGACATTGCTGTGCCTAACTAGCATTCTAAAAATTGACTACTTTTTCTGTCTTAATTCTGAAACATCTACAGTTCTAGAGTTCTTCCATGACGTACGCATAATAATAGTATACTCCTCATACCTGCTCTTTTAGGTAACAGGAAGGATACTTTTATACTTTATACATTATCATATTACAGCCTCATTGTCTACAGCCAAGTCCTGGTTCTCCAGCAAGTTTGCTCTACTTTTCTCATGTAACGTTTTCATATTCATACAAAGCATACTCTTTTTTAAAGATTTTATTTATTTATTCATGAGAGATAGAGAGAGAGAGAGAGAGAGAGAGAGAGAGAGGCAAAACACAGGCAGAGGGAGAAGCAGGCTCCATGCACGGAGCCCGATGTGGGACTCGATCCCAGGACTCCAGGATCATGCCCTGAGCTGAAGGCAGGCACTAAACTGCTGAGCCACCCAGGGATCCCCAAAGCATACTCTTTATAAAAAATTTGGCATTGAATCCTGTATAAAATGGAAACTGTATGTTACATAAAAACATTTTTAGATTAAAACATCTGTTTTTCTAAATACAGTTACCCTAAAACTATTTTGTTTCATTTAAAGAAGGATAATATGTTTGATATACATAAAGTCTTAAAATTCTTGCAAATGAGCCATGGTTGTTCATTGTCCTGCCTATGGATTACTGCAAACTTAAGTCAGCTTAAAGTCCACAAATATCATTCTAACTTATTCCATTTGTTTAGGCTAACGACTGATGATGATAATATCCATATAAAAAGCTATAAACTTGTCTCTCTAAAGCTACTGATTTTTAAAAACTTCAGACCCCCATCTAGAATATTCTGCACTTTCCTTTTTCTCTAAAATTAGATTGGCAGCAAACATTTATGTGAGTTACTGAGCCTGACATCTAATTAACACAGTCTTTACAGGTTTAATGAGCAGTGATAAATTTCTATCCTTTCTTTGGCACATTTTAATTAGTTGTAATTATGAGTGGAGTGACCTGAAAAGATTGTTGTCCCACAGAATCACAGTAAATTTGTATAATTTATATTTTCAGGGACAGACTGTGTTTTTATGACTTGAGAAACTAAAAGGTTATTTAAGCCATTTTAGTAGCCATAAAGTCCTCTATAGAGAGAACACAGGTAACTAAAACACTAGACATTCCTATTTTCCCAACCTCAGATGAGATGCTTCATAAATCATATTTATCATAGATCATTTCTCCAGAGTCAGCCTTTGCCATTTATGCACAACTTAAACATATATACATAATGCTTTTTGTCTTATTAATAAGGAGAACTACATTAGTAAACTGTGATTCTTAATATTATTTTAAAGCATAATTATTAATACTTTGAAGAATAGAAAAAGATGCATATTTGTCCTAAACTGTTTGAAAAGTACCATATATTCATTGGGAATAAAATGAAGATAAGGCAGATACTGGCCTTATTATAACAACGGTTATAGTGTAGCAGAAGAAAAAAGCAAGCAATTTTAATAAGTGGCAATATGTGAAGGATAACTGTTGCATACAATGGGAACACCTGTATTGCACTGAGGGATTGATGAAGTTTCCAAGAAGTGAGGGTGATGGTCATGATGGTATAAAAATAGAAATTAACACTTTCTTTGTGTTTACTCATTCATAGGTATTATTTTAAAATTTTACATGCCTTTTAAATAACTGGTAACTTTAAGGAATAGGAAGATCAGTCAATTGAATTTTCCCATATATGACAAAGTTATAGAGACCAAGGAAAATTTGGTGTATAGCAGATTATAATCTGAAATTCACACCTAATGGAATACCCTATAATACATATAGGAACACTTTGCATTGGCAGAGGAGAGGAGGCTTATTTTGGTTTATCTTTTTCCTCTCTGCGTTTTAAATGTACCCTTTACTGTGAAGTAAATATCATCAATGTCAAACCTAAGCTGATACACCATTGCCTACAGCTTTTAATTCTTGCCCACTGCCCACACTACAATCCCCTCTGAACCATCATCTTCACAGAGGAACATAGCATCCCATTCATCTTGGTATAGTGATATAAACTAGGAAGTTTAGGAATAGGAATAGTTTAGAAATAGGAATCCTCATAGGGTTTCTTAAGAGTGAGATCCTTATCAGTGGAAATGAATATAATGTACCTATAAAACTTCTTCCTCAGTCTTTTCTGTCATTTACAAAAGACCCTTCCTTTTCTGTAAAATGTGGTGAATTGTATTTTATGGTTGCATATGGTTGCAGCATATCTAATTCATCCTATAGGCTCTTTATAGTATGACTTTAGCACTGTTCCCATCAACCCTTATATTTGTGCCTCCACTTGAATGGAAGTAAGGGCTAGGACATGAATTGTGACTCACTTGTAACTACCATAAAGCAGCAGAAGGAACACTATGTGACTTCTAAGGATAGGTTAGAAAAAAATAATGCATTTTATGCCTTGCTTGCTGAAGCACTCTTTGCAGCCTGGGGCCACCATGTAAGGATGCTGACTTCTCTGAGGCCACCATGCCAAAGAATCCATGTGGATTTCTCCATGGAGAAACCCTGTGACCACATGAAAGGATATAAATGCATGGCCAGTTCTTAACTACTCTAGCTCTAATGACAGTGAGAAAGAAGCTGCGTGTGAGATCCTGAACCAACACTCTTCAGCCCAGTCCATCCTCAATTGCTAACACACAGAAACTGTAAAATAACAAAACAGTTGTTTTAAGCCAGTAAATTTTGGCTCTGTTATGCTCTGTTATGCAGCATTAGATGACTAGCAAAGAATCATTGTGTAATGTTTAGTACCAAGCTGTGCTCTCCAAGTGTGCCTTAGATACTTTCTATGTATGTTGCAAGGATTTTTATTCTTTGAGAAATCTCCAACTCCACATTTCTTTATTTCTTAGTATTATTGCCTAATAGAAATCGCCTAAAAAACTGTCTTTAAATGTAAACACAAAAAAAGCAGAATGTTATAGTCGCACAACTGCTGTCTTGATTCTGCTGCCAGTAGATTCTGAGCACTTTCTGCAAATCAAAACTTCCATGGGCTAATCCCATCTTGGAAGCTCTAATGCACTATGGCTTCTAGCAAGTCACTTAACATCTGTGAAGCATCTTTTTTTCTTTACAAAGAGACAATACCACTTCCCCATCTCACAGGGGTGTTGTATGATTTCAGTAAGGTTGCACTCTGAAAATATAAAGTACTATAATTTCAAGGTAATATTACATTCTTTCCCATTCTCATTTGTGACCATATGGAATGGGTGCTATGAGGACTTAGTTTCTAGTTTGCAAAGTTTGCACTATTCCCATTGTCACCTTACAGCCAGCCATGTCTCTTACTAACCATTTGAACCCTGCACAGGTTGGTTAAATAAAATCCATGTGTCATCTAGAAATGGGTGCTGTTTTGGGCTTCACTTCCCTAACTTTCGAAAAAATTTGCAGTTTTATGAGGCTTTAATAGTTCCAATCTAACTGGGATCTGTAAGAGAATTTTTACTTTACTGCACTCCTAAGCAGACTGCATCAGGGAACAATTTGCTATGGAAATCTAAGGTCTAGGTTAAGTTTTAGTCAAATTGTTCTAGTAAGAAGACAGTAATGGCTTTTACTCCCTTGGTTATTGATATAAATTCCTTGGCTACAGAATATATGTCTCTTTAATAGAAATTTTGACTATTTGTATATAAAATACACTTCCCTGTTTTTATAAAAATGTATAATTAGCTGAGTTACTCCCCATTCAATTTCAAAAGAGTACACAAAGATTGAACACATAGGAAATATTGGAAATAATGGTGTAATATAATTTAACCAAGTAATATTTTAATATAATTTGGCCAATAGTAAAGCAGAGAGAATTAATCCATGTTTCTACTGTACTTCAAACCTGTAATCATTTTAAATTGCAATATTGGACCAAATTAAGCAATATTTAAATTGGGTTGGCTGCATCCTCCCTGCCATTTCCACAGAATAGCTTAAAATAAGACAAATGTAAAACTGTTTTTGAATGAGAATTGTAATATCCCATATTTTGTTATTAAAATATTTATAGTTACAAAAAAGTGAGAGTTTTAACCTTTCTTCTTAATTTGCAATGCTCATACTGGTCTGTAAATAATCCATCGCTAGACCAGTGGATTCATATGGAAATTACATGGTTTATTTTTCATCCTTTTGACATTTGATTGTTGTTAATCCTAATGTTGTATTTCTGTAAAAATGTGTGCTTGTTTAATAACAAATCAAAAGTCTCTCTTTAAGAGGTATTAGAACACAAGTTGAATTCATTAGAATGTATTTAGTAAATTACCAAAGGAGCATTATTTTCCTATCTTTTTTTTTTTTTGGTGGTTCTAAAGATTTAATGTCTTCTGTCATTTTAAAAATTAAACTAACCTGCTTGCAGCTCAAGACTCTCTGAGCAAACACCCTAAACTCCTCTTTGAGGCAGCAGAAGTCATGCACTGTAGTCCACTTGTCTCCATATTTCCTCCACCTGCTGTTGCTGTTCCAACATCACCCATCTATAGACCATACGTCTTCCATCGCATGGGCGCCACCAGAATTTTTCTTTAAGGTGAAAGCTAGGCATGCAGTTCTCAGACATGGACGTTATGTCATAGCAGATATTCTCAGTTGGAGCTGGGCTATGAGAAACAGGATAGTACAACAATTACCAGTGGACCTCAGGCAGGACAGATAAACTACATTCTGAGGAAAACCCAATAGGTTGCCTAATCCCCATATTGTCTTCTTCATACTAACCATACAACCTTTAGGCTCTTATAGTCAAAATTTATATTCACTGTTAAGTGAACAGGAATCCCAATTTGTATTGAGAAAACATAGACACACACACACACACACACACACACACAGAGACACCAATTACCATTAGTATTCAATCTGGATTTCCCTTTACAAATCTAAACAAATAACCAAAATCTCATCACAAAGTTCAGGAAAGTTACCGTGCTGGAGTTGGAGTTGCGGGCAAGAAGACAAAATCAAAGGATCCTTTACCTTGTTATCGAGTAAATGGAATCCATAAGTTTCCCTAGGAGGTGTTATTCGTGATGTTCTCAGTGAAAAGAATAGTTTGAAACTAGGCACTCCATGAGAAATCAGTTTAAGGTAACTAAGGAATCTAATACATATCAAAATAATAAGCACATGAATAAAATTATACTTTAATGGGATTCATTTTATGCTAGAAGGTGGTAAATTTTAGCATTTTTATTAAATATTTGATGAATACTTTACAACAGAGTAGGTAAGTTTCCCAACATATTACATCTTAAGCTACTTATATTTTTAATGCCTCTATAATTTTTTTAAAAATATTTTATTTATTTATTTTGAGAGGTGGAGGAGGGACAAAGGAACAGGTAGAGAGAGAATCTCAAGCAGAATCCCCACAGAGTGTGTAGCCCCATGTGGGGCTGGCTCATTGAGGGGCTCGATCTCGACCCTGAGATCATGACCTGAGCCAAAATCATGAGTTGGACACAACCCTCTGTCCTCCCTCAACTCTCTATCTCTAATATAAATAAATACAACCTTTAAAAAAATAAACCACGTCTATTTTATTAACAAGTGTTCTGCACAAAATTATCTTTGAATTTAACCAACTCGAATTTTTACACAGAGAGCATCTAGTGTATGGAAATGTTAAAGCATTTAACCATTTAGGTTACAGGGGAGAGAGGAAGAAGTTGTGACATCATACTAGTTTCTGATATTTTTTGGTTCTTTAAAAATAAAATTTATATATTTCAGGATAATTACTTTGATTAGTAAATCTCTAATATTAAGAAGGAACAACTAATAACATAGGATATATTCAGTAAAAATGTTAAATTACCTTGTGGGTGCTATTTATCATTCCTATGTGTCCTTCCATTTATAGAACATCCATCATAATGTGAATTACAATGTCTCCTCCTCACTGTTTTTCTAATCTGTATTTCTTATTAATTACAAATTTGAAAGCAAGAGGGGAATTGTATGCTCTAAATTTGGCATAATCCTTAGCACTTACTAAGAATTAAATAACTACTTCTAGAGTAAAGGAATAAATTTACTATATAGCTATTTTTCTAATTTCTTGTAAAAGTATACTCTGTTTAAGCAAGTTATCTTTATCTTTTTAGGATATTGGCTTTTCATGGATACTTAATTCATACAATATAAATATAGTTAATTACTTTCAACCAGGATATTATTTCAAGTTAAATGTATTTTTTTCTGTTTTTCTTTCCAGAATTTCATTTATCTATTTATTAGAAATCTTAAATCTTGTCTGCTTAATGCCTTAATTAATATTTTTGATTCTGTTGTTTGGAATAGACAAACTCTTCGGTTACTATATTTTTTATAAAAGTAATGCAAAACCATTTTTCACTTACATTTGAGGTTAAATTTTGAGAAATCAATTGTTATTTTCTATACTGACTATCAAAAAGAAGGAATAGTAATTCATACGTATCGATACTTTGTGTGAATACAAGTACATTAAAAATGTGGCACATTTCAAATAGTATTACTGTTGTCACAGACAAGAATACCTTTCTAGCGATAGCAGTTACAGTTCTTGGCTGACTCTAGTCATTTGGCACATATATATTATGTTTAGAAAATAGTACATGCATGGATGTCCACTGTCTGACATGAGGTCTTATAGGGGGCCAGTATACTAGGGTAGGTCTAACATTACAGAATTAAGTCATCATGTTTGTGGACCTGGATATTTGATTTGTCAGTCTCCCCAGGGTGATTCGGCCCTTATCCACTGACTCACAATTGCCAAAATCCCACAAATATGATATAATATTCAGAACGATAGTTTCCTTCCAAGAAACTACCATAACCAATCCAATTTGTTTTGGCTACTCAACATGTTCATCTTCAATGGGCAGATTGATGGGGAATCAATTTCACTGAAAGACTCCTTTAAGAAGAAAAATAAGGGGATTTAGATTCAGTTTGGCAATCTTCAAGACGATAAATACTAATACAAGCCTAATATAGCTTCTAGAGTAGGTTGTGGCAGGGGCCTACAGGCAAATCTGGCCTGTTGTTTACTCATATACAGCCTAAGTAAGAATGGTTTTACATTTTTAAGATTGAAAAAAAGTAAATAAAAGAATAATAGTTCCAGATACATGTAATTTGTATGAAATTTAAATGTAAGTTTCCATGAATAAATTTTTGTGGGAACACAGCACCCCTTGGTCATTTACTGTTTTCTGTGGCAGCTTTTTCTGTAAAGACATAGTTGAGAGGTTCCCACAGAGATTGCATAACCCATAAAGCCTAAAATATTCATTCTCTGTCCCTTTAAATAAAGAATTGGCAAACATTTGCTCTGGATATAGGCTTTTCAATGTTATTTGGCTTATAAATTATTTGAGACTCTCTTAAGATGCAGCTTGAGATTGACTCAGTCTGAGGAAGGGTCTGAAATTCTGAATATCTATGAAACTGATATTTGGAGAACGAAAATTCCAGAACAGTGTCTCTAAACCCTGGCTACACATTAGAATACTTGAAAAGATGTTGTTTCCCTTGTGCACCAAAGATAAAACTTATTATTGGGATAGTCCCCAATAATCATTCCCTTTTAAAAATTTTTTTAAGGTTTGTTTATTTATTTTTTTTTGTAAGATTTTGTATATTTATTCATGAGAAACACAGAGAGAAAGGCAGAGACATAGGCATAGACAGAGAACCAGGCTTCCCACAGGGAGCGCAATGTGGGACTCGATCCCAGAACCCCAGGATTATGACCTGAGCCAAAGCAGACACCCAACCACTGAGCCATCCAGGTGCCCCAGTCATTACCTTTTAAAAGCTTCCAGTGCTAACTCTCTGAAGAAAGTCCATGGTATTTTGATAGGGATTGCATTAAACATGTATATTGCCCTGGGTAACATTGACATTTTCACAATATTAATTCTGCCAATCCATGAGCATGGAATATTTTTCCATCTCTTTGTGTCTTCCTCAATTTCTTTCAGAATTGTTCTATAGTTTTGAGGGTATAGATCCTTTACATCTTTGGTTAGGTTTATTCCTAGGTATCTTATGCTTTTGGGTGCAATTGTAAATGGGATTGACTCCTTAATTTCTCTTTCTTCAGTCTCATTGTTAGTGTATAGAAATGCCACTGATTTCTGGGCATTGATTTTGTATCCTGCCACGCTACCAAATTGCTGTATGAGTTCTAGCAATCTTGGGGTGGAGACTTTTGGGTTTTCTATGTAGAGTATCATGTCATCGGCGAAGAGGGAGAGTTTGACTTCTTCTTTGCCAATTTGAATGCCTTTAATGTCTTTTTGTTGTCTGATTGCTGAGGCTAGGACTTCCAGTACTATGTTGAATAGCAGTGGTGAGAGTGGACATCCCTGTCTTGTTCCTGATCTTAGGGGAAAGGCTCCTAGTGCTTCCCCATTGAGAATGATATTTGCTGTGGGCTTTTCATAATGGCTTTTAAGATGTCGAGGAATGTTCCCTCTATCCCTACACTCTGAAGAGTTTTGATCAGGAATGGATGCTGTATTTTGTCAAATGCTTTCTCTGCATCTAATGAGAGGATCATATGGTTCTTGGTTTTTCTCTTGCTGATATGATGAATCACATTGATTGTTTTACGGGTGTTGAACCAGCCTTGTGTCCCAGGGATAAATCCTACTTGGTCATGGTGAATAATTTTCTTAATGTACTGTTGGATCCTATTGGCCAGTATCTTGTTGAGAATTTTTGCATCCATGTTCATCAGGGATATTGGTCTGTAATTCTCCTTTTTGGTGGGGTCTTTGTCTGGTTTTGGAATTAAGGTGATGCTGGCCTCATAGAACGAATTTGGAAGTACTCCATCTCTTTCTATCTTTCCAAACAGCTTTAGGAGAATAGGTATAGTTTCTTCTTTAAACGTTTGATAAAATTCCCCTGGGAAGCCATCTGGCCCTGGACTCTTGTGTCTTGGGAGGTTTTTGATGACTGCTTCAATTTCCTCCCTGGTTATTGGCCTGTTAAGGTTTTCTATTTCTTCCTGTTCCAGTTTTGGTAGTTTGTGGCTTTCCAGGAATGAGAATGGGGCAAATTAACAAGGCAGGAAACAACAAATGTTGGAGGGGTTGCGGAGAAAAGGGAACCCTCTTACACTGTTGGTGGGAATGTGAACTGGTGCAGCCACTCTGGAAAACTGTGTGGAGGTTCCTCAAACAGTTAAAAATAGACCTGCCCTACGACCCAGCAATTGCACTATTGGGGATTTACCCCAAAGATACAGATGCAGTGAAACGCCGGGACACCTGCACCCCGATGTTTATAGCAGCAATGGCCACGATAGCCAAACTGTGGAAGGAGCCTCGGTGTCCAACGAAAGATGAATGGATAAAGAAGATGTGGTTTATGTATACAATGGAATATTACTCAGCCATTAGAAATGACAAATACCCACCATTTGCTTCAACGTGGATGGAACTGGAGGGTATTATGCTGAGTGAAGTAAGTCAGTCGGAGAAGGACAAACATTATATGTTCTCATTCATTTGGGGAATATAAATAGTAGTGAAAGGGAATATAAGGGAAGGGAGAAGAAATGTGTGGGAAATATCAGAAAGGGAGACAGAACATAAAGACTCCTAACTCTGGGAAACGAACTAGGGGTGGTGGAAGGGGAGGAGGGCGGGGGGTGGGAGTGAATGGGTGACGGGCACTGGGGGTTATTCTGTATGTTAGTAAATTGAACACCAATAAAAAATTAAAAAAAAAAAAAAAAAGCTTCCAGTGATCGGAGATAAGGGCTAAGGGCATTATTAAAAGGATTTAAGTATGCTGTACCCAAAGCCGATGCAGTTCATGATAGTTTGCTATTTTTCTGTCTCCAAAGGCTCAACAAAACTTCCTTTTTTAAAAATTCATGTATAATTAACATACAGTATCATATGTTTCAGGTGTACAATATAGTAATTCAATAAATCTATACATTTCTCAGCACTCATCATAAGTTTAATCTTAACACTTCACCTGTTTTACCCATTCCTCCAACCCCAGCATCCACAAATTTCTTCTCTGTATTTAACAGTATGTTTTTGTCTCTTTTTTTCCCTTTGTTTGCTCATTTGTTTTGTTTGTTAAATTCCACATGTGAATGAAATCATATGGTATTTGTCTTTTTCTAACTGACTTATTTCATTTAGCATTATACCTTAGAGGAGGATCTGGAGGTCCATCCATGGTATTACAAATGGCAAGATTTTGTTCATTTTATCGCTAAATAATATTCCATTGTATATATAAAATGTACCTTCTTTATTCATTCATCTAAGGATGGACACTTGGGTTGCTTCTGTATCTTTGCTATTGTAAATAATGCTGAATTAAACATAGGGTGCATATATCTTTTTGAATTAGCATTTTCATTTTCTTTTGGCAAATAGTAGTGGAATTACTAGATCATATGATAATTCTATTTTTAATTTGTTCATGAACCTCCATACTCCTTTTCACTGTGGCTGCAACAATTTGCATTCCCACCAACAGTGTGTAAGTTCCTTTTACTCCACATTCTTGCCAACAGCTATTTCTTATGTTTTTGATTTTAGCCATTCTGACAGATGTGAGGGGGATATTTCAATGTATTTTTGATTTTCATTTCTCTGATGGTTAGTGATATTGAGCATCTTATCATGTATCTGTTGGTCAGCTGTATGTACTTTTTGGAATAATGTCTATGTCCTGTGCCCATTTTTTAGATTATTTGGGTTATGCGTGTGTGTGTGTGTGTATGTGTGTATGTGTTGACTTGTAGGAGTTCATTACATATATTGAATATTAGCTTCTTATTGGATCTATCCTTTGCAGATATGTTCTCTAATTCAGCAGGTTGCCTTTTTGTTTTGTTGCTTATGTCCTTCACTGTGTAAAAGCTTTTTTTTGTGTGTGTATTCCCAATAGTTTAATATTGCTTTTGTTTCCCTTAGTGGTGGAGACATACATAGAAAAATACTTCTATGGCTGATGTCAAAGAAGTCACTATTTGCATTTTCTTCCAGTAATTTTATGGTTTTAGGTCTCACATTTCAATCTTTAATCCATTTTGAAGTTTTTTTGTGTATGTATGGCATAAGAAAGTGATCCAGTTTTATTCTTTTGCATATCGCTTTCCTCATTTGTTGACAAGACTGTGTTTTTCCTATTGTGTGTTCTTGCCTCCTTTGATTAATTGACCATAAAGTCATGGGTTGATTTCTGTGCTATTTTGATCTGTTGATCCATGTACATATTTTTTGTGCCAATACCATACTTTTCTGATTATTGCAGCATTGTAGTGTATTTTGAAATGTGGAATTGTGATACCTTCAGCTTTGTTCTTTTTCAAGATTTCTTTGGTTATTCAAGATCTTTTGTGGTTCCATACAAATTTTAAGATTATTCTAGTTCTGTGAAAAATGTTGTTGACAATTTGATAGGAATTACATTAAATCTGTAGATTGCTTTGGGTAGTATGGAGATTTTAACAATATTGATTTTTCCAATCCATTAGCATGGAATAAATTTTCATTTTTTTTCTTGTTTTAGAATAAACTTTTTGTTTTATTTAAATTTTTATTTAAATTCCAGTTAGTTAACATATAGTGTAATATTAGTTTCAGGTGTACAATATTGTGATTCAACACTTCCATACAACACCTGGTGCTAATCACAACAAGTGCACTCCTTAATCCCTATCATCTATATCCTCTGTCCTCCCCACTCACCTCCCCCCTGGTGCCCATCACCCTGTTCTCTAAAGTTAAGAGCCTGTTTCTTGGTTTGCCTCTCTCTCTCTTTTATTTCTATTTGCTCATTTGTTTTGTTTTTTAAATTACACCTGTGAGTGAGATCATACAGTATTTGTCTTTCTGTGACTGACTTATTTCACTTAGCATAATACCTTAACTCCATTCATGTCGCTGCAAATGGCAAGATTTCATTCCTTTTTATGGCTGAGTAATAACATGAGTATGGAATAAACTTTCATGTATTTGTGTCATCTTCAATTTCTTTCATCAATGTTTAATAGTTTTCAGTGTTTTTGTACTTTTTTATAATGTATGTATTTCAACTCCTTGGTTGAGTTTATTCCTAGATATTTTATTCTTTTTGGTAATTGTAAATGGGATAGTTTTCCTAATTTCTCTTTCTGTTATTATTAGTGTAAGAAATTATTAGTGTAAGAAATGCAACAGATTTCTGTATACTAATTTTGTATCCTGCAGCTTTACTGAATTTACTTATCATTTCTAGTTTTTCTTTTTTTTTTGGTGACGGCTTTAGTGTTTTCTATATATAGTATCAAGGCATCTGCAAATAGTGAAAGTTTTACTTATTCCTTACCAATTTGGATGCCTTTTATTACTTTTTCTTGCCTGATTACTGTGGCTAGAAATCCCAATACAATGCCAAATAAAAGTGGTGAGAATGGATACCCATTCCTGATCTTAGAGGAAAAGCTCTCAGGTTTTTTGCCATTTAGTATGTTATTAGCTCTGGATTTTCTATATATGGACTTTATTATGTTGAGGTATGTTTGCTGTAACCCTATATTGTTGAGAGTTTTTATCATGAATGGACATGGTCATTTGTCAAATGCTTTTTCTGCATCTAATGAAATGATTGTGTGGATTTTATCCTCATCTTGCTAATGTGATATGTTATGTTGACTGAATTGTGAATTCTGAACCATCTTTGCATCCCTGGAATAAATCCCACCTGATTGTGGTAAATGTTGTTTTCCCCCACCAATGTTTCATTGAATTTGGTTGACTAATATTTTGTTGAACATTGTTTATGTTTATCAGAGATATTGGGCTGTAGTTTTCTTTTTGTATAGTGTCTTAATTTGGTTTTGGTGTCCAGGTAAAGCTGGTCTTCTAGAATGAATTTGGAATTTTTCTTCCTCTTCCTCTTCTTTTTTTTTTTTTTTTGATTAGTTTGATAAGATCAGGGATTAACTCTTCTTTAAATGTTCAGTAGAATTTACCTTTGAAGTTCTCTGGTCCTGGACTTTTCTTTGTTGGGTGTTTTTTTGTTGTTGTTGTTTTGTTTTGTTTTATTATTGATTCAATTTCATTGCTGGTTATCAGTGTATTCAAATATTCTATTTCTTTCTGATTCAGTATTAGAAGACTATGTGGTTCTAGCCTTCCAGGTTGTCGAATTTTTTGGCATGTAAGTTTTCATAGTGTACTATGGAATCCAATTGAGTGATGAAATTGAGGATTTTCAAAGTGCTTGAACTTGGAGCAAGGAATTACTTGTTGGGTGTAGAGATCAAGGAAGGAAATGACAACAGCAGCTCACTCTTCATTGGATGGATAAAAGAATAATTGTGAGAACTATTTTTCTTGGGTAAATAACAAGTGTCTGAATACAATTTATTTTGACAAGATTTTTAGTAATTTCCAAAGTTTTTACGTGTCAGCAATCTTAGGTAGTATCCTTTTAAAGGATGATAGATCCTCTGTGTTAAATTCTTATAATTCCCATTTAGTTTTTAGGGAATTACAGTCATTGACATTTGGAGTAAATAAGGTGACCTCCTGGTTTCCACAGAGGGAAATTACAGTGGAGAATGAGTACTTAAATGGGATCAAAATAAAATACTTGAACTAAAAAGCAAGAATGATATGAACTAACACTATATGTATACTAACAGCCATCTGTGAAGAGAGATTGACTAACACTGAAAATAAAAAAGAATATGGTTTATACCTGAAGAATTTGGACTGATGAAATAGATAAACTGTGAGATGGGATAAGTTAAAGTAGAGGACACATATAGATAGCACACGAAACTGAAGTGAATTATGAGTGCAAGAAACTGACAAGACCAAAAAGAACTGGGGAAAAAACCTGTATTGTGTTAATATACTACTTTGGTTCTTCCAGAAGTTCCAGGTAGTAGAAAATCAGAGTGAAAGAGTACTGTATACTTACAAAATACTGAAAACATTTTACAGCTTCAATTCAGAGATATCTTCAAGGCACCCTCACATAAATTATTACAAGCAGATTTATCATTTCCCATCTGTTTAATTAATGGTACACCTTTGTGATTTTCTAGATGTGCATGGATATATACTTACATGCCAGCACAAAGAAATGGTGTTGTTAAAATATAAGAATGTAGCAATTGTTCGTTCATGTGGGCTTATTCTGTGTCTGGTACCTTTCTAAGTGTTTAGCAAGTGACAACTCACATGATCCTCAATATTCTGAAGTATTCACATAAAAAAGTTAAGGATTGGGCATATTTCGTGAAAACATTAGTCACTCATAAAGTGGAGAGGACAGGCTTTACTTTTTTTTTTTAATTTTATTTACTTATTCATGAGAATACACAGAGAGGAGAGAGAAGCAGAGACACAGGCAGAGGGAGACACAGGCTCCATGCAGGGAGCCTGATGTGGGACTCGATCCTGGGTCTCCAGGATCACACCCTGGGCTGAAGGCAGCACTAAACCGCTGAGCCCCCAGGGCTGCCCAAGGACAGGCTTTAAAACAAGGCCAAATGACTCCAGAACTTGTAATCCTAATCACTGTGCTCTGTGACCTCAAAACATGCAATTAATATGTCTTAATTCTCCACTGTTGAGATCAAATTTTAAATTAACGGAAGTTTAAAAAAAAAAAAAACATGTAATTGCAAATAGTCACTGTACTCTAGTTATTCTTTATTCTTTAGGTATGTATTTTTAAAGTAGAGCTTTATGAAAAGTAAAATGTCCAATTTACTAAATTCCATCTAATATTAATGAAATATTTATTGCATTCAGCATTATCCTAGCAGTAATTAAAGATCTTAGTAAGGGGATTGGGTAGTGAAAAATAGACCTTTTCTCCCTTTGATCTTTTTCTAGTAAGTGAGAAAAAACAGTTATACTCGCAAGTCATTTTCACCTCCGCGCTTTTAGCATTCTAGTGAAAATGGAATATAAGTGCTATAATTTAAATTCCTTATATAAGTTCTGTTATTTGTTAGTGACCAACTTAAATGAAATTTCAACTTTGGGTTTTAAAATGTTCTACGTTTTTCTCACATGTGTAACTGGAGTTATATTTTTATCTGTTTTGCAAGTATGTTGAGAAAATAAAGGTTGGTTTTTACATAATTTAAATTGAAGGTAAAAATTTAATTTACGTAAAATAGCCTTTTTAACTTGAATAAGCAAAACAATAAAGAGAAACTTGTGGTTTTATTGGCTTTACCTTCAAATAATTGTAGTTGCGATTAAAGATATCTAAGAATAAAATTTTAAACATGGCTTTTCATAAAGAAACATCTCTGGGTAAAATTAAAATATTTTAAATCTAGAAGATAATATTTACCAAATTAATATTTATTTAATATTAATTCCATATTTATAACTGCATTAATTCTTTATCGCTGTTGTAACAAATTGCCACATATTTAGTACTTAAATGAACAAAAATTTATTATTTTACAACTCTGTAGGTTAGAAGTCTAACACTGATATTATGGAGCTAAATCAAGGCATTAGCAAAGTTTGTTTCTTTTTGCAGGCTCTTGGAGCAAATTTGTTTCCTTTCTTTTTCCAGCTCATAGAGGCGGCTCATATTCCTTGGCACATGGCCCCTTCTTCTGTCTTCAAAACTAGCAATGTTGCATCTTTCTCTACTTTATTTTCATAGCCCCAACTCTCTCTGACCCTGATTCCCCTACTGCCCCATTCTTCTACTCAGGGACACTTGTTATTACACTGTGCTTTCCTAGATAGTACAGGATAATCTCTCTATTTTAAAAAATATTTTATTTATTTATTCATGAGAGACAGAGAGAGAGAGCGAAAGAGAGAGAGAGACAGAGACACAGGCAGAGAGAGAAGCAGGCTCCATGCAGGGAGCTGGAGGTGGGACTCGATCCTTGGACTCCAAGACCACGCCCTGGGCCCAAGGCAGATGCCAAACTGCTGAGCCACCCAGGGATCCAATAATATCTCTATTTTAAGGCCAGTTGATAAGTAAGTTTATTTCTATTTTCTATCTTAATTCCCCTTTGCCAATAAGATAGCACATACACAGATTCCAAGAATTAAGTTGGGAGCCATAATTCTGTGTATCACAAAAACTGACCCTTTGTTTTAATTGAAACATCACTGATTCTGGATTCTTTTATTCAAACAAAGTGTCAATTGTTACTATTTTCTCCTGATGTCATTAATATTTCTGTTTTATTTTTATATGTGGTTGATCCATGAATATTCAATTAGTGGCATGTATTTATTCCAGTAAGTGTCTTGTTCCTATTGAAGGATTGTCTTGTTCAAGCAGCTTCCCATTGCCTTCATATGCAGGGACATTTAAGCTGCCTGTAGAACTGTAGCAGGCCAGAATTTGTCTACAGGTCCACATCATGGTGGATTCCAGTATATTAGGTAACATGGGATTGTTTTTTAGTATTTCAGCTGCTATTTATTCTTAAGGCTGTCCTCTTTCAGATGGATCTTTTCAGGTGTCTCTAGAATCAGGGCCCATCACACAGTCTGCTCTACTCAGGACCACTGCCTTTTGCAGTACACTCCTTCCTTTGATCTGATTAGAATTTATGATGCTATTGTGCCATGGAGCATTGCAAAATTAGATATCCCCAAAGTCCACTTGTCTGGAAATAAAATAGACAGCCAGGTAGCACACTTCACTGGGACATTGCTTGCTGAATAAGCAAACGTCCTATCAACACTTCTTTTTGGAGTGTAAAGCTGAGGAGATAGCAACCCTCAGAGTACACAAATCTTTTTGAAATAAAATAAGTCCTGTAAGAACACAACCTGTAGTGGAAAAATTCGCTCAATAGAATGAGACCCAAAATTTAATCTGAAAAATTATTACACTTTAACACTTTAATGATAAAACAAAATCCTCTGAGCCTCCAGGCAAACAACTAAACAAAAAGAGACTTTAAATGAGCCTGCACAAAAATACAGTCACATTGATACACATTTTTAAAAAGTTCAGTAAAATAAAACAGAGGAACTATACCTCAAAATTGCTCAAGGAAAGGAAATATGTGCCAAGGATTGAATATCTTGTTACCCAGGGTTCACTATACTAAGACTACTAAAAAATTAACCATATAAGAATGAAGAAAATATTATATCCTTGAGTACTTCCAAAAATAAAGTTTTCACAAGAAAATCTCCTTAAACAGGATTAGTACTACACAGTTTCAAGGGAAATTACACAAAAATTCAGATAACTCCACTCTATTTATTTGATATATAAAAATACATTTAAAAATCTCTTAGTACACTAAAATGCAAATTCCCATTAAGACTAAAAATATTTCGAATAATATATATCCATGCTAAAAACACTCAATAAGATTAAATAGATACTTTCTAAATATTATGAGAGTGTTTGTGTATTACATATGCCGGTTCTAAAGAGCAACATCTTATTGGGGAAAATGGGACATTCTCTCTAAGGAAAGGAAAAGACAAAAATGTAAACACACTATTGTTTGGGGAGAATTTTCCAAAATAGCTATAGAAGAGAAAGAACATTTAAAATTCTCTGTATATAAGATGATATGGTGGTATGCCTGAAAAATACCCCTCCCAAAAAACAAAAACAAAAACAAAAAGTTCTGTAAACAGTGAATCCAATAAAGCAGAATTTTATTAAAAAATTCACTAGCCTTCATATATACACATAATAATTAGTAGAAACTTTTTTAAAAAGATTTTATTTCTTTATTTGAGGGACAGAGTGAGTGCACAAGTGGCATGATAGGCAGAGAGAGAAGCAGAGTCCCTGTTGAGGAGGGGGCCCGATGTGGGGCTCCATCTCAGGACTCTGGGATCATGATCTAAAGGTGAAGACAGATGCTTAACCAAAGAAGCCACCCAGGTGCCCCAGGAGAAACCTTTGGTAGAAGCTAAAACCTATATAAAATATAAATTAAAAACCAGGTAAAGTAATATCACAAAGTTGTAGTAATTAAAACAGTATAGTAATAGTATAAATATTGACGTATAGATCAACAGAACAGAATAGAAAATCCAGAAATAAACCCATAATGATAGTCAATTGATCTTTGATAAAGCAGGAAAAAATATCCAATGGGAAAAAGTCTAAACAAATGGTGTTGGGAACACTGGATAACCACATGTGAAAGGAAGAAACTGGACTTTCTTAAACAATACACAAAAATTAATTCAAAATGGATTATAAACCTAAATGTAAGTTTTTTACTATGATTCTAAATCCAACTAACTTGAACTAAAAATATTAATGCTTATGAGTATGAGTTAAATACCTAAATAAACATGGGACTATGAACTGCCAGTCAACTAACATTTGCAGTTCCTTTTATATTTTGTTGGGGCCTTCAAACCAAATGGGCAATAAGTGTAGATATATGCCCATTTCATTGATCAAAATTTTGGATTATTTTATGATCCCAAAATTTAAACCCAAACTTAAAATAGCATAACTTTCTTTTTTTTATCATAATATAAATGCTTAAGAAATACCTTGAATAAACATGGAGATTAGAAAAGAATAATCTTCAGAAAGGACAAAATATTTTAAGCAGATGATATATTTCCAAAAGTGAAACCCCTTTCCTAGGTAACAGGTAAGGCAAATGTTATTTCTGAGAAGAAGAATCATTCTTTTATTGGATAATTATGGATAGATTCACACCAAAAATTTATATGTGGTTCCACAAAGCATTAGTTTCTTCTTGAGTTTCTTAAGTTAAAATGTTCTATCAGGCTTAGGAAGAATTCAAAAAGAAAGCTGCTAAGTAAAAAATAACAAAAACTACACAAACAAAACATATTTTTTTAAGCTCATCGATCCTTTTAGATAGAAAAATGAATCTAACAATTGACACTTATATTCCTTTGCCTCTACATCTTACTTATGAAAATAAGCTCTAACTTCCTTTTGGCGGCAACAGACTTATTTTACTCTTGTTAAAAAAAACAATTAAATGATATAAAATTTAATATGCACAATATAAACAAAGTTTTTTGAGAAAACTAGAAAATCTGTCTGGAAAAATGAGAAAATACTAAGGAGGTATATAGGTTAGGATTCTATGTAATCATGTCATATTTTAACAGTATAGTTGTATTATTGAACTATAACTATATACAGTATAAATATTAGGTAAACAGTAATGATAAGTAAATTTTAAAATGTCTCTAACACTTAGAATTTTAGAAAGATACCTGTTTACTAAGATAATTGGGAAATGTAAAGCAGTTAAATTTGTATATTAGATATAATACATTGATTTATTTATGAAGTGGAACATACAGGAAAGTTCTGGGTCTGCTTGAGATTCTTTCTCTCCCTCTGCCCTCCTCCCACCCCCTCCTGCTCTCTAAAAAATATAAATACAATAAAAATCAAATTTAATTAAAAGATCTAGAAAGAAAAGCTCATATTCACAAAGAAATTAAAACATGTTGCAAAATCAAGAATCTTTGGTTTTGTGAAATGCTGTATTAAATTTGTGAATTAGAAATAATTTTAGTCATAATTAGCTTCTGGATATCTAGTCTAACAGATTTTTAGGAGTAAATCGTATTTTTGTTTAGATTAGTGTATGATTTTGAACATGAGCCCTGTTGCATTTCAAATTTATTTTTGTAAGTTATGTGTGTCTCTGTGGTTCTATGTATGTCTGCTTTTTAGTTCTTGTTTTGTTTTAGAAGATCTCTTGGGATTCTGGACAAAATAAATGTAGATTTTAGGGAAACTATACATGTTAACTCACTTCATAACTATTTGCATGATGATTGTAATTAACTTAGATGTTTGGAGTTATTACATGTAAAGTGATATTAAAATTTATACATAAGGGTGCCTGGGTGGGTCAGTCTATTAAGCGTCCAACTCTTGATTTCTGCTCAGTTCATGATCTCCATATGTGCAGAGTCAGCCCCAGATGGGCTCTTTACTCAGCACAGAATCTGCTTGTTCTATCTCTGTTCCTCCCCCAGCTCATGTGCACTTTCTCTTTCAAATAAATAAATGAATAAAATCTTTAATATTTATATATACCATTTTGTGTGGAAATTTGCTCTTATGGTTCATAGGTAAATAGATGTTAGAATGGCTTAGTCATATCTCATGGTATATTCATCTTTATAAGGAATTGTCAAGTTATTCTGAAAAATGGTTGCTAGTATATAGAAATATATTTCTCTTTTTTGTTTTGGTTTTATTGAAGTTCAATTTGCCAACATATAACACCCAGTGCTGATCCCATCAAGTGCCCATCACCCAGTTACCCCAACACCTCGCCCACCTCCCCTTCCACAACCCTTTATTCATTTCCCAGAGTTAGTAGTCTCTCATGGTTTGTCTCCCTCTCTAATTTTTCCCACTCAGTTCCCCCTCCTTTCCCTTATATTATAATCCCTTTCACTATTTCTTATATTCCCTGTATGTGTGAAATGATATAATGATTGTCCTTCTCTGATTGACTTACTTCACTCAGCATAATGCCCTCCAGTTCCACCCACATTGAAGCAAATGGTGGGTATTCATCCTTTCTGATGGCTGAGTAATATTCCATTGTATATATAGACCACATCTTCTTTATCCATTCATCTCTTGAAGGACATTGTGGCTCCTTCCACAGTTCGGCTATTGCTGAACATTGCAGTGGACATTGCTGCTATAAACATTGGGGTGCAGGTGTCCTGGCAATTCACTACATCTGTATCTTTGGGGTAACTACCCAGTAGTGCAATTGCTGGGTCATTGGGTAGCTCTATTTTTAACTTTTTGAGAAACCTCCATTCTGTTTTCCAGAGTAGCTGGACCAATTTGCATTCCCACCAACAGTGCAAGAAGAGTCCCCCTTCTCCACATCCTCTCCAACATTTGATGTTTCCTGTTAACTTTCTTGTTGTTTCTGTTAATTTTCACCATTCACACTGGTGTGAAGTGGTATCTCATTGTGGTTTTGATTTGTATTTCCCTGATGGCAAGTAATGCAGAGCATTTTCTCATGTGCTTGTTGACCATGAGTATGTCTTCTTTGGTGAAATTTCTGTTCATGTTAACTGCCCATTAGTGATTGGATTTTTTATTTCTTGAGTGTTGAGTTTAATAAGTTCTTTATAGATCTTGGAAACTAGCCTTTTATCTGATATGTCATTTGCAAATATCTTTTCCCATTCTGTAGGTTGTCTTTTAGTTTTGTTGACTGTTTCATTTGCTGGGGAGAAGCTTTTTATCTTGATGAAGTACCAATAGTTCATTTTTGCTTTTGTTTCCCTTGCCTTCATAGATGTATATTGCAAGAAGTTACTTTGGCCAAGCTCAAAAAGGTTGTTGCCTGTGTTCTCTAGGATTTTGATGGAATCTTGTCTCACATTTAGATCTTTCAACCATTTTAAGTTTATCTTTGTGCATGGTGTAGGAGAATTGTCCAGTTTCATTCTTCTGCATGTGGCTGTCCAATTTTCCCAGCACCACTTATTGGATAGACTGTCCTTTTTCCAGTGGATATTCTCTCCTGCTTTGTAGAAGGTTAGGTGACCATAGAGTCGGGGCTCCATTTCTGGGTTCTCTACTCTGTTCAATTGATCTATGTGTCTGTTTTTGTGCCAGTATCACACTGTCTTAATGATCACAGTTTTGTAATACAGCTTGAAATCCAGCATTGTGATGCCCTGGGCAATGGTTTTCTTTTTCAGTATTCCCCCTCAATATTCAAGGTCTTTTCTGATTCCATACAAATCTTAAGATTATTTGTTCTAACTCTGTGAAGAAAGTCATTGGTATTTTGATAGGGATTGCATTGAATGAGTATATTGCCCTGGGTAGCATAGACATTTTCACAATATTTATTCTTCCAATTCATAGGCATGGAATGTTTTTCCATCTTTTTGTGTCTTCCTCAATTTCTTTCAGAAATGTTCTGTAGTTTTTAGGGTATAGATCCTTTACCTCTTTGGTAGGTTTATTATGCTTCTGGGTGCAATTATAAATGGGATTGTAATTTCTCTTTCTTCAATCTCATTGTTCGTATATAGAAATGCCAGTGATTTCTGTGCATTGATTTTTATATCCTGCCACATTGCTGAATCGTTGTATGAGTTCTAGCAATGTTGAGGTAGAGTCTTTTGGGTTTGTACGTACAATATCATGTTATCTGCAAAGAGGGAGAGTTTGACTTCTTCTTTGCCAATTTGAATGTCTCTTATTTCTTTTTGTCATCTGATTGCTGACGCTAGGACTTCTGGTACTATGTTGAATAGCAGTGGTGAGAGTGGACATCCTTGTCTTGTTCCTGATCTTGAGGTAAAGGCTCCCTGTATTTCCCCATTGAGAATGATATTTGCTGTGGGCTTTTCGTAGATGGTTTTTATGATACTGAGGAAGTTTCCCTCTATCCCTGCACTCTGAAGAGTTTTGACCAGGAATGGATGCTGTATTTTGTCAAATGCTTTCTCTGCATCTCTTGAGAGGATCATATGATTCCTGTTTTTCCTTTTGTTGATGTGATCTATCACGTTGATTGTTTTAGGAGTGTTGAACCACTCTTGCATCCTGGGGATAAATCCCCCTTGGTCATGGTGAATAATCTTATTGTACTTTTGGATCCTATTGGCTAGTATCTTGTTGAAAATTTTGCATCCATGTTCATAAGGGATATTGGTCAATAATTCTTTTTGATGGGTCTTTGTCTGGTTTTGGAATCAAGGCAATGTGGCCTCATAGAACGAGTTTGGAAGTATTCCATCCCTTTCTATCTTTCAGAACAGCTTTAGTAGAATAGGCATTATTTCTTCTTTAAATGTTTGATAAAATTCCCCTGGGAAGCCATCTGGCCCTGGACGTTTGTGTCTTGGGAGGTTTTTGATGACTGCTTCAATTTCCTCCCTGGTTTTGGCCTGTTCAGGTTCTCTATTTCTTCCTGTTTTAGTTTTGGTAATTTGTGGTTTTCCATAAATGTGTCTATTTCTTCTAGATTGCCCAATTTGTTGGCATATAGTTGTTCATAATACATTTTTAAAATCTTTTGTATTTCCTTTGTATTGATTGTGATGTCTTCTCTTTTATAGTTTTATTCAATTGATTTTTTATCTTTTTAATAAGGGTGGCTAGAGGGTTATCTACATTAATAATTCTGTCAAAGAACCAACTCCTGGTTTTGTTGATCTGTTCTACAGTTCTTCCGGTCTCTATTGCATTGATTTCTGCTTGGATCTTTATTATCTCTCTTCTTCTCCTTGGTGTAGGTTTTACTTGCTGTTCTTTCTCCAATTCTTTAGGTTCAAGGTTAGCTGGTATATTTGAGTTTTTTCCAATTTTTTTAAAGATTTTATTTATTTATTCATGAGAGACACAGAGGGAGAGAGGCAGAGACACAGGTAGAGGGAGAAGCAGGCTCCATGCAGGAACCCAATGCAGGTCTCAATACAGGGACTCTGGGATCACACTCTGAGCTGGAGGCAGAGGCTCAAACACTGAGCCACCCAGGCACCCCAAGTTTTTTCCATTTTTTTGAAGGAGGCTCATATTATGATGTATTTCCCATTTAGGATCACTTTTTTTTTTTTTTTTTTTTACTGTATCCCAAAGATTTTGAATGGTTGTATGTTCATTTTCATTAGTTTCCATGAATTTTTTTCATTGTTCTCAAATTTCCTGGTTGATCAATTCATCTTTTAGTAAGATGCCCTTTAACCGCCAGGTGTTTATTTCTTCCAAATTTCTTTTTGTGATTGAGTTCTAGTTTCAAAGCATTGTGAAAATATGAAGGGGTCAATCTCAATCTTTGGTATTAGTTGAGACCTGATTTGTGACCCAGTATGTGATTATTCTGGGGAAAGTTCCATGTGCACCTAAGAAGAATGTGTATTCAATTGCATTAGGATGGAAAGTTCTGTATATATCTGTGAAATGAATTTGGTCCAGTGTATCATTTAAGGCCCTTGTTTCTTTGGTGCTGTGGTGCTTAGAAAATCTGTCATTTGCAGAAAGTGCCGTGTTGAAGTCTCCTACTATTAGTGTATTATGATCTAAGTATCTCTTTACTTTGGTTATTAATTGATATACTTGGGAGCTCCCACATTAGGGGTATAAATATTCATGATAGGTATTCTTGTGGTATAGACCCTTTAAGTATGATAGTGTCCCTCTTCATCTATTACTACAGTCTTTGTGATAAACTCTAATTTATTTGATATGAGGATTGCTATTCCAGCTTCTTTCGAGGACCATTTGCATGGTAAATGGTTCTTTACCCCTTCATTTTCATGCTGGAGGTGTCCTTAGGTCTAAAATGAGTTCCTTGCAGACAGCATATAGATGGGTCTTGCTTTTTTATCCAGTCCAATACCCTACGCCTTTTGATGGGATCATTTAGTCCATTCACATTCAGAGTAACTATTGAAAGGTATGAATTTAGTGTCATGGTATTACCTATTCAGTCCCTGTGTTTGTGGATTGTTTCTTTGGGCACCCTCTTTCTTTTACAGGGTCCCCCTTAATATTTCTTGCGGAGCCAGTTTGGTGGTCACATATTCTTTCAGTTTCTGCCTATCCTGGAAGCTCTTTATTTCTCCTTCTATTCTGAATGACAGTCTTGCTGGATAAAGTATTATTGGCTGCACTTTTTTCTCATTTAGTACCTTGTATATATCATGCCAACCCTTTCTGGCATGCCAGGTCTCTGTGGAGAGGTCTGCTGTTAATCCAATATTTCTCTCTATATAAATTAAGAATCTCTTGTCTTGTGCTCCTTTAAGAATTTTCTCTTTATCTTTGGAATTTGCAAGTTTCACTATTAACTGTCAAGGTGCTGAAAGGTTTTAATGATTTTTGGAGTGTCCTCTCTATCTCCTGGATCTGAATGCCTCTTTCCTTCCTCAGATTAGGGAAGTTCTCAGCTATAGTTTGTTCAAATATACTCTGTGGTCCTCTCTCCTACCCTCTTCTGGAAATCCAGTTATACATAAATTCTTTCTTCTGAGGCTATCATTTATTTCCATATGCTTTTCCCCATGGTCTCTTAATTGTTTTTTCTCTTTTTTCCTCAGCTGCCTTACTTACTGTCAACTTGTCTTCTATGTCACTCACTCTCTCTTCCACCTCATTAACCCTAGCAGTTAAGACATCCAGTTTCAATTGCATTTCACTTAACCTATTTTTAATTTTGGCCTGATTAGATCTCAATTCTGCAGTATTGATGTCTCTAGAGTCTTTTATTTTATTTTTTTTCAGAGCCACCATAGCTTTATAATTGTGCTTCAGAATTGACTTTCTGACATCGTATTGAAATCCAAATTCTGTAACTCTGTGGCAGATAGTACTGTTTCGGGTTCTTTCTTTTGTGGTGAATTCTTCCTTTTAGTCATTTTTTTTCCAGTTCAAAGTGGCTGTATGAGCAGGCTAGGCCACATTTTCAACCATGACCTTGGTAAAATACACCTGAGAGATCCTCAAGGGTGATCCTCTTGGTTCTGAGCATATTTTGCTCTATATGTTAGAAGATGCTCAATCCCAAATTTATATAACCCAGGAATACTTATATAAAGCCCCAACATTAACCACCAAAACATAAACAACATAAAAGGGGGGGGGCAGAATGGGAAGGAAGAGAAAATATAATCTCATAGAATGAATCAACATGGTATTCCACTTGGTTCTGGATGTATGTTGGTCATGTTTTAGAAGGTATTAACTTCCCCCTTTGTAAAACATAATAAGACAGAAAAAACAAAAAACACAAAACAGAAACCCATATCTCATATATCTACCAAAAATAAATTGAGTATTTTGAAGGGGATCTAGCAGTGAAAATATATCCTAGATGTGTAATTGTAGAAATCTGAAAGTCAAAAAGGAAAAAAACTTAAAACTGAAGAGGTGGTAAAATATTGTAGTTAAGATGGGAAAAGAGAAAAACTATTGGAAATTTTTAGTCTGATATAAAAACAAGTTGTAATGGAAAAAGGAAATTAAAAAGGGGCCCTCTAATTCCATATACTATTTTCTCTTGATTTTCCCTAGGATTTAAGAAGATTACTTTTTTATTTTGCATTACTTTTAAGAATAATCTGTTACAATCCTTACCTTTTTTCCTTCTCTAGTAATTTTATTTTAAGCTCTGGTACTTTTTCATTTTTTTTAACTCTGGTATTTTTAAGATTATTTTTTGTCTCTAGTTTCAGCAATATTTGTGATGGACAGTGATTTAGCTTTATGTTTATTCTATTTAGGATTATTCACATTCATAAACTTGCAAATTTATAAGTTTCATCAGATTTGTAAACTGTTCTTATGATATTTTCTCTGTTCCTTCCTAGCTCTCTTCTTCAAGGACTGTAATCATATTTTTATTAGGCTGGTTCAAATTCTATCACAATTGTTCCACTACTCTACAGCTCATTTTTTTCAAAATGTATGTTACATTTTGTAGAGTTTCTATGTCTTCAAGTTCACTAAACATTTTTTCTTCAATGTATTGTTATTAATATTGCCTGTATGTTTGTATCATAGATAAATACCTTCCTGCAATATTTTAAATTGTACCTTTTATAATAAATTTTTCATACCTCTACTTCGCATCATAAAATTTTCTTCTAACTTCTTCATATGGAATTTAGTTATAATTTCTGTTTTTTGTTCTTATTTAATTATTCTGAGTTTTAAGCCTGATAATTAAAAAAAAAATTATTTATTTATTCCTGAGAGTCAGAGAGAGAGGCAGACATAGGCAGAGGGAGAAGCAGGCTCCCTGTGGGTAGGCTGATGGGGGACTCCATCCCAGGACCTTGGGATCATGACCTGAGCCAAAGGCAGATGCTCAACCACTGAGCCATCCAGGTACCCAAGCTTGGTAATTTTTGATTGGAAGGCAGTCATTCTTTTCAATCTTTTTTTTTTTTCATCATAGGGAAATTTCTTTATACATTTTTTGAGTACTTGCTTCTATATTTGAAGTGTACCTTCTGAATATCCTTGAGTTTCTATGTACAGTTATCCTCTTTGGTACTCTTCCCTGTAAATTCTAGCCAACTATATTCTCCCTGAATATTCTATAAATATATGATCATACCAGTTTATAACTAGGTACTGTCTCCCTGTACTGTATTCTGAAAAGTTGTCTGGGTAGTAAACTGAAGCAATAATGGGATTCACTTCATTTGTTTCCTATCTCTCAGTGATTACTGGTTTTTGTTACCTCATGTCCAATGTCTTCAGGGTTGTCGTTATACATATTTTATCTAATTTTTTAGTTATTTCAAGTACGATGGTAAATTCAGTACCTTTTCTTCTACTTGAAAACTTTAGATTCCTGTTTAACATTTTTGATCACTCTCTCTCCCTCACTCTCCCTCTTCCCTCTGTGTAAAGTATATAAAAATACAGAAACTAAAAATTGGCTGGTAGCCTATCATTTTACCAATCTATTCCTTTTGTTGCAATTGAATTAGAGCCTTTTTCCCTACAAAATAATTTTGGTTTTAGAGCAATAGTGGTTATGGGAAGAAATGCTTCTCAATTTTATTTCTGCAGTATCTTTTTGTCACGTCAGCTGTTCATAGGTGACCATAGCTGCTCAGTTTACTAAGAACTTACCACATACTGAAAACATTTTAAAATGTTTTATATGTATTTTTTAAAGATTTTATTTGAGAGAGAGAGAGCGAAAGTATGAGCAGGGGAAGGGGCAAAAGGAGAGGGAAGAGCAGACACCCTACTAACACAGGACTTGATGCCAGGACCCCTGAATCACAACCTGAGCCAAAGGTAGATGCTTAACTGATGGAGCCACCTACACACTCTAATATCTTTTATGTATTATTTTGTCTAGTCTTCATAACTATCTTTATCCTACTTAAAGACAAAACAAGTGAATAAACCTGAAGCATAGAAAGTTTGACGTGCTCAAGATTATAGAGTTATAGATGCCAATATTTGGATTTGAATTCATATAGTCTAATTCCACAGCCTGCCCATGTTCTTAAATGCTCTGTATACTGCCGCTATCTCAGCTGTTTTGAACCTTAACAATACAATATTACTATCTGGGGAAACTTTTAAAACATATCAGTTCTCAGATCTCATCCCCTTGATTTCTTTTCTCTCTCTCTCTCTCTTGTTAAGATTTATTTATTTGAGAGAGAGAGTGCATGAGTGGGAGGGGCAGAGAGAGAGGAATAGAGAATTTCTGGCTGACTATGCTGAGAACAAAGCCTGACACACAAGGCTTGATCATACAACCCTAAAATCATGACCTGAGCCAAAACCAAGAGTCAGACACTTAGCCTATTGCACCACCCAGTTGCCCCATCACTCCGTGATCTCTGAATTAATTAATTTAGGAAAGGTCTGATATTTGTATTTTTAAGGCCCCCCCTGGTTTATTATAATATGAATCAGTATGGCATTGGAAACCATGCTTCACTTCACAAGTCATCTAGGTGGCAGTGGCTTATGAAATAAACTGACAAAATATATCAGTGATTGTATGGAGATTCAGATAGTCACATAATCAATTCTTTGAAGTACTTGTGTACCAAGACAAGTGAATCAAATTATAATTAGTTTAATTAACACTTTTACAAGCTTTCAAAGGCTTTACTGCTAACTACCTTCGAGTTTAAAAGGGTAAAACTCCTGTTTTACCTAAGAATATAAAGGAAATCACTGGCTGTAAACCTTTTCGTGATTAAGGAGATCTTAGCCTGTCAGTTTTTAGAGGTAGTTACTTTTTAGGCATGCACTCAGTTTTACTTTCCAAATAAAATAACAATAAATGTCTAATTATATGGAGACAAGTGCGAGCGTAAAATTAAAAATAAAATAAATATGTTGAAAAGAATTCAAGGGCAATCTTTTTAGGCAGGTTAAAAGCAGGAAAAACTTGGCATAAGATTTTAATTCCTCATAGATTACCTCAGTCCCTCATTTGACAGTTTATTTTCATACTTCCATTAGACCTGTTCTTAAGTCTTTTTAAAAATATAATTTGCTTATAGATTTTCTGTAATTCTTCTCTCATTGTTGGTAACCACATTGTACATTGCCATGATAAAACCATTGGTTCCTTTCCTGCTTTTGCTTACAATCTGTGTACACAATTTATAAGGTTCATTACATGCAAAATCAATAAGAACTTCACTGTGCTGTTCTCAGCATTTTTGTGCCTTTAGCAGTATAAAAGTATTTTTGCACTTTTGCTTGATCTTCTTCACTTCTATGTAATGGGTTTGCTAAAATGCAAATTCTATATTATTTTTCATGGGCTTTTATGGTTTTACTTACAGATTATTATTTTACCTGATTGTTATCTGCAAGCTCTGCTTCTAAGAAATTTTTACACTGAAACTATCTTTAAAAACATAGCTATGATCATGCCCCTCACATGCTCAAAAAAAAAAAAAAAGGAAGGGAGGAGGGAGGAGGTGGTGGCAAGTACTATCCAAAACATGCATGCTAAATAAACTTTAGTATCTTTTCACCCATCTGTAAGCACATTCTCTCCTTTGCTCCTGTGTGTTTCTAAGTAAGTAAACACAAAAATAATGAATATTCTTTTAAAAGATCTAGAGTTTCCTTGTTTTGAATTTCCAGAATCCTTTGATTCATTAGCTTATGACTTGAAATACTCTTCTTCTTACCTTTCCACTAGTTCAGATGTTTGTATTAGATGAAGACTTCTTGGATCACAAAAAGCATAAAAAGTAGTTTTCTCTTTTTTGATAGAACCACAAAGATTTTTCTTATGCATTAATTAGTATACAAATATATTAATGCTTCATTCACTAAATTTTAAGCCCCATTGAAGCCCAAAACCTCACACTTCTCACCTTGTAGTTTTAGTATAGTTTGTCATTCATAATGGGAACCATATAATGCCCATTCAACTTAATTGATTTAATTTATAAACCATATTTAGAAGTAGGTATTTTTTAATTTTTATTTATTATTTATGATAGTCACAGAGAGAGAGAGAGAGAGGCAGAGACACAGGCAGAGGGAGAAGCAGGCTCCATGCACCAGGACCCGATGCGGGATTCGATCCCGGGTCTCCAGGATCGCGCCCTGGGCCAAAGGCAGGCGCCAAATCGCTTCGCCACCCAGGGATCCTGAGAAGTAGTTTTTAAGCTATGTTACTTAGGTATGTATCAAATATGTATGTGATGGTTGGTATATACACAACATTAGTGTATATTAAAATTACCTTATGTCATAGGTATATTCAAAGTTGTGCTTTGATATTAAACATTTTTCATATATAAAATTAATGATAAGCTCCTATAAGAGAAAAAGTATGTTTTTATATGATGTACAATACAAATATATTTTAGTTCTCATTTAATTATTATTTATGCACTAAATATTAACTTATAATCTATTTAAAATAACATAAAACACAAAATATTTAGGCGTAGTTTGAAGACTCTATTTTGTAAATTTTAAGTATGAATACATTTCAGCTAAAAAATAAACCTGCTTTTAAATATCAAACTGACAATTTTGCCATATTAAAAGTAATAAAATACTGATTAGAAATGATATATTAAAAATGACAAAGCTTAAACAAGAATTATTTATTTAAAAAGGCATTCTTGTAAACCTTTCAAATGATGAGGGATAAGAAGTTTTCTCGGATGAGTTCATTGGTGTTGCCAACTATATCATGTTTCCATGAAGTACTACTGTCAAGAAAAAGAGGAAAAAACACTGAATGATTAATAGTATAGTCAGTTTTCTTCCCCAAACAAAAATATTCTGATTAGAAAACATAAATTTAAAGTGTCCTCTCAGCTTATAGAAATTTGATAGTTGAGAATGATTTGTATACTATGGAGAATCTATATCCAGTGGCACCACTTATTTTAGATTAACGATCCTAAAAATGGAAGCATCTATGGAGACATAGGTATGAATTTTTAGATTCACTTTAGCAGATCATTGAGTAAAATATATCTGATGACAGAGTAAATATATTTCTAGGGATAGTATCAATACTTTCCCATTTATTTCACCTTCTATATTGATACTACATAATATCAAATGTACAGAAAGTGAAAGTGACCAACCGGCAGATAATTAAACATGTATTAAATGGACACTGAGCTGTCCTTTTATAGAGCATATAGAGAATAATTTGACTATTTTTGCTACAGGGATTTTAAGTTTTATCCTGTAAAATAAATTTACAGCTCACTGATTATTGTTTTAAAATTATTTTATGTTTCAAAAATAACAACAAAAAGATAAAAAGTATGTGCTGGATTTCAGTTCCCAAAGAAAGTTAATAATAAATGTGGAACCAGCCTAAACCTTGACATTTATTATCAATCCTGAGGGCTTTCTTTAGTGGTATTCCTGATAGGATGAAAATCAGAAGACGCATGTGGATATCTGAATCAAAAATAATAATTTTGCTTCTATTATTAAATGCTCTATGTCCATTATAAAAAATCTGGTTTTTGTTTCTTTGCTTTTAAGACTTTATTTTTGAAGAAGCAATTTAAGGTTGGTAGAAAACTGAGAAAAAGGGATAGAGATTTCCCATATATCACCTCCCTAGCCTCTCCCATGATCAATTTCCTTAACAGTGTGGTGCATTTGTTGCAGTTGATGAACCTACATTGATACATCGTAATCATTCAAAATCAATAGATTACATGACAGTTCATTCTTGTTTGTACATTCTACAGATTTAGCATGTTATAATGGCATGTATCCCCCATTATAGTATCCTACACAGTATTTTCACTGCCCTAAAAATCCTCTGTGTTGTGCTGTTCGTCTCTCCCTATGCCGAACCCCTGGAAATAGTGTTCTTCTATCACAATAGTTTTGCCTTTTATGGAATGTCATATCATATACTTTGCCACGGAGCCAGGATAGTCAGAGGTGAGGATATGAAGAAAGATTCGAAGTCTTACTGAATTTTATTTTATTTCATTTTTTTTTTCTTATTGAATTTTGATCTGGGGAACAGGGGAGCCAAGACTCTGATTCGGACCCTGAGGCTTTGTCTCCTTCAGTTTGTACTGAGAGCTAGCAGATTGGCTATTGGAATGATTAACTTTGGGAAGCAGAGGAAAACATGTTTACCTCAAAAGGTAAAAGAATAGGCTATTGACTTAAGGAGGCAGGGAGCTGAGGAGCTGTATCTGGAGAACAGTGTGGTCAAGAGTTAGTGTGCAGACTCAGGACCTCACGTGTCCCCACTGTACCCAGAACTATGAGATGCAGTTCTCAGATAAGCTCTATAGCTGGTTCCCCACAACAGTAGAAATCATACAGTATGTAGCATTTTCAGATTGATTGGTTTCACTTATGTAATATGGCTTTAAGGTTTCCCATGTCTTTTCAGGGCTTGAGATAGCTCATTTCTTTTTAATGTTGAATAATATTACATTGTGTGGTATACCAGTGTTCATCCATTCACCTATTAAAGGACATATTGGTCACTTATATGTTTTTGGTAATTATGGATAATACTGCTATAAACAACTGTGTACAGGTTTTTGTATAGGCATATTTTCCATGTCTGTGGGTAAATACCAAAGAGTGTTTTATTAAGGTACTACAAAATTTCTTCCAAAGGGGTTGTACCATTTTGCATTCCCACCAGCAATGAACAAGAGTTCATGTTGATCCATGCTGTTACCAACATTTGATGTTGCCAGTGTTTCAGATTTAGCCAGTCTAATGAGTGTGTAATGATAGTTCATTGTTGTTAATATTCATTTCCCTAATGGCATAGAATGTGTAGTATCATTTTATATGCTTATTTTCCATCTGTTTATTTCTTTAGTGAGATACAAGTTAAAGTCTTTGGCTTATTTTTTACCTGGTTTGTTTGTTTCCTTACTCTTAAGTTTTGAGAGTTCTTTGAATATTCTGGACAACAGTCTTTTATCAGATATAGCTTTGCGAATATTTTCTCTTAGTCCATGGCTTGTCTTCTCATTCTCTTGGCATTAATATTTGTATTCTGCAAAGCAGACATTTTCAATTTTAAGTCTAGCTTATTACAAAACTTAAAGGAAAACTTACATGACCTTGGGTACAGAGATGGCTATGTTATCTTTTAGGAGTTTTATAAATTTGCATTTTACATTTAGGTCTATAATCCATTTTAAAATAAGTTTCATTTTTAGAATTCTGTTGTAATATATCTAGATACACAGTTTTGATATTTATATTTTTTAATTTTTGTATTTCAGAAATAATTTTTATTTTTAAAAAGATTTTATTTATTTATTCATGAGAGACACAGAGAGAGAGGCAGACATAGGCAGAGGGAGAAGCAGATTCCCTGCAGGGATCCCGATGTGGGACTTGATCCCAGGACCTCATGATCACAACCTGAGCCGAAAGCAGATGCTCAAACACTGAGCCACTCAGGCATCCCTAATTTTTCTTTTTAAATAGTCATTAGTTCAAGCTATTTTATAAGTCCAACAATATAATAAAACTGTTTTTTCAATCAATAACAAGCATTTGCTAATTACATAGTTTTTAAGTATTTTTAAAAGTCCCTTTCACTTTTAAAATTATTCTAATTTAAAATTATATGGCTATCCATGGGGAACTTGGGTGACTCAGTCGGTTAAGTGTCTGCCTTCAGCTCAGGTATGATCTCAGGGTCCTGGGGTCAAGCCCAACTTCAGGCTCTCTGCTCAGTGGGGAGTCTGCTTCTCTCTCTCCCTCTGCCTGCCACTTCCCCTGTTTGTGTGCTCTCTCTCTCTCTTTGTCAAAAAAATAAATAAAAATTTTAAAGGAAATTATATGGTCATCCTAACTATACTAGCTTACTTAATATAGAGTACTGTTATTTATGCTAATATATTTTTGCTTTATTGCCTGACATTGTTTATTGCTTTTTATCATGGTTTACTAATGTGGTTAAGTTCGTCATATCCATAAAAGATCAAGTTGCTGAAAAGGTAATGTGAAAAGGTAACATGAAGTCTGTGTATGATGGAAGATGGCATAGGCAGGATGAAAAAAATCCCAAGATATGGTCCTTAGGAAAGAAATTTTAAGTTTAAAATAAGATATATGAGCCAACACTGTAAATAAACTGAATAATGCCTAAATTTATGTGCTATAAGTGAATATAGGATGTAAAATGGAACATGTAAGTTAATTAAATTCCAAATTTTATGGTCCCAATTTCTGTTTCTAATAATAGTGAAATTTTTATGCTTTTGAAATAGTAATTTTTGGTTAATTATAACAATTACAATGAAGAAGGAAGCATTTTATGGTATGGAGATAAAGTAAGGAATGACTACACATTCTAAAATCTCTGGGAACCAGAGAATCAGGGAATCATGTTTAGAGCACACTTGTCAGAATGATCCATTCTCTCCACCTTTCACAATTCTACACGTTTGAGCAATGAGCAACTGCTGCCATGAAGCCTATAGTCCACGTTTGCTTATCTTCACTTGATACCTTCTGAGTAGAGTATGGCAGCTCAGAAAACAAATGAACAGAGCTGCAAAGAGAAATACTCTTTCCTTTCACATTTACTGTGCACTCACACCATACATATACAAATTACATGAGTAAAATTTCTAAGGATCTTTTGTCCTCCACACTATTATTTACAATAATTTAAAGAGTTATCCAGCTTTTACCTTTATTTTTCTGTCTGTCCATCATGTTCATCCAGATGTCCATTTATCTCTCCACCCATCTATCTATCTTTCTATGAGATATAGAGTGTGCAGCAAATGTGAAAGGAAAGAGTATTTTGCTCATTGTTCAAACATGAGTATTACTCACTGGATATTATCTTCCTCTAGAGAGGATTTTAGTTTATTTCTAAGGGTTGCTCTGATAAAGACACAAGCAAATCCAAATTCTCTTATATCAAATGGTGACTGGGGTAATTTAAAGCTGGCTTCAGTTCATTGGATTCTGATTTATTTCAGGTTTAAACTTACCCTTTTGGTTTAGTCTTTTGTGTTCTAAGCCTGAAACCTATAAAGTTTGCCAGAATCTCTCCTCTTTGGCAGATTATGAATGTCAACTTTTGTCTTGCCAGTTCTGTAAAGTTGGCAACAGATTTGTTCAGCCTCCCAGCATCTTAGCCAAACATTTAGAAACAATTCCCTGGGCTTTATTATTATTATTATTATTCTATTTTTTTTCCTTCTAGGACATTGGTCTTACAATTTCTCACTGCCTTATTCAGTAATATTTTTAAAATTACATTTTGTCCAATTTTAAAATTATTCTTTGGGTGGTTGCCATTGCTGGAATTAGAATTGAAAACATTTTTGCTTCCTGGTTTCTAATCATATTTTTTGATGCCCTACAATGGTGCCATTGTCTTTTCCCTCAACCAGAAATACGTTTCATTGTCAAATTATTATACATTCAGCAAGGACTTGTTCAAATGTCACTTTGAGGACATCTTTCTTGATCCTCAGTGTTACCACTAATCTATTTTAATCTGTCACTAACTTCTAATACTCTCGAAAGCAAATCACACTGTACCATTTTTTCCTTTAAATGCTTGGTAGCATAGTTGTTTTTGACTCCTGAAACGGAAGTAACTAAGTTGCAAAGATGGTACTTTCTACATTTCATGATATTTGGAACAGTTTATCATGATGTCAGCTTTCACTTTGATTATATGTAAAGTGGCATAATATTGCCAATAACTACACATATTCTATGTCATCTGCAGGATTAATTGTATTACGTTTTTATCAAGTACACAATAATGGGAATATTTAAGATTATAAACCATTTCCAAAATAGCATTCTTTTAAAAGATCTTACTTTAAAATTCTCTTCTACTTATAATGAGATGACTCTCACTAGGCCATTGTGGAATACTCATCTGGATCCATTTTTAAGTCAACTTTTAAAGAATATGCCTTATAAAACATGTGTACTTATTTCCACTAAATCACGCTGTAAACAGATGCGTACATTTATAAATACCTATTAATAAGGAGCTTGATGATAGTTGGATTTTATTTATTTTACGACTTAAAGATATTGATTATGGTTGCAACCACCCAATCCAATCATAGGTTGGGATTCTTTCCTCTCTTAACCCATACTCTACCTTGCAGGGCCCAGAGTAGCCCTTATACATAATTCAGGCTAATTTCTTGATTTTGAGTTAGAACTTGGATGGGCTTAAATATGATTATAGGACAAAGGGTCTCATTGAGTTTCCATGTTCTCCATGGCCTATATTTCAGTGTCAGGAAAATTTTATCTTTTAATTCATTCAAAAATGAAATAACCACTGGCTTTGTATTTGCCCATTTTGTGAACCTACTTAAAGAATGAAAACATGATAATTGTTTTTTCAGGAAAAGATCCATGAATGTTAAAGTATGTCTGAACTCTAGAAAAGGATTATAGGTAATAAAATGTTTCAGCATTCCCAAAACACCTGGAAAGTTCAAATGAATGTTTAAGCCTGGATTTTCAATTTAATCCAAAGTATTATACACACTAAACCATGGCTACTTAATAATAACTTTAAAATTTTGAAGCCCATTGTATTGACCTGAAGCGTTATTCTAGAATTTCCTAGGATTATCTCTACTCTAGTCCACTGTGAAAAACATACAGGACCAATGCAAACTCTCCATAGTAATTTTCTAAACTGTGGAATTGTTTGGAATTTCCGGTCACTAGTAATTAGAAGTGGTTTTCAATCCAGACTGACTTTTTCTATTTGCTACTGCCAGTGATCTTAACTATGAAGATATTAATTTCTGAAGGTTATCTTTAAACAAATACAGTAATTCCAATCTATTTAACTGATTTATCATCAGTTAATTGTTACAGAAAACCATAAAACCAACAAACAAACAAAACCACAAAACACAAAAAAGTCAAAAGTACTGGGCAAGGATGGGGCACCTGGGTGGCTCAGTGGGTGAACATCTGCCTTTGGCTCAGGGCATGATCCTGGAATACTGGGATTAAGTCCCACATCAGGGTCCCTGCAGGGAGCCTGCTTCTCCATCTTGCTCTGCCTATGTCTTGGCCTCTCTCTCTGCATCTCTCAAGAATAAATAAATAAAATCTTTAAAACAAAACAGAAAACAAAAGTACTGGGCAAGGTAAAACACAAAATATAACACGAAAATGACAAATTCTTGGCATTATTTTTCATTCCATAGATTAAAACATTTAGAGTAGTTTTATTTAATTCACATTTTTTTATTTATAACTATATTTTAACTGAATTATATATTTTATTTCATTCCTATTCACTTAAAAATAGATAAATCAGTAAAATAAGATATCTTTGAAAATACTTTTTTAAAAAATACTTTGTAAATATTTTGAAAAAAACACAATTAATCATGAATGGAAGAATATAATAGTGAATCAAAGGAGCTCTCTGAAAAAGAGAAAAGAAAGAAAATCTGCCTGGTTTTCTTATTTTTATCATTCTTCTCATAAATCCTATAAAATATACTTGTAGCAATTAAGACTTGTTCATTTCATTCTATACCTACATATAAATGACTCTGAATATTAGAGAAGTGAAAAATTAAAGCAGTGATATATTAAATATATATATTTTATAGGTGATTACACTTATTATAGTCCATGTAGTCAAAAACTTGTATGAAACCACCAGAAACTAAGCTTGAGATTTTCACGTTGACCATTTACTTAAATTATCATGACTCTACAAGTTCCTCTTGCCCACTATAGTCTCTTCTGCTCCTTTTATGTTTTCTTAACAGCTTTATTGAGATATAGTTCACGTACTATGCAATTGACCCATGTAAAGTGTACAATTCAGTAGTTTTTAGGATAGTCACAGACCTTTTCATAGTTTTATCTATTCTTTCTTCTGCCCTTTTAATAGCCTTCCTCTGACCTACTTCTCAACTAAAAAGTAGTTTTATTTGAAAGCTAATGGTATGAAATGACCTAGTATGGCTACTGGTAAAATGCCACAAAGAACCAGCCCTAACTGAGCTGTATTGTAGTACACTGGGTGGCTGTTATCACTTCACTTTATTAAAACCCATATAGGTTAAGGAATAGCAGTAATAAAAAGATGTCTTGAGGATAATAAGAAAATATCACTGGACACATTTGCCTCCAGTCCACTTGGCATCCAAATTAAAAGTACTAAAGGGGAGTCTGGAGTCCCTTTATGTTATCAGTAGTGGTAATTCTTGTGAAACTAAAATTCATAAATGCCTGCCCTGAATTTACCTACCATAGTAATTTATGAATCAGGCAGTACTAATGTCACAGCAGCTCAAGCTCTTATGTATTCCTGACCACCACATGGAAGTGAATATAATATGGAAGGGCATAAATTAGATTTCCCAGTAATGAAACTACATGCCCTTGATCTATGAAACAAATCAAAGAAAATCTGTTTTATGTGAATTCACAATCTATACATTGGTGATTCCTTACACATTTGATAGGTGAAACTGAAACTGCATTTAGAACATATTAGAAGCTGCAGATACTAAAAGCCTGTTAAGAGTTTTGTAACCTGAGTATATTTATTCTACTCTTATTTTGCATTGTCTCCAAAAAAAACTTGCAAACGTTAAATAAATTAATGTAATCTAATCTCTATTGCACATTTATATACTTAAAATGAAGAAGCCCAAGGAAAGATATATTTCTATGATTGGAAGCTACATGCCTTATATTTTTATATGTAATCATCTAGAACTGAATCTCAATTGTAGAGTTACCCCAATTTCAGGAGGATGCTTTTATTGTTCACTAAAATAATGGAGAGCTAAGTTTTTGGGAAAAGTAAAATTAACATACATATTAATGAACTTTGTATTCTTCTCTATCACAGAGGGTTCCAACAGTTGAAAGTGTAATGTAAACATTTTTTGTAAAATTAATTTGTGAGATAAGTTTTATATAACATGGAAAACAAAGATACATAAGCATTATTATTAGATATCAAAATAACCTCTCTAAAAGAGAAAAATAACCCATTAAATTATATGTTTAAAATGTTTGGAAGTAATTCTTTGGGGAGAAATAAATCCACTAAACACTATTACAGTACATTTTAACAGCATATCATGATATGTGTACTAAACTGATGATGGTTCATAGATTGTCTCTACTGAATCTACGTTCTTGAATTAAACAGTAGCCCTAACTTAAGATGTCAGAACATATTAGTGTCCAGTCTGAATGTTCATGTCTCTGTCCTTCTTTGAAACTTGCCCCAGTAGTCTGGTATACTGGGACAGATTAAGCCTCATTTTGTTGGTAGTATTCTAGACAATGAAGAAGTGGTCATATTTATTAGCTTTGCTCTCATCTGCTTTTCTAAGCTGATATTAAAAAATGTACCTAGTAGTTACTTAGAAATACTACCCTTATAATTCAAAGATGTAGAAGGAGAGAGGCATCTGGATATAAACACCTACATGACACACACACAGGCACACATAATCCACTATTCCTTTTATATGATTCCTTTCTTCTCTTAATTGATATTTTGATATCAAAGCACGTTGATATGTTCCTGTTATTATATCATTATTATATTTTATACTGCATTGAGTACAGCATCCCACTATGAATGAACAAATAACCAAAAATTATTGAACCATTGCATAATCAAAATTGTGTTCTTTAGATGCTCATATCTTAGAAAACAGAGAGAAAACTTCTTCCGGAAAATTATTTTAAGGAAATTTCTCTAACTAATAAAATAAGCTGTTATTAAACAAATATGGATTAGGTGAAAAAAGACATAAACTAATTTTATCTCTAGGTAACTCATCCCTTCCAAATTCATGAGGGTTTTTATAACCAAAATGGAAGGAAAATAAGAGAAATAAAATTTATTGTGATCTAGAGCCATAATAATGGACCCTAGTGAAAACCACAAGTGAGTTAGAATTGACCCAGTGGATGATGTCATTATCTATTCTAAATAAATTATAACAATGTAAAAACAAGACTTATGGCAGCCCTATCTGATCTTCCTATCCAATCAGAGAATCTAAAACACATCTTATATACAGGCATACCTTGGAGATACTACGATTCCTTCACTAGTTCAGTAACCAAAAGTACCCTTAACCTGTTCAATCCAGAGCTCTGATCCTCCTTAGCAAAGATACCCAACATTGGTCAATTGATTCCTCCAGTAATTAAATAAACTGACACTAGTTTCTTAGCTGGCATGCAGGAATCCTAACTGATCTCAATACTGGAGAAGCTCTACCTCTGAGTTTTGCTCATACTGAATCCTTCATGTGGCTTATTATCCCTCTTTCTCTGTTAGTTCCTTGATGTCAGGTCAGGGCACTTTTCTTGCTATTGTAACTCCCAGAGTACCTGACTACCATATCATGACCTGAAAAATGTAATAACAAAACATCACCATTTCTCCACTATCGAAATTATTTGAGCTCTGTAGGACAGTTTGGAAGGTTGTATAACAACCATTTTCATTTGCTATGCATAACTTTGACAAGTAAAAGAGTTAGTAAATATTTCTTACCTACCATCCTTCTCCTCAAATGTTTAATGACATTATATAGCTGGAGTCATCCGCAGTATTATTGGTCAATTTATGGGTTTTTCTGTGGGATGGTCACCACACGTTTTTTTATGTTTTATGCCTCAAATATTAAAAGCAATAAAGCTCATTTTAAAAATGGAGTAAGGGGGTGAAGTTAACAAAACAGACTTCTGTGACAATTAAGTGTCTTAAAAAAAAAAGATTTTATTTATTTGAGAGAGAGAGAACACTAGAGAGGGTGCGAGTGAGGGGTGGATGGGCCAGAGAGAGAGGGAGAAGCAGACTCCCTGGTGAGCAGGGAGCCCAGTGCAGGGCTTGATCCCAGGACCCTAAGATCATGACCTGAGCCAAAGGCAGATGCTTAAATGACTGAGCCACCCAGTTGTCCCCAAGTATCTTCTTCTTCCTCTTTTTTAAAAAATAAAACAGGGAAGAAAACTCCTTGAGAAAAAATAGTATTAAGGAGAAATAATTTGCAAAAAAAAAAAAATAAGAGCATTTCATACAAGCAGCACTACATCTAAATTATTTATGCTACATATTTTTACACACACACACATGCATGTGCACACACACACACACACATAGAATTCCCTAAGTAAAAAGATCTTAACATTTTTATGCATATTTTCAAAGACTAGACTACCTCAGGATAAAAGAGGGAAACATGTATCACTAAAAAGTAACACTTTTGCTTGCAGCCGGCTCTCAGCAGCTTGGCATAACTAGAAGACACCATTGCTACATATTGCAGAGGTGTACTACTAAAGAGTGCTGCTGCTGAGGATGTTTCTTCAAAACATATTGAACTGCCTCAAGCTAGCAAGTTGTTTAATGACATATTGAGTCCATATGTTAAAAAGTAGGGAATTATTTAGAAGAGTGCAAAGCTATAATTATCTTTTCTGTTACCAGCCAGCACATTGCAAATCATCTTCTCAAGGATACAAATTCTCCTCATACTATATAGCTCAAACCCTAGCTTCTCTTTTTATTTTGATAAAGATGAACCTTAAATAACTCAGTGTGATATTTCAATAGTATCCCCTCAATCACTTATAACATCATAACCTTGGAGGCTTATTAAAATGAAGATTCCTAGGCCCATCCCAGACCCAGAGAACCAAAATCTCTTTGAGTATTGAGTGCAACTCAATAGATTGGAGTACAGAATTCTTTACACTTAAGCATAATGGTTGACTCTAAGGCCCCAGGGAATTTGAGAACCATTATTTGCATGATACAGGCCAGATGGTCACCTGCAGAAAAGAGTTTGATTAAATTGTTGCTTAATAGGATTCTCTATCTACAGGCCTAACTTAAATTAAAAGAAAATATTTTCTATTATTAAAGCAGTTGCGATTTTGCTATTGAAGGAAATAATGCCCAGGCCTTTCTCCTCCTCTTAATATATTGTATTTACTACAGAATAAAGGGAAGCATGGAGGGCTATGGCAGTTCTATTTGGAAAACATGGGTCCTATCCAGTTTTGTAAGGGACAAACTTAATTGGATCCTCTTGATTATTTTTACTTTAGCTTGGCTTTCAGTTTGAAAGGAACAGAAAACTACAGATTATTGGAATTTACAAACATATTTATATATATTTTATATTATTATTAGCCATACAGCCACATCTCATGAAATTAGAACAATGCTCCTCATCTTTCTGCATAAAACATGTTCATTGTACCAGCAACTCTGATAACCCAACAGCAACTTTAGGGATTCAATTTTCTTTAGCTACCCCACTATTATGAAGCAACTGGCAAGCAGAGGGACACCTGTTTCCTGCTCCAGAGATTTAAGAATATTATTTCATTTTCACTTTCTAAATTTGCCTTATCTGCTTCTGTCTCTGCCTCTATTGCTACCCTGCATTTTACAGGCACCTCAGACTTTATACCTGGATGGATGAGTTTGGTTTTAGTCAATATAAAAACCAATTCATGGAAAGATATCTCTATCAGACCACTGCAGAGCTCAGGCCTTCCTTGTGTCCTGTTACCTTTGCCTAAGAGTCTGAGGTAGCTAGAGTTGGTAATAATTTCACTAGAGAACCTACTACCAAAAAACCTTAAAAAAGATTACTTGGACTGCTTTCTTTGTCAGGTGAGGTGAGGGATGGATTATGAACTTAGAATGTTTATTGGTTTAGGTTTGCCTATGAAAGGCGAGAGAAAGAGTGAAAAAGACTGAGAGAGTAAAGAGGGAGAGAAGTTAAGGAAGTAGGGTATTCCTTCATTGTTAGAGATGATGCTATCTACCTGGGCAACTTATTCTATAAAAAAGAATCTTTTAAAACAATTTTGAGATGTAGTGACTTGTTAGTATCCAGCAGATGTGAATTAATAATATTATTTAGCTCTCTGTGTTAGATATTTCTGGTTATAAATGGCAAGTTTTTTCAGTATTCCTGTGGTTTAGAAGAATGACTTTGGATACTATCACATCAGGCTCTTTGGAAATTTCAGCAACTACATAGAAGATTGCCAGTTTTCTCCATTAAATAGGTTGCTTCTATCAAATGGCAGCTATAGTCACAATAAGAAATGTTTGCATAGTTAGTATTTATTGTCTGAGCCTGTAATTTTCTATTTTGTCTCTGGTTGTCTTTTACAACTTGGGGATATTTCTAAGTAAAAGCTATAAAGAAAAGAATCATGATTTTCACAAAATCCTGCATATAAATGCCTTATGTCTTAAATTCTGTAAAACTAAGCTGTAAATACAGTACTCAATTCTCCTGAACAATATGTGGGGGAGAAGATTTTTACTAACATAGTTACATGATGTTACTTGGCTGAGTAGTATTATTTTACTTTCCCTTATGTCCAGTGACACTTTTACCTATTTATTACATGTCTTACCCTGGAAAGAATGAGGCTAGGATTATTATCAGCTTGATAATAAACAAAGTGCACCTTTTCTATGTAGAGGTTGTTGTGGGAGATTTTTTGCTCTTCCGTAAAGAAAAAGAACTTTTCTATACTACTTACTAAAAATGCTTGCTTTCTTGTCATTTCCACTTAAGGAAAAGGGCTACATTTTGTTCATTATAATACATTTATTTAATATTTTTTAAACATTTCCTTTTTTTTAAGAATTTTTTTTTATTTATTCATGAGAGACCCAGAGACAGAGAGAGGCAGAGACACGGGCAGAGGGAGAAGCAGGCTCCATGCAGGGAGCGCGACGCGGGCCTCGATCCTGGGACTGGATCCTGGGACTCGATCCTGGGACTCAGGATCGCTCCCTGGACCAAAGACAGGCGCTAAACCGCCGAGCCACCTAGGGATCCCCTCATTATAATATATTTAAAGTCAATCAGAATGCCTATCACAAGATAGAGTCACAGAATAGTTATTCTTAGAATAGATGGGTGAAAGAATGAATGAATTGGAGGGGATTTAAATTTTTTTTTTCTCTCTGTCACAGAGTAGCTTACCACATAACTTCTGAAACAAATACTCATTTGAATCACCCAGTTATCTAGGTAAAATGCATTCATTATCTCTTTGGTAGTCCTGAAGTAGGGCCTGCCATTTTTAGTTTATAATGTAAATGATGCTAGTAATTGTAGTACATGGAACCCCTTCGAGAAGGAATTGAAAGGAATTCAATTTGAAATTTGAAAGGAATGCCGTGGTGCCTGGGTGGCTCAGTGATTGAACATCTGTCTTGGGCTCAGCTCGTGATCCCGCAGGGAGTCTGCTTCTCCTTCTGCCTATGTCTCTGCCTCTCTCTCTCTCTGTGTCTCTCATGAATAAATAAATAAAATTTACAATAAAATAAAATAAAATAAAATAATAAAATAAAACAAAACAAAATAAAATTAATGCCAAGGTCCATTACATGACGAAAATTTCATTTTTATATTTCCTAATGAAAAAATACAATGTAGTTGCTTTACAATCATGTCATATTTTCAAATGTATTAGTATTTTCTTTCTTCAAAGCAACAAAATAATACATATTTGTATGCATCAAAATATTTATTAATATGCATAGAATATACTCATTGCTTTAAATCTTCTTAAGCATTTGTCCTCAAAGTATATAATATGTGGAACAGTGAAGATCTTGGGACAAAACAAATCCATGAGGTCCAAAATTATTTTCATAGTAAACTATGATAATTTTGCCACAAAAATATTTTCTTAAAAACTAAGATGTTGTTTGATTTCTCCAGCACATTGACATTGGTGCAATGGTACACGAGCAATAGCTCCTCAGCATGAATCAAGGTAATGGCATCAAACTATGCTAGTCATGCTATTCTTGACCACCATGTATTCACAGTAAAGGTAATGCTAGTTTCACTGAAAAATGGCGATTCTGAAGCAATTCAAATTATACTTTAACGTATTTAACCTCAAGTACATGCCTTTTTAACATTCTGTATGATGGAAGAGGAAGTAGGCATATCACATTTTTTCTGCATAATGAAATGCAATATTTGTTTCAAGGAAAGGCACTTCTGCAGTTTGTTTATAAAACCAACTGATGTTTGCATAGAACACAATCTAACTTAAATAAATGACAAACTATGATTTTTCTTATTTAGTTATATAGCAGACATTTTCTTGATTTTTGAATGAAGTGAGTCTGTCATGTCAAGATAATAACTGACAGTATTTGTTGCCAATTGTAGAATTTGAGATTTTAAAGAAAATCAGATTTTGGAAAAATTGGATTTGCCACTGTTAGTTTATTTGTACCTAACACTTTTCTGATGAGAAGAGTGATGATATTTAAAAATGTGTTTTTTTGGTATTGTATAATGAAGTCTGTCAACATTTGGAAGATATGAAAAATATACCAAACCAATATTTTCCAAATGACCAGAACATTATGTCAGAAAATCAAACATGGTAAAAAAAAAAAAAAAAAAAAAAAAAGGAAGCTTTTCACAAGTGAGAAAAACCAATGAATTTTAGTGTAACAAAATACAAAATGCTTTTTTGATAGGGTTTTAGATTCCACATGCAACCAATATTTCTTAAAAGTACCATTTGTCAAGAGACTTGGTATAGCATTCAAAATACATAATCTGAAGTTTTAATATGCTGTTATGTGATATGCTTTCAATTTGATGTGTATAAATTTAAAAGTATTAATTTTAAAAAATATTAATTTATACACTGTTTAACCACTCCTTACTTCATTCTTTTCTCTGAAGTATGTTTTGATTTAGTGAAATATTGGAGTCTTCCAGGCAGTTCTGCATTTGTATAGATACATATATATCTATAATCAGTAAAATAGACATATATCTATAAAATCAACATAATTTATTTTATAATACATATTCATATAATTATATAGATAATTATACAATGTCTAGTGGTTGGTTAACAGCTCATATAATTATACTTAGTTTAATTTTCAGTCACTGTAAATTTATTTGCAAAAGTGTGTGTGGGTGTTTATGTGTTTGGTTTTATGTTTATTACAATCACAAGCATATGGATGGATTCTGTAAAAATCGTAAATATATATCTGAGCGTGTATTGAAAAATGAGCAGTTTATAAGAATTATTTTAACACTAAGTCAATATTCCCACTAGTTAAAACTTTAATTTGCTCATTAATCTAGCTATATTCTAAATATCAAAACAATTCAAGTATTTGTTGTTGCTGTTTTTAAATTGAGTGAAATACAAAATATACATTCACTTTAAAAGTGTTCTCGAAAATTTCTTTTTTTCCCCCAATATTCTCATGGGCCAGATATTTTATAATAAAAATAAGATATTGACATAAAATTTGTCAGTCATATGACTGAAAAAATAAATAACTTCTGAGTTACTTAATCTCTTTGAGTGTGAATTAAGTGTAATGACATTGCAATATAATTAATTTTTAAATTTTTGAGTATTATTATCATTGAAATAATTATAGATGGATTGGCAGAAAGCCTGAGGATTTATATCCAGAATTGTTCAAGCAAATGGATTGCTGTTTTGTTTTTTTTTTTTTATTGCAGTTTTGTATGATTTTCTTGTGATCATAAAAGTCTGTAACAGGTTCACCAATGCCAAACAGGAATGAATCATTCTTTGTTTTACTCTAGAACAGGAGTCAGCAAACTTTTTCTATAAAATGTCAATGTGGAAATGTGTTTGACTTTGTGGTCCAGTCTGTTACATGTCCTCAACTTTGTTGCAATATGAAAACAGCTGAAGACAATAAATAAATAAACGTGTAAGTCTGTTTTCCAGTACAACTGTATTTATAGTCAGTAGCTGATTTGGCTGAGGAGGTTGTAGTTTCCTAAACCAAGCTGTAGAAAGATGATATAGCTTATTACTGGGTCCCTGAAACAAAAGCTTCAGAAGTACTTGGCTCGATGATAGTCATTGCTGTTTTTAGCATTCTTGCTCTTCTAGAAGGCAAGCCGAATGCATACTATGTGTCAGGCACTGCCTGGGTGCATACAATATGGCAATCTGTGATCTCAGTGTCAAGTTAAAGATATCAAAATTACTTCTCTAAGAATAGCAAATGTGATGGGAGTGACATGCAGACTTGTGTGTTGTGTCCTAGCAAGGGATCCGAGGGGTGCCGCAAGATGAGTTTTGAAAGGCAAATTCATTTTGCTTGTTTTGAAATAGGATTTAAGAAGCATACAGGTGAGAGGGTATTTGTATTTGTTACTCTTTTGAAGTCAAAAATTTACTAAGTGCTTGACATTATGTTTTGAGTGTAAGATTTTACCTTTAATTTTTAACCTGTATTGCTTCTTATCTCTTTTATGATGTCAGCTCAGGAAGGGCAGTCACTTTTGTTTTGTTTATTATTGTGTCCTCAGCTAGCCACTGTTGCAGAGGGTTTGGATTTCTAGTGAAGGGTTAGGGGTCTCATAAGTGCATCTCTTCTTTGCTAGAGTTCTCAACCAATTGAGAAAAGAAAAATGAACATGTAGATGGGGCTCTGTATCTTTGTTTAGAGGTAACAGTGGTCATCATAAATAAACTTATTTCAAAGGGTTCTTGTGAGGATTGAATGAGATAATACTTACAAAGCACTCTCAGTAGTGTCCATTCTGTCCCCTCAGCAACAATCAACCATTACTATTAACAAACTACAATTATATTTTAAGTAAATAAAATTAATGTGCAGTACGTCTCATGGTGTTTTAACCCAATATAGATTAATTTATATACAAGATAATGTCTAAAACTAAGAAAACAACAGCACATTTGGACTCTTATTGTGGTAATGGTAAATTTATTTCTACTTGATGAGAATTATAAAGGAATCCTGAATCTATTCCTCTTCAATATAAAATACTGTTTTTTTCTTCTCAAATTATTTACTGTGATACTATAATAGCCTTAAAGTTCCACTTAAGTAGTTTTTAATTGCTATTATCTTCTTCAAAAGGATACAATGAAAGATAAAACCTAGAGTCTCAAACTCTATTAGTGGAAAATTCAATCTGTTTACAATTATAAGAGAATGCTGGATTTATCCGTACATTGTATATATTTGTTGTGCTGCTGAAGTAGCTTTTAAATTTCTATTTAATCATAAACTACGGAGAGAAAGAGTTGTATCATCTATTACAAAGCTCTTTGTGGGATCCCTTGGTGGCGTAGCGGTTTGGCGCCTGCCTTTGGCCCAGGGCGCGATCCTGGAGACCCGGGATCGAATCCCACGTTGGGCTCCCGGTGCATGGAGCCTGCCTCTCTCTCTGCCTGTGTCTCTGCCTCTCTCTCTCTCTTTGTGAGACTATCATAAATAAATAAAAATTTAAAAAAATAATCTAAAAAAAAAAAAAAAAACAAAGCTCTTTGTTCTGGCTAGGCTCTTTATTGTCCCAAATGATTCTCCTCCCATCTCCCCCCCCACCTACCACTAGGTGCTAACACAGATGAATCAGTGTGGACCATATTAACCAGATCCCTTATCCAATCACTGACCAGAAGATCAGAGGAAAGGGTTAGAAGAGGTTGCAGTATATATTCCTCTCAAGTTGTCACTGGATGATTTCAACCCTTGTTATGAGGTTATAGATATTGTTAGGCAATTCCCTATACATGGCTCTTTCTTTCTTCAACTTCAAGTAAATGTTCCCTGCACTACCCTCTTCAGGCCAGGGGAAGGCCACTGCTTTCCCCTTACATTAAGCTTGGGATACTGCTCTATACCATGTGGTTTTCTTACACCTCACCATGACTAATCCATATAATCCATGTAATCCTTTGGTTAAATTCTCCTCACGTTATCCCAATTTGAGTGACACATATTTTTCTTCTCAGGACACTGATGGAACACTTTATGTTGCAAGTAAATGAAAAAAAGTTTTTGAGAGTAGGAAGTATTTGTCTTTTACTCAGATTCTTAGAGGCAGATGGGGCTTAGAATTGAGGTCCTTCAGGAATAATTAACATGCTTAATTGCCTAAATTAGTAACTCTGAAAAGAGAAAGGAAGGCAGCAGTGCTTCTCTGTATTTTACACCATGTACGTGTATGTATACTCATGTGTGCACACACGCACACAAACATACATGTGTACATGTACTGCCTGTGGTCCCTGCAGGGTGGTGATTATGTGAGAGGCTCTAGCATCTGGTGAGTGATTTAAATCCAGCCTTCACCACTTCCTGGCTGTAAATGGCTGAAAAAATAAACCTCAGATTTCTTATTTGTAAGGTGGGGAAAATAAAATTACTTACCTAATAGAGAATGTTATGGAGATCAATTGAGATGAACTTCTAAACCATTTAGCAGAACTATTCCTAGTAGAAGGCATAAATCAGTGCCTGCAACCACATCATTTTTACTAATAATTGGTAAATAATAGTGATACTATTTTGATAAAATGAAATGAGGTAGAATCAAGAGGACATGTTTTGTTTTCTTTTCCTTTATTACATTTTATTGAATTCATTTTATTTTATTTAAATCTATTTTATTTGAGCTCGGAGTATTAAATTCTTCAATTTTGAATTATTAAAGTTAAACCCTTTACTGCAGCCAGGGTTCTTAAAACACCTGATATTTTATGTACATTTTGAAGGAATATGCATTCTTGGGGTTAGATGAAGAATAAATAAAACTTCATAAAAATTAACTAAAATTTATTTTTATGTATTTGAAAACCTTATTATTTTATAATAGGATCATTTTGTTTTTTATTAGGAGCTGTATTTAGGAAATTGTGTAAATTTCCTGAGTCCATTCTAAATTTTAGACTATAAATGCACTTCTTTATTTTATAGTCACAAAGATTTATGCAGTTAAGGAAAATGGTATTTTTGTGTGCTAAAATATTTAATGCAAATCTGTAAATCAGTCTTGTTATTTCAAACAAACTCTACTTTGATGAAAACCATATTTTCACATATGTAGGTGGAAATTCAGAGGCAGAGATTTTCTACAAATTGCTTTCTCAATTATAAGTCAAAAGGGATATTTTAATTAGAAAGTCTATAGAGGTTAATAATGAGTTAGGAGATTTCCAAAATAGATTTAAAAATTCTTATACTTGGTTAAGCTATTCCTCTTTTACTATGTTCACATTAAAAATAATCATTTTGGGGGACAGCTCGATGGTGCAGTTGGTTAAGTGTCCCACTCTTGGTTTTGGCTCAGGTCATGGTCTAATGGTTCTGAGATTGAGCCTGGGTCAGGCTCTGTGCTCAGAGTGGAGCCTGCTTGAGATTTGCTCTTCTTTTCCCTCTGTTTGTGCTCTCTCTCTCTCAAATAAATAGATAAAATATTTTTAAAAGAATAATCATTTTTTCCTGATGATAGTTATTCTAATAAGTGTGAAATGATATCTCATTGTGGTTTTGATTTGCATTGCCCTGATGATTAGTAATGTTGAAGCATCTTTTTGTGTACCTTTTGGTCAGTTAGATGCCTTTGGGAAAATGTCTATTCAGTTCCTCTGCAAATATTTCAATCGGATTGTTTATTTTTTGTTATTGAGCTGTATGAGTTCTTTACATATTTTAGCTATTAATCCCTTATCCAGTATATGATTCCCACATATTATCTCTCATTCTATAGGTTGTCTTTGCATTTTGTTGATTATTTCTTTGGCTGTGAAGCTTTTTAGTTGGATATTGTCCCACTTCTTTATTTTTGCTTTGGTGGTTGTGCTTTGGGAGTCATAACCAAAAGTCATTGCCAAGACCAAGGCCATGGAGCTCCTTCCCTGTGCTTTCTGCTAGGAGATAATAAGTGTTGGCAAGGATCCAGAGAAAAAGAAACAATTGTGCACTGTTACTGGGAATGTAAATGAATTCAGCAGCTATGGAAAATAGTATAGAGACTCCTCCAAAAATTAAAAATTGAATCCAGCAGTCCCACTTCAGGGTATATATCTAAAGCAAATGAAAACAAGATATTGAAAAGATATCTGCATTCTGATCTTATGCAGAATTATTCACAAGAGCCAAGATATAGAAATGCCTAAGTATCTGTCAGTGAAAGAATAAATATATAATCTATATCTACATTTATTTATCTATATCTATTTTCACACAAAATGAAATATTATTCAGCCATGAGAAAAATGAAAATCTTGCCATTTGCAACAAAATGGATGGATCTTGAGAGCATTATGGTAAGTGAAATAAGACAGAGAAAGGTAAATTCTGTATTATATCACTTATAAATGCAATCCGAAAAAGCCAAACTCATAGAAACAGAAGAGAAAGTTGTTTACCAGGGGCTGGGTGATGAGAAGTTTGGGGAGACATTGTGAAAGGATATAAACTTTAACTAGAGAATGGATAAGGTCTGGAGATCTAATATACAGCATAGTGATTACATCAATGATACTATATTATATACTTCAAAGTTGCTAAGAAATTAGATTTTAAGTGTTCTCATCAGATAAAAGAAATAGTAATTATGTGATGTGATAGAGACATTAGCTAATACTTTAGTGGTAATGATATTGCAATATATGAATGTATCAAATCAAAGAATTGTACACCTTAAATTTACACAATGCTATATGTCAATTATAACTTAATAAAAAACTAATCTTTTTTTCTTGAAAAAACAATTCCATTGATTAACTTGAATAAAAAAAATAGGAAGTAGAATGGAAATGAAGAAGTTAAATAAAAGTAACTTTTATGATATCAAGAACCTATGGCTCTCCAAACTCAATTCTCCCTTTTAATGACATTTTAGGTAAATATGTAGCTAGCTAGGTATCTAGAATGGTAGTTTCTTTTAGTCCTAACCCTAAACAATAAAAAGCTAACAATATGAATTTCCTCATTCACCTGATTATATCATTTAAACTACATGGTGCTCATTGAAATTGTACTTATGGCACAAGAAAAATCTCCTGATATTAAATATGCTTTATAATCCTTGGTCCTTCTGGTATATATTGACAATTTTTTAAATCTTTACATGGCTTCTGGATGAGGTTTAAATGACTTCATCTGTATACTGGTCATCTGTGAGCTGTTTTATGCCGCAACAAATAATTAGCTATAAAACAATTCTGTGCAAAAATGAAAGAAACACAGGTTACTATGTGAATTTATGTATTGGATTTTTGCAAAATCCACATCCAATCTTATTTTTAATTTACTACAGCAGCAAATCTCTTTCGTTCATTGAAAAGCTCTTCAGAGTGAAGATGAGAGCGACCAATGTGGTGAATAAAATATAAACATTCAAATAAAAATATGAGAGAAAATAGGCACCTTCCTGTGTTTAACTATTTTTTCCTATTTCCTCCAACAATCATTGAGTTGCACATTGAGGTCCATATATGTTTGAGAGATGATGCCTTAATGTCTCTTGTTCCAGCAGAAAGAGGGTGTCGAATATTCCCCAAAAAAATCAAGTGCTAATGTATTTGATCTGATTTTTCGGTCCATTTGTACTTTCTTTTTTGATTTTGCAGTTACAATGGTCTGAATTTAGGTCACAATCACACAGGATGATAGTATTAACAGATTGTTGGAAGTTATTAATGACTACTTACATTTTCAAAACTAAATATGTAGATGCACCATAGTGTCCTTAATGCTGACTTCTGTTGTTGCTACATTTTTGCCTTATTCTTTTTTTTAATTTTAAAAAAATGTTTTATTGGAGTTCAATTTGCCAACATATAGCATAACACCCAGTGCTCATCCCAAGTGCCCCTCTCAGTGCCCATCACCCAGTCACCCCAACCCCCTGCGCACCTCCCCTTAACCACCCTTTGTTCATTTCCCAGAGTTAGGTGTCTCTCATGTTTTGTCACCCTCACTGGTATTTTCACTCATTTTCTCTCCTTTCCCTTTATTCCCTTTCACTAATTTTTATATTCCCCAAATGAATGAGACCATATAATGTTTGTCCTTTTCCAGTTGACTTATTTCACTCAGCATAATACCCTCCAGGTCCATCCACGTCGAAGCAAATGATACTGTATATAGAAAACCCAAAAGACTCCACCCCAAGATTGCTAGAACTCATAGAGCAATTCGGCAGTGTGGCAGCATTTTTGCCTTATTCTGTTCATTGAAGCAGCACACTTATTTAATTTTGTAAAGCAGCTGTTGTGCAAGGGAAGCAGCTGCTTTGCATAATGTTTATTTACATTGCCATAATGCCATTTAAGAGGCCATTATTATTCCATTTTTAAGGCCAATCCCATATTCTTTTGTAGATTTTGTAGGCAATGAACTTCTATGTTTGTCAGAGCCTGAAGTGACAGGGTAAACCAAATGTAATCATGATGTACTTCTTTGATTTTGTTTCATGAGTTATGAATAGAAGTGTATAATTTATTTTCCACTTAGTAATAACTTACTTGAGAAAGTATGTGTGAAGATTATAAAACATTGTACAATACTACATTTGAGCATTTATGCTGGAACACAAAGTTTATGTGTTTATTTTGACTTCTTCTTGCTCTTTTCTCCTTTTTTCTCCTTGTTTGACATGCTTGTTGTGTGGGTTGCCCCCAACTTTCAGATTTGGATGAAACACGCAACTCCTGCTTGAGAGGTTACTGATGGGCTATTGATTCTTCCACAAGGGTGAGCAAGTTAGTCCCCCTGTGGGATGAACCTGAACAAATGAGAAGCAAGATCTGAGCAAGGTAATCTCCCCTGTCTTTCCATGGTGCGATTCCTCCTTCCTCACTCTACTAAGGAAGATGTGCTGTGACCTGTACAGTGGAGATCCCTAGGGTAGCAAGAATCTCAGGGAAGCCCAGGGTCATAAGCAAGGAAGTAACTTAGTTCAAACTGGGAGCAGGGGCCCCTGGGTGGCTCAGTGGTTGAGCATCTGCCTTTGGCTCACATCGTGATCCCGGGGTCCTGGGCTCAAGTCCTGCTTTGGGGTCCCTGTAGGGAGCCTGCTTCTCCTACTGCCTGTGTCTCTCCCTCTCTCTCTGTGTCTCTCATGAATGAACAAAACAAAACAAAACAAACACCCTAGGAGCAGCAACTCTGCTGACAATCAGTTGAGTGAGCCTAGAAGCTGATTTTTTCCCACTTGAAACCTGGGGTGACAGCAGCTCAGTGGACCCCTTTTGTAAATCCTATGAGAGACCTTGAAGCAGAGAACTTGACTAAATGCATACTCTAGTTCTTGCCCTAAGAAACTTAAGCTGCTAAGTGTTGGGGAATTTGTTACACAATGACATTTAACTAAGGTCCTAGTGTTCCTTTTGCAGATGGCATTCTGCAGCCTTCCATTTACTAACAAAATCTTTGTCAATCAGAAAGTTCCTACAACTACATAGGCTCTTAGGTGACCTCTTACCTTAGTCTTAAAACTATGCCACATTGTATGGGCATGGCTCATGTTTTGGAGCTCTAACTATCCATGGTAAAAAGACCTCTTTCCTGGACACCAACAGAGATTTCTCACCTAAGCATCTATCTGTGGATAATACAAGCATGGGAATGGATGTGATGAGCTACTTCTCTGTGTAGGATTTTCTCTCTAATAAAACAAATTTTGCATTTATGCCATACAGGCCTGTTTATGTGGGAGCTCAGTTTTCATCACATCCAGAGTGATGGTTAATTTTATATGTCTAATCCATTCAGCATAGTTTATTATTATTATTAATTATTATTATTGTTAATGAAGCTACTTTCATGTTAGAGTTTAATGGTATGTATTGATTTGCAGGGTTGATATTCTATACTACTGATATATTTCTCTTTTTTTAAGATTTTTTTTATTTATTCATGAGAGACAGAGAGAGGCAGAGACATAGGCAGAGAGAGAAGCAGGCTCCCTGTGGGGAGCTGGATGCAGGACTCCATCCAGGACTCTGGGATCACAACCTGAGCTAAAGGCAGACACTCAATCACTCAGCCCCCCAGGTGCCTCAATATATTTCTTTATTACTGTGAAATCCAAGCCATTTCAATTATATTTTTATGGTAACTTTTGATATCTACTAGGGCTCTTTCCTCTTTTTTCTGTTTGATAGAAGTATCTTGATTATTAATGGGCCATTTCTTTTTTTATAAATTTTAGAAAGAATGTTATTATGTTTCATTAAAACCTTAATTGAATTTCATTAAATATGTACAGAGCTAAGTTGAAAAAAAATATGGCATTTAATCTTTTCATCCAGAAACATAGGGCATCTCTTTAGTAGTATTTTCAAATGTTTATATTCCCACATATATTTGTTTTTAGCTGCTTTCAGATCCTTTATTTTTATGAAAATATGTTCGAACAATTGGTTTCTCTTATGAAACATGCAATCATTTTTCATACATGAATCTAAACCTAGCCACCTTGCTGTTGGGAGACACTTCTCTTAGGTTTCTCACATAGTTGTATATCTTCTTAGCAGAGACATTGATTGATTTTGTTGTGAACTATCTTCTTAAGGGTGTCTGGATATTGATCAAACTTGTAAGATAGATAAAGTAAGTGTCTTCTGCTTGGACATAGGATAAATGCTTTGCTATCTTAGATAATAAAACTAATGACTCCTTACAAAGAAATGTGTAAGTGTTCTACTAGTCCCATTTAGGATTGGGGATTTCTAAGTTTGCAGTTTCTCAGCTATGACACAAACCCATATGTACTTGAAAAGAATGTAGTGTTTGTGGTTCTTGCTGATAGTATTTATATATGTGTGTTACGTAAAGTTTGTAATTATGCTACACCAACTTTTCTATGCTTTGTTTTTACTGTCTGATCTATCAATCACTGGCAAGGATGTATTGAAAATATTCACACCATTGTGGATTTGCCTTTTTGCATTATAATCTGTCAACTTTTATGGTTTATATAATGAAGTTATATTGGTGAATTGAACAATATATCATCAAGAAGTGACCTGTAGGTACTATTTAATATTAATATAGCTATACCAATTTCCTCTTTGGTAGTGTTTCTGTCATTTAATTTTGCTCATTTTTTATTGTGAATTGGTTTTATTGTGCTTTGTTTTTAGCTTTGCTTCCTGTTGGCAGGTTCTTGTTGGTTTTACTTTTTAGTTTAGCTCAATATTCCTTTTTCAACAGAAGCATTTATTCTATTAACATTTTGCATGATTTTGATAAATCTAGGTTTAAAGCTACAGCCTTATTTTCTTCTTGACAATTGTCATACTTATCTTTCTTTTCCTCTCCTTTCTTTTCTATTTGGGATAATGTTTTTAAACTAGTTTTTTATTGGTTTATTGGATCACTTGTTTTAGTAATTTTATTGTGAATTTATTATATATTATAAGTTTACTTTCAAAAGTATTTCACTAGAAGCTTAAAAAGATTATCATGTAGCTAATATCTGGACCATATTAAAAGCAGTTCTTATTCTATGATAATTGATTTTTGGCTTTGCTTATTAAATATGCTTTCCAGTTGTGCATTAATATAGTGAGATGCAGAAAGCAGGGAAGTAAAGTTACATAGAAATATAGTTAAGTGACAAGATGAAAATAAAATTATTTATACTCAACAAACTAGTTAGAATTAGAATTCATGAAGTTTAATTTTGCCTCAGTGTAAGAAAATATTTCTCTCAAATACAGTTATCCTATAGTGAGATGGAGTTCCTTTTCATGAAATCAACTCTGCTCTGTGAATTGCTGAACTATTTTGGTTGTGGTGAATGCTCTCAAGGAAACTGGAGATGCAGGTGGATTTCTCATTCCTCTTATTCTCATTGACATCAAGACCACACCAGTTGGTGAATATTTGCACTTGGGAAGGGAAGGAAATATGTGTCCTCATTGGATCTGATGAAATAATCATTTTAAGCCAGCTATTAATCACTCTGAAATAGAAAGGTTTCCAAAAAAAAAATGGAAATAGAAAGGTTTCATTTGATTATTATTTTTTTAGTTTTTATTTAAATTCCAGTTAGTTAACATGCAGCGTAATATTAGTTTCAGGTGTACAATATAGTTATGTACAGTTTCATACACCACCCAGTGCTTATCTCAAAAAGTGCCCTCCTTAATACCTGTCCCCTATTTAACCCATTCCTTTACCACCTCCCCTCTGGTAATCATCAGTTTGTTGTCTGTAGTTAAGAGTCTTTTGCAGAGGGGGCAGTGGAGGTGGGGGGAGCCATGGATGACTCAGTCAGTTAAACATCTGCCTTTGACTCAGATCATTATCCCAGGGTCCTGGGATTGAGTCTAGAGTTGGACTCCCTGCTCAGTGAAGAGTCTGTTTTTCCCTCTCCTTCTCCTTCTCCCTCTGTGTGCTCTCTCTCTCAAATAAAATCTTAAAAAAAAAAAAAAAAAAAAAGTCCTTTCAAATAAATCAATGTCTTTTAAAAAGAAAGAGTCTTCTTTTCTTGGTTTCTTCACTCTCTTTATCCCCCCTTTGTTCATTTGTTTTGTTTCTTAAATTCCACATATGAATGAAATCGTACGGCATTTGTCTTTCTCTGACTGACTTATTTCCATATAATTATATTCTCTCACTCCATCCACATCATTGCAAATGTCAAAATTCCATTCTTATAATGCTTGAGTAATATTTTGTTATATATATATCTATATCTATATATATCACATCTTCTTTATATACTCATCAGTCGACGGGCAGTTGGGCTGTATCCATAATTTGGCTATTGTAGGTAATGCTGCTATGAACATTGAGGTATATGCATCCCTTTGAATTAGTATTTTTATATTCTTCAGGGTTTTTTGAATCCTATGTTAATAAAGTTAGTGTTTGACTGAGGACATATTTTATATTCCTAAGACTTTCTGCATTGTTCTAGGCTCCAATTTTACTTTCCCTCTAGCTTCTTTAACTTCTGCTTCTCTTATGTTGTCAAATTATCCTTCATAAGGTGGTAAACTGATTATTAATATGCTCTAATAATTCTCTCACCCCTAAGAGTCTGTGATGACCTTAGCCAGAACTTTTTAAAATATGTATTTTAAAATAAGCCGAAATTTAATTTTAAGTTTCATGACACAACTCTTGGTTCTCAATTTATGAATACCTCAGTGATAAGAAATGACTACTCTTCATCAAAATGGAACTAAACTTTAGGGCATTAATATTAACTATAGAGCAGTGAATCCTTTCAAAATATGCCAAAATGTATTTCATTTGAATATCAGCATGATCACCATTTTTGTTTTTAAATGTGCTGAACCTAGATTAAAGAAGATTAAAAGTAACCTTATATTTCTAAATTTCTATATTTTTATTTAAATTTATTTTCACTGACTTTCTCAGTTTCTAATAGTTGATCAATTGAAATAAATCAGATGTTTGAAACTACTGGCAAGCTGTCCCTGCTGTCAATTCTGTTCTCTTTTAAAGGGTAGAATAAAATAAAAAGGAATTGAACTCCTGTGGCTTTCAGCTAACTGTAGCCATCTGACTTCAATTGTGATTTTAGGCAAATCTTTACATATATGAACAATTTTTTCTTTATTATTTACAATTTAATAAAAATCTTTTGAGAGCTCTTAAAATAACAAAACTCATTAGATATTTCTTCCAACAGGTTTGATTTTCCTCATATTAAAGGTAACATAGTGGGGTAACTTCAGAAAAAAAATATTTATCTCTAGCTGTGGTAATGTATGTCCATAAATGTCAAAAAGTTTGACTATTTTTCAAAAAACATTTTATAATTATTTCTATTGTGCACTAATATTTAGACATACATACTTATAATATATCATAATATACATTGTAATATAAGCTGGCTACTGCATTAAGGTTATCTAAAATTATGGTAATAATAAAAAAGTAATTTTAGCCATCCAAGAAGAAAATTTGAGAATGGTGCCCATTCATATTAAATTTATATCAACTTTATAGGTCTTTTGTCATTGTGACATATTTATGAAGCTGTTAACTTAACTGCCCAGAGGTTATAATGTACTTGATGCGATCCTTACATGCTAAGGTGATTTACAAGTTTCACTGATTATATACCATTCAGAAATAATACTAATTTGGTTTCCTATGCTTTTAGTAGAAATCTGTGAAAAACGATGGCCACTTAATATCTTAGAAAAAAGTGTCTGTATAAAATTGTACCTGAATAATATAATTGAAATGCCAAATTTGATAACATCACTGAAGTACAAATAATAGTGCATTAGATTTATTTCAAAACATTAAATTGGCATTTAATAACATTGTATTTTCCAAAATAAAATTAAGTTGTTTGTATTTTTGGCACTTAAAATTAAATGGAAACACAAATCATAACTCAACCTTTACATATTGTCTCTACCATCACCAAAAACTGCCACTAAAAGTAGCATATTGATATAAAAAGGTATTGTGGAAATTCTCTAGGGTTTTGATATCAGACAGATAATGGAGTTATTAATTTGATTGACCTTTTATATTAATTTCTCTTACTATTAATGATAGTTGCAAAGAGAGGGTTGTTGGGTTTTTTGTTTGTTTGTTTTTAATCAGCTTATAGGGCAGATGTCTTTTCTCAAATATTTACTTAATTTCTGATCTGGACATCTCATTAACTTTAAAATTTATTTCTACTATTTTTGCTAAAAGGATCTTTATCACTTCTTAGGTAGCCATTATAAGATTTAACACTCTTTTTCTTGTTCTCTCTCTCTCCTGGTCTGGTACATGTAGTACAAAGTTAATTAATATGATGTTGTGCTGTGGTAAAGCACTTCTCAATTGCAAATAAAATTTATTTTATTTAGTCCCCATAGTTCTTCTGAATTTTATCTGTGCAAATCATAAGACATTTCTGGGAGTGGAAAGACCATTGAAAGTTCATGATAATCAGTTTTGAATATATGGATTAAAGGTTCCCAAACTTTAGCAGCATCAGAATCACCTCTAAGAGTTATTTAGATACAGATTGCTGAGAAATCACTGAGGAGGGTCAGAGGTGGGGTCCTAGAATTTGCCTGTTGACACTGATGTTGCTAGATGGGGGGAAATAATTTGAGACTGCTTATAAAACAAATACAGTATTGTATCTCAGCTCTGACTACTTCAGGAACTAGGAAACGCAGTATTTACAAATGAAGACATTTCTAACCTAATGCAGTGATATGTCAGTAAATTTTCTGGACCTATTTCCCTTTTTGGGAGGCAGGGAGGCGCAGAAAAAATATAAACAGATATGATAGTGATCAATTTATTGTCTTTCAGCTCTTCATCCACCCTTCTTTGCTTTGTTTTCAGATGCTACAGCAGGAAACTGTCCCTTCTAGTTTTCCTTCTAAAAAAGTATAGTAACCCATGGGTTGATGTGCAGAGATCCTGGGAGCCTGACCCCACTGCCTTCAGGGATTGCTTCTGCAGTACTCTTGGGCTGCCCTCTGTATCTGGCAGTTGCTTCCACAGCAGTTCCAGCCATAGCCTCAGGGAGCTATCTTTTCACTGTAGGGTACTCCTACTGAATATCATCCATGACTAACGTCTGCTTGCCCAAACCATTGGGCAAGTTCCTGGGCCATGGGTAAACCTTGTGCTCCATGGTAGCTCCTTCACTGAAGAGGTCTAAATACCCACCTGACCTGTCCTCTCTTCAAAGACCTTGGTGCCTATGTTATCCGCAGGTTCCTCAACCTAGACTATTTGCTTTACAGTTCTTGCTACATCTGGTCCTGTTAGAATTTTGTTTTACTACTCTTACTAGTAAGTGATCTTTTAAATCAGGTAACAGTTCATTCCTTATTAAATGTTCCTCTTCAATTAACTGCAGTAGGTAAGCTCCTGACTGGCACCTGATATGTCTTGAATATATTTAAATGAAGGTTTTGTTTGTTTGTTTGTTTGTTTGTTTTTAATTTCCTTACTGATAAACTCCTTGTTCTTGTTTCACCAGTGAGCCTCCTTGTTAAGACTTTTGTGGACATAAAAAGAAGAATGAATGGACTAAGCTCATTTTAGGAACAACTATTTTATTTTATTTTTAAAGATTTTATTTATTTATTCACAAGAGACCCAGAGAGAAAGAGGCAGAAACATAAGCAGAGGGAGAAGCGGGCTCCATGCAGGGAGCCCGATGCAGGACTTGATCCCAGGATCCTGGGATCATGCTCTGAGCCAAAGGCAGATGCTCAACTGCTGGGCCACCCAATGTCCCAGGAACAACTATTTTAAAATAATAGTATAGATGGTGAATGGAGGACCATATCTTCAAAAAAAAATGTTGAGATTTCACTGATTTTTTTTATTTGGAGGACTTGTCTGATATACCTAAAAATTTTATCTTTGTGATGTGGCAGTTAAGAAATTCTCTCTCATGTCCAAATCAACCTGTCTATGCTTTGCTTTGTGCTGAGAGTCTGTTAACATTTCTTTGTCATCTGACTCTTTTTTTGAGCTCTGTTATAAGTGTGTGCTAGTGGGAGAGTCCAAGACTAGAGAAAGAATGAACTTACTCTTTCCTTTTTTGTTTCCTGTGTACTTGCTGTTTGCTTCCTCCTTCTTTCATACTGTTAGAATCACACACTTCTTCATTCCAGCAGCACCAGTTCATTCCCATGTATTTTTCCTCATCACATCTTGAAGCCTAGAACACTCTGTGAGATATCCACTTGCTCCTGAGACCCCCTCCTCCTAGGTCAGATGCACGCACATCAGCCAGGCAGCCCTTCCTCCTCAGAGGTCTAAGTTTCAGATCTGTGACTCCTTTGCCAAAAATACCTAAATTGAATGGTGCTTTCCTCTTTCCTTTGTTCCACCAAACCTAGGAGTATTAGCTGCCTTCCTGGAATTGTTTTTTCCAGTGACAAGTTAGATGTTTTATTTTTATTTTTCTCTCTCTCTTTTTGGTTACCAGTTTTACACCTATCTAGCAATTCTTTTTTTTTTTTTTTAAGATTTTATGTATTTATTCATGAAAGACACAGAGACAGAGAGGCAGAGACATAAGCAGAGGGAGAAGCAGGCTCCATGCGGGGAGCCATATCCCGGGTCTCCAGGATCACACCCTGGACTGAAGGCGGGTGCTCAACTGCTGAGCCACCCAGGCATCCTACTATCTAGAATTCTTTACATTAATTTTGCTATTATTGTTCAAGTAACTGGTGTCGCTTTCATCCTATAATAGGACCTCAATAGTAACAGAAATTGGTACCAGGGGTCATGGCAAGAAATAGATTCTAAATTATAAAGTGTTGATTTGGTTTGGTTTTATCCCTGTGCTTGAATAGAGGGCTGATTCCCTTGCAAATTGGAGATTAGAATCTAGTAATCTATGCCATAAGGTGGTATTATGATCAATCCAATTTTACCTATTGCTGATTGCGATGAAGTCTCTACTAATGCAGTGCCTTGGGAACCACGCAGCTACTGTGTTTGACTGATATGACAGTAACAGTGACTACAGACACTGTCATGTGGGATGTACTTCGTTCAGTGCACTAAAGTACTTAGAGAAAGAACATGTCAAACTTGAAGTATTTGAACTCTCACCTCGAATCACAGTCAAAGACAGAGTATATCTGTGATATTCTAACAGATTCCTTTATTTCTTATAGCCACCAGGCCAAATCGTAGTGAACATTTTTTTAATGTAATTTTACTTGTTGCAGAATTAAAACATAATTTTAATCTAATATCTCATCAAGTCTTATAAAATGTAGTGCATTTTTTAAATAAAAAGTGTGACCCTAAAATTTTTAATTAAGACATTTAGTTGTAAGCGGCTTTCCCTCTCACATACATACATATTCATACTTCCTTTGCTCAGAAAGACAGTAAGAATTACAGAGTAATTTTACTTTCAGAGAAATCACCATTCTCCTTAAAATCTACCCCAAATAATCCTTCTTCCCATTATACTTATTGCTGGGTTTATATCCTAGTATTTTCTAACAGAGCAAGTAAATGACTGATAAAAGAAGAAATGTTTTATATATCAAAATAATTCAAAGATTTTGCTAATTTATATCAGCAGAATCCTGAAGAATATGAGTGGCAATGTATATCAAAGGTGACATACCAGGTAAAATTGAATATAACACCAGATTTGACATATATATATACTTACCAGAATTTCTGGATTTAATGTTTGTTCATTCAGCTATAACTGTCCCTAACAGCTTACTTGTTTGGTTGACTGAAATTTGTACTCAACAGAGCCCTATGCTTAATGAAATTGGTATGTTAGAATGTTTCTTGGCCTAATGTAGATGATAGAATTCAAAGGCTTAAGGAGATAGGAATGTTGGAGTGTGTTTATTATATGGCACCTATACATATACTTCACATATTACATCTCACAAGACAGACCAGAGGATATTCCCTCCATAAGGCCTTAGAATCATTAGTGAGGCAAGTACCAGCTCCCTCACAAGCACTGAGGTGCCTCTGCTGCGTTGGCTCAGACACGATGGTGGAAATGCTGAAAATAACCATCACATGGTGATGCTTTTTATATTCTTTGCAAACAATGCATTACTCTAATTCCCTACACTAATTGTAAACCACTCTCACTATCTCACTCTTGGATGCCATTGCTAATGCAAAAAGATGAATGTGTATCCAGGTAAATCCAAGGAAATGAGACTCTTCACAAGATAAATTATAAAGATGTCTTTAAAATGTTAAAAGGTATTTTTCTACAACAGTAACCCAGGACACAAAATGTTGAGTTGTTTTCTTTTTTTTTTTTTTTTTTTTGTTGTTGTTGTTTTCTATTGGAAAATCATTTGGCAGTCATTTCCAAAAGGAATTTTCTTTGTATTTTTTTCTTTTCTCATTTCTTGCTGAACAAGTGAAAAGGATTTGGCACTGTTCACTTGAGAATACATGGTCAAGTGATATTTCTAAGTAACATTGAACTAGAGAATGACACAAAAATATTAGGCATCCATTTACTGCTGTACTTAACTCTATAATATTATTAACCTGATTATGATTTAAATAACTGCTGGGTCTGTTATAATCACCCAGGACTCCACCATATAGCTTTTAACACATAGCATGGCTAAAATAGCATGCTCAAATCATGGATCAACTAAACTAATGTGTTGCTATATATAAAATATACTAATTACTATGATGTAAATGATATAAGATATAAAATATAGCTTAAATTCGGTTATCTTAAATTCATTAAATACTATTATCAGATAAAACTAATTCCAATTTTAAGTTTCATCTTTAATAAAATAAATATTTATAATTGCTTTGATTTTAAATAAAATGCCTTTTTAAGTATCAGATATCTTAGAAAATAGAAAAATAGAAGCTTCATATTTCACATAAGCTTATATAAGCTCAAATCATTGTATATATCTAGATAATACTATTCTCAATGATAAATTTTTCATATGGAAAAGTTATAAATACAAAATGAGTTAATATTATCATATTGAGCTCACAATTATTTTAAGGCTTTTTATATTTGAATTTGTTTCCAATTATACAGAACAAACAATTTCTGGAAGTAATACTTATGGAAAACTATGGTACACAACTTATTGCATATAAATGCCAATATTTGAGCATCGTCATATTCTCATCAGGTACAACTCAATGTAAAATAACTTAGCAGCCTCCCTAATAACCTTTGATTTTATGAAGAAATAGTGTGTTCAAGACCTTGCGATAACAACCAAGGACAATATGCTGAAAGGAGAGGAATAAAAGTATATAAATTGAGTTGCAGATCTGATCTCCATAAATCATTTATACAATGTAGTGCTTAGTCAAAATAGCTACATTTATTCTAAAGAAATAACATTCACATTTCACTTTTAATAATGTTCAAAGATATTCTTCAAAGGTGTACAAAAATGAAGCAGAGCAAAAACTTTAAAGGATTTAATTAGAAATTCTCTACAACATGTATACATATTTGACATTATAAAATTGATTTCCTCGTGTTTTCAAAGTTGTCTAAATTCATTTTCTGAATACTTTGACTTTGTACTTTATAACCTGCCAGTTCAAAGGTTTTGAACTAGGTCTTAATGTCTGTGCAAATTTCAGAAGCATATATTTAGATATAGCTCTAGTTATTTTTAATAGCTTATACTCATCTAAATATAATTGGACTCTGATTGACTAGAAAATTGGATTAGCTCAGTATAGTCTATGAAAATTATTGTGCAGAAATTAAATGAAGTTCTTTGGGTTTGAACAATTTTTGTATTCTAAAACACTTTTGCTTATGGCTGTCAATTTATTGGCAAGGAATTTTCAACTTAGCCAACTCAATGTAGATTTTGTCAGTCTTGTCTGTCAATAGCAACCATTTTCATAAACATATGCTATAAATTTCCCTGCAGTTCAGGATTAATTCAACGTAATGGACACTGAATTGCTTTTTTAAACATTTCCTTCAGCCACTGGTATCTGAAAATATAAAGACATTTCTGCATTTCTTTTCTGACTAGTAATATTCCACCTCTAACGTCTGTCTGAGCGACTAGTCATCCCTAATTAAGCAAGGCAGATAATTTTTAAAACATATAAAGCAATATAAAAATATTTGTTTCAAATTTGAAATATCTTGCATTTTTTTCTTTGAGTATATTCTTAAAGCAAAACCCATAATTATGGAGATATTAGATAATCCATCTCATTAATTTGTTTGATGGGTAAATGTGGACACTAAAATACACTTGTAGTTTTCTTCTGTGTCCTGAAGTCTCTTAGGTTTAGACCTTAACTTTTGGAAGAGTATAACTCAGTACTCATTAAGTAATTTGTGTTAAATAAAATAGCTATTGGCAAAACTACACATGAAGTAAATTGTATGTAATATATGTCTAATTGGTAGTTAAAATGATATGGAAAGACTTGGATTTAAAATAAAGAAAAAATACGTAGCCCAAATATTTAAGTTGTGTTTTATGATTATTTCCTATTTTCTCACAATATCACATCACATTACATTAATATAAAATTCCTCTTTGATAAAATAGCTTAATAGATTTTGTCACTTCTTAGTAATTCTGACATGCATAATTATAAAAAATATACACAAAATTTATCTCACTGTTTGTAAAAATCAGATAAGGAATCTAGAGTGTTCTTATCAATATATCAGTGTTCAGTGGAGGCATAAAAAGTTTTATTTATTCATCCTTGTTTCAAATTTCTGTCAGTGTCCTTTAGAATGTACTTAGGGAATTTGCTAATGACATTGAGTTCAGACTGAGTCACAACCAGTATTAATTTCAATTTCAAGTGACCCTAATGTTGTATTAAAAGATAGAATTAAAATTAATAAGACCATGAGCAAGATATCACACCTGAAAAATAATAAACTGCAGAAATATAACATTATGCATCAAAATCAGTTATTTTTTAAAAAAAAGAACAAAAGAATTCATGAACAGAGCTGACAGTTTATTGGTTTTAGTTTCCCATCTAAAAATTGTGAAAATGGAATTCATGAAAATGATATTATGAAGATATTGACTTCCAGCCTCAATAGCTGACAAGTTAATTTTTAAAAGAACATCTTTGTATATGAACTTTACAAAGCCAGTATTACATCTGCATTTGCCGTTAAGGAAACTCAGAAAACCTGAGGAACCCTCAACTGTTCTATATTAATTAAGTGGAGCCAAGGCTTCAACCCTGTTGTTTGAATCAGAAGGAATGAAGATTTTATGCATCTATGAGTATATACCCGGCAGAACAAGTTTCTTCTGGATTTCATAAATAAAAAGATAAAGTTTTTTAAGGAAGAAATGAAAGCCATCACAAAAATGATTAAAATATTGGTAATTTATAGCCATATCCATATCAAAGCATTCAAGAACTATATCATGGAGAAAAAAAAAAAGTATGGAGCAATGTATTGTTAACCTTAGTACATGTAACTCTTTCAAAACTGGTAGGAAATACATATCTTTATTGAGATCCTAAATTTATTTTTGCCTCTTATTATTCAAAAATTGGTGATTGCTTATTTTTCTATTTATCTCTTTAACATATTACGGAAATAAGGCTGCATTCTAAGAATGCAACTTAGCAAAAAAAGTAAAATGAAATTACAACTATGCTTAGTGAACAGTAAGTATAAGATTGATAGGCTACCCCTTACTTGGGGATGAAACTCAGAGCTAAGAGATAAGGCTGAGTCAAAAACCTTGGGTATTGCTATTAATGCAGTTTTCAAATAAAATCATGTTTAGACTCTAAGCTCTGTAACACAGATCCTAATCAAAGGAGTTGGATCCTTGCCTGGTTAAATCAGGCTTAGAGTTGATTGCTCCCTTTCTGAGCCATTCACTTTAGTATTCTTAATTCTGTCTCAGTGGCTTACAGGGAAAGACTGTGGCCTTTTCGCTCAATATTGAGAGTAAACTCTTGGAACTACTAGAATTAGATCATCACATTGTTGGTTTTTCTAACCCCAGCACAATTAAAGGAATAGAAAGTAACCAACGGTCAGGACGGCAGTTTTGATTGGGTCAGGGTGGTGGTATCTCATTGAATGCCAACTTAGTTTTGACACTTAGAACTCTTAGTTAAGTGAAAAATAGGGTTGATTGACTTCCCTAAGTGGTTCTCCAACTGATCTGAGATATTGAAAATGGCTTCTACAAAAAGGAACAGCTTTCAGAATTGATAAATCTGGCTTAAAGGATTTGAAACATAGTATCCCCCAAATGAAAAGATTATGGAGATTAAGTAAAAGATGAAACTTCATATAATATAAAACCTTTTTTAGTCTTAGGGTTAGGTATATATAAATTTTGTGATAAAGCTTATAATTAGAATATGGTATCTATACAGTGTTCCTTTATTGTTATAAAATAATTTTTAAAAAAATATTTTATTTATTCATGAGAGACACAGAGAGAGAGAGGAAGACAGAGACATAGGCAGAGAGAGAAGCAGGCTCCATGCAGGAGCCCAATATGGGACTCCATCCTGGGACTCAGAATCATGCCCTGGGCTGAAGGCAGACGCTTAACCACTGAACAACGCAGGTGTCCCTTTTCTTGTTATAAAATAAATTGAAAGTAACCTTAAAATTGGCCATAAATTAATGTTCATATGTTCAAAATTATGTGGTTGCTTTCCATAATACAAAAATATAGTTAAGAAAATTATGCAAGTTATTATTATTTGCATAATATTGTCAGGGTAAAAGATACAGAATATTGCTAAAAATAGAGAATCAAATCATTTAAATAACCACATTGTTATTCTTTGAAACATTATTTGACTTTTGAGAAACTAGTGAATGTTATGTGTACCTCTATGTGAATAAATTATTATTTGCATGTTTCAAACTTTAGTTCTAATTTTTAGTATGCTGTATGAGCAGTTAAAATTCCCAGAACTTTAAATCTAAATGAAATAGTAAATCAAAATCTGCCCTGCTGAAGAAAAATATGTACTATAAAGGATATAAAATATCCTTAAATCTGATCAAGGAATTAATTTAAATGACATTATAAACTACAATATTGCTTTGGCTGTGAACTAAAAATAGTACAGCAGATGAGTTATTTATTAATATGATATAATACAATATATAATTTTTCCACTTGCAAGACATTTGAAGATTTCTTTTTATCTTGTAAAGGTTTTATTTATTAGAGAGAGAGAGGATGCATATGCACAAGCAGGGAGGGATAGAAGGAGAGAAAGAGAGAGAATCCCAGGCAGACACTCTGTTGAGCACAGAGCCTCACAGAGCACTCTATCCCATGACCCTGAGATCATGACCTGAGCCAAAACCAAGAGTCAGCACTCAACCAACTGAGCCACCCAGGCACCCCCATTTGAAGATTTTTATAATAATTTTTACTGTGGGGGATAAAGTGTGTAATAATTTTATGAAAGAACTTTAAAAATTACCCAAACATCTTTTCACCCAAATATATCGAATCAATAGGTTAAGCTTAAAATACCATCAGTAAACTCAATCTCTGTTTTGTCATCTGTTCATTTTCTCCATAAATGCTGAATATAGTTATTCATGCTGAGTAGCAAAGGCTAGCAATTCAGAGATTACAGAATCAAATAATCTTGGAATATTAGATCAGACCCTTGAAATTACATCAGAGGAAATTAAAATCAAGACAGTACAGGAAACTTAATAAAGTTACTGAATGAGTTAGGAGCAGAGCTAGAATTAGCAATTTTTTTGGATGTACCAGGTAGAGGTTTATATTCATTGGCAGAAATTCTAACCTATCTTAGTGATGCAATATTCTGAAAATAAATTGATGTAACACTAGTTCATCTAAGTCAAGAATTGTTATTAATATTTAAATAATCAGATAGTTCTTTTCCTCTGATAATAGGCCATTCAAGAGCTCTTGCAAAGTTCATTCAGTACCATCGGATACTCCTTTTCCTTAGGCAACGTATATACATGTATAGTTGATCAGATGTTTCTTTATTTTCTTTTTTGTCCACCACAACAAAAGATAAAATATGGGATAAATAAATTCTATGGGCTATGAATATCGCCCTTAGATAAATGCAATTATAAGAGTCAAAATTAATTTATATAGAAATATACCATAGTTAACATAAATGTCAGAGCATATAATCTACAAATGAAAATAACTTGTATAATATTTGATTTTGTATTATTTTGTTGGTCTCTTTCACATTAGTTTCAGCTTAATTTCTAGAGTGCTTTATATTTAATGTAGACTAAAAAGCTATATCTATATAGTCTGGTATAAAATGGGGATCAGCTTAGGCCACTTATTTTACAGCTGCATTTGCAGAGCATGCTTGTTCATTTCGATTTAACGCTGTAGACCATTAGAATAATTGAAGTTTTCTAAACATGCTTTTTATAATCCTAAGAAAATTTAGCACCATTATTACTAATATTAATATAAATAATGTCATTAAAATAATTTGGAAAGCTGATGGAGATTACAAGAGATAAAGCACTCAAATTACAACTACTCTGATACATCACTGTTTTCACCCAAGTCTTATTTTGTCAAAGAACAATAAATAAGGATAAGTAGACATATACGTAAATGCATGTATATAGAAGTAATACTTGTTCTGTGTGAGCAGTTTAATTATTGTTGCTCTCATGTGGAAGATTTGCCTAAAGACCCTCTGTTTTTTTTTGGATGGAGATTTCAGCAGAACCTAAGGCGTGGGTTTTGGTGAACCAAAGGATTTCTTTTCCTTTCTTTCTTCTTTTTCTTTCTTTCTTTCTTTCTTTCTTTCTTTCTTTCTTTCTTTCTTTCTTTCTTTCTTTTCTTTCTTTCTTTCTTTCTTTCTTTCTTTCTTTCTTTCTTTCTCTCTCTCTCTCTTTCTTTCTTTCTTTCTTTCTTTCTTTCTCTCTTTCTTTCTTCTTTTTCTTTCTTTCTTTCTTTCTTTCTTTCTTTCTTTCTTTCTTTCTTTCTTTCTTTCTCTTTACTTCTTTCTTTCTTGAGAGAGCATTTGAGTGAGTTGGGGAGGGACAGAAGGAGAGAGAGAGAGAGAGAATTTTAAGCAGGCCCCAGGCTGAGCATGGAGCCTCACACAGGGCTCAGTCTCATGACCCTGATGTCCTGACCTGAGCCAAATCAAGAGTGAGGTTTAACCAACTGAGCCACTCAGACATCCCAGAATCAAAGGTTTTCTTAATGCTATTAGGGAATAGATCATCTAGAACTCCCCTTCCAGCAATAACTTTCATAACCAGATGCTTTTAAAGTTTCACAATGATACTTATAATTAGATACTTACAAAGTATATATGTATTCATATGTTATTCATTCCTTGTATATTGCCCTTTTGGACTTCTCTATTATTTTCTATTAAAATTCACTTGATGTTCTGAAGAGTTGATGTGGGTCTGAGGCACTCCTAAAATTCTTGAAATAGTGTGAAGTTGTGATAGGAAGCACTCAAAATGTACCCCCCCCCAAAAAAATCCCTTGTTATAAATAGCTTTAGAGAATACTTAAAATACTATAAATGATATAGAATAGAGTATCCAAAGAATTCAGTCCTATGGCCTTTTTGTAGAATTCATGCCAGATCAGAATTTCCTTTTCAAATTCTAGGACTTTACAAATGCTCAGCAGAAGACCATTACACAGGAGGGCATCAATTTGTTAGCAAATGTGGTTTCAAATTTAGCTAACAGAATACTAGCTAAGATGGATGAATTTCTTTAATTAGAAAATTACAGTTTATAATTATCAAGCCTGATAAATCACACTTAACATGATATACTGAAACTTTAAAGTAATTACAACTTATCCACTTCCTCTGATTAAAATATATCCTTTTTAGATAAATAGTTGCCTGGTTATTTTGTTTTGCTAATAAGAAAGTTCCTGTCTGTATACTTTTTACATATTTAAGGAATGTTTTTATAAAACATGTATAAGTTGTCTTCCAGTTATAAATTTTTTTGCTGTTTTCTACATGACCTCAGCAGCTAAGTTTGAGGAAATATATATTTTTTTCTCATGACTCCAATGACCAGCTTGTAAGAGAATCTTATGGTGTAAAAGACCTAGATAAAGTTTTAAACTACTTTCTGGGGTCAATTTTAATTTAGAAACTTCTACAATGATATGAAATACTAGTAATTCAATATTGTGTCAACACTTATTAATTCAATGGACTGATTTGGAGAAATAGCTTCATGAAGCAACTGAATTATTTCAGATATTTATGTCACCTCCTTGGATAGGATGTATTTACCTGACTTTCAAATTCACCTTATCTATGTTTCTATTCTTATCTGCTTATTTATCTGCCTGTATTTCTACTCACTTTCTCATTTATTCATGAGCCACCATGTACTTCTTATGTGACCAGCATTGCAGTAAATGCAAAAGATACAAGAACATGCTAGAAGCATCTCTCCCCTTAGGGACCTACAACTAGGTTAAGGGAACAGATATAAGTAACACAAAACAGAATTTTAGGAAGAAAGATTATTTTTACCAAGTTTTCTCTAGTTTGAGTCTATATCATTGAATCTATTAGTAAAATTAAACCATACTAAATGTTTTCTAAATTTTTAAATAGCAGTTTAATAACTTTCTATAGTTTTAGTGATTGCAGATTGGACAAGCCTTAATAACTTTAATTTAAATACTATAATTAATTTATAGTTTAATATGAATGCAATAGGTTATATAGGAATATACTGCTCATTTCAAAGTGATTTAAAATTACAAAGAAGATTCTTAATCACTCTGTTTTTTTTTTCAGAAGAAATGTTCATTTTAAATAAATAACATTTAAAAAAATTATCAAAATTAGCCCACTCTCGTCTATGAACAGGAAGTTACTGATGTATAAAGAGTGAAATATATACATGTATATTTTTTGGATTTATTTTAAAATAATAAGCAACAATCGTTTTTTATAAACTTTACTGATTTTTAGCATAAAATAACATGTGTTCTCCATCTTATAATTCAATGTTATGTTTCTACTTCAATTTGGTTCAAAGTCTGAGTTGTGAAAGAAAATAGTCATGTTAAATTCTAAAAAAAAACCAACTCTATTATCCTATATATATTACCATGCAGTTAGTGTTTTAGTGTAATCTCTGTCAAAACATCCTTTGGAAGTTTTAATTAAATTCTTAGGTTCTAGTACTTACAATATGTGCAAAGGAAAAAAAATCAGAATTTTTACCCCAAAGAAATATAGCTTTCAAATGACCTATTTGCTTTAGATTTTAAGATTGTGATTTTTAGTCATGGAAATAAAAATATAAACATAATTGTATATTTCTCCCAAAATGATTAAAATAAAAAATGCATTCTAACTTTTTTATAAAGCTAAGGCATACAGTCATTTATAAATAATGATATAGCTCATTACTGAACTGCTAAAAATGGAATACTAGAAAAAACAAAAAATCATTAGACAGCATTCTTCCCAATTAAGTCTAATAACTTGACTTTGACAACTTTTCAGAAATAAGTCAATATTGATTCTCTGGTGAGCTTTGAAATGACTTTCCTACATCTGATTCATTGGGTCATTACAAAGAAAAATTGTCAACCACATGACTATGTGATTTGTATTCTGTAACTGTCTGCCTCAAAATTCTTTGTTCTGCTCATTTTCACTTGGGATTCCAGCCAAAAACTGACAGCTAGAGAACAGTTGTCCACTCGTTTTGCTACATCATAAGTCATGTCAACCATGCTGCCAAAGAAATTATATTCCTTCTGTACCTATCATTGTCACCACATCAAAGGTAAAAGACATTGATGATGTAATTTCATTCACTTTTTTGGATGTGTTTGTTTCTAGCATAACCATTGGTGGTTTTAGAAAAATTTCAATGTATTTATTATTAATAAACATTATAAGACAGTATAATGTTGATTTCTATGTTTCTTGGTTGCATTCTCTTTATGTTGAGACTAGGCATTCTAATAAAGATGATTAAATGGAGAAAATGGAAAAAAGTTATTGCAGATTGTCCAAAAAAAAAAAAAAAGGATGTAGCAAATCAGCTTTTACTTTGTGACATTTTTTTTTTCTCAATTGACCTCAAAATTGTCTTAAGCAAAACAGTATCTTTCAATTTTATTTACAAGGGAAATAAGGCCAAGAAATAATAAAAAATGTATACAAGTGACCCACCTTGAATGCAGGCTTCTATGCAAAGACCTGAGATAGGGAAACCACTTGCCCAAAAAGTGGATGAAGACATTAATATTCATGTTCCAAAGGAAGACATCTCCACATACTTCTACACACACACCTATAAACACCTAAGTACATTCATCTCCCAAATGAAATTAATAATATAAAAATGAAGACTATCAAGATAACTGGTAGTTTGACCAGGAACATGGAATTATCTATCTTCTAAGTCTTTTAAACTAATAAAAAGCTAAAATACCCAAAAAGTCCCAAATTGAACACTTTTAAAAAATGAAATAGAATTGACATATAACAGTAGTTTCATTTATAGAACATAATGAGTCAATGTATGTATATTGTGAAACAATCACCACATTAAGTCTATTTAATATCCATCACCACATATAGACATTTATTTCTTGTGATGAGAAATTTTAAGATCTATTCTCTGAGCAAATTCCAAATATATAATACAGTATTATTAACTGTAGTCCCCATGCTGTGAATTACTTCTTCAGGACTTATTTTATAACTGGAAGTTTGTACCTTTTGACTTCACATATTTCACTCACCCCCACCTCCTGTCTTTGGCAACCACCAGTCTGTCTTCTGTATCCGTGGATTCAGGTTTTGCTGTGCTGTTGTTTTAGATTATACATATGAGTGAGAACACATAGTATTTGTGCTTCTTTGTTTGTGAGCACATTTTTTAAAATTGTTTAACCATGTAAGAAATATATTACAAATGTATTTATCACTTATGTCCTTCACCAATGATCTTTTGCTTTTTATAACTTGAAAACAAAAGAGAGTCATTACTAAGTGACAAACCAATAAGTGAAAAACTGAGACACAAATTAACATATTAGCAAAGGTTGTTCTTCAAGAAAATACGATCTAATTGTGCTGTATACAATTGACTGATATGTAGTAATTTGGTGAATGAAGCATAGTTTAGTTACCAATTGATAAATATTGTAACAATGATTAAAGGAATTAGCTTAAGTCCTACTTGCTCAGTCTCATATGATGACTGGATTAAATTAAATATACTTTTTATTTAGTTTTAAAGAATTTATTTATTCATGAAAGACACACACACACACACACACACACACACACACACAGAGGTAGAGACATAGGCAGAGGGAGAAGCAGGTTCCCTGTGGGGAGTCTGATGTGGGTCTCGATCCCAGGACTCTGGGATCATGACCTGAGCGGAAGGCAGACTCTCAACCACTGAACCACCCAGGTGCTTCTAAATATACTTTTTAAAAAGGGGTCAGAATTGTGCTTGTCAGGTGTGGACGTGTTTATATATTGTTCAAAATGTTGAGGAATATGTGTGTATGATGTAGTATCCTAAGGAACATGTCTCTAGTGTGGTAATTGCTTTGATATTACTGAGGTAGTACTTTTATTACCCAATGCTTTATTTTAATATGTTAATTTACTGCAGAACTTAATTTCCTATCCAAAAGGCTTATCTTATTTTTATCTAGTAATATCCTGAGCAGTCAGATATCAGAGCATTTTGATGTAATCAGTTTTCTGACCCTTCCATTAAAATGTGGGATGGATTCTTGAGGACTTTCTCATCTTCTTTTCTCCATTACATAATGGAATGTACCCAAGAGAAGACACTGTGACATCATTCTTGTGAGAAGTATAGCATTCTTATTATACAATCATGACCCTGAGACTTAGACAAGGTAAGTCCTTTGTCCATTTTCCTGTAACTAGGAAGCAGAGCATCAGAGATTTTTGTCTATGTATGTATGTCCAAATTCAAATTCTATTCATATCTATTATATATTTGCCCTTCCAATTCTGTGTGTATTGGGGGGGGGGGTGATGTTGGTGTGTGCCTGTATATTTTGAGTACTTCTTTGTAATTACAAATTAAACTATATTATTCCCTTGAAATTGAACCTTCGGATTTATACTTAAGGTTAGGTAAATTGTTCATGTTTTCATTAACTTAAATATACTCAAATCAGTTGTATACATATAATAGATAGATAAGGTAAATATCAGGTTTAACTAAAAATGATTTCAATTTTTCAGGGTTTGTTATATAAATTTGGAGAAAGAAGCTATTCTATAAAAGACAGCATATTTGAAAAAAAAAAACTCAGCTTCATTCAGTCTTTCATGGACTAACCTTTTCCACTGCATTCATGGTTTATATATTATCCCATATTATCTCAGAGTAAACTACTCTTTCTTGGCCTTGGCTAGTTTTCTCACTTCCAAGACAAAGAGGCTTGGAGTGAAAACTCACAGTATCCTCATAGCTGTAAAGCCCACTCCTGCACCTTGAGGACTGGATAGAGAAAGGACCTGACTTTGCCAGAATTTGCTCTGAGGCCCTGGGTAGCACAACCTTTAGTGTAGGTTGAAGTTCCATGAAAACAGAATTTCAAAGTGTGATCTGGGAAACGGGATGGAGTACAGACAAATAAATACTTTTTCTACTAATGGGTTTGAAATATCATCAGGAAGAGTAACAATACATTTTGTGATCATTGCTTTTAAATGTAGCAAGTACTTGATATCCCAGTATGGTTACCTTCTACTTCATTTTATATATGTTTAACACAAATGAAACTGTTATTCACTGTGCTATCACTGCCTACTGCACCTTCCTTATCAGTCATAATGGGATACCTGTTGCCCTCATGGTGCATATAACCCCATTCCCAAATCCCATTCTAAGGTCTGTTTTTAATTGCATATCTACCATCCTAGTCCGTAATCCCCAGAAGACAGAGTCCAAAGCAAAAATTTTCCTGCTAAAGTTTTATTGGATGCAATTTCAGAGAAGCAGCAGTGAAGGAAAATGGGAAGCAAGGGAGGGAAGAAGGAAGAGCAGATGGAAAAAGGCATTTAATGAAGTTTATCCCAGATTCACCATCACCCATAACACCACCACCAACAACAAGAACCAAAGCTGATATCTCATTGTGGTAGATTGAATTATTGGCTTCAGCTCTCTACCTAGATCCATTCCCTTTGCTTTATAGCTTTGCAGTTCTTCTCATCAGAGACAAAGCATGTTTCTCTAATGTACTGAACTTCACTTCCTTACCTTAGTCAGGCTTTTAGATTTGGATCATTATTCTAGCCACCAATTAGCCTAGCCAAAGTTCTGGATGACGATGCAGAAAAATCTAAAAAGTTGGTGGAAGCAGTAAATGAAAACCAGTTGTAATCCTGGGATCAGCAGTTGAATCAATTTTTTTTTTTTTTTTTAAGATCTGGCAACTTTCCATCTCTTCCTCTCTTTACAAAGAAATGAGGGCCCATTATTGAGATCAGTACGTCATGAGAGAGGGCTGAGTGAATCAAAATGATACAAGGAGTAGACTGGATTCAGCTCATGTGTCATCACAGATCGTCACAGTCTTAACTACCGCCCCTCCAAGATTTTGGCAATTGGTTCTGCTGGTCCTAGTGAGAGTTTGTAAGCCTGTGCTCACATACCTGCCACTGACGTTGCCTCTAAAACCTCCATGTGGGGACACCTGGGTGGATCAGCAGTTGAACGTCTGCCTTTGGCTCAGGTCATGATCCTAGGGTCCAGGATAGAGTCCCACATCGGGCTCCCTGCATGGAACTTGCTTCTCCCTCTGCCTGTGTCTCTGCTTTTCTCTCTGTGTGTCTCTTATGAATAAATAAATAAAAATATTTAAGAAAAAATAAAAAAATAAAACCTCCATGTGTGCCTACTATTACAGAGAGAGACTGGCAAGCACACACACTAGCTAAAAGCAACCCCCAGAAGCTTTGACTTCTCTGGGGCTTGACTCAAGATGCTAGATGACACAACTCCAGAATATAGGAGAGTTGGTATGGTATTGGATAAACTTACTTCTGTAAGTTTTCTCTGGGAAATGGAAGTAAGAGAGGCAAAAATATTTTGCACGTCTTTCACATCTATTCCAATTAAAGGTTCTGAGATTCAGTGGTTTTAAAAGTCCTGTCTGAATATGTACCAGTAAGAGGTAGCAACTAATAACATTATTATGTAGTTGTAACAAACTTGGTAATGCATCTACTTTAGTTTCTTTTCTTCAGTTTTTCTTCACCTCATTTTTTCTCTCACTTCTTCTTCCCTGGGAACCTCCTTTTTCCCACCTCAATAAGAGATTAACATGAAAGGCTTTTGTCTCTTGATCTTTTTTTCTAGGGATGGTGAGAAAGATGTATCAATCATAACCTGTTTTCATAACTTCACATTCTCTCTACCATTTCACTTTTATATGATATTTTGACAAGTAACAAATACATAAATAAATATTTGAGGGAAAATGAGCTTATACAGAAAATACTACAGCTCTTCACAGCAGCATATGTTGCTGCTCTATTAATTTCAGTGGTTAACTACTGCAGAGTGAGCCTCCAACAGAGCATTACCTGGCAACAGCTAAAAATGTAAGCACATTAGTAATTGCAGCATTATTTTCTCTAGCCAATCAGAAACAAAATAATCATATGCTATCTGTAACTAAGCTGCCCTGGGAAATGTTATTTGGCTGAAAGTAAGGTAACTATTTGCTTGTTTCAGGATGAAGCATTTCCTCTGACACATTTGAAAAAGAATGTTAATAATAAAGCATAGTAAACTAATCTTCTATTTGTGCCATGTGGATAGGAATTCTGTTAACTTAAAAGGATAAATTTCTTTCTTTTCCCAAACCTGAATTCTCAGTCTAATGAAGTAAGTATGCAGTTTTTGGCCCAATATCTCTCCTATATAAAAGACCAATGGAATTTTCTGTATGTATGGAGAGCTCCTATTCCACCTTCAAAAAAAATCTCTACAGAACCTCACATTTTGTTATCAAAATCCAGGAAGAAAAGTTAAAAGTTTTAGAATGTAGACTCAAAGCACAGAAATTTTTAATGTGTATAGAAATTTGGTAACATTATAAATGAACACTTAAAATATATTATGATTATGCTCTGTGTGATATATCTCCCATGTCTAAGGTGCTTGCATTCTAACAGTTTAAATTTGGAAACTTATGTACTGATTACTCAACATGATAAACAGAGACTGAACTTTTAAAATCTTAATGATATTATCTGGACATATATTGATTGTTTATTGTGCTAAATTCTTTATGTGAAATATCTCACTGAGTATTTCCAAGGATATATATATGAGAGATGATATCATTATCTCTACATTATAAATAAAGTATCTGACACTATAGAGTTTTGTTGCTTACATAAACTTTGTATAAAGTGACAGCACTGGGACTCAATCTCAATGTTATGGGACTCCAGAATTGATATTCTCTGAATTGTATTTACAGTAAAATTGTTAATAATCACTTTTACTTACTAAATGAGGGAACCCTGGGGCATTCTTTCTCTCCTTTTTCTATACTGCCCTTTTAGATTTTGTCTTCCTAGGAACTCCCTAGTTCCTCAGTGGTAGCAGTTCTTTGACTCCCAGTATTATCATTAATTCACTGATCTTAAAACCTTTTGATTGGATTTTATCCTTCATTTCTGAGATAATAATCTATGATCCATTAGTACAATCAATGCTTCCTATATTCCATCAATACAATTTCCTCATTCTCCCACCAACTTTTTGGTAAAGTCACAACCCCAGTTAATTCAATTTTCTATGTTTTCTTTATCATTGGAAGGTTTAAGCACAAGTCATTTTAGATTATTGCATTTCATGTCTGTGTCCACAGACTTTCAGTATGGTCATGACAATCCTAAAATAATTTTCTGCACGCTTTAAACTCCTATAAAAGATCATCTCATATCTTCTCATCTTAAGCTTCTAAAATTTGTTTTTATTCTCAGCTGATAATATTGCATAATTTACTGCCAAAAACAAAAACAATAAAAAGATACATTGTTAAGAGGAAGACAGGATAAGTTACAGGCTAGGAGAACATAGTTGCAAAACACCTATCAGACAAAACTAGAATGGAGAATATACAAAGAGATTTTAAACATAAAAAGTACAAAAATAATTCAATTAGAAAGTGGGCAAAAGACCTGTACAGACACTTTATTAAAGAAGATATACAGGTGGTAAATAAGCACATGAAAATATGTTCAACATCATTACTCATCAGGAAAATGCAAATAAAACCAAAAGATATTACTGTTCACCCATCAGAATGATTAAAATACAAAATAGTGACAATACCAAATATTGGTGAGGATATGGAGAAACTGGATCACCTACACATTATTGGGTGGCGTGGAGCAAATGTAAAATGGCCTAAATATCTGGAAACTATTTTGGCAGTTTCTTATAAAACTAGCCACATAATTACCATATAGACTAGCCATTTCACTCTTGGGCATTTATCCCAGAGAAATGTATTTCCATCTAAAAACTTAGAGAAGAATATCCATAGCATCATTATTGTAATAGCCCCACCTGGAAACAGTCAAGATGTCCTTCAACAGATAAATGGTTAAGCAAGCTGTGGTATATCCATACCACAGAATGCTATTCATCAATAAAAGAAACAGGCTATTGATAGACACAACACAGATGATTCTCTAGGAAATTATTTTGATGAAAAATCTAATATCCAGAAGACTGCATGCTGTACGATTCCATTTATGTAACATTCTTGAAATGACAAAGATACAGAAATGGAGAATACATTATTGCTTGCTAGGTGTTAATAAGGAGAGGGACTGGAGGAAAATGGAGTGACTATCAATGGGCAACATAAGGAATCCTTATGGACATGAAGATATCTTTTATTTTGGCTATGTCGTGTTATATATTGAAGTATAATTCTACATGATATTCTCATTGGAGGAGACTGGCTAAAGGATACATAGGATTTCTCAATATTATTCCCTACCACTGATTGTGGTTCTAGTTATTTCACAATAAAAACTTTAAAAAATAAACAAAAGGTAAAACCACAGCAAATGAAAACCTTTCTTGACCTCAAATTTTCCTCCAGCCTCTGCTTTATTTCTCAATTCTCCTTCATAATAATTTAAAAGGTTTGTTAAAGGCTTGTTTACAAAGAACAATTCTTGTTTGTGCTTCTAACCTTTCTCATTAACATTCAAATCTTCAGCGTATGGCTATGGCTACTTCCTCGGTCTGGAAGCCTGAGAAAAGATTAATCTAGTTTAGGAACATGTGGTATGAGTGCTAAGTAGACATTCAATTGTGTGGCTTTTTATTTAACCTTAGTATAACTTTGCTTAGGTTATCTCAATTTCACAATTATTTATATTTGAATTAGATGATTCTTTATTGTGGAGAGCTGTCCTATGCTAGGCTATCATTGGCAGTCTCCCTGGCCTGTAATCACTGAGTATCAGTAGAACTCCCCCAACCCATTGTTAAATAAAAAAAAAGTCTCCAGATATATCTGCATGGCTCCTAGGGGATAAAATCACCCCAGTTGAGAATCACTGCTTATCCTGACATAAAATTAATGAAGTGAGATAAACATAACTATATAATATTACATTCTTAAAACCTAATGTGATTATAATTTATGAATAGTAGTCAGGAATAAAATGAGATTTAAACTGCTCTATAGTTTTTGTATTTTTATACATATGCAAAAATATATTTAATCTATAAATCTATTAGTATTATATTAAAATTTAAATGTGCTAAAAAAATTATCAGCCTAGGTGATACAAAAAGCCTAATTATAAATACAGGCTGTAAGTGTACTAAGCAAGATGCAAATGAAAACATTTGTAAAAGCCAAAATATTGTCAATAAAAAGTAATTAAAAATATGTGTGATTATTTACATTAATATCAATCAAAATACATGTCAAGTCAAAAAGTAGTAATTGAAGTCAATGTATTATATATTTATGTATCTATGTATCTATCTATCTTCATTACAGGCACATAAAAGGCCCTACTATTTGGACAGATAACAGTCACTGGAAATTTCTGCATCACGAAAGTACTCTTTCTCTACACACACACACACACACGGAAAATTTGGAAAATTACAAGAAAATAATTGACAATTCCAAATCCACAGAGTGGGGAGCTTTACATACCTCTAACAGAACAAATAGAAAAAAAAAATATCTATACTTATACCTATCTCTGTCTCAGATATATAGATGATTTAAATGAGCTTAAGAAACATGGCCTAAACATGAACAAACATGACATGTAGAACACTATACTCAATAAGCATGGGGCACACATTCTTTTTTTTGAAGTCTAAACAAAATATTTATGAAATTCGATATATACTGAGCTATACAGTTTTAAGAACATCTCAATAAATTTCAAATCACTGAAATATAAGTTGCTTTCTGGCCAAATGAATTTATATTAGAAATCAATAAATTACTAACCTCAAATTATTCCTAATAATGTATTTGGATATTTCAAATATGCTGATAATTTATAAATAAAAAAATCATTATTCAAGGGAGAAATTAGAAACTGTTTTGAATTGGATAATAATGAAAGTGCTACATAGAATCATTTCTAGCATCCAATAGTATTTAATAGAAAATTTATAGCATGAAGTGCTTATATTGTAGAAGAAAAGCTAAATCTAATGATCAAGCGTTCATCCCAAGAAGTCTACAAAGTAATACCAAAATAAACTCTCAAATAGAAGTAAATAATTCATATAGATGAGCTAAATTGTTTTAAATGAGATAATTTTTTAAAAGATGAAATATGCATTGAAGAAAAATATTGCTTAAAAGAAATAATATATGGAACTGATGAGTTATTGAACACTACAACTGAAACTAATGATATACTATATGTTAGCTAATTGAATTTAAATACAAAATTAATTTAAAAAAGTCAAATAAAAATAAATAATAAAAGGCTGGAAGGATTAAAAATGATTAAAAATGAATGTATAAAAAACCCATAAAATAATTTAGACAGTATTATGAATATAAGGGGGAAATGTATAAGTGATGATGAAAGAAGTTATACCTTGGAAGGAGGATAAGGGTTTCTTTCTCTTTTTTAAAAATGTTATTTATTTATTCATTCATAGAGACACACAGAGAGAGAGAGAGGCAGAGACACAGGCAGGGGGAGAAGCAGGCTCCGTGCAGGGAGCCGGATGTGGGATTTATTCCCGGGTCTCCAGGATCTCACCGCGGGCTGCAGGCGGCGCTAAACTGCTGCACCACCTGCCAATAGGGGTTTCTTAATAAGAAGGGACTCACTAGACCAGAGTAGTGGTTATATAGTCTTTACACTTACTACTATGCTGTACAATCATATTTAATGAAGCTTTTATCTTGCTTATTATATTTTTAATCAGAATATAGGTAAAATAGTTTTAAAATAGATCTATAGTTACAAGCAAAATGTCTATTAATAGTTTATAGGCATTTTAAAACACATTGTAACTCTATACCCAGAAAGGCCCTACCTTCTAAGAGAATTCTAAATTTAATCTTATTCAGAATGAAATTATTTATAATTAATAAGATAAAGAATTTCATTACAAAATTTAAATGTTAAAAATAATTATGATGGTTTATTTTTTTTAATTTTATGATGGTTTAAATGCAGAAATTTACACACCATGGCAATGGTCAAGGATTATTTTAGGAATTACTAATGCCCTATCCACATAGTTATCAGAGATTTCACTTATATCACAGTAGCCTCAAATTTTAGGATGAGAGGTATATTATTATCTACTTAATATAGATTATCCACGTGAGATAACTTAGAATTAAAACTTTAATAGCTTACTCACTTTCATTAGTAAGTAGGAAACCAAAGTCTATTTTTCCTAAAGCCAGGATTACACTTCATGAATTATGCTGTTTACAGATAAGTTTTAATGAATTACTTAACAGTTATACTTCCAAATCATTTTTTTAAAGTAGCATATGCCTGATAACAAAACTTAACAAAGACAGTGCCTTGAAAGAATACTGTCTTTTTAATATCCTGATTATGGTTTGTAAAGTTAACTTTCTATAATCACGTTGAAGTTAGTTATAGTCACATTAAAGTTAGTTATAATCACAAAAAAACAAAAGGTAACTTCAGTAAATATTAGAATTGAAAGATGTACAGTATACTATTCTTTCTACCTACACTTCTTTTGTTTCCAGGAAATATTTCTAGTGTTTTTGTAAAGGTGTGATCATGAAATTAAGAACCAATTTAAATATAAATGAATTTAATATAAACATAAATATGCAAAGTGACTTATAAATTGCATGAGGCAAAGTACTTCCTATACTTGAAAGACCTCAATACAGTTTCAAACGTGCCTATCACAAAATTTTATGACATAGTACTTAGGTTACACTGTGGCTAGAAGGATGCAGTAAATATGTGTAATTTCAACTTTCTTATACTGTAATGTTTTGTTTGTTGCTCTTAAATAATTAACTATATATACAGCAGTAAATAAGGCAGACTGAAGAAAGTAAATGTATATAAACATATTTAGCATACAAATAATTTCTGAAAATATGACTGACAATGCCAAATTTGCTTCATGGCCCTGCAATCAACTTTACCTACTACATTCTAGTGAGTCCTGTATAGAAACTCATGATCTCTCATTTGTAGGGCCACAATTAGCAAAATAGTGGACAGTTGCTTATCAAATAAAAATAAAAATTTTCCTTAAATATAAATTATAAAAGGCATTGGTATATTTCTTGAAATACACAAAATACTCATTCTTTAATAATACAAATACTTTTAATTTTTTTCTTTTTTGTAAATTACAAAAGATGTGTTTCTTTCTTTAAAAGAATAATAATATAACTTAGTGTTTGAAGATATGCATATTCAAAGACTTTCTGAGAAGTAGAATAGCCACTTTTTATTGATTTCAAATTTCAGAGAAAGATCTTTTCAGATATAAATTATTTTGCCTTTCTTAATAGATAAAAATACTTTTACTTCTACTTAAATCTGGAAATGAGAGGCAAAAGATTAAAATTAAGGAAGCTCTTTTTCTGGAGTTCTGAAAGTCTCAGAGAGAACTAGCCATTACAATGGGTTAAAATGTGTTTTGAAAGAAAGATAAATGAGTAATAGTGATAAAAATCTCTCTCTCTCTCTCTCTCTCTCTCTTTCTCTCTTTTTTTGTCAAAGGCTAAAAGAGACAAATCAATTAGATTCATGAAATGATAAGGTTAATGTTCAAACCAATGTACTTAATGCCACTAGCTTGTATGAATAGCATTCATTTTATGTTCCTGATTGCCCTTTTAAATGAATGCCAGAGAATGGATCTCTAATATGCCAAGGTTTTGCCCTATACTTCAGGGACTAAAAATCTCTTTAATTCAAGAACCAAGCAATTCCATTAAAATTCTATACTTGCCAAAAGATTTTGATTAACATTTGACATCAATTTTGAGCTCTGGAGCATTTTAGTAGAGGTTACAAAGGATTTAACATCTTGGAACATACACTTAAGTGTATTACCTTAGAAGGCATGGGGACCTTGTAGTAGGAAGTTATATTTTGAAATATTAATTTGATTCCGTGCCTTGGAAGCAGTGTTAGAAAGGCTTACTAATAAGAGAGGATAGGAGGGTCAAATAAGATGCATTTCCTCTCCTAGTATATTATTTAATTACTATCATTGAGTTGCCCAACTCACTGGATAACAATCAAATCCATCTATCTAATTGTAGCTATTTGATGTGATTTGTAGTTTGGCATTAAAATTCAAAATTGGGCAATATATTCTCATTTGTCTCTGTCTCTATAAAAATGTATTACCTATTAAAGATTCTAGATGCATTTTCTATTTGTAGCCATATTTCTAACTAAATAGAATCATTTTCATTAACAATTCACTGAGCTGATATTCTTTTATTTGCAAGAGTTAATGAATGAGCTCATAAAAATAATTCTGGTCAAAAATAACTAAGTTTAATAAAATGCATCTAAACTGCTTCAGGTAAAAAATGTCTGAGTTTATATTCATTCATTGATTATTAGAATTAATGTGACTTATCCCTTGCTGTCAAAATTATAAATCTCTTACGTATCAAACACATTGAAAATTGGGATGGGAAGGGGCAAGATAATCTTTGCCCCTCCAAAAAAATCAAAAATAGAAGAAAATAAAATAACTCATGAGGAAGGGAAACATTTTTGCATCTACCTTACCATTTAAAATATTTATTTAGGGATCCCTGGGTGGCGCAGCGGTTTAGCACCTGCCTTTGGCCCAGGGCGCGATCCTGGAGACCCAGGATCGAATCCCACGTCGGGCTCCCGGTGCATGGAGCCTGCTTCTCCCTCTGCCTGTGTCTCTGCCTCTCTCTCTCACTGTGTGCCTATCATAAATAAATAATAAAAAAAAAAAAAATTTAAAATATTTATTTATATGGTAAAACATTAACATGATACAAAAAGTATACCTTCAAACTAAGTCTTTATGTCTCTGTGTTTACCAGTCACTTATCTTCCTCCTCTGAAAGTAAATTATTAATATATTACCATTTATTTTATTGCCACCACAATGAAATAGGTATAAATCTAGCAACATGTATAAGATTTATATGAGTAAAACTATAAAACTCTGACATAAGAAGTCAAAGAACTAAATAAATGGAGACATAGTCCATGCTTATCGATATGGAGCCTAAATATTGTCAAGATGTCAGTCCTTCCCAAAATAATCTTCAGATTCGAGGCAATCACAAGCAAGTTCCCAGCAAGTTATCTTGTAGGTATTGGTAAGTGACTCTAACATTAAATGAAGAAGCCAAAGACTCCAATAGCCAACCACAATATTGAAAGGAAAGAACAAAGTTGGAATACTAACACTAACCAACTTTGACTTACTGTAAATCTATGGTAATCAAGACAGTGTAGTTTTAGCAAAGTAACAAATAGATCAATGGAAAAAGACAGAGTACCCAGAATAGACCCATGTGAATACATTCAAATGATCTCTGACAAAGGAATAAGGAAATAAAATGGAGCAAAGATAGTCTTCTCAACAAGTGGTGTTGGAAAAAAAACTTGCAAAAAAGTGAATCAAAACAAGACCTTACACTTTTCAAAAAAAAAAAAAAATCAAAATAGATCAAAGACCTATGTTAAAATACTAAACTATAAAACTTCTATAAAACATGGATGACATTGGCTATGATGACTTTTTAGAAACAACACCAAAGGCACAATTTGTGAATGAAATAATTGGTAAACTAAACATCATTAAAACTAAAACCATCTAGGGATGCCTGGGTGGCTCAGCCAGTTAAATGTCTGCCTGCAGCTCAGATCATGACCTCAGAGTCCTGGGATCCAGCCCCACATTGAGTTCTCTGCTCAGCAGGGAGTCTACTTCTCCCTCTCTCTCTGCCTCTCCCAAAAGCTGCTTGTGCTCTCTCTCTCTCTCTCTCTCTCTTTCTCTCTCAAAAATAAAGTCTAAAAAATTAAAAGTTATCTGGGCTGTGAAACAGAATGTAAAGAGGTTGAGGGGACAAGCCACAGACTAGGAAAAAATATCTGTCAAACATGTATAATAATGGGTTGTTATTCAACATATAAAAGAACTCTTCAAACCCAATGATGAGAGAATAGTTAAAAGTCCCGAACAAACACCTCAACAAAGAAGATATTTAGATGACAAATAATCACATGAAAAATGTAAAATACTGTATGTTATTAGGGGAGTGAAAATTAAAACAACAATGGGATACCTTTACATGCCTTTTAGAATGTCTAAAATACTAACAACACCAAATGCTAGTGAGGATGTGGAACAATAGGAACTCTCATTCATTGCTAGTGGAAATGCAAAATGGTATAGCCTCTATGGAATATAGTTTAGCAGTTTTTAGAAAATTAAACATACCATACAATCAAGCAATTATGCTCCGTGGTATTTATCCAAAGGAGTTGAAATCTGTGCCTCCACAAAAACCTGCAGGTAGATATATACAGCAACTTTATTTATAATTCTCAGAACTTGGAAGCAAAAACATGTCTTTTGTAGGCAAATAACCTGTGGTACACCATGAAGCCTTATTCAGTACTAAAAATGAATAAATTATCAAGCCATGAAAAGACATGAAGGAACTTAAATGCATATTACTAAGGAAAATAAGCTAATCTAAACGGGCTACATACTATATAATTCCAACTATTTGACATTCTAGAAAAGATAAAACTATGGCGACTGGAAAAGAAAAAAAAAAAAAAAGATCAGTGGTTGCCAGGGACTAGGATGAGTAAAGGAACTAGGATAAATAGAGAACAGAGGACGTTTATGTCATTGACACTATCCAGTATTAGACTACAAGGCTAGATACATACATTTGTCAAAACCTATATAATGTACAACTCCAAGAATAACCTTAATACAAACTATGAACTTTGGGTGATTATGATATGTCACTGTAGGTTCACCGATCATAACAAAGGAACCACTGCAGTTCAGGATGTCAATAGTGGGGGAGTTTAGGCTTGTGTGGGGACAGTGGGATATATGGAACTTTCTCTACACCAAGAGAGAAACTTGAATAAAAGGAAACTTTTATACACCAAGGGACATAATCAACAGAGTGGGAAAGGGAAACCACAGAATGGGAGACAATATGCTTATGATAACATGTCTTATAAGTGGTTAACTTATAGAATATATAAACAACTCTTATAACTCAATGAAAAATAAAATAATCTCTTTTAACATTGTGCAAAAACTTGAATAAACATTCCTCCAAAGAGAATATACAAATGGTCAATAAACATATGAGAAGATGCTTAACATCACTAATCATCCGAGAAATGCAGGTCAAAATCACAAAATGCAGGTAAGATATCACCTCACACTCTGTAGGATGGCTACCAAAATATATATATATATATATAAGACAAAACAAAACAAAGAAATAAAATAGGAAGTGTTGGTTGAGATTTGGAGTAATTGGAACCCTTGGACACTATTAGTGGGAGTGTAGAATGAAACCACTACAGAAAACAGTATGGTGGTTCCTCAAAAATTAAAAATGGTTACCAAATGATCCAACAATCCCACTTCTGTATATACATCTTAAATAACTAAAAGCATGGTCTTTAAGAAATATCTACTCACTCACATTCACAGAAGCATTATTCACAATAGTCAATAGGTGTAAGCAATCCAAATGCCCATTGGCAGATGAAGGGATAAAGATTATACAGTAAATATGTACAATGGAAAAATACTCACCACATCTATGCTCAAACCAGTACTGTCCTCAATAGCCAAGAGGTAAAATCAACCCCAAATCCATCAACAAATGAATGGATATACAAATGTGGTATTCCATTATATATGGAATATTATTAAGCCTTAAAAAGGGAGGAAATAGTGTCACATGCTAAAATGTGAATGAACCTTCAGAACAGTATGCTAAGTGAAACAAACGTTAAAGCAAACACTGCCTGATTCCACTTATACGAAATATCTAATGTAGGCAAATTCTTAGGGATAGTAAGGAGAAAGGTGTTTACCAAGGGCTTATGGGAGGGGAGAGTGGGGAGTTATTAATTTGGTATAGACTTTCCATTTTACAAGATGAAAAAATGCTAGTGATCCGTGGATCTAAGGGCAATGTGGATGTCCTTAACATCTACTGAATTATACACTTCAACAGTGGTTGGATAGTAAAAAATTTTTAAAGTATCCTTTATTTCATACAATTTAGAGTATTACATTATATAGATATACCATAATATATTTAACTAGTGCTTTATTGGTGGACACTTAAATTGATTTCTAAAAATATTCCTGTAAAAAACTGTGCTGTGATATATATGTTCTTGGGTATTCTCATATTTAGAAGTTATAAGAGAAGGAGAAAACTGCAAAAAGATTGAGTAGCAGGAGCTATAAAGTAAACAGATAAAATGAGAGATGGTGTCATTGAAGCAAAGAACATACAGTAATTCAGGAAGGAGAAAGTGAATAACTGTAAATTTTTGCTTTTTTAGTTTAAATAAAATGAGAAACCAGAATTGAGCACTTAATTTGGCAAGACTGAATCTTTAAGAATGTCATTTCAGAAGGGTAGAGGGTATGAAAATCTTATTAGAGAGAGATCAATGTTAATGCAGAAATATTCAATATATGGCACTAGTGAACTACTAAAGAGGCAGAAATATTCAATATATGACACTAGTCAGTCCTGTGGTCACCAAATATTTGGGCCTCTGTCCCTCCTGTAGGCAAAATCAATCACATTCGTTTTCCAAAGGCAAAGTTCAAAAATCCAATTCAGTCTCAATATGGTCTCAAATTCCAGGATTTCTACATAAAGTAATATCTACATAAGGAATTATTAATTCATTGTGTCTTTTCATCATATCTTGATGTTATTCCTCTGAACAGTAAAAATAATGTTTTGTTCTCAAAATATGCCAACATATTATCACTGGGCAAGGAAAGAAATTAATAAATCTATTTGTTAGGGTTAGTAGAAGAGACCCACAGAAATCACTGTACAAAAGCTGTTCTATAATCCAAAGTGCAGAATTTTTAAGGTCCTCTGTCCCACTAATGGATAGTATGCTTTGATTAGGCTCTAATTTTATTCCCTTAGATGGATCGCCATGCCTATTTATTATTCTTTGTAAACCTAGCCTTTGGAAATTTCTTCCAGTTGCCATGTTCTTTTGGTCCACAAACAAAATAGTTACTTGAAAATATGCCTTACCTGGTTCTAAGAAGATTTGTTAGCCTTTGGTCTCAGGGAATTTCCCTTTGTCAATACAACTCTCTTAAGAAAATAGTGAACTTTTTATCCCTTGATTCCAGAATTATAGGCCATTGGATTTTTTAAACAAAGCTAAATTTTAATTGGTCTTTATCATTCTAAATTTTTATTTTATACTAGTTGGAACTTCATAATTTTTTCCTTCCAAATAAATATCCAGTTTAAATGCTGGTCAAATAATACATGTATATATATAAATTTATAAGAAAATGTCATACTCTTATGAAGGCATTATACAAAGCCTTCAACGATTTATGTCTCCACTATTTTCTGGCTTATGTAGGTTCTAATGAGAGGACTGCTGCACTTCTTATCTATGTTCTTCTGTTACATGTCTTAGTTCTTTGGCTGATTTAAGATATTTTTTGCTCACTGGTTTCAGCAATCTGGTGATTACATGCTTTGTTGTAATTTTCTTAAAATGTTCTGCTTACATTTATTGTGCTTTTTTGAGCTTTGTTTATAGTTTTCATTGCATTCTTTACCCTCCTATTACCAGTTTTTATCCCAGGGCTCTGATTATACATATTTAACACTAGATTATATAGCCACACCTTTTCATGTTTTCAATCTTTATTCCTTTCTGTGCTGCATTTTAAAGTTTCTATTGCTAGTTTTTTTACTCGCTCTTACTTTGCAGTCTAAGATTTACTTTACCCAATACAGTATTCTCAATTCTACAGGTACCATTTTGGTCTTTTCTAAAAATTATTATTTTTCCTTTCATCTGTTTATGCTTTCCTCTAACATCTTGAACATATAATGCAAATTCATGCTAACATTTAACATTCTTGTTTGCTAATTCCATCATCTCTGTTGTCTTGGCTCTATTTTTATTGAATGAGTTTTCTCTTCATTATGAACGACATTGATCTGCTTCTTTTCATGGCTGATAATTTTTGATAGGCTGCTGTACATTATGTTAACCGACCTTTGGGTTTACAAATTCTATTTTCAGCTAGTTCTTACCTGCTATTATACCTATCCACTGAATTTTTAATGTTGACTATTGAATTTTCATTCATAAAACATTCAATCATTCTTTTTCTAATTAACTCTGTGACTTTTTGTAATAACCTTTCCAGCTCATCTTTCTTAATACATGGTAAATATATGCACTTTATAGTTTGTATTTGATATTCAACAACTGTAGAACTATGTGAGTTCCCCCAACCCACACCCTGCAGCCCATCATTTCTGGTAGTCTTGCTCATGAAGAAGAGAGTCTCAGCATAACTTTTTGTATTTTGCCATGTGATTTCCTAAAATATATATATTTTAAGATTTTATTTATTTATCCATGAAAGACACAGAGAGAGAGGCAGAGACATAGGCAAGAAGCAAGCTCCCTGTCAGGAGCCTGATGTGAAACTAAATCCCAGAACCCTGGGGTCATGACCTGACACTCAACCACTTAGCCATGCAGGCATCTCCCTAAAATATTTTAATAAAAATTTATAGATATTAATTATGGTATATTATTCCAGAGAGTTTCTGAGTATATATCAGTTTACCAGGGATAGTTTCCTGAGTATAATTCTGTTTTAGAACAATGACAAAGCTCTTTTGAAGCTTTAGATTCTCTGGATGACTCAGGTAATGAAAAGGGTGGTGGCTCTCCAGAATTGGTACATTTCCAATTCTTCAATTCTCAATTTGAAGATGTAGCCCTTCTTATAGGGAAGAGTTTCCTTTTAGAATCCTTCATTCATCCTGAGTTATGGAATCATTAAAAACAAAAATTAAATTTCTTCTTACTGACAACACACTCAGAGAAAAAGCATGTACTAGGCTTTTTTCTTCTTTGAATTATGTTTTCCCTTTAGTTTTAGCCTGAAAATGCCTTTAGTTGGGCTCTTGGATGGTTTTAAGAAGAAGTTTGTTAATATATATAAAATCTCAAGTTTTTATAGTATTTTTCAAGAGGGTATATGGTCTGAAATAATTATCCTTTTGTTTTTGGAAGCGAGGAGTCTACAACTTATTTTTTCTACTTATTCTTTGTGACATCTATATCTTTGAAATATTTTAGGATTTGGTGACCTTTTAACTCTTTTAATGTAAATAAAGTTCAATTGATTATAATTTGACTTTTAGAATATGGTGATAAAAAGGAATTATGTGTAGGTTTATAAAGAAGATAACAAATAGTTAACATTTCTTTGCATAAAACATTTGACAACAGCCAAGAAGAGGTAGGTGTTAACTTTCTTGAAAATACTATAATCTTAAAAGTTTTGTGTTTTGATATAGACAATTTTAGGCCTAGTTAGAGGCTGTTCCTATAGATGGCCACACTGAACCCAGTAATGCCTAGAATTTTCAAGAAATGGAACATTCAAGATTTCTGCAAAGAATTGCACCACATATTACTTAATTACTGTAGGGCAGGATATTTTTGTTAACAAGAATTTGATCCCATGGCACAGTGATGGTTCAGATACACATAAAGCCATCATGTAGACTCAAAATCTATAAATGGTAAAAACAGAGAAAGAACCACAGGAATTACATTAAGCTGAGCAGCAAAGCCTGTATTTTGGAGACAATACAGACATAAAAGATTCTGTGTTGATCATCCCCAAAGCTAGTCCTGTTTTTTAATTCCTATGAGCTATGATATATAGAAAAGATTTATATAACTTTACTAGGGAAACTCCTTCATGAAGAGTAGAAGAGTCTTTCCTGTTGGCAACACAAAATGATCTGATAGAGGTTAATAACAACATACACACAACAGGAGAGAAATATAGTGACTAATATTAATTAAATATGATAATACAAGCAGTAAACACCAAAGCATATAGCATTAATACTTACCGGTCTCTACTGATGTACAAGAACTCCATCAATCTTTTCATCAATTCCAACAGGGTATAATTACAGTTAGAGGATCAGGATAAAATGATTGAGCATCTTGATAGAACACAGTTATAATCTTGACCTTTGGAGGATTGCTGTAAATATGATTTATTTGTATTTAGCATTTGGTGAGACCATTCGTGACATGGAGAAAAACATATTCATATAAATTATGTCATTCAACAAAGATATTAAAAAAGAGCTTTGATCAAATTTATATGTGTATATAAAATGTAACCTGATATTGCTGAACCAAATCTAGCCAATTTAAAAAGAATGAAATGGAAATAAAATAAATGTCAAATAAATAAAAAAAATACATGTGAATTTATTGTATTAGTAAAGGAGGGTCAATGTATTGCTTAATGAGCCTGATGCCTACAATTATTCCCAGATAATAAGAGAGGTGTTAGAGACACATTAACTCTTTCAAACCACTAACCACCTAATTTGCAATTGGGGAATATCTCACAAAAGATATAACAGAAGCTGTTAAATGTTTTTAGATATTTATTGAAATTCGCACTATAAAACTTAATGGAAAGGCTTTTGTACAGTTTATAGATGATTATTACAAAGCAAATAAATATAAACTTTTTTATAAACTCTTCATGAAGAGTGAAGGAGTTTCAGTTTTAGTACATAAATAGAATGTTTTCTTCAAGATAAAGGGAGACTTTTAGGCTCTATGGTACTTCAAGTAAGCAGACATTTTACTTTATGATCATTTTAATTCTCAAAATTTCAGTTGGTTTTTCTTTCCTTACCTCAACTGCATTTCAAAGAATCATTTGTATTTGATAGCATTAAATTACTTGAGCTGAACAGTGAGTTTTCCAGGAGAATATTAAATATACTGCTAAGATTTACTTAGGTATTAATGAGAATGCATATTTTTACAAGGACTATATATAAAGAATAGTCAAGGGGTGTTTTGGTGATTCAGTCGGTTGAGTGTCTGCCTTTGGCTCAGGTATGATCTCAGGGTCATGGGATAGAATGCTATGTCAGGCTCCTTACTCAACAGGAGTCTGCTTCTCCCTCTCCCTCTCCTCCTCCCTCTTACTCATACTCTGTCTCTGTCTCTCTCTCAAATAAATAAATAAAATCTTTATTTTAAAAAACAGTCAAATGTTAAGAATTCTGTGTGTTTAGCGCTGTTATGCCATTATATTTTCTAATGACAAAGAATAATATACCAAAGTGGGGTGGTTGGGTGGCTTAGTCGGTTAAGCATCTGACTCTTGGTTTGAGCTCTGGTCATGATCTCATGAGTCTTGGTCATGAGATTGAGCCCTGCATGGAGCTCTACACTCAACAAGGAGTCTATTTGAAGGTTCTCTTCCCCTGCCCCTCCTTATGCTCTCTCTTTCTCAGGTAAATAAATATATCTTTAAAAAAAGAATAGTGTAACAAACAAAAATAAGGGATTTAGTTATTTCTATTGTTTTTCTCAATGTTAATCTTTTGTTATTATTATAAAGGTCTGCGATTACTTTTAGGACTGAATATAAGCTAGAAATAACACAGGGGTGCTTTTAGTTTTGGTATAGAAAGATGCCTATTAAAAGATGAACTTAAAAAAAATAAATAAAAATAAAAGATGAACTTGTTTTCAACCAAAAAATTTCATACAATATCTCCGTTTCTTTTTAGGTTTGAACTACCATAAGCAATATATTTTTAAATGCCTTAAAAAATGCTTTATTAATATTCTGTCAGTAGAGCAAACCATTTTTATTTATTCTAATTTATTCAATATTTATTTTGAAAATTTAAGAAAGCCTTGGAATTTACTTAAGCAGATCTACTACCGCTTCATATTTACTGAGGCTTTAAAATATAATTTGAATTGGATGGATTCTCCTCTATAAAAAAAAATATGTTTTAGCTGCTCAAATATTTTTGAATAAGATAAACACTGTCTGATATGCAATGAAAATTAAAATATTGGGTGACTTCTAGTGCCTATCCCTGTGCTGTGGATGTCTGAGAACTCTTATGGTCACTTGATGGATATGAAAAACATATTTGATTATAAAATGTGTAGTATAGTGGCTAAGAGTAAAAGTTCTAAAGCGAAAAAGATTAGAAGCTGAGCCTCTCCCTGTAGTCCTTACTAGTACTTTGACCTTACGAAAATTACATCTCTAAGTCTCTGTTGTCACTCAGAAATGCTACCAGTATCTTTCTCTTAGGGTTACTGTCACGATTAAAATAGAATTAAATGAGTCAATCAAAGAAGGACAAACATTATATGTTCTCATTCATTTGGGGAATATAAATAATAGTGAAAGGGAATAGAAGGGAAGGGAGGAGAAATGGATAGGAAATATCAGAGAGGGAGACAGAACATAAAGACTCCTAACTCTGGGAAACGAACTAGGGGTGGTGGGAGGGGAGGAGGGGGGGGTAGGGGTGATTGGGTGATGGGCACTGGCGGGGGCACTTGATGGGATGAGCACTGGGTGTTATTCTGTATGTTGGCAAATTGAACACCAATAAAAAATAAATTTATTATTTAAAAAAAAGAATTTATGTTAATAAGCCTAAAAGTTATGCACAGTTCTTAGCACAAATTGAGTGCTAAGAAATAGTCATTATTTGTATTACAAAATTATCTCCCTATTTTTTTTCCACTGGAAATGTGGTATTGATGAATGTACATAGAAATATATAACTTAGAAAACAAGGTAAATCTCTTTTTTAACATAACTATTTACTTAATAATAACCAAAATAATTAAGGTCCAATTGGATAGAAAACTGTGTCATCCTTAGACAAGATTAACTCTACCTTCAAGAGTTAATTTTGAAGCATACTGTAGTTTTTCTGTATCATTCTCAACTGTCAAATTGACACTAGTTGTTATTTCTAGTGTGAAGATTAATCTGACAATGTATTCAATTATTTTGAGACAAAGATTTATAACATAAATTCAAATGTGTCCATTCCTATTTTCAAACATATGTCTCTGTATACCCATTTACTAGTTGTATGTGGCACAGATACATAGATATTAGACATTAACTTTTTTCCAACAGTTAAAGGTTTCATTTATTTTTTGAGTATAGAACTCCTGTTACAGTGAAATATAATATAAAGGTAAATTTCTGGACATTGAGCTTATTTGACTTCTTGAGCTTTATATTTTAGTCATTTAGAAGTTTGTATCTTTATTTAACATTATAGCCCTTTTTAGCAAATGACAAAGAGAATGGAACATCAATTGTCTTTTTTCTTATTCTTATTACATCAAATAACTTATTAAATCCAAGCACTGTCTGGCCACACTGTACCGTGCCTGTCTCTTCAAAACTAACTTTAATTAATGCACTGGATATATTTCAAGTGATTAAAAAACACAGATATAAATTGTTTGGGTATTGGATTTAAAAAATTTAGCTGAGCAGAGAAAAGAAAAAAAGAAATGAAAGACAACCATATCAAGTAAAGAAACAGTCTTTTGTAACTATGAATTGATGAGTTTGGAACTATTCATTGACTGATATTTTTCTAAACATATTTAAGCAATTAGAATAAATTCAATATTTCAATTGAAAATAATCATCTAAAGATTATTCCTCCTTTTCTTTTAAGGTTGTTGTTTTTGGTTAAACAGCATGTTCAATTCCTGAAAAATCCCAAATATTGCATATACAGGAAAAAAACACAACACATTCATTATAAATAAATGGCACACATTTTTTGAGAGATTATTATGTGCTAGTCACTGCATTATGTATGTTACATGATTATTTTATTTACCATTAAAATATCATGAATTGACTAATACTACCCCACTGTTACAATTACAAATTTTTAAAATAAATTCCATTTTTAGGGCAGATTTAGGTTTATAGCAGAATTGAGTGGAAAACATAGTTTCCATATCTTCAGCCCATTTTCATACATACAATCTCTTGGAATATCAACATCCCACATCAGAGTGGTATATTTGCTATAATTAATGAACCTGCATTGACACCTCAATATTGCACAAAGTTCATAGTTATGTTAGGATTTACTTTTGGCTTGTTCTGTAGGTTTTCATAAATGTGTAGGGATGTACATTCTATAATAGTAACATTATACTGAAGAATTTCACTGTCATAAAAATCCTTTATGTTCTAATTATTCATTCTTTTCTCCACACTAATTCATGGCAACCACTGTTCTTTCTTCATAGTTTTGCCTTTTCCAGAATGTCATAAGTTCAAATCATACAATATGAAGCCTTTTTAGACTGGTTTCTTTCACTTAGTAATATGCATTTTAGCTTTCTCCATGTCTTTCCATTTATTGATAGCTTATTTCTTTTAGATGCTAAATAATATTCGATAGTCTTGATATACCACAGTTTATCTATTTACCTACTGAAGAACATCTTGATGATTGCTTCTAAATTTGGGCATTATAAGTAAAGCTACTATAAATTTCCATGTGAAGGTTTTTGTGTGGACATTAAATTTTCAACTCCTTTGGGAGTGTGATTGCTATATCTTAAGATAAAAGCATATTTAGTTTTATAAGAAACAAGTTGTCTACAAAGTACCTATATCATTTTGCACTCCCACCCGCAATGAATGAGTTCCAATAACTCCACATCTTCACTGCATTTGGTGTCTTCAGTGTTTTGAATCTTATACATCCTAATAGGTTTGCAGCTATATTTCATTGTTTAATCTGCTAATGACATATGACATTTAACATATTTTTATATGCTTTCTACCTTCTGTATATCTTAAGAGAAATGTTGATTCATATTCTTAACACATTTTCAATCAGGTTGTCCATTTTCTTATTGTTGAGTTTTAAGAATTCTTCGTATATTTTGCATTGCATTTCTTAATCAGTTATATCTTTTGAAAATATAAATTCCCATTCTGTGGCTTTCCTTTTTTTTTGTTGTTGTTGTTGAACAATAAACATTAATTTCTCACAGTGCGGAGGCTGGGAAGTCTGAGATCAGGGTACTAGTATGGTTGGATTCTGAGGAGGAACTACTTCTGGTGTGGAGACTTTGGCCTTCTGCCTGTGTCCTCAAGTAAGAGAAAGCAAAAAGAGGACTAGCTCTCTTCCTCTTTTTATAACTCTAATCCCTTTGTGGGGTTCCACTTTTGTGACTAATTATCTCCCAATTACTCTACCTATAAATATCATCACAATAGTGCTTCCATATATGAATCGTGGAAGGGACACAAATATTCAGTCCAGTGTGGAGGGCTGGCAATAGCCAGGCTAAAAAAGAATAATCTGTTCTTAGATGGGCTAGAATTTTTCGGCATTGATATTATAAACAGGGCACAAGCGTGCAAAAGCACCTGGCTCTAAGAGTCCGGAACAGGCTAGGTTTGGCCACTCCCCACGGACAAAACCCAAAGACACAGAGATGAGTGGTAGTGAAATAAGAAAGGAATTCATTCCAGTGAGGACAATCCAGGAAGACAGAGGACTAATTTCTCAAAGACTGTCTCTAAACTTTCAGGTTTATGTAAGGAAAACATGGGACAAAGTTGGTTAGTGTGTACAAGTGGGCAGTGAAGGTCAGGTAGATCATTGTTCTGGTGTTGGTCATGCAGGGTCTTACTAAGGGTAATCCCTTTTGCCTGAGAGGGGTAGTTTCAGTTCCCATCACAGATACTTTGCTGGGTATTTTGCCTGAGTGAAAAGACGAGCTGAATAGAACTTAATCAATTAGAAAGTAGACTGAGGTAAAACCAGAGGTAGTTGATGTCCTCTTTCAATGTATATAAAACTCAAGGCATTTTCTAACCATCTCAAGAGTTAACTTCAGGAGAAACCCACTCCTTCCCCCTTCAGGCTATGGCTGATTTCTGATCCTGCTCTGGGCCCTAGTGTGCACACATGGTGAATATATAGGTAGAGCCTATCCCCACGGTCTACCATTGCTTTTGGAAGAAGGGGAGCTCCAAGGGATTGTCAACATGTGGCTACCTTGCTGATGGAGGAGAGACAGAATGCAGTTTAATACAAAGATTTGAAAAAAAAAAGAAAAAAAAAAGATATTTGTCTGCTTGATCTCCAGCTCTAGTGAAGATAGGAAATTAGCCCATTTCTTAGAATCTGCAAATGTCCAGGTGGAGATGCTTGGGCTGGAGGAAGGAATTTCAGACCTCCCATACAGGTTTGATGGGATTTGGCTCCTGTGAGAATGGCTCCTGAGGCAACTGCTCAGTTGAATTAATGAAATTGATGTAGAAATGCATTGTCTAGTTTGTGATCTTCTGCTATGTCTCACCTTTTCTTTTGTGATTATGTCACTGAATAGAGCCCCTTCAGAAACAGCTGTAGTGTTGATGTGCCACTTTTTCCATATGCTATATATTGTGTCAGCAGGTTTTTGAGTGTTTTTTTTAATTGGGTTCTTTTTTTATTATTGGATTGGAAGAGTTCTTTTATTAAATAATAATAAAAAAAAAAACTTAAGTATACAAGGCTTGAATTCACAAACCTGAGATGGAGATTTGGGCTGAAATCAAGAGTGAGACACTTAGCCAACTATGCCACCCAGGCATCTCAGCAGCTTTTTTTTTTAATTGACATACATGTTATAGTAGTTTCAAGTGTATATCTTAGTAATTCAACAATTGTATATATTATAGTGTTCATGATGATATGTGTAGTTACCATCTGTCACGATTCAATATTATTACAGTGTTTTGAATGTATTCTCTATGTTGTACTTTTCATCTCTGTGATTTATTTCTTTATAACTGGAAGTTTATACTTTTTTAATGCCCTTCTCCTATTTTGCCCATTTGCCCCACTCATCTCCCTTCTGGTAATTATCAATTTGTTCTCTATATTTAAGAGTCAGCTTAGGTTTTTGTTTGTTCATTTGTTTTGTTTTGTTTTTATATTCCACATATAAGTGAAGTCATGTGGTATTTGTCTTTCTCTGACTTATTTCACTTAGCTTAATACACTGTAGGGTCATTCATGGTGTCAAAAATGGCAAGATCTAATTCCTTTTTATAGCTAAGTAATATTCCATGTATATACAAACTACATCTTCTTTATCCATTCATCTTTTGATGGGTAGATGCGTTCCTTCCTTATCTTGGTTATTGTAAATAATGCTGCAGCAAACATTACAGTGTCCACATCTTTTCAAATTAGTGTTTTCATTTTCTTTGGGTAAATACCAAGTAGTGGAATTACTGGATCATATGGTATTTCTATTATTAAATGATTAAGAAACTTCCACATTGCTTTGCATAGTGATGGCACCAATTTACATTCCTACCAACAGTGCCTAAGCACTCCTTTTTCTCTGCATCCTTGTTGACACTTGTTATTCCTTAACTTTTTGATACTAGCCATTCTAACAGGTGTGAGGTGTTATCTCATTGTGGTTTGATTTGAATTTACCTGGTAGCTAGTGATGTAGTGATGTTGAGCATCTTTTCTTGTGTCTCTTAACCATCTGTATATTTCCTTTGGAAAAATATCTATTTGGTTCCTTTGCCCAGTTTTTCATCAGATTGTTTTTTTTTTTTTGTTTTTTGTTTTTTTTTTTTTTTGGTGTTGAGTTGTATAAGTTCTTTATATATTTTGTATATTAACCCCTTATCAGCTATATCATTTGCAAGTATCTTCTTGCATTCAGTAGATTGCCTTTTTGTTTTGTTGATGATTTCCTTTGCTGTGCAAAACAAAACAAAATGAAAGAAAACAAAACCTTTTTATTTTGGCATAGTTAGTCCCAATAATTTATTTTTGCTTTTGTTTCCCTTACCTGAGGAGACATATTCATAAATATATTTCAAAGACAGATGTCCAGGGGATAACTGCCTATGTTTTCTTTTAGGAGTTATGAAATTTCAGGTCTCACATGTAGGTCTTTAATCCATTTTGAGTTTGTTTTTGTGTATGATGTAAGAAAGTGGTCCAGTTTCTTCTTTTGCATGTAGATATCCAATTTTTCCAACACCATTTATTGACAAGACTCTTTTCCTCATTGTAAATTCTTTCAAAGACTATCTTTTCCCTATTATATATTCTTACACCATTTGTCATAGGTTAATTGACCATCTCTTGTGAGGCTATTTCTGGGTCCTTGATCTTGTTCCATTGATCTTTGTGTCTGTTTTTTTGTGCCAGTACCATACTGTTTTGATTACTTTGACTTTCAAATCTTGGATTGTGATACCTCCAGCTTTGTTCTCTCTCAAGATTACTTGAAACCTTGAAATCTGGGATTGTGATACTTCCAGCTTTGTTCTTTCTCAAGATTGCTTTGGCCACTCTAGGTCGTTTGTGGTTTCATATATATTTTAGGATTAGTTGTTCTAGTTCTGTGAAAAATGCTATTGGTATTTTGATTAGGATTGCATTTAATATATAGATTGCTTTGGTTAGTATGTGTTGCAATTTTTATACTGAAAGATGGACATGATGTATTGGGTAGAAATAACTCTGTTAAATATGCTGTTAGTAATGTAGTGGTAAGATATGGGAAGTAGAGATAGGGTTCTATAGTATTATGATTAGAACTCAGTCTTTTAGTGAATGTATGCCTCTAGATTGTGAACTTCACTGGTGCATATTATATGCCCCTAGCCCTCAGATCAAAGAGGATGACTGGGGAAGGCTGAATTTGTATGTTTTCCTTGTCCCAGGTGGAGAACTGTAGAAGCTGGAGTTAAGTATTTCCATTTTCCCTGGTCAGTTAGGCTGTGACATATCCCTAGCAGGTTAGTCTCTGGTAAAATGTTTCTCTGAGGGCAGGTCTTGTTGAGAACAGAATGCTCTGGTGTATTTTGAAGTGGTTCATTTTTCCTTACCTAACCAAGAGCCTTAGGAAACTTTTCTCTGATATTTACTATGAGGACCTTGTAGAAATCCTGGAGGTAAAAATTACCAAAAGTGTAAGGCCCTTCTATGACTGAATCCTCTTAGAGTTGCTCTCTCTTAGGTTTGTCCACACTGAGTCTTCAATAATTCATCAATTATAGCTGAGGTGTTCCTACCTCTTTACTGGTTTCTGTGCATGGATATCTCCTCCAGTATGTTTTGATTCTCTGTATCTGCTTGTCTGTGTCTCCAGTTTGGGGGCAGTATTTCTTTCCTGTGACCTCACTACTCTAATGGATCAAAGGACAGTTGTTGATTTTTCAGTCTGTTCAACTTTTTAATTGTTTGCACAACGTGGGAACTTTTAAGCTCCTTACATGGTGAATTGGGAACCAGAAATCCCTCATTGTTTTTTTTCCAGGTGATATACCATAGCACTATACTGAGGCAAATTTAAGTAATTCATGTTATCCATTGTGTAGGTCAAATATTAAAAAAAAAATTGACAGATGTTAAGAATAGATGTGTAAATAATGATTAAATTACATATATTAAACCTTGATGTTTTACAGTGTAAATACATTAATGCTGTGATTTGGCAGCCTACTAGGTCAAAAAAAAAGCAAGAATCTGTTCGAAGGCATCTATATCATCACTGATATGATCTGTATTGCCTATGTTGCATGCAACTGCAAACACAAAAAATATTTCAAGTTACAAACTGATACTTCTAAAACTAGTATTTTTTAAGATTGTATTTATTTATTTATTTATCTATCTATTTATTTACTTATTTATTTACTTATGTATTTATTTGAGAGAGAAAGTGTGCATGAGAGAGCGAGGGTATGGGGAGATACAGAGAGAAAGGAAGGAGCAGAGCCTGAAACAGGGTTTAATTCTAGGACCCTGGTATCATGACCTGAGCCAAAGGCAGATGCTTAAGCAACTTAGCCAACAGGCACCCCTAGAACAAATGGTCAAATTCTCAGGTACTTATGTTGGTACTTAAGCCAAAGAACTCATTTTCCATTTGAGTCTGTAGATTTCATCGTGAGGTTTTATCAATGCTACTGTAAAAGGGTTGATCTACCAGAAATAGGTGTATTGTTCATGTTGAGAAAGCTAGAAACTTGCTACTACACTCAGTTTTAGAACTGGAATACAGAATCATTACCTATCATGCTGAAATTGAGTGGCTAACACAAATCTTCTATTCCTTATAGGCTGCCTAGAGCCAAAAATGAATCTTGCCAGTCTTGTCTTGTGCCCTCTGTATTATAGCACTTTGATTTTGTACAAGTATGTGTTCCCAGACAACACAAACTCTACACCATGAAAGTTGATTGGCCGGAGGATCTTTGATTTGCTGTTCCATGCACAGACTCAGAACTAGAATATTTCCCTTTCTAGTACTCATTCTAGAACAGGGATCAGACCACTGCTTCTTTTCTAATTTCCTTAGAGTTTTATCTCAGAGGGCTTGTTAAATTTCCTATTTTCTTCTCTCCGGGTCAACTCTCAAAAGTTTCAAGTAGCCTTGAAATTTAGGAATAAAGTGATACATTTTTTTCATAAGGCCTTTGGACTCCTTATAAAAGGTATAGAATTTTGCTTATAGTCCATCCAGTCATATGCTGCTTTTTTTTTTCACAAAAGCATTAATTTAGGCCTCACTAAACAGAGCTGTAGGCACAACACAAGGAAAATACCACACTATTTAATGAGCAACAGAAGATATATATGGAAGGACTACTGCATACCAGGCACTGCTATGGGGAATGGGGACAGAGCAGAGATACAAAGACAGAGTCTTTGGCCGGAAGGAATTTGTGCTGTTTTTAAACACTATTTTATTTAAGGTCAATAGCTTTTAAAAGGATCCTTTTGGCTTTAATGCAGAGAATAGAACAATATGAGGCAAGATAGAAGTAGGGAGACCCTTTTGAGGTCTACCCAAAAAGTGTAGGTTAAAGACCATAGTAGTCTATGTTAAGGTACTGGAGGAAGTGCAAGTGGTCAGATTTAGCATGGTATTTGAAACTAAAGAAGATAAAACTTGTTGATAGATAGGATGTTCTTAGAAAAATGAATAATCTTGGGATCACTCTGCATATAGTCCCTAAACTTTTTTTAAACTGCTGGCAAATTAATATCATTTATTTCCCGCAACTGGTTTTATAAAATGTGATTTTAATAAGGCACATCAAATGTCTGAATTCATCTTTCTGTGTTGAATTGTTAGTACTGGCAAATTTATAGCATTCTTTGAATTTCAGGGCTGACAGTGAATAAAAATAATTATGTAGGGACATTTCATACACCCTGTCAGATCTCTCATGAACATCTTAGCTACATGCTGACATTACAGACAATGGATATATGGCAAGTAGAACTCGTGAAGCTCTAATTTTACAGCAAGACAAGGAGATCTTTAAGATGTACCAGGAGCATGATTTAACTCCATCATCTCCGGCACTTCATTTCTTTGCCCTTGAACAGACTTGCCTATCATAGGACATGTTCTTTTGACATAGTTCACCCTGGAAATTGCAGAGAGAAACAGTTACCTCACTCAAATGAAATATAAATAGACTCATATTTCCAAATTTTTGTGGTTTCTAATACTTGAATGTGTTCTAATATTCATTAAAATACTCTTAACAAATATTAACGTACTTTTCTTATTTGCATATTGATTCCAACAGCACTTTTTTTCCTGTTAAATGACTAGATCAATTGCACCTATTCTGTTTTTGCCATTTCTTTCATCAGTTTGTTTTAACAAACTTGCTTCTTTCCATTCTTTTTGTTATCATTCTTAATTTTCAAACAACTTTTCATTCTTATTGTGTTCTCTGAGTAATTCTAGTATTTTAAAATACTGTTTCCAGGTTTGAATAAATAACTCCACTTGAAGTCTGATGCCAATAAATCAAAATAATTTCCTTTCATCTGGGTATGATACATATTTTAAGTATTTCTTTATACTAACAAAAATAACAAACCCATAAAAACTAATGCAGATTATCAGACTACCAGTAGATCCATTTATAGAATCTTACTACTTAGAATGAGAGTTAATGCGTAAATGATAAGGGCTTTCATCAAATGCTGTGATTGAACCCTTAATTGCCATTTTTTTGGTAAATATGTAGCTCTCATCCATATTAACAATATTTCAATGAAATAAAACTTCAGTGTGAAAACATGATTTGTATATTTTTCATTTGTTTAATTGATCTATGAACACAGCACTTAGATTATCACATAATTTGTAAATTTCTAGGCAAGAAAGAATATGAAGTTACCTGTATTACTGTCACTTTCTTTTGGTTTCCCATTGCTACTATAATAATTTAAGTCTAGATAAAGTCATACAGCAGTAGTTTTCTAAGTGATTTCCTCCAATCAGGCTTGAGGCTCTAAAACATTATAAATTCATGTCAAATTGAGTTACTAAACATTACAGGAATTGTTTATTCCTATTCTCATTTTGAATTTTGAAAAATAAGTACTAAGTCAGAAAGATCTGGGTTCAAATACCAGTTAAATCTTTATTGAACTTCAATTCTCTTCTCTGTAAAATGATAAAATTACTACTTAAATGAAAAGTTGCTTTGGAAATTACATGAAGATATATATACATATTACCTGTGTATTTCTCCCTCACCTCCTTCTCTCTCTCTACCTTCCTCCTTCCTTCCATCTATCCATCCATCCATCTAGTGATATAGTAAAAATTTCCTTGTACTTGTTTAAGATTCTTAAAGGGTTATAATTTTTCTTTGTAAATTCCATCATTACTTAGTCTCGCAAGCAAGGCATGTTCACATATGGGAATTAGCATATACTAACTATCCCCAGCATATTGTTCTGGCCCTATTATTTTTGTTCTGTCTAATTTGGATTTCTTACTTATCCCTTATTTCCTTCAGTATTCTTTCCTCCTATTTTTCTTGCAAAAGGATGCCTTTCTCCATCTTTTCTGTCCTAGGATCGAGTCCCACATCGGGCTTCCTGTGTGGAGCCTGCTTCTTCCTCTGCCTATGTCTCTGCCTATTTCTCTGTGTCTCTCGTGAATAAGTAAATAAAATATTTAAAACAAAAAAACTGAAGAATATACAAACAAATGGAAAAATATTCTATCTTGTGTATTGGAAGAACAAATAATGTTAAAATGTCCATGCTACCCAAAGCAATCTACAGATTTAATGTAATCTCTATCAAAATAACACCAGCACTTTTCACAGAGCACGAACAAACAATCCTAAAATGTATATGGAATCATCCAAGACCCCGAATAGCCAAAGCAACCTTAATAAAGAAAAGCAAATCTGGAAGCATCACAATTCTGGACCTCAAGATATATTATACAAAGTTTTAGTGATCAAAACGGTATGGTACTGGACAAAAAAAGACACATAGATCAATGGAACAGAATAAAGACCTTGATTAAATCCACAATTATATGGTCAATTAATCTTTGACAAAGGTGGCAAGAATATGCAATGGGAGATAGTCTCTTCAACAAATGGGATTGGAAAAACTGGACAGCTACATGTGAAAGAATGAACCTGGGTCACTTTTTTTACATTATAGACAAAAATAAACTCAAAATGTATTAAATACATAAATGTGAGACCTAAAACCATAAAAATCCTTGAAGAAGGTACAGGCAGTAATTTCTCTGACATTGACCAAAGCAGCATTTTTCTATACATGTGTCCTCAGCCAAGGGAAACAAAAGCAAAAATAAACTCTTGGGTCTAGATCAAAATAAAAAGCTTCTGTACCACAATGGAAAAAAAAATTAAAAACTAAAACACAACCTTCAGAATGGGAGAAGATATTTCCAAATGACAAATCCAATAAAGGGCTAGTTTTTAAAATATGTAAAAAATCTATACAATTCAACACCCAAAAAATTAAAAATAGGGAGAAAACAAAACAGATATTTCTCCAAGGAAAATATTCATATGGCCAACAGACACATGAAAGTTGTTCAACGTCACGAATCATCAGGTAACTGCAAATAAAAAACAAAAATGAGCTATTGCCTAACATCTATCAGGGTGGGTAAAATAAGAAAGACAAGAAATGACAAGTGTTAGTGACTATGTGGAGAAAAAAGGAGCCCTTGTGCACTGTTAGTAGGAATGCAAATCCAAACTGATGCAGCCACTGTGGAAAACAGTATGGAGGTTCCCCCCAAAATAAAAATAGAATTACTATATGATCCAATAGTTCCACTACTGAATGTTTATCCAAAGAGTATGAAAACACAAATTTGAAAAGATATATGCACCCTTATGCTTATTGCAGCAGTATTTACAATACCCAATATATAGAAACAGCCCAGATGTCCATTGATAGATGAATGGATAAAGAATAAGTGAATGGATAAAGAATAAGTGATATATATATATATATACCTTCTATGGCTGAGAGGAGTCATAGGTGTAGGCCAAACTGGGCAGATTTACCAGTAGCTGCTAGTAGTAAGCAAAGTAGTGGTAGGTTGAGGTTGTTGCTAGTTGTTATGAAGATTTTTTGAAGGTCTCATGTATTTAGGTTTAATAGAAATCATGCTATAGCTATGATATATCCTACATCTCCAATGCGGTTGTAGAGAATTGCTTGTAGGGCGGCTGTGTTTGCATCAGTTCGGCCATATCATCACCCAATAAGTAGGAAGGATATGATGCCTACCCCTTCTCAGCCAATGAATAGCTGGAATATGTTATTTGTGGTGACTAGAATCATTATAGTGATAAGGAATATGAGGAAGTATTTGAAAAATCGGTTAATATAGGGGTCTGAGTATATATATATATATATACACACACACACACACAATGAAATATATACATATGAATAGTCATAAAAAAGAATGAAATCTTGCCATTTGCAACAACATGGGTGGATGGATCCAGGTAGAATAATGATAAATGAAATAAGTCAGAGAAAGACAAAAACACCATATATTTCACTTATATGTGGATTTAAGAAACAAAGCAAATGAACGAAGATAAACAGAGACAAGCCAAAAATGGACTCAACCCTAGAGAACAAACTGATGATTACCAGAGGAGAGGTGGGTCAGAGGATGGGTAAATAGGTGAAGGCTATTAAGAGTACACTTACCACGATGGAACACTAAATAATGTATAAATTTGTAGAATCACTACATTGACACCTGAAAATAATATAACAATGTATGATAACTCTACTGGCATTGAAATTTTTTTTAAAAAGGTTACTCCTTTATCATTTTATTAATCCAATTAAAATTCCCACATGTAAATATACTACTGGTTCATCAAATTTAAAAGTTTTAATTTTCAGTAGAATGGATTTTTTAGGTGTATATAAAAATTATTTTTGCACTGAAGATTAGGGGAAACAAATCTTTTAGGAAAAATCTTTACCAAATTCAATATTTTTCTGCAGATTGAAAAGATTAAATACATAAAAGCTAAAACTCATGAAAAAAGTTTTCTTATCACCACAACATCTCTACCATTTAGAAAATAATTAGGAGAGGGATGCCTAGGTGGCTCAGTAGTTGAGCATCTGCCTTCAGCTCAGGGTGTGATCCCGTTCTGGGGATCAAGTCCCACATCAGGCTCCCTGAGAGGAGCCTGCTTCTCCCTCTGTCTGTGTCACTGCCTCTCTGTCTTTCATAAATAAATAAAATCTTACCAAAAAAGAAAGAACATATTCAGGAGACAGTGTTAAAAATAAGAACAAATCATATTTGAACTAGAAATCTATTTTGTTATAATTAAATAATTTATTCAAGAAATATTTATTAATGTTGAAAACTATTTTCTTAAAATTTAAATGAAACCAATTCAAGAATTTTTAAAGATAATTCTCTCTCTCTCTCTCTCTCTCTCTTTTTTCTTTTTTCTTTTTTTTTTTTAATGTAGGCTTCACGCTGGGTGTGGAGCCCAACCCAGGACTTGAATTCATGACTGTGGTGTTAGAACGTGAACTAAGATCAAGAGTTGGATGCTTATATACAGATCACAAAATTTACTCATATTTACTTTTATAGTATATAATAGTATGTGCACAGAAGTTTGAGCCATTTTAAAATATGATACTTAAAATTATTAAATTGCAGTATTCATATCTCTGATTGGACTCTCCACTTCATTAAAATAGCATTTTATTTAATACATTTCCTAGAAGAAAATGAATGATTTACACAATGTAAACATGATTTTATTGACTTTAAATAATATCATACTTAAGAAAATTTCACTTTTATACTCAAAGGTAGAAATGAGGTTATATCAAACAAAAAAGAAATTAGATCTTATCAGTCATATTACATGGACCCCATCTTTGGCTTCTTGGTTATATATCAGGATAACTGACATATTTTTAATTCGGAAAAATGTAAAAGTATTATTTGACAGCATGCTTCACATTATATGAATCTCCTTAGGAATGGATGATTGAGGATTATTGTAACAACATGTGTTGATAAATTCTGTTGTCTTTTGTTTTATAAAAAAAATCAACATACTAATAATTTTCAGGATTAAATATTTTGTGACCCTGGTAGTATGATTACTGCTATGCGAAACACATCAATGTCACACAGTATTTTACCTGGCAAATAATCCATAGCTGCTGCTTCTGCGTTTAAGAAAGTTTAGCATTATACGTAATAGAACTCTGAGTCAACCACAGCGTAGCAGTCTCTGTATATGGAATCCACTTGACTGGACTCAATCCTAGCTCTGCTGCTTTCCAATTGTCTGACCCTAAGCAAACCATAAGCACACTGACATCTGTAAAATGAGAGTAATAATGATACTTGTAGGATAGCTCTGAAGACATTCTGTGACAATTACACAAGGATTGTAGCAGAGTATCTGTAACATATTATATGTTTAATTTACTATTAGTTATTTTTCAGTATTATTATGTAAGCTTTCAATATATTGTTTTTATCATCTTACAGCAGATAGTGAGATGAGAAAGATGGCATAGAATAGATATAAGTCCTGGAGTTGCTGGATGGCTCAGTCAGTTAAGCATTTACCTTCAGCTCAGGTCATGATCCCAAGATCCTGGGATCCAGTCCTGCACCAGGCTCTCTGCTCAGTGGAGAGTCTACTTCTCCCTCTCTCTCTGCCTCACAACACCCCACCACCACCACCACCTCATGTTCTCTCTCTCTCTCAAATAAATAAATAAAATCTTTAAAAAAAAAAAAAGTATAGACATAAGTCCTTTAAGTCAATTGCTGGATAAGATTTGCCAAGTTCTCTATTCTCTATTAAAAATGGGATACGTTATAAAAGTATGTTTCTATGGGCTGCATAGAACATTTCCATCCTCATTTGAATTATGACTAATAAATAGTAAACTAATAAATAGTAAAGATATTCCTCTGAGTGGACTTAGTTCTTGCTAATTTTTATTTCCTGAGTTAATTCGTGGCTAAGATAAATGCTGTTAGGAAAGGTCTGTTTCAAAAAAAAAAAAGGACCATTTCTCGTTACTTAAGGCTTGCATCTCATAGAATACAGGGACCTAGAGTCATGCACAAATTATAACAGAGTGCCATAGAAGGCCTTGCCTCTCATGGTAATCAGAGTTTTAAAAATTAGAAACATTTAAAATAATCTAGTTACAACAGTCAGTTCTCTTTCTTGAGCAATTATCAGTACCACAAAGTTAAGTCAGTACTGTTTTTTTTCTTAGACTCCACAACTACTGAAATGATATCTCCTTATATTTCTATTCTTACTGACATTTCACAAATAAATTAGCCCTCTATTCTTCCTATTAATTAGGTGTATTGTTATCGTTAGCTAGGCAAAAAAGTCCTGAGTTTCATTTTTAGTATTTTCATTTTGGCATTTCTGGAGCCATAAAATGTGATGCTTTAGGGTGGCACTAATCAAGGAGTCTTAATCTCAGTGAAGAACCATTGTTGAAGACTTACTTCTATAACCCATCTGTTGCAATCCTATAACAAACTTTCCTCAAACTTCTCTCAGTTTTGAAGAACTAGGTTATGGAAAAGGAGAAAGAAATGTCAAACTTACTGAAGTGCTATGGGTTTGATATTAGTAAATGGTATTGGTATTAGCAGACAATTCCAACAATAAAATGGTAGGTCACAATGTGATTTGGATGTCTTACATATTACAAAACTGTAATATGTAAACTAGGCCTTCTTCCAAGGGTTCTGGCTTATTGTCATGCTGTTAAGCATGTCTAATAGACTGACATTTTATTAAGCATCACTTCCTGCAATGTATTACACATTTATATAATTTATTAATTTTTCATTGTTAAACAATGAATGCAATGTGATTCTGCTCTTTCATGGCAGTCCACAGGCAATAGTTTATAGGGAAATGACTATACTCAAATCCTACATAGATTATATCCTTGGGTATAAAAATCACTTTCCTATTCTGAACCCTAAGCATAGTGGTTACTACACCCTCTAATATCCATTCATTAATTCACAAACTCAGGGACACACTAAAAATGTCCAGATTGCCATACAACACTATAAATAGCATATTAGCACACTAAATATTTCTAAATGAATTAAGTTCTCTTCTTTCTCTGAAATCTCTACTATTAGATAGCATACATTTAGCTACCTAATTTTATACTACTTAATTTGTAAAGTAATTTAGGGTTTCAGGGAGTGATTTCACAAGACCTGGAATAAGATAATAAGATTTATAAATATTTTAATAGTAATGTTCATATATTAAAACTGATTCAATATTACTTTCACATCTGAACATTTCTACTCTTATAATGTATTTTGGATTTAGATAATCTTACTGCTATATATTAAATATCTTAGTTATGCAAATAGGAAAAGGTTTGACCTTTGCTTTTAGATATGTGTTAATGAGAACAGTAATGATAACTTGTAGTTATGTTTCAAGTAATAGTATTAATTCAACAACTAAGTATATACTATATATGTTTCACCTTGACTTGAGTAAGTGCACTATGATTCTCATCAAATAATGTCACTGTGGATTTTAAATCTTTCTATCACACGTAGGATCTCATCTGCCAATATTTGATTAGAGGATCTAGTTACCTGAGACAGATTTTCTGTTTGATAGATATATAATCTGGAGCTTCAAGACTATTGATTAAGCTGCATTCAACTCGGAGGAAAAAATGTAGAAAGTAATTTTGATTACACTTCATCCTGTGACTTCTGCTTTCTGCCGTGTGGAGTCCAAATAGCAAAGTATGTTCCTGTCTTATCACCACAAGCAGATGCCTCAATATTGACTGAACCTTGATGAAATTTTAAAAATATATATCATGAATGAAAAACCGTTGATTCTCTCTTATATTTTTTTATTGAAATAATATAAACTCAAATCATTTGAAAGTGTAATAGGAGTAATGTGGTAGTGTACCTTGAAGTCTTTTGTTATTAGGTAAGTAGAATTAGACCAATAATTTAAACTGCTCAAATAAACCCACTATAGCAGAATGTAGACTAAAAATGAAATTTTCTTACCTGATTTTTAGATAATTCACTGCTTTATTCCACTATTTCCCAGGTTCTTCTAATAAGAACACGCAACTGGGATCCAGTGGACACCAAAGCCAGGTGTAATGAGACTGAATGCATTAGGACAAATTTGAGCTGCAGTCTTAAGTATTTTAGCACATTCATAAACCAAATAAAAGTATTCACAATATCTCTGTCCCTTGACAAACAAAACTCTGAAATAATATCATAGAATTCAGACAAAAATTCAGAACTTTGAAGGTTAACTTAAAACAATTCACATAAAATCAAATGTATTTATTATTGGTGTAGAATTTAATAAAATTAACAGATATAAACCTTAGTATAATTGCCCACCCAATAAAGATTTGAATATTTTAACGATTCCAAAAACTTCCCTCAAGGCTCTTTGCAGCCAATTCTTTCCAACCCTAGAAACCAGCCATATAGGATCTGCTTTCAGTCACTAGAGATCCATTCACATTTCTAGAATGTCATAACAATGAGAGCATACAGTATGCATTTTGTGGTATTTAGTTTTTATCATACAGCCTGTGCTTTCGAGATTCATCTGTGTTATAGTGTGCATTAGAAGATCTTACCTTTTTAGTTTATAGTTTATCTCCTATATTGCAGATATCAACCAAATATTTCTGTTCACTCAACTATTGATGTACATTTCTGTTGTTTCCAACATGGGGCTATCATAGGTAAAACTTCTGTGGATATTCATGTACATGTATTGATAGGGACATGTGTTTTCATCACATTTGGTTAGAAACCTAGGAGTGAAATTCCCAAGTCAAATGGAAATTCATGTTTCAGTTAAAAAGAAACAGTCCAACTCTTTTTCCTACATGGTTTTCCCATTGTATTTCCCTAAAGCAGCAGATATATGAGTGCTCTAGTTGCTCAACACCAAGAATTGCCGGTCTTTTCATTTTTTAGCCATTCTAATGGATACACAATGGAATCTCATTGTGATTTTAATTTGAAATTCACTGATGACTAACGATGAGAGAAACTTCATGTCCGTATGTTAGCATGCATGTATTTTCTTTCAAAAGTTTGTTCAAAGCTATTGCTATTTTTTGTTGGATTCTGTCTTACTAAGTTCTTACATATTATGGATACAAATAATTTGTTATAAATAAATAAATATCCTTCCAGTCTGTAGCTTACGTGTTCATTCTCTCAGTGGTGTCTTAAAAGAATAACCATTTTTTAATGTGTTGGAGTGCAATTTATCACCTTATTTTTTATGGTTCATAATTTTTGTCCTCTATATAGGAAATCTTTGCCTACCCCAAAGCAGCCAAGATTTCCTCTTGTTTTCTTCTGTAAGTTTCATAGTTACAAAATTTACATTTAAAGTTAGCATGCACATAGAGTTAATATTTATGTATAGTGAGATGAGTATTAAGGTGAATCATCCTCCATATGTATATTCAGTTGGCTCAGGATTAGTTGTTAAAAAGACTGTTCTTTTTTCCATTGGATGTTCTTTCCTGCTTTGTCCAAGATTAATTGGCCATATAGTTGTGGTTTCATTTCTGGGTTTTCTATTATGATCCATTGATCTATGTGTATGGTTTTGTGCCAGTACCACACTGTCTTGAACACTATAGCTTTTTTTTTTTAAGTTTTTTTTTAATTTTATTTATTTATGATAGTCACAGAGAGAGAGAGAGAGAGGCAGAGACATAGGCAGAGGGAGAAGCAGGCTCCATGCACCGGGAGCCAGACGTGGGATTTGATCCTGGCTCTCCAGGATCGCGCCCTGGGCCAAAGGCAGGCGCCAAACCGCTGCGCCACCCAGGGATCCCCGAACACTATAGCTTTATAATAGAACTTGAAGTCTGGAATTACGGTGCCTCATCTTTGCTCTTCTTTTTCTTGATTGATTTGGCTATTTAGGGTCTTTGTGGTTCCATACAAGTTTTAGGATTGTTTGTTCTAGCTCTGTCAAAAATGCTGGTGGTATATTTATAAATATTTCATTCATGCTTTGGGTAGTAGACATTTTAACAATATTTGTTTTTCCAATCCATGAGCATGGGATTTTTTCCATTTCTTTGTCGCATCTTTAATTTCTTTCATCAGGGTTTTTTTAGTGTTTAGAGGGCAAATCTTTTATCTCTTTAGTTAGGTTTATTCCTGGTATCTTATTGTTTTTGGTGCAGTTATAAATGGGATCAATTCCTTGCTTTCTTCTGCTGCTGCTTCATTATTGATGCTAGAAATGCAGCAGATTTCTATGCACTGATTTTGTATCCTGTGACTTAACTGAATTTACTTATCAGTTCTAGCAATTTTTGGTGGAATCTTTTGGGTTCCCTATATAGAGTATCATGTCATATGCACATAATGAAAGTTTCTTCCTTGCCAATTTGGATGCCTTTTATTTCTTTGTATTCTCTGAAAGACAGTCTCTTCAACAAATGGTATTGGAAAAACTGGGTAACAATATGCAAAAGAAGAAACTGGACCACTTTCTTATACCATACATAAAAATAGATTCTAAATGGATTAAAGACCTAAATGCAAGACAGGAAACCATCAAACTCCTAGAGGAAAACACAGGCAGTAACTTCTTTGACATTGACCAAAGTAACTTCTTAATAGATATGTCTCCTCAGGCAAGGGAAACAAAAGCAAAAATAAAGTATTAGGAATTCATCAAAATAAAAACCTCCTGCACAACAAAGGAAACAATCAACAAAGTTAAGGCAATCTATAGAGTAAGAAAAGATTTTGCAAATGACACATCTGATAAATAATTAGCATTCAAAATATATAAAGAACTTAACAAACTCAACACCTAAGCCAAATAATCTAGTTTAAAAATGGGCAGAACACATGAATAGACAGTTTTCCAAAGGAGACATACAGATAGCTAACAGGTGCATGAAAAGATCCTCAACATCATCATCATCATCAGGGAAATACAAATCAAAACAATGATATCACCTCTCACTTGTCAGAATGGCTAAGGTTAACAACACAGGAAACAACAGGTGTTGGTGAGAATGTAGGGGCGATAAAAGGAACCCTCTTACACTATCGGTGGGAATACAAATATGTGTAGCCACTCTAGAAAAAGGTATGGAGGTCTCTCAAAAACTTAGAAACAGAGCTACCTTATGATCCAATAATTGTGCTACTTGGTGTTTAGCCAAAGGATACAAAAATACTAAATCAGAGGCACCTTGGTTGTTCAGTGGCTAAGCGTTTTACTCTTGGTTTTGGCTCAAATGATGATCTTATTATGGTCCCGAGATCAAGCCCCATGTCTGGATCTGCACTCATAGTGGGGTTTGCTTCGGATTCTCTCTCCCTTTCCCTTTGCTCCTCCCAAATAAATAAATAAATAAATAAATAAATAAATAAATAAAATTAATATTTTTAAATGCCAATTCAGAGTGAAACATGCACCCCAATGTTTATAGCAGCATTATCAACAACAGCCAAATTACAGAAAGAGCTCAAATGTCCATCAACTGATGAATGGATAAAGAAATGTATGTATACATATATGCATATATGTATATATGTATATATATATATTAAAATGAGATGTTACTCAGCAATAAAAAAAAAGAGTGAAATCTTTCCTTTTGTAATGACATGGGTGGAGCCAGAGGTATTATGTTAAGCAAAATAAGTCAGAGTAAGAAAAATACCATATGAATTCACTCATAGGTGGAATTTAAGGAACCAAACAAATGAGCAAAAGGAGAAAAAGAGAGAGAGGATGAACCAAGAAAGAGACTCTTAACTATAGAGAACCACCTGATGGCTACCTACCACAGGGTAGGTGGGTGGGGGATGGATTAAATAGGTGATGGGGGTTAGGGGGTGCTTGTGATTAGTACCAAGTATTGTATGTAAATGTTGAATCACTAAATTCTATACTTGAAAGTAATATTACACTATATGTTAACTAACTAGAATTTAAATTAAAAAAAAAAAAAAGACTGCTCCTTTTTTCCATGTTATTAACTTGGCATCTTTGTCAAAAATCAGTTAACTATAGGGACACTTGGATCGGTCAGTTAAGTGTTCTGCCTTTGACTCAGGTCGTGATCCCAGGATCTTGGGATCAAGTCGCACATCAGGCTCCATGCTCGGCAGGGAGTCTGCTTCTCCCTCTACTTCTGACCCACCTCCCCACTCATGCTCTCTCTCTGTCTCTCTGTCTCTCAAATAAATAAATAAAATATTTTTAAAAAAGAAAATCAGTTAAAATAAAATATTTTTAAAAAAGAAAATCAGTTAAATATATGTATATATATACATAGCCAACAAATTCAGAGATATATATATATATATATCTATATCTATATATATATATATATCTGTGTGTATATATACACACATATATGTGAGTGTGTGTGTGTGTGTGTGTCTGTGTATTAAGGTATATATCTGAATTTGTGGGCTATTTTTTTCTTTGTACTCTTTTAATGTTTATCCTTGCACCATTACCACACTGTAGCAGTTGCCATAAATTTATAGTAAGTCCTGGAATCAGGCAATGTATGAACACAAAAAAATATTTTTTATAAAATTAGTTTGGATATTTGACATTGTTTGCATTACCATATATATTTTACAATAAGTTTGCCAATTTCTACAAATAAGCAGCCAATTTTGATTTGGGTAGAGATTATATTGCATCTGTGAACTAATTGGGGGAGAGTATATCTTCTAAATATGGAGAGTTTTGATTATGAACATAACTCTATATGTAGATATATTTAAATTTCTCTTATCAAAATACTACATTTTTAATTTTTTCCCTACTGATGATATTTTCTTAAATATATTCCTAAGAATTTCACATGTTTGGACACTATTATAAGTTGAGGTTTCTATTTCATTCACTAATTGTTCATTACTTGCATATAGGAATATCATTGATATCAGTTGTATATTTTGTGACCTGGATAAAGACATGTATTCCTTCTAGTAGTCTTTTCATACAACAGATGCCTTAAAATTTGTAGACTCACTATTATACCATCTGTAAATTAAAATATCTTTACATTGTTCTTATAATATGTGAATCTATATGGCTTTTTTTTTTCATTGTATTATATTCTTGTACTGGATCTTCAGTGTATTTTTGAATAGAGGTGTTTATGTGGGAAGTCTTGCCTTGTTCCCAGTCTTAAGAACACTGTGTTTAATTTTCTATTATTAAGTATGTAGAATACATTTTCTGTAGATGTCTTTTATCAGCTTATAAAGTTACTTTCTATTCCTAGTTTGGTGAGAGTTCTTTTTTAAGTGTTCGATTCTGTCAAATATGTTCTTTTCATCTATTGAGATCATTGTATAACTTTACTTTTTGGTATGTAGGATACATTGATTTTTTTGTTTTGAAATGTTAAATCAACCTATTATTTCTGGGATGAACCCATTGATAATGATATGTTATTCTCTTACATATTGATGTATTGTATTACTAAGATTTTTATTTTTACTTTTTAAATTTTTTAATGATTCAAGTTTTTTTTTAATTATACTTACTAACATATTCCTGACATTTTTAAAAGGGGGGCAGCGGGGAATTTGGCTTAATAATAACAAGTTTATAGAAATAATGAAAACTTTTTAGAACAGGCAGTGGTGGTTCACACAAGAATGTAATAAGGTAATGCAACTGATGAATACTCTTAAAATAGTTAAAATGGCAAATTCTATGCTATATATATTTTACCACAGTATAAAAATATTTTGAAAAAAGTTGCATATGGTAGGTTTGTAAACTCGGGTTATCTTTAGTAGTAAATTACCTGAAAATTTCAGTAAGCTGCCAATATTTGATTTCTAAAATCTTCTGCATTAGTTACCAATGTATACATGCTCTCCAAGTATGTACTATGCCCTGATATTTATAAATTCCTTAAAACAAATCTGACTCTCAGCTATGCAGTTACTTAATTATTTAATTAATAATCCCATTTTTTCACTGCTTCTAAAATAAAGGGTTAGTGAATGAGACAGAGCCAATTTCTCACTTGCCCCAGTGTGTGAGTTACTCACTTTAGGCATGGATTTCACAGAAGAATTATCCCCAAATTTCAGGGGTATTTGGCTTTCACAGTTCATGGTTCCTACACTGCTGATTCTGCAATTTCACGAGGACCAATTCTCTTTCATATTAGTTTTGCGTATACAATTATAAATTGTGTAATCTCACAGAGAAGACAATTGTATAAATTCATGGCCCATGATTTTATAGGTAAAAAAGTGAAAGAGTGTCTTCTTTGTAGGTTGTAACTTCTTGCCTATGTGCTTTCTATTTTCCAGTTTACACTAAAGTTAATATTGTTAGTAGTGATGCTGTAAGAATTTTTTAAATTTGTTTTTGTAGTTTGTAGAATCTTACAGAGAGTCATAAGAAGTAACAGCAAAATCTAATATCCTGACATTATCAGGTTCATGAATGCTTGAACTTTAGTTACAACATGGTGAAAATATACAAGATAAATTAAAATGTATATATTTATAAATTACTTTCATACCACATGGCCATAATCCAATTTGTTTTAATTATTATATATATAATGTCCTACTTCTAGCTATAAATCTGTTTTAGTTAAAACATTTAGAGATATAAGGTACAAAAGTTTCTCTAAATTAAATTAAGGTATAAAGGGAAGGAGTATATTTGCTTACATAATTGAACTGTTCAGAAAAATGTTAGCTATCGGCATCGCTCAATCTATGGATTCAAATACTGAGATCAGTAAGGCATTTTTCACTCTCTCTACTACATTGGAAGCCTTCTGTTAATAGATTAAGTATTGCTGAGTCTGACAACTCAATATTTATATCTTGTCAACTGAGAAAACACTTTGAAAATAGAGTTTGCAACCTACTGAACGGGACAGAGAAAGATAAATGCCATATGATTTCATTTATATGTGGAATCTAAAAAACAAAACAAACAACAAAACCCAGTTTTCTTAATACAGAGAACAAATGGTTGCAAGAGGGGAGGTAGGTACAGGGAGATGGGTGAAATAGGTGAAGGGGATTAAGAGGTACAAACTTGCAATTATAAACTAAATCACAGAGATAAACAGTATGGCATAGACAATATAGTCAATGACAGTGCAGTAAGATTTTATTTAATTTATCATGGTGAGCATTAAGTAATGCACAGAATTATCAAATTACTATGTTGTACACCTGAAAGTTCTATAACATTGTATGGCAACTATACATCAATAATAAATTAATTAATTTTTAAAAAGAAAATAGAGCATCTTCCTTAAGAGTTGTGATCTAAAAGGCTGGAAAAATTACATGGTTATATGCAACTTCTGAGAATATTTATTTTTTCAGAGGCTGAGACAACATAATTGGCCAGGTTATGGCCATTAGCACCGCCTGTGTCCTAGAGGGGAGAAATTGAAATTATTAGTCCTGTCTCAGTTACATGGAACATGAATTCCTCAGAAAAGAGTGCTTGGCAACAAAAAAGTGGACATATGCTCTCCAGCTTCCAAATGTTTAGCAATTTACTGAAATCATAGGATATATATAAATCATAAGACAAGTATTAAAGGAAATTATGTGGGATGCCTCGAGAACTATTTTCACAAAATAAATGATCAATAGATGTAATTTATTTACTTTCTTCACTCCTTTTAAAAGAAAAAAGTTGGTGGCCCGGGAGCATGATTCCAGCAGCTCAGGCCCCAGATTTCAGGACGCCAAGGGACACAGCCCAGGATCGTGTGCCTCCCCACCCCCCGGACAGGCGGAGCCCGGGAGGGCACAGGAGAGTAAGAACACTCCTGCCGCCAGGCACCCCCAAACCATGCAGATCAGCGCCCCCCGCCCCAGAGCATCCAGGCCAGTGCAGACTGGGAGCTGCGGTAGTTACTGGGGGAGCTGATGCCAGGGCTGGAGAGCTGGCCGCTGCCAGTGTGATTGTTCCTCCCTGTGTCACCTTGTGCCTGGGATGGAGCTGGGCGCCAGGGAACAGGGACCTCACAAGATAAATAGCTCCCTGCACCTGGCAGGGGGCGGGGCAGAATCAGCACAGCAGGCCCCTCCCCCAGAACAGCTGGAAGGACAGGGAAAGAGCACGTTCTTAACAGAGTGCTGCTGGAAAGCGCCAGGGGAAGTCGAGGGATTTACATTACAAAGAACCAGAGGATACCCCTCCTTGTTGTTGTTGTTGTTTGTTTGTTTCTTTTTTCTCTTTTTTTTCTTCCATTTTCCAGTACAACTCGTTTTTAGCCACTCTGCGTTGACAAAATGACTAGAAAGAAGAACTCACCACAAAAAAATCAGGAACAGTATTCTCTGCCACAGAGTTACAGAATATGGATTTCAATTCAGTGTCAGAAAGCCAATTCAGAAGCACAATTTACTGGTGGCTCTGGGAAAAAAAAAAAAAAGATTCAAGAGACTTCATGTTTGCAGAATTGAGATATAATCTGGCAGAAATTAAAAATCAATTAAATGAGATGCTCTCCAAACTGGAGGTCCTAACAATGAGGGTTAATGAGGTAGAAGAACAAGTGAGTGACATAGAAGACAAGTTGATGGCAAGGAAGGAAGCCGAGGAAAAAAGAGAGAAAACAATTAAAAGATCATGAGGAAAGGTTAAGGGAAATAAGTGACAGCCTCAAGAAGGAAAAATCTATGTTTAATTGGGGTTCCAGAGGGTGTCGAAGGTACAGAGGACCAAAAAAGTGTATTTGAACAAATCATAGCTGAGAACTTCCCTAACTGGGGGAGGGAGATAGGCCTTCAAATCCAGAAAATAGAGAGGTCCCCCCTAAAATCAATAAAAACCGTTCAACACCTCAACATTTAATAGTGAAACTTGCAAATTCCAAAGATAAAGAGAAAATCCTTAAAGCAGCAGAGACAAGAGAGCCCTAACTTATATGGGGGAAAATATTAGATTAATAGCAGACCTGTCCACAGAGACCTGGCAGGCCAGAAAGGGCTGGCAGGATATATTCAAGGTCCTAAATGAGAAGAACCTGTAGCCAAGAATACTTTATCCAACAAGGCTCTCATTCAGAATAGAAGGAGACATAAAGAGCTTCCAAGATAGGCAGAAACTGAAAAAAAATAAAATAAAAAATTAAAAAATTAAAAATTAAAAAAATAAAATAAAAAAAGCAAGATAGGCAGAAACTGTAAGAATATGTGACCTCCAAACCAGGTCTGCAAGATATATTACGGGGAACTCTGTAAAAGAAAGAGGAAGCCCAAAGAAGTAATCCATGAAATCAGGGACTGAATAGATATTATGATGACACTAAATCCACGTCTTTCAATAGTACCTCTGAACGTGAATGGGCTTAATGATCCCATCAAAAGACGCAGGGTTTCAGACTGGATAAAAAAGCAAAACCCATCTATTTGCTGTCTACAAGAGACTCATTTTATACCTAAGGACATCTGCAGTATGAAAATAAAAGATTGGAGAACCATTTACCATTCAAATGGTCCTCAAAAGAAAGCAGAGGTAGCAATCCTCATATCAGATAAATTAAAGTTTATCTCAAAGACTGTAGTAGGAGATGAAAAGGAACACTATATCATACTTAAAGAATCTATCGAACAAGAGGACCTAACGATCATGAATATTTATGTCCCTAATGTGGGAGCTGCCAAGTATATCAATCAATTAATAACCAAAGTTAAGACATATTTAGGTAATAATACACTAATACTGGGAGATTTCAACACAGCACTTTCTTCAAATGACAGATATTCTAACACAACATCTCCAAAGAAACAAGAGCTTTAAATGATACACTGGAACAGATGGATTTCAGAGATGTTTACAGAACTTTACATCCAAATGCAACTGAATACATATTATCCTCAAGTACACATGGAACTTTCTCCAGAATAGACCACATACTGGGTCACAAATCAGGTCTTAACTGATACCAAAAGATTGAGATCATCCCCTGCATATTTTTAGACCATAATGCTTTGAAACTAGAACTAAATCACAAGAAGAAATTTGGAAGAAATTCAAACACATGGAGGTTGAATACCATACTGCTAAAGGATGAAAGGGTCAACCAGGAAATTAGAGAAGACTTAAAAAGATTCATAGAAACTAATGAGAATGAAGATACAACAGTTCAAAATATTTAGGATACAGCAAAAGCAGTCCTGAGAGGGAAACACATCACAATATAGGCATCCCTCAAAAAACTAGGAAAAAACTCAAATACACAAGCTAACCTTGCACCTAAAGGAACTGGAGAAAGAACAGCAAATAAAACCTACACCCAGTAGAAGAGAGTTAATAAAGATCAGAGCAAAACTCAATGAAATTGAGACCAAAAGAACTGTAGAATAGATCAACATTCTTCTTTGAAAGAATTAATAAGATAGATAAACCTAGCCACCCTTATTAAAAACAAAAGAGAAAAGACTCTAATTAATAAAATCACGAATGGAAAAGGAGAGATCACCACCAATACCAAGGAAATACAAACGATTTAAAAAACATATTATGAGCAGCTATATGCCAATAAATTAGGCAATCTGGAAGAAATGGATGCATTTCTGGAAAACCAAAAACTACCAAAACTGGAACAGGAAGAAATAGAAAACCTGAGCAGGCTGATAACCAGGAAGGAAATTGAAGCAGTCATCAAAAACCTCCCAAGACACAGAAGTCCAGGCACAGATGGCTTCCCTGGGGAATTCTATCAAACATTTAAAGAAGAAACAATACCTAATCTACTAAAGCTGTTCTGAAAGATAGAAAGGGATGGAATACTTCCAAACTCGTTCTATGAGGCCAGCATCACCTTAATTCCAAAACCAGACAAAGACTCCACCAAAACGGGGAATCATAGGCCAATTCCCTGATGAACACAGATGCAAAAATTCTCAACAAGATACTAGCCAATAGGACCCAACAGTACATTAAGAAAATTATTCATCATGAGCAAGTGGGATTTATCCCCAGGATACAAGCCTGGTTCATCACTTGTAAAGCAATCAATGTGATAGATCATATCAACAAGAGAAAAAACAAGAAACATTATCCTCTCAATAGATGCAGAGAAAGCATTTGACAAAATACAGCATCCATTCCTGAGCAAAACTTTTCAGAGTGTAGGGATAGAGGGAACATTCCTCAGCATCTTAAAAGCCATCTACGATAAGCCCACAGCAAATATCATTCTCAATGAGGAACACTGGGAGCCTTTCCCCTAAGATCAGGAACAAGACAGGGATGTCCACTCTCACCACTGCTCTTCAACATAGTACTAGAAGTCCTAGCCTCAGCAGTCAGACAACAAAAAGAAATAAAAAGTTTTCAATTGGCAAATAAGAAGTCAAAGTCTCCCTCTTTGCTGATGACATGATGCTGTACATAGAAAACCCAAAAGCCTCCACCCCAAGACTGCTAGAACTCTTACAGCAATTTGGCAGTGTGGAAGGATACAAAATAATGCCCAGAAATCAGTAACATTTCTATACACTAACACTGAGACTGAACAAAGAGAAATTAAGGAGTCAATCCCATTTACAATTGCACCCAAAAGCGTAAGATACCTAGGAATAAACCTAACCAAAGAGGTAAAGGATCTATACCCTAAAAACTACAGAACACTTCTGAAAGAAATTGAGGAAGACACAAAGAGATGGAAATATATTCCATGCTCATGGCTTGGAAGAATTAATATTGTGAAAATGTCAGTGTTACCCAGGGGAATTTACACATTCAATGCAATCCCTATCAAAATACCATGGACTTTCTTCAGAGAGTTGGAACAAATCATCTTAAGATTTGGGTGGAATCAGAAAAGACCCCAAATAGCCAGGGGAATATTGAAAAAGAAAACCATAGCTGGGGGCATCACAATGCCAGATTTCAGGTTGTATTACAAAGCTGTGATCATCAAGACAGTGTGGTACTGGCACAAAAACAGACACATAGATCAATGGAACAGTTAGAGAATCCAGAAATGGCCCTCAACTCTATCGTCAACTAATATTCAACAAAGCAGAAAATAATACACTGGAAAAAAAGACAGTCTCTTCAATAAATGGTGCTGGGAAAATTGGACATCCACATGCAGAAGAATGAAACTAGACCATTCTCTTACTACACGAAGATAAACTCAAAATGGATAATCATAAAGATCTAAATGTGAGACAAGAATCCATCAAAATCCTAGAGGAGAATATAGGCAACACCCTTTTTTAAGTTGGCCACAGCAACTTCTTGCAAGATATATCTATGAAGGCAAGGGAAACAAAAGCAAAAATGAATTATTGGGACTTCATCAAGATAAAAAGCTTCTGCACAGCAAAAGAAACAGTCAACAAAACTAAAAGACAACCTACAGAATGGGAGAAGATATTGGCAAACGACCTATCAGATAAAGGGCTAGTATCCAAGATCTATAAAGAACTTATTAAACTCAACAGCAAAGAAACAAACAATCCAATCATGAAATGGGCAGAAGACATGAACAGAAATTTCAGAGGAAGACATAGACATGGCCAACAAGCACATGAGAAAATGCTCCACACACTTGCCATCAGGGAAATACAAATCAAAACCACAGTGAGATACCACCTCACACCAGTGAGAATGGTGACAATCAGACAGGAAACAACAAATGTTGGAGAGGATGTGGAGAAAGGGGAACCCTCTTGCACTGTTGGTGGGAATGTGAACTGGTACAGCCATTCTGGAAAACTGTGTGGAGGTTCCTCAAAGAGTTAAAAATAGAACTGCCCTATGATTCAGCAATTGCACTGCTGGGGATTTACCCCAAAGATACAAATGCAGCAAAATGGCAGGACACCTGCACCCCAATGTTTATAGCAGCAATGTCCACAATAGCCAAACTGTGGAAGGAGTCTCGGTGTCCATCGAAAGATGAATGGATAAAGAAGATATGGTCTATGTATACAATGGAATATTACTCAACCATTAGAAACAACAAATACCCACGATTTGCTTCAGTGTGAATGGAACTGGAGGGTATTATGCTGAGTGAAGTAAGTCAATCAGAGAAGGACAAACATTATATGTCTCATTCATTTGGGGAATATAAAAAAATAGTGATAGGGAATAAAGAGGAAAGTAGAGAAAATGAGTGGAAAATATCAGTGAGGGTGACAGAACATGAGAGACTCCTAACTCTGGGAAACAAACAAGGGGTAGTGGAAAGGGAGGTGGGCAGGGGGTTGGGATGACTGGGTGACGGGTACCGAGGGAGGGCACTTGATGGGATGAGCACTTTATGGGAATAAATAAATAAATAAATAAATAAATAAATAAATAAAATGAAAATAAAAGAAGAAAGTTAAATTCAGTAGATTATAAGTCTATTTTACAGAATATATGAAATATCTAAGCTAAAACAATCAGATATAGGGGAAGGATTGTTACTTTCTTTGCTAGCAAAGTATGTTCCCTTTATAGGGACATATGGAAGTCATGACAATCGGCCTGGGTGAATAGATCATTCTTGTCCAGTGTGATAACAGAGGAATTTGTCTTAAAATAAAAAAAAAATACATACATGTCAGGCATATAGCTTATTAAATGTTTTAACTATAATTTGAGATATTTGTTTACCCTACCGATAGCAATAACTCATTTTCAAAAAAGAAAAATATTGACACAAAGCCCCAAAAAGGGTAAGAAATGAAGAAATTTAGTTGTTAGAAGTAGGGTAAAAAATGTCTTTCCAGAAAGTGGAAATGTGTCATTGTATTTCAGAGAGAATATTTCAAAGACAATGAAAGAAAATGTAATAAATGGAATTATAAATACTGAATGGCTACTGAAAAAAAAGCAGTTGGATCTTTATGTCTCATATAATAGTAAATTACTTTAATTACACATTGAATACATAGGAATAAAGTTATTCATGTTTAGAAGAGAAATACTGGGGATCCCTGGGTGGCGCAGTGGTTTAGTGCCTGCCTTTGGCCCAGGGCGCGATCCTGGAGACCCGGGATCGAATCCCACGTCAGGCTCCCAGGTGCATGGAGCCTGCTTCTCCCTCTGCCTATGTCTCTGCCTCTCTCTCTCTCTCTCTCTCTCTGTGTGTGTGTGTGTGTGTGACTATCATTAAAAAAAAAAAAAAAAAAAACATTAAAAAAAAAAGAAGAGAAATACTGGGAGAATTCTATAATGACACAGAAGTCACCCATTTTATTATATTTTTTAAAATATCAAAAGACAGATGACCAGTTGGTTCAGGAAGTTGAAACTCACTGATATCACATACAAGATTAATTTTCTTAATTTCAAAGGAGTTCATAAAAATCACTTTAAAAAAAATGCAGTAATGAGTGGACAGTATAAACTGAGAAAAGCAAATGAGAATTACTCTGAAATATGCATTGAAAAAGACTCAATGGCAGTCCTGGTAAGAGAAATGCAAAGCAAAACTACTTGGAAATACCATTTTTAAAAACCACAAAAAAAATTTGGTAAGAATTTATGAGGAAAATCCCATCCTCATACATTGATGGTACAAGTTCTCAAACAATATGGTACATTTGAAGCTAATACTTCTCTATTGTGGCCAGTTGTGTAATGTCCACACAAATTTATAAAAATACATATTATATATATATGTGTGTGTATATATACACACATATATGTTTGTGTATATATGTGTGTAGATACATATATATTTTTTGTATATATACACATATATTTGTGTATTTATATATGCAGACTTATATTTATGTGTGTGTATATACATTTACGTGTTTGTGTGTGTGTTTGATCTGGTAAAACCAAACCTTATCTAAGAAGACATTTTAACTAAAAGACATTCTTGATTATATATACGCATTTATGTATGTTGCAACTTTGTTAAATGAACACTTACAAGGTAGAGCCCGGGGTGCTGGACAGTGAACTAAAGACTGCAAACTAGAGAGGTTTATTATTCACAATTCCTGAGGGTACACAGCACGCCTTGGGGGATCACTGTGGAATGTTAAGAGAGTCAGGACCTGGGGCACGTGCCTTTATTAGGGCCTATAGGAGGAGAGTTTTAGGAGGCTAAGTCCAGATTGATCAAATCTCGGCAGTGGGAACACAAAGAGAAGACCTGGGATGTAGAGGATACTGCTGTTCACAAGAGCTTCTGGGGAAGTCATATCAGGAACTTGTATTTGTTTGTGACTCTGTGGGCATGAATTGTCTAGGGCATGAATTCATAGGAGAGGCTACAGTCAGTTCAAGGCCCTCGCAGGCCGCAAGGCCACATAAAACGGTAGCTGAGATAGCAATATTGTGCTACCATAGTTTAGCTACAATGTCAAGACATATATAAAATTTATAAAATATATTTAAAGTATATTTTAATGCCCGTATATAAAATTGTATATAAAATAATAGGTAGATGAAACATGTCATATGTCTCGGGAAGAATTCATGTTATCCTACCTCTGAAATGGAAAATATGTCCTAAGAGTCTAGTATGAGAACGAGAAACATAATCTTCTCCACTTTTTGTATCATATTATTAGATTTATAAATTTAAAAATTAATAGAAAGTTATAGAACATATGTTGCTCTCTCTTTGGAATATTCTCTCATACTTAAACTACATTATCAAATGTTTTATTTTTTTTTTTTTTAATTTTTATTTATTTATGATAGTCACACAGAGAGAGAGAGAGAGAGAGAGGCAGAGACAGAGGCAGAGGCAGAAGCAGGCTCCATGCACCGGGAGCCCGACGTGGGATTCGATTCCGGGTCTCCAGGATTGCGCCCTGGGCCAAAGGCAGGCGCCAAACCGCTGCGCCACCCAGGGATCCCCATCAAATGTTTTATTAATGAATCTGGTCAAGTATAATTTATTTTGGGCACTTATTCCATGCCTTTTTTTTTTTTTTTTTTTTGGTTCCCTGCATGGATTACCAGACCCACATTTTGATGTATATGCTATAGTGCTAGTTTGAACATTGAGAGTGGCCAGACTATGGAGAACATCATACATTTTAATATGCAGAGAGTGCAGGGAGGGCAAGAAGATGAGGTTAATGAAATCAATTAGGAAATTACCTAAATTGGTCTATGAATGGAGGGCAATGTCATCATTGTGATAGAGGAGGACTGCAATAAAAATGAGAATTATTTTATCATATTCCAAGAGTAGAGAGTCAAGTGCTATTTAAAAATAAAGCAAAAAGCTCGTGGTCAAGAGAATTGAGAGAAAACAGTGATGAATGCTAGATGCAAATTGTGTAAAGTGTTTTCCAGACTGTAGAGATTCAAGGTACAATATTTGAGGCCATCATTTGGAATCCTTGTTTTGTTTAGGTGTGTATGCCATTATTTAACATCCTTGATGAATAGCATTAGGTGCAAACATTTTATTCCATGTAACACACTCCATTTATTTCTCAATTACTTTTTCTTATACGATTTTGAACTCTATGAATCCCAGGACGGATGTTGCATTTTTCTACATGTGGGGATGTAAAGTTTACTGAAATATTGGACAAGCGAGCCAAAGTTTCCTTTTGAGATTTTTTTTTAATTGTGAATGAAAGTTGAGAGAGAGAGTAGAAAGTTAATTAAGGTTGAGGTAGCTATAGAAAGCTTATATAGTTATGGAGCTACAGATTTGGTGGAGATAGCTATAGAAAACTTTATATAGTTATGTAGATACAGATTTGGTTAGAGACAGACATTGAAAATATTCTGTATATCAATAGACAGGAAGTTAGTAGTCAGTGGAAAGTCATAATTTGAAGGTTTGAAGAAGGAACCACCAAAAATTTTGAATAGCAAAAACAGATGTTTTTGTTTCTCTAAGTTCAAACAGATGCTGTTGAACTTAGAGAAAGTATTTAATTTTAAGTACTCAGACCTCTGAGATGCAGTAAAGGGAGAGGAAATAAAAATCATTAAAGAATGCTTAAAGCTCCAAAAAGGAGATTCTGAAAACTATTTTCATGGCAATAAACAATTAAATACTTAGACATGGTTTTTAAAATGTACCTTGGGAAATTCATTTAGATACAAGACCACATCTTTAAATATTAAAATCTTTAGAGTATAAACTATAGATAATGTTTTTCATTATTGTCTCAAACTGAATCTAAGCTATCACTTTTCCTAGTTTGAAAGTAGATTTTCCTAAAATCATGGTAATAGAGGCAGCTATAGATAGTATAAAGAATATGGTCAGGATAAGGGTATCTGGGTCCTAGATTTACCCTTAAAACTATCCTTGGAAGTCAGATAAACTATCTAGATCTATTTTTTCCGGTTTCATGAAACTTTTGCTTGATTATATGAATGACCACTTCCTAAAATCTGTGTCAAATGATGAGCTGACCTTTACAAGTTTCTTCTAACACTGGCATCTGTAATTTTATATTTCTGTGCAGGAGCATGGGACAAAATAAATTATTTGTTTATATCTATTTTCTGTTGTGTGAGGATCTGATATCTGAAGGAGTCATAAAAGAGTGTTTGCTTATAAATTATTCCTAGGGATTTTTTGAACTCAGTTTGGGAGCTGCCTCTGCGTAATATACTGCACGTTGACTGCCAAAGCTGGGGTTGATAGCTGACAGCTTTAAGGAGGATATTTTTGCAGACAATAATTCCTTCATACATAGTAGAATTCATGTTTCTATGTGGCTTCTCCATTTTTATATATAGCCATATACACACAGTATAGATACTTTAGAATTAATTAACAATAGGTAAATCAATAGCCATCTGCACATTGCAGAATAAAGTAATGGTTCTAACTTCCTGCAGGATTTGTTTTGATTTGATTTTTAAAGACTTATTTATTCATTTTTAGAAAGAGAGCAGGCACACAAGTGTGAGCAGGGGGAATGGAAGAAGGAGAGAAAGAAGCAGACTCCCCATTGAGCTCAGAGCCCTGTGCGGGGCTCAATCTCATGACTATGAGATTATGACCTGAGCCAGAATCTAGAGTCAGGCTTAACCAACTGAGCCGCCCAAGTGCCCCAGGAATTTTAGACCAAGTAATCAGAGATATATATAGTAAAATCAATGATAAGAGTTCTCACTAAGTTTATTCCCTTTTATCTTCATACAACTTCTATGACTTCATCAGAAAGATAACCATTTTTATATGTTGAACAAATATACTTTTATTGGAATGTGTTCTTGCAAAAGGTATGTTTGGTTTTGGTGTGTTTGTTTTTGATTCATGTATACAAGATGAAGACATAGAACACTCTAAATCTTAGGAGATGACTCACATACCCTTTTCAGTCACTTCTCCTTTCAAGAGTAAATAAGTAAGTCAAGTAAGTAAGTAAATAAATAATAAAAAAATAAATCACAACTCTCACCCTAAAAGACTAATAGCGTCTCGTTGTTGAGCTTTCTATATATGAGGTCACGCACTATGTACAATTTTTGTCATCTTAAGCTCAATATTATTTTTGTTACCTATATAGTTTGTGAGGGGAAAGTCCTCCTCACATAACTCTGAGGGACTTAGAGTCATTCCTCAAACATTTCATACTTGATTTTGAATTCATGTTCAGGTTTCAGAGAATTCCTAAATAAAATTTTAATAACTGCATGTTAAGGTATATTTACTTGTTCAATAAATTCTCTACCACAATCTAAAAATAAATTGTTAATTATCTTTTGTGGAAAAAGACATTTTTCTGTATATTTGCTTATTTTGGGCCAGCTTACTTCCTCTTTGTGTGAGTTCTTCCCATGAAGGATAGTAATTCTAATCAAATCAATATTTTAGGCATAGGTAATTTCTGCTTTTTAAAAGCCCTCATTTGATTTTCTTAATTTACTTCAATGACCTAAATTCCTCATTACAAATTTCTACTGTACAAAATTCTAAGAGTTCAATTAGCTGTATGGTATGTGAAATATCATGTATGAAAGAGTTTTGGTTTTTCTTATTTAAATAAAAATGACTTTTAACCAGAAGTTATTAACTAAAGCAAACAAAACAACAACAAAAACCAGGTGGCAGAGCTAATTGTTCATGAAATTAATCTCATCTCTTCCTTTTCATAATTTTTAAAAGATTTTATTTATTGATGAGAGATACAGAGAGGGAGAGAGGCAGAGACATAGGCAGAGGTAGAAACAGGGTCCCCACAGGGAGCCCGATGCGGGACTTGATCCCAGGACTCCGAGATGACGCCCTGAGCTGAAGGTGGACGCTCAACCACTGATCCACTCAGGTGCCCCTCGTTTTCATATTTTCAAAGACCAGGCAAACATTTTCTGATAAAAGCTGCTATAATCCAAATAGGATTTAATTTTCTAAAGATAAACTTAGTAGGATTATTTTAGTGAATGTAAATCGATTTTAATTATTTATAACATGAAAATTTATGACAGTGTGGAAAAGGGAATATACTAATACAATCATCCTTTCAAGTATGAATAAAAATTTAAAATATGAATAAAATATAGTTTAAGAAATAATTTTATACAACTCTGATATAAAATATTTCTGCTAAGTGACATGATGAAGTCCAAATAAAGGGCTATGAGTTACAATTTTAGTTTACACGGCTGTTAGTTTCTTGATCTTTTTATAGCTTTATACACATAAAGTAAACTCTAAAAAATAAGAAATGAATTTACCCCTTTATTTTATTTTATTTTATTTTATTTTATTTATGTTATTATTATTAATTTTTTTGCTGCATAAATACCTAACTGGTTAACTATGAAAATAAGTAACAGTGATTTCATATTAACTAAGTTGAGACTATTTCGGTTTTTGCTCTTGATTCTTTTTAAGTAAGGACATTTCCTCACACAGTGAAGAAGCTTGAAATTGCATCAAAATGCTCACTGCTTTTTTATATAATCTGGAGCTTGATTAGGACAGATCAGTTACCGTCATTTTCATCACACAGTCAGTCTTCATTTTGTGAAATTCTTCCTCTTCTCTGATGTCAAGTTCTCAGGTTTAGTAGAAGATTCTGAGATAGGTCCTAACCCATTCATAAGCAAGTGTTAAAAGTCTGGGAAAATGCTGCTCTGTTCTCCTTTCTTCTAGATGATTTTTAATGAAACTTAAGACTTTCTAATACCCTTCATCACTTTCAAACCAAAGCATCAGTGGAAGCATTTCAGATTTTATTTTGCAACATTTCCCAAAGATTCAGTTTTCTTTTAATTCAAAGAATTTTGTCACTTGAAATCAAAACATTTTCACTGTTCCACTGCAGAGATGTGTTCAACTAATTAAAAAATGTCTGTTAAGTGGTTTCTAAAAAGAATCTTCATTTTCAGAGCACTCAAAAAGTAAAATATAACCTGTTATTTTTTAAGTACTCCTGCAATTCACCTTTAAGATCAAACAGCTTACTAAGAAATCTTTCTTACTGTCTTTGCCTCCCCCTCTTCTCTCTCATGAATAAATAAATAAAATCCTTAAAAAATTCTACATATAAGTGAAAGCATATGGCATTTATCTTTCTCTGTCTGACTTATTTCACATAGCATAAAACCCTCTGCATTTATCAGGATTACCCATACTCCTATGTCTAGAATCCTATTTGACAGCTCTTCTTAAAGGTACTCACAATGTATTGTCAGTCACATTAAAATCACAAGTCCTGATAAACTATGAGAGAGAGAAACAAAGCTACATGAGAAAAAAAAATTTAAATACCACATTCTCACAATGTAATTCACTTCGTATACCATCTATGTTTTCGGATATCTACCACAGCAGCAAAGCAAGAGGCATACAGCAGGGTTATTTTGCATAAAAAATTTCTTCTAAAAATTAGAATTTTCTCTCCAATTTCCTACTACAAGAGCAGGGCTTGTTCAATCCCAGAAGTAGGCCAATGATAGGAGGTTGTAAAATATTAGGAGTGGCTGATAGCATCAGCAACTTTTCCCCTTCCATATCACAGTGATAAGACACTGGTTGCTGCTAATTAGACAAAACAATATTGTGCCTTAAAAGGCTGTTTTTCTCACCACAGTATATAAAGCTTGCTTTATTACCACATCTACACTAACACCTCCATTACTAAATTGTCTATAACTTGTCAGTTGAAATGATTTGTTGGAAATCTCTCTGTATATCAGAGACTGATGACTTAGAGGTCCAGGCCATTAGAGTACCCTCATAGATTTATGAGGGTCGATCTATTTAGTCGATCAAGATGGCACCTGTTAAATAGTAAGTCTTATCTTTGATTAAATAAAACTTACTTTTTTTTTCTTTTCACCTTCTATATTGTTCTCATGAAATTTTTTTTACAAATATTTTGGTACTATATATTACAAATATGTATTGGTAATATTTACTTTATAATTTTATGCATGACCTTTAGCTTTTTATCCTCCAAGAGTGACATTGTAAATAGAATTATTTGGTAGAAATCAAGTTTTATTTCCATCCAAATAGTTATCGGCTTTCCTAATGTAATATTAACCAATCCAGGTTGCAATCTGATATATTCTGTTCCAAATATACCTATTTTTCTCTGAATCTCTATTTGTTTTGTTTTCTTAACATTTGTCTTATTTTTTAAAATATCACTCCGATGTTTACTAAAGTTGTATAGGATGCAATATATCTTTTAGAGTATTTTCTCCTAGATTATTTTTATGTCATTCTTCTTTGCCAAAATAAGTTATTCTGAGATTTTGGTCCATCACATAAGTTTTTTCCCCATATTTCTATTTTTAGCATTTTAATATTGTATATAATAGAGAAAAATCCAATCTAATGAATTCCAAGTAAATAAATTATATAAAATGAACATTGGTGTAAATATCACTCAAAGTTGGTTTATTTTATATATATATATATTTTGCTTTTCTTTCTTTTTTTACATTATACTTTAAAAAAATATTTCCTCTACATACTTTAGGAAGCCCATCAGACAATGCCATACTTTTGCTTTCAAAAATAATAATTTAAATAATTTAGATAATTTAAAAACTCAAGAAAGAAATAGTTCATTACCTTTTCACTGATTGTAATTCTTTCTCCTGCTGTTTTTTCTTTCCTGATACTCCCTGTTCCCTTCTGTTAACATTCGCGTTATCTCTGAAGCACTTCCTTTAGCAATTCTCTACAGAGTGGTTCTGCTGGTAACATTTTTTTTTTCATGTTCCTTCATCTGAGATTGCCATTATTTCAACTTCATTTTTACTGGAAACAGAATTCTGTGTTGACAATACTTTAATTTCAGCACTTAAACACTTTTTTTTTTCACTTTTTTTGATCTCTACAATTTTTAATGAGAAACCTGCAGTTTTTTGACTTGTAGCCTTAAGTGTAAAGTGCTGTTTATCTCTGGCCCTGTCAAGGTCTTTGACTTTGTTTTTTAAAATTTTGATTATGATGTGTATGGGACTGGATTTCTTCAATATTTTTCTGTTTGAGTTTTGCTGAGAAATTTTTTTAAGATAGAAGTTTATATCTTTTATGTGACTTCAGATGTTTTCAGCCAGTATTTCTTCAGATATTTTTCCAGATCCATATTCTCTCTCCTCACCTTCAGGGACTTCAAAGAAATGAACATTGGAGCTTTTATTATTGATTCTCAGATCTCTAAGAGACCATTTATATTTTTTCCAGTTTGTTTTCTTTCTGTAGTTACTGGATAGCTTTCATCAGTTATTTTCAGTTAACTGCCTCTTCTCTGTCATCACCATTCTGCTATTGAGCTTGTAAGTATTTATTGTATTTTAGAGTTTTAAAATTTCCATTTGTTCCATTTCGTTCTTCTTCACATTTTCTATTTCTTTTTTTTTAATATTTTATTTATTTATTCATGAGAGACAGAGACAAGCAGAGGGAGAAGCAGGCTCCATGCAAGGAGCCTGATGTGGGACTTGATCCTGGAACTTCAGGATCATGCCCTGAGCAGAAGGCAGATGCTCAACCACTGAGCCACTCAGGCATCCCAACATTTTCTATTTCTTTGATAAGTCTTTATATTCCTGTATTTTTTTCAAGAGTGCTCATGATCACTTGTTGCAGTGTTATTGTGAAAAGTGACTTAAAATTTTTTCCTATACTTTCAATTTCAGTGTGGTGTCATCTGGGTATTGATATTTATTGAATATCTTTTCTCATTTAAGTTGAAATTTTCCTACTTCTTGAGACGTCAAGAAATATTGCATTTTATCCCATACATTTTTAATATTATGTTTTGAGATTCACGTTCCTATTTAAATCTTGCATTTTAGAAGGAAATCAATCTACACATATTTAGAGAGTGCCCATTGGCCCACTTTGTGGGTTGTGGTTTGAATATTCATTTAATTTTAAAAATCTTTGCAGTGCTATTCTGGTCTACTGGGCTTATGCACTAATCTAAGACTATTCGGACATTTGCATTCTATACATTCGCAAAATTGTCAAAGCTTCTATGTTTATATCAGCTGATGAATGGAGAGTTAAAAAATAATAAAGAAATAATATGTAGTACAGGCATGTAATAGAGTACTCTTCGGCAATAAAAAAGGAGTGAACTACTGATACACTATAACATGGGTAAATTTCAGAGCTCATCCTAAAAGAATGAGGTCTGACACAAGACACTACATTTTTTATGATTCTATATATATAAGATGACCAGAAAAGGTAAATTTGTAAAAAGCAGAAAGTAAAGCTTGGTTATCTGGGGCTGAGGGCAGGAGCAAGGAATTAAATATAAAGGGGCATGCAGGATCTTATGGGAATAATGAAATGTCCTGAAATTGATTTGTATTTATCATTACACCACTTGGGAACTTAACTAAAAATAATTGATTTGTAGACTTGAAGATGATGAAGTTTACAATATATAAATTACACTTTAATAAAATTGTTCAACCAAAGGGTTAGATATCTGTCCAGCAAAAGCCCTCTTCCTGGTTCTAAGATTAAAAGGCAACAGGCTTCTCTGGAGCATTTACTTTGTTTTCTTCTGTTTTTTTTTTTTTTTTTTTCCTTTATGTAGGTTGATTATTTGGGTTGCATATTGCATTTGCATCAAAATGGGATTTATAGAATGGAAATATAAATCCCAGAGTACACAACATTGGGTCTTACCTGAGTACCTAGGTACCTAGCCATTTGTTTTGTTTTTTTGTACTTTATTAGGACTCAGGTTTTTTAGTTGTAATTTGTAGGAGAGCTAGAGTCTAATATCCTAAATCTGTCTATGCTCTTACTTTAATTTTTATCCCTTCAATTATTTTAATTAATGAATAATAAAGTATATAAACTGGGTATTATTTCACATATGTTTTGTATTTTTCCATTTACTTGTATATATTTTCTTCTTTTCCTTTCCTACCTTCTTCTGTATTGATCATAGCTCCTTCCTCATAAATTTATGTAATTTTTCTTACAGTTGCTCTTAGCTTAGAGCACTTTTATGATTTTCAAATTCATTTGCTCTAATTGATTGTCTAAATATTTTTAAAATGTATATATTTTCTTAAGGAAAAATTCACTTAACTCTACTTTTATATCCTTTTGACTACTTCAGCCAGCTAAAATACTGTTCATACTATCATTTGTTGTGTGCACAGTCACTATTTGCATATTTGCTATAATGACTTACAAATATTTTATCCCAAATTTAATATCCTGACAACTTGTTATGATTAATTTGCCTCTGGGTATTAGGAAAAACATTTACATTGCACACTATTGTGGATGAGAGACTGCAGAGTCATATTTTAGCTCTCACTGTATTTCAAAAAGACTTTTCTAGTAGCTTGCTTTCTTAAAATGTTTTGGGCATCATGGCTATTATCTTTAACACATAATTAAGTGAAAATTTCTTCTAAGGTAATAGAAAAAGCCAATGAAGATTGTAGATGATACTAAAAGGCATATAATACCCCATACAATATGAAAAACTTTTCCTCTTGGGAATGGTGCTACATTATTGAGGTTTTGTTCAAGAAAGCATTATAAAATACAATGGATGTAATATGCAGGGAACTAGTCTAGAGATGTCTTGCTATTCTAATATATACATGCAGTAATCAAAACAATGGAAAAGATATATGATGTTACAAAATAATCTGGATTCTTGAAATAGCAGTGAAAAATTTAAGAACATATTACATAGTGAAGTACCAACAACAGAGTTACTCATTTTGCAGCTCGGGTGGACATGACACTAGTTTCTGACCTTTGGGCATAAGTCATGTGATGTGTTCAACTCATGAAATGATCTCCATGAGGATGTGTGCTCTTCCCTTCTTATTCCTATTCTTACTGGCTAAATGGGTACAATGTGACTGGATAAAGTTGCAGCAGAAATCTTTAGTCGTGATCTGGAAGTAACAGGTTTAAGGAAATAAAGCCTGGAAACTTAGTTATAATGCAATCACCATATTAACTATAGGATTAATATTATTAACAGAAACATAGTGGAAAGAAATGTTTAAAATAAATGTATAAAATAAATGTATAATATACATACAAATTCATACTACATATGTTGATATACTATACATATGCGTATATATATGCATATATATATTCTTTGAAACATAGTATTTCATCTTCTAGATCTAAATAGGAAAATTAGAACGGGGTACTTAAAATTAATGGTTGTTTTTTCAATCCTCATATTTAAATGATACATTTATTTATAATTAATTTCTTTTACAAAGAGAAATGCTCTCACTAGTGGCTACTATTCATTAGTTTTAGCCTCAAGCTAAAAACTTAAACTGCGTATTAATTTAAAAAGATATCAAATGTAAAGAAAAATTTGCTAAAGCTTTTGTTACAAGACATATAATTTAGGGTAAAGTAAGGAGTTATTTTGTCATTGTAATTCAGAAAAATATAAATGAGAAAATGAGTTAAATGAGTTAAATAAAATAAAAAACTAAGTCGGATTTTAAGTAAAAACATAAGGCAGGCGAAAAAATAAAACTTATTTCCATCAAAGTATGAATATAATAGAAACTGATAATGGTGGACATAAAATTGAGAGAAAAATTAGCATGTAAAAATGAGTAACATGACAAAAAAACCTTAATTCTTTTAAGTTGCTTTATAAAAGAAATAAGCATTTGGACTAGCACATTAAAATTCATTGAATATGAAACAATTTATAATCACAACAATAAGTAATGTTGTAATGTAACTTAAGTAATGTTAAAATTACTTAAAAGGAACTCAATTGCAATAATTTAGTAATATATATGTCCTTTTTTTGAAATATGGCTTTTCAGACATTTAGCATAATTCAGTTCAAAATACTTGTTTCAATGAGTTAGATTTTGCAATAGAAAATAACTTGTCTGTATGGTATTATATACATTTATAATACAAATATATGCTTTCTGTTAATTAAAATGAATGTGTGCATAATCTAAATCACTAAAAATCACATTGACACAATAATCTTTTAAGGTGAAGTGACAGGAGCACCTGGGTGGCTCAGTTGGTTATGCATCTTCCCTTTGGCTTAGGTCATGATCCCAGGGTTCTCTGATATGCCCTGCCCATGGCTCTGGATCCTTGCTCAGTGGGGAGTCGGCTTGTCCCTCTGCCCCTCCCCAACCCCTGCTCCTGCTCTCTCTCTCAAATAAATAAAACCTTAAAAAAAAAAAGTGAAATGACACTTTATGTAAGCATGGAATTTGACCTGACGTATCTGGAGTTTAAATGGTTTAAGTAATAGTTTAGAAAAGGTGTCCAAAATTTACCTATCTGAAAAGGCCAGCTTGGAACCATTAACCATGAGGCAAACCAGCTAGAAATGTGGTCAAAGGAGACCACATAATCTTTCTTTCTTTCTTTCTTTCTTTCTTTCTTTCTTTCTTTCTTTCTTTCTTTCTTTCTTTCTTTCTTTCTTCTTTTTCTTTCTTTCTTTCTTTCTTTCTTTCTTTCTTTCTTTCTTTCTTTCTTTCTTTCTTTCTTTCCTTTCTTTCTTTCTTTCTTTCTTTCTTTCTTTCTTTCTTTCTTCTTTCTTTCTTTCTTTCTTTCTTTCTTTCTTTCTTTCTTTCTTCTTTCTTTCTTTCTTTCTTTCTTTCTTTCTTTCTTTCTTCTTTCCTTTCTTTTTCTTTCTTTCTTCAGAGTATGTGATTTCTAAAGTATGGTGACAACTCATTGCTCACCTTGTAGGAAATACAATCCTGGGATCCCTGGGTGGCGCAGCGGTTTAGTGCCTGCCTTTGGCCCAGGGCGTGGTCTTGGAGACCCGGGATCGAATCCCACGTCGGGCTCTCGGTGCATGGAGCCTGCTTCTCCCTCTGCCTATGTCTCTGCCTCTCTCTCTCTCTCTGTGACTATCATAAAAAAAATATATATATATATATGATCCTGTTTTGGCTCAGTGTTCTCATTCTTCAAAATTTCATATCAGTATTTAAATGAAATCTTACATATGCAAATATCAAGACAGCCAATTCCAGTTTTTTAAAGAAGATGTGTAAGCTATTTAAACAGGCATTGGTAATTGATTTCCTCTTTATACTAAAGTTTGTGGATGATTTTTCTCTGACAGTTCCTAAAAATGAAAGGAATAGTTTTGAGTTTAGAATTATAAATTCTTCACACATACAAGGAATAACATAGGAATATATACTTCAGCTTTATATTTCTTGGGAAATATACGTGATACATGAAATAGCCTGTACTCTTTTTAAATATTTTAGAATTAGACCAATTTATAACTGTTTATGTTTCAGGTATAATTATGTACTCCGTGGTTAAATATTAAGCATATATAAGAATATAAATATATAAATGTAATGAAAACAATACTTTGGACTGTTTACATAGTGGGAAAGATAATAAAACCAGAAGAAAACGTGCATGCAATATAAACCATCCTTCTAAAACAGCCAATATTTAATCTTCATGGTCATAAATTTCAGTATTGAGCTTTATAAACTTTAAAAAATCTCATAAAGTTCGGGGCATGAGATTATATCTAATATGAGTATTATATTTTTCAGAATGAAGTTAAAGCAAAAATATTTTTAACCCCTAATGCAAAGCTAGTAGAGTTAGAATCCTGATTTGCTGAGTCATAGTTTGGCATTTTGCTTATAATGTAGTAGAGCTTTATTATTTGTTCCTTATACTCCTTTACCTTTTTTGAAAAATAGCCCTTCAAACTAAAACCAGTGTGCCAAAATTCCAGTGATATTAGACTGTCCTCTGAATTTTATTTTACTTATTTGTTTTATATAAAACAACATAATATGGCATATTTCCTAAATGTCTTGCAAATAAGAAAAAGTATGATAAGAAAAAAAATTGCATTTTCAATAAAAATAGGATATGTTTAATGAAGATAAAATAAACATCACAGAAAACTTGGAAAGTACTAAAGAGTAAATGCAATATAATTGAAAAATATTGAAATCTCTCAAATTAAAATACTCCATAATAACATCATCCATTGACATCTTTTATAGCTTTTAAAATTAAATATTTACATGAGTGCATATCATTATATGATTTTAACTGCAAAATTGGCCTGTTTCTATTCATAGAGTATTATATTTTTAAATGTACACATAACATATTAGGGTAGGTATGTTATCATATCATCAATATATTTAAAGACTTCAGCTTCATCCTTTTTTAATTCTCAGACCTAAAACATATAAATATCTTATTGTTAAATATGTTTTGCCTTTTACCGTATTTTTTATTTTATCATTTTTTTACCTCAGCATTTTTTAAAATTAAACATTCACAAACCCATCACATTCGTCCAGAGTACTGAGTAAGCATGTCTGTATTTACTACTCTCTCCCGATTAATTCCTATGCTTAAAATGTGCATATTTTGGTAATGTCGCCAAATTCCTTTCCAGGAAGATAGTATCAATAGACTCACTCACCTACTACCAGTAAGTGCAAGTGTTTGATTCACCACGGTCTTACCAGTTTAAAGATTGTTTACAAAGTCAAAAACAAAAAATAAAATTTCTTTCCAATTGATTTTATTTATTTTTATTTTTTAATTTTTTTTAAGATTTATTTATTTATTTATTCATGATAGACATAGAGAGAGAGAGGCAGAGACACAGGAGGAGGGAGAAGTAGGCTCCATGCCAGGAGCCCGACGTGGGATTTGATCCCCGGACTCCAGGCTCGCGCCCTGGGCCAAAGACAGGCGCTAAACTGCTAGCCACCAGGGATCCCTATTTTTATTTTTATTTAGGTTTTTTTTTTTTTTTTGCTAGTTCCTCCATATTTTGGTCATGTTTCATTTTATCATTTGATAATTTTATCTAAGTTTATTTTCTCTTTATGTTATTTCTTTTTACTTTACCCATCTATAGAATCCAGATCTTGTCACACAGTATTTAATATGTGTTTAGTTTCCTAAAATGTCCTTTAGTTTCCTAAAATGTTCTTATGGTTCCTATAATGAATAATTTTCCCCTACATGTCTTGTGTCTGAATCTTCAAGATGATGGTTTTCACTATACAAAATTTGTATTCCACAAAGAAGAAAATCACTTCTTTTTTTTTAAATCACATTGAAATCAGTAGAGATCTTTTCATTCACAACATGAAGGGAATATGAATTTGAGCTTATTAGCCAATTTCATTTTAGACAACTATTTCTTGCTATGCTTCTGGAAGATGGATAGACATATGAGAATCCTAGGCTAATTTCTAGTAATTTTGTTCTTTGCTCTCCTTTACCACTGTTTCTAGAAAAATGATATAAAATTCTCATCTTGAGGTACCTGGGTTGCTTAGTTGGTTAAGCATCTGCCTTCAGGTTAGGTCATGATCTTAGGATCCTGTGGTCGAGCCCCATGTAGGGCTCCTCACTCAGCAGGGAAGTCTACTTCTCCCTCTCCCTCTGCCCCTTCCGCCAGCCCATGTTCTCTCCCTCTGTCTCTCTCTCAAATAAATAAATAAAAATCTTTAAAAACATAAAAAATAAAATAAAATTTCCATCTTGAAAACCTGCAATAACTTTTGTAAGAAACAGACTAGAAAATTGTACCCGTTGTCCATATGTGTGAATATCTTGGCATTTCTCTTAAGTATTGTACCTGATATAATCAAACATTTATATTAATTATCATCTTTAACCAAATAACCAATTCATTTGCTCTCCAGACATAAGAGGAAAAGAGAGTACAGTTTAAGTTTTTTTCTTTACGATGGTATTCATTTATTCATGTATTATTTTAACAAATTGAAGTAATAAAATAAATAAATGTAAATTATATATGTATACGTACATGTATAATTTGAAAAATATTTTTTATGTTTAATTCTATTATAAAATAAAACTGAAGTAGTAAATTAAAATTATGTTTAGTGACTAGTGTTTATATCAATATGTTACTAAGAATTCATCCAGGTATACAAAAATTTGTATTAACTAGATAATGTGTCTAAGTGATTGAAGTTAGTTAAAGATCTGGGAAAATATAATTTTAGTGAACACATTATATTCCTGTTATTAGTAGCATTGTAAGATTCATAATCTACAGTGAATGGTCTTGCACACACGAAAATATTGTGATGACTTTACTTTTATATGGTAAGCTAATATTAAATAAAGGCCTTAATCTATGCCAAAATTAAAAAGAACACTGTATTCTTCTTTGTTTTGTTATTCTGTTAACAAGCTTTTTCCTTTTTACCTCATAACCAAAAAAAAAAAAAAGGCTATTAAATATGTAGTATTTTTCCTATCTACAAACAATGTAAGCCCCTGAATATAATGTTTTTTTAATTTGACATTATGAATGTTTATCTGGACTAAATATCTCTAGATACTCACATAATGACAGAAGTTTTTGTTTAGTTTTTTTCTGATTAATCTTTATTGTCTATTGAGAGGGTAAAAAAGAAATAGAGGAATAAAAAAGGGAGCAAGGTGAGAGAATATCAGCTTCAAATGAATATGAAATTATTATAAAAGACCAATTATCTTTCCTCTCATAGTTGAGAGGAGAATCTTTAGAGTCAAGAAAATGAATTTGGACACACATTCCCATAAATGAGAGGAGTTACAGATTTTTTTTTAAGATTTTATTTATTTATTCATGAGTGACAGAGAGAGAGAGAGAGGCAGGGACATAGGCAGAGAGAGAAGCAGGCTCCTTTCAGGGAGCCTGATGTGGGACTTGATCCTGGGACTCCAGAATCACACCCTGAGCCAAAGGCAGACAATTAGCAGCTGAGCCATCCAGGTGTCCCTGTTACAGATGTTTTAAATAATAACTTAGTGTTTTGATAATGATCAAGTTGTATGATTTTTAAAAATCACTTTTTAATTCCAAAGTATGGAAACAAAGATGGGGTGTCTCATGTTTAACTAATGATCTCTTTTCTTGCAACAGTTAAGACATTCATCTGTAGATGGATCTTACCCTTTTTGGTGGAAGGCATGTCCCAAATGAAAATTGTTTTGCAAATAAAAATTTTACCAAAGTAGCGACTATAGTTCTAAATTGATACTGTTGAAATTTTGCCAGTTCGGGAAATATGCATAGAGCTTAATGTATTAATGAAAAATCCTAAAGGGAGCAAATGTTTTGCCTAGGGCAGGCACAATTTCATATTGAGAGAATCCAGAAAAACCATCAGAGTCTATAAAGATACACATTCTTCTGTCTCTAGAACTTAGCCAAAGGCTAGCTGTCACCTATAACATCAAACAAAATTAACCCCAAGCTAAAAGACTTGAATGAAATATTGGTGCACAATTCAACGTGAACTAAATTCCCAGACACAGGCAGGTTGATGCACTGAATACATATGGGGGCTTTTGTGGCTTCAGAAGTGCTATTCCTAGCATGAGAGTCCTAGTCCAAGGCAGCAAGGGTCTTAGATGAATCCAGGCACAGAGACCACCAGGAACATACCTCTATTGGCTCGTTGCAGCCAGGGAAATTGTGCAACATTAGAACTGTGTCTCCTTTTACTAGCCCTCCCTCCCACCTACAGTCTTTGTAAAATCAAAACACCACCAAGAATTTGCAAAATGCCCCAAGGTAGGAGTAGTTCTTCCTCTGATATTGTTGCTTTGCATATTATGTGAAAATAGAAAAGTGGGAAAAAATATTGCAGATTGCCCATTGCTGTCATACAGACATCAAAGACCTGTATGTAGAACATATGATTAATGCATGTAAGTGTGAACTTGAGCAAATGCTGTAAACCCAAAGAAGTCCAGCATTGCCATATCCAGGTAGTAGTAGTCTCAGTCTACTTTACGTATCTTTACTCTAGAGCATTTGGAGATCGAACAGGTACTAGATATTATTTTTTTCCTTTAACATATCTAGCAAATGTGAGAACTATGAAGTGTTTCATAATGTTACAAAGGAATGAGAGACTAAACATGACTGTGGACAATGGCCAGACCATATACAAAAATAGAACTTGGATGCATAACCAGCCCAGGAAACTGACTAACAACCTTCATCAGGTCATATTTGAAACCTTACTCTTTTTCCACTATAAAATTTTCCCACTACCCTGACTGCCTTTGTGTCTCTGTCAAAATGTCAGTGATAGTGACTGACTCCGGTGCTATAGCCAACTCTAAATAAATAGTCTTTGCTTATTCTCATTTAACTAGCTCTTGTTTGTTTCCATAAGAACTGTAAAAAAGAAACTAATGAAAAGTGAGCTTCTCAAAGCTTCAAGGAGGTAGGACTCGTGGATTGTATGAAGTGGGGGAAATTCTATTATTAGGTATCTGTATTATGTCTACAAGGAAGGAAGAGAGAAACAACGCTCAATCTGTCATTGGAAAAGAAGGAGCAATAATACTAGTTAGAAAAGGGGGATATTTGGTCATTTTCATAGTTTGCAAAATGCTTAGGCTTTGATATGAATACATCAGTGGTAGAATTGAATGTTTTTAAGAAGCAAGTATCATGTTTACCTAAGATAATGAAATACCATAAAATACCTAGATCTTTTTATTAATAACTGCTTGATTTTGAAAAAACAACCACAACAATAACAACAACACATAACAATATCAACCTATAAAGCCACTATCCTTTATCTAGACCAGTAGATACAGAACACCCTTTGGCTTAGTTTCATTAGTAAGTAATCATCCTCTCCTGGAGATATGAAATTGAACAGAAATATGAACAATGGGGTCAATGAAAAACAGCCCTACCTCTGTTTAGCATTGATTCTGAAAGATACCAACCCTTTAGAGTAACAGGTGAAAATATGACTGAATAGTGAATTGTTCAAGATATACTTTACTAGAACCCATCCCCATAAGCATAAAATTGTAAGGTACAAAAGTGTCATCATCTTTGCCTGCCATCCCACCAAAATTAAGTCTGCATATGGATTTAGGATGACTGCAGAGCAACAGAATTCTTTTTTAGAACTCTAGTATATAGACTTTTCTTTCACTCTGGATACCATTTAATTCTATCACTGTAAATCCCTGAGTAAATAGAATATCTTTATCAATGCTTTTCCCTCACCTGTATTTTGTAGTTCTTTGACTCCAAGTGTGTATTTTTTGTATTTATTTATGAAATAACTTCTTGGTTGCTACACAGCAGTTCTCAGTGGTTATAAATCAATTCCTTAAAGCAATTAATTAAAAAATTTAAGGCAGTTAATCCAGCCTAAGGCCTACAAACTCATGGATCACCAGCTGGGTTTATGGAAGCCATCTGGCATATACTGATTTTTCTTCTTTCCTTTTTAAAATTTGTGGCATAGATTGTTCAATTAAGGTCTCTTTCCTTGAAAGATTTGGGACATGAAATCTTGGTCTAAAAGCCAACTGAATGTGGGTAAGTATGCATATGGAAATCTCACTTGGAGAATAATATTACATGTTATACTTGGAAAAATGCCATGTTATGAATGTCCCTTTAAATTCTCTTTTTCCCTTCCTCATTCATTTTTCTAAGTCATAGAAAAGTTTATATTTTAATTCAGAAATTCTCAAACCTGTAAGATCCAATGACACCTTTAAGATAAAAGTTTTAGAACATTGTTTCTTATATTAAAATGAAATTTATAGATTTAATAACTTAACTATATAAGGACATAAACCAAGACAATGCCATAAATATAAGGGAGATATTAAGCAGTTAATAAAGAAGTGTTCAGTGTAAACACATAAGACATAATTACATTAGAAGTCATATTGATAAAGTGAGATGCTTACAATCTGAAATGGAACCACTATGAATGATGCAGTGGTACAGAAAGATTCCACTTCTTGATGTTAGCAAAATGACATCTTCAATATCTGAAGAATTTCTCCATATCTGAGTAATCAAGTCAGAAACTCACTCACTGACTCCCCGTGCCTACCTATGTCCTCTGTCTCCGATCACAGATGGCAATTCAGAACACAGTGTAGCACCATAGCACTCTATATTGTAATGATAATGAACAAGTCCAGTCACCCATATCCTTTTATTCTTGTTTCCCTCCAGACATAACTTGAGCCCTTCTCCCTGGGTGAATCCACTTCCTGTTTACTATGTGAATAATAAACCATTATACATCTAGAGGTACCTGTATGTCAGTAGGCTAAACATTGATAAATTTGGGAGTGGGGATGGTAAGGGAGTTGTTTTCTGGATCCAGCAGGGGATGCCAGCTGCTCAAAACAAAAGAAAACAAAAAAAAAAGAAAAAAGATGCAGTTGTGCATTGTTGGTGATTTAAATAACAAGAGCCGCTATTTTACCACTATAGGTACGATTTTTTTTTTGAAATGGTAAATAAGATTTAATAAAGTTTGAAGAAAACATGCTATCTTTCTCTTTCCCTAATATACTTATTAGTTCTCTATTAGAAAATCATGAAATTAGGGATGCCTGGGTGGCTCAGTGGTTGAATGTCTACCTTCAGCTCAGGGCATGATCTTGGGTCCCTGAATGGAGTCCTGCATCGATTTCCCCACAGGGAGCCTGCTCCTCCCTCTACCTATGTCTCTGCCTCTCTCTCCGTGTCTTTCATGAATAAATAAAATCTTAAAAAATAAAATAAAATATTGAAATTAGCTAAGACTTGCAGAGTATTTATTGTCTGTCAAGCACTGTTGCAGATTTTTGTATTTACTCATCACAGCAGTCCTCTGATATTATGATTATGATTTTACAAAAAGAGAAGCCAAAGCACAAGAGGGTAATTAACTCACCTCAGTTCACACAGCTAGTGACAGATCCAGAATTTAAACCTCAGTGTTTAAAGATTTTTCCTTCACACATTTCTGGCAGGACAGCCAACATTCATACAGGATGCAGGACAGTTCTGACCACTTTACACTCACTGCAGGACCAGGGCCAGCCCATTGGACCTCACTCACCTGACACCATTCCATCCCACACCTACAGTAGTTATGATGCCAAAAACACAAACAAAAATTGGCAAAATGCCCAAAAGTTGGAGAATTTCTTCCACTGACACGATTGCTTTTTATTTTAACGAACACGGAAGTGTGGGATAAAATGTTGTGAATAGCCCATTTATATCATATGAACATTGAGAACCTTGTTTGTAAAACAGATGAATAAGAGGTAAGTATGAGCTTGAACAAGTCAAATAAATACACAGGCGTGTAAGCCAGCGCTGCATATTGAACTGATGTCTGTTCTACCTTCTTATGAGAATCTACATTAAGGCCATTCACTGCTTAGAAGACATGTGGTATTTTGAGACTAGATATTGTTTTTTGCATATAACAATATCCCCAGCATTTCATTATTAAATGTCCATCTAGTTTACAGGCCTTTTTTATTATTTTTTTTTTTATTTATTTTTGATAGTCACACACACACACACACACACACAGAGGGCCTTTTTTTAAAATTTTTTTTTATTTTTGATAGTCACACACACACACACAGAGGGAGAGAGAGAGAGAGGCAGAGACATAGGCAGAGGGAGAAGCAGGCTCCATGCACCGGGAACCCAACGTGGGATTCGATCCCGGGTCTCCAGGATCGCGCCCTGGGCCAAAGGCAGGCGCTAAACCGCTGCGCCACCCAGGGATCCCCTACAAGCCTTTTTTTATCTAAGTTATTTTTGGTCTCACATTTCTACTCTTCGAAGTCAGAAAGCTCTAGACAAAAGGCCTTAGGGATTGATAAAGCAACTGAATATTCTTTCTTATTTTGCGCTTATTTAAGCTTATGATCAAAGTGTATGTATTCCAAAGTTCAAAGCAATTAATCTCAAATAGTTTCAGATATATTTTGATTTCATAATTCTCTAGAGATTACTTTTATCTAAAGTTCTATAAATGAGACTATGACAATATCAAGTTTACTAAAACATTTGTAAAATATATTCCTCCACACATTTTACTATACAGAACAAAGTATATTGACAGGTCATAAAATATTTAAGCCATAACCAAAGAGAAGTTAGTGTTTTAATAGCTTTATTGAGAATGTTAATGTTAGTATTTTTTCATTCTTTCTTTTTTTCTATAGAATTTTATATCTCTTTTAATGAAACTATTATTTAATTTTTGCTACTAAATTTGACACAATAAAGTCTGAGTTTCTCTTATACCTTACAAAATATTTTTTAACGTCTTACACTAACTCCCCTCCATCACAGTATTTGACCTTTGGGATGATTAGAATTTTTCTTTGGGTTGTGAATTAATCTGGAAATGAGTCTCTGCATTCTAATACAATCAATGAATCACTAAAGAGATACTAGAGGAACCAGAGAATGCATCAAGAATTATTTATGAGTAATTCAAAAGCATAGTTTTTCAAAGTTTGGAGAAATAAATATAGCATTTATTAGTAATGATTTCATGCCAGTATGATAGAAATCATAGAGTAAAATCCCATTGTAAACATCAGTTCTCAGCTGCCATTAGGAAAATGCCTAGCATCTCATTTCCCAGCTCTAGGCAATTTTAATGATATTCCCAAGATCAACTTCCTGTCAGAAGATGCTATAGAAAAAGCAAGACAATGAAGACAAACTCTTCTCAATGGGAAATTATCCTGACAAAGAGATATAGTGAACCTAACAATTAATAATCTTTAACTTTGCAATGTTTGACTTTGAAGTAAGTGATGAATAACAAAATGCAGGAAAAAAAATTGGGGTTAATTATTTTTTTTTTTTACTAGGGGTTAATTTTTTTTCTGATTCGTTTCTTTTTCCCTTTTACATAATTTCCTTTTTAAATATATATTTCTTAATTACATGACCAATTTAAAATGCAAACTATTTTATAGTTTAATGGAAAGATACTGAACTAGAACTCAACACTGGAGTTGAGTTTCAGGATTGGTAGGAAGTCTGTAGACTATTTTACTTATTGGGAGCCATATGCATTTTCTTATATGGGAAATGAGGTTGCATTAGATAGGGCTTCTTTTCTTAAGATTTTATTTATTTATTCATGAGAGACACACAGAGAGGCAGAGACATAGGCAGAGGGAGAAGCAAGATCCAAGCAGGAGAGCCTGATGCAGGACTCGATCTCAGGACCCTGGGATCACAACCTGAGCCAAAGGCAGACACTCAACCACTGAGCCACCCAGGGGCCCTGGATAAGGTTTTTAATTTATTTTTTGTGGAGGTCCCTGATCACCACAGTGGGAGTAGAGGGTGAGAACGTAGAGGCCTGGGTAACATGATTCTTAGCTTTTTATCTTTGTTTCAAACAGAATTGATTTCCCTCTCTTTGTCCAACATGTTGGGCTGTTGTAATAAAAGGCTTTAATTCAAGGTGGGCATTGGTAATTTACTTCTCTTTTGCATAAAAGTTTGTGGATTACTTTAGTCTGACAGTTCCTGCAAATGAGAAGAATAATTCTGAATTCTTTTTCCAGAAATATGGAAGTTTGATAAATGAAAACAGAGGGTACTGTTCAAGGAAAATGTATATTATTGTGTAATGACTTTTTATGGCTCTGTGGTAGATGTACATTGGTATTTGTCAGTCAATGCAGAAGCCCAGGCTGGGTTTTGCTATATGGCTGATTGGGAGTGCTGATATAAAATATTTGTCAGCTAGTTCACATTTGACTCCCCTGCTCCTCTCACTAGACCCCAAACACCCATTTTTGAAGATATGAAGTACAATAACCTATGTGACTACATATCTGCCAATAGGTTACCTGAAATTTACACTCCCAACTCTTCATTGCCCTTAGCCTTCTTTATATGTTATATTTCTACTTTGAGATTCAAAATGATATCTATTCCTGTTGCAGTTAGTATTTCCCCTCCTTTTTACAAAAGGCAACTTGATTTTGATAAGAACCATGGAAAGCATCCAAAATAAAGCAGCTTTGGTCTTACCAGCATGTAGGGAGGTAAAAGGGTACCAGATGGAAGGTGAAGTGAGCCACCGTAAGTTTATTGCAATTGTTGAGAATATATCATAGGTACAAGGACTAGGTTTGCCAACGAAGATGTGGAAATATCAAGATATTAACTGTGACACACAGTAGAGACGTTTTCACTCTTTGCAAAGCATCACTCCAAAATATTTATGGTTATATATAATAAAATTTTATTCTATGTACTCTGTGTGTACATATTTCTTAATCCCCTGCTCTTGTGCCAATTTCCTAGTGTAAGTTGTAACAAACACTCAATGAAGCAGGTGAAAGGTGAAAATATTGTTCACGTGCTTAAAGTGGGTACACACACACTGAAAACTGAAATATGGGCTGGAGGTGAGAAATGGAGATCAGAAATAAGGCAATGACTTATAATGCAGAGGAAGCAAGCCTGGACTCTTCCAAGCCTAGGCAGGGGGGCCATGGGGCATTGGCAAGATCTTGTCAGGGGGAAGAGTTTAAGCCTCTTCTGGAAAATGATAACGGAAAACACTTTTCACCAAGATTTCAAATAAGAAGGCCCGACCTGCACTTGAATGAGCCCGTTAACCGCAGACTGAAAGAGAATTGGGGTCCTAGATACCGTCTCTAATCAAGAGGGCTCAAACAGAGAACTGTTTCCAGGGATATGCTCACATGGGGTGCTAAACTTTTGAATTTCCCCATAATCTGGAATTGTATTGCATGCACAGACTTAGTGGTCCTGACTCCTTCAGATATAAATGAACTTTTCATTTAACAAAGACAAGATATGAAATTTGGTCAAATGCTTAGGAGAAAACAAACGGGCTGATATTTGGAGGACAGCTATTATGAAAAGTGCATTCTCTCTTGGGAAGTATATCACCCTAAAAGATAAATTTTGCTTAATAAGTAACAACACATTGTGCCAAGTTTTGACTGACAAATCTTCTATATTTTTTTGGCCTCAAAAGTACCCGAGATCATGATTTGATAAAGTTGATAATTCAAAATGAGAGAATACATGAAATATAGTTCCAAAGTTATGAATTTGTTATATTTATTTAAGGGTTTTGAGATGATGCACAAATTGATATTGTAATTTTTCCAAATTTATTGGAAATAAATTGCTCAAGTTTTTAGCATCATCCTGGACTCAATAATTCTGACAGAAATTAAGAATATTTCCTCATCTGTTCAAATAAATGCAACATATTAAATTAAAATAAACAACAATGAAGTGCTTAACTTATCAAATCTACAGATATAGTTCCATATAGTGTATTTAGAATGTAATCTATCCTATCAAAAAAGTTAACTTTATGTCTATATTCTATTACTAGATCTTCAATTTAAAACATATGCAAATGTCTTTCCTGATTAATTGCAAAGCTTGGATTCCTAGGTCAATGTTCTACATGAGGAGCAGATTACTTTTAAACATTGTTAATTCACTATTGATCACTCTTAAACTCTTTGGCATCTAGCAGAGAAACTCTTTTGGAATGACTTATGAGTTTTTATATCTGTTATGAACTTTCAAAAAGTCTCTATTGGGCAACTGTTATGTTTGAATTGTTTATGTTCAGTATCCCTACCCTCATTCCATGGGTTATTGATATTTCAAAAATACTGGCATCTTACTTCATAATACTATGAATAATGATTTTTACTAGGATTAGTATAAATTTTTTCATTTTGGATCCTTTCTTTTTCAACAAGTATCTTTGGGGCTAGATTGTATTTGTGGGTGAGATTTTTACTTGCCCCCCACTCTGGACCCTCTGCAGTAGAAAATAACGGTAGAGAATTTTTTTCACATGAAATGACTTAGCGATATTTTCCCAAAACTAAAAGGCATTGTTATAGAACCAACTTTGCCTTTCCTCCAACTATAAGTTGTTAATTATCTGTTTATATTTTATTTGAGTTCCTGACAGAACAAGATGGCCTCAGTGAATCCTCATAATAAAAAAATATTATTTACTAATGCGGTGACACTTATGAAATTATTCCCTTTGAAAAATCTCTGTATATTTTACTCTTGTGATTATTTTTTAATTGATAATGTAGCCATATAAAAATTCAAAGCAAATTATTATTAAATTTAAAATCTTATATAAAATATAACATTTTATGAGTTAGATAAAAATGATGTTAGATGGCCACTTAAATCACTAAAATTAGTTGAGCTATAAGTTAAGAAGAGTTATTTTTTTAAAAAAAGATTATTATATAAAAATAAAATAAAATAATTTAAAAGTACTCTAAAATTTGATGACATATTTTATACAATGTCCTGAAATATTTTACAAAATATTCTGGCTTTTTAAATTTTGTGCTTATCATAAAAATTAATGTATAGATATATCTACTGCTGAAATAATTATTTGCATTAATGTCACTATTATTTACTTATTTGTCCACACCAAAAACCTGGGAATAATTCTTCTTTTAAAAATATACTTTATTTTCCATGTTTCATCATTTTCCATGTTTATTGATTTTTTCCACTTTGGGGCTTTACTCTCACTACTGGTAGTATTCTTCGTCAGTCTCTAACTGAGCATTGCTTCTTTGGATAACCCTTTTTGGCATTCTTGAAGTATCTTGGTATAAACCTGTAGTGTAACCCTTATCATAGTGTGTGATAAATGCTTATATTTCTTGCTATTTACTAACTTATTACATTCTGAATTGTAGGAACCGAGTTTTACTCAATAAATTGCTCATTCTCAGTGCCTATGAACATTATGTCTTTCAAAAACCATTTGTCAAAATAATGTTAAAATATCTATTGAGATCAGAATGGGACAAAAGACAAAAAAGCTAGATCAATTATGTTGACAAGTTGTTTTAATTTCTAGTGTTAATTGAAAAGAAGTTACTGGTGTTTTAGTCTTGCTGTAAAAAAAGCTACCAGATTCAAGTGTGTTTAGAAGTAAGCAGTTCACTGAGGACATGTAACCTATAAGTGATGATGTGTTGTTAGCATCTTGGAGTAAAAAAAAAGAGAGACCAATATGATAATAACTTGACCCAGAAACAAGAAGAAGAGAAAATAGGATTTTTGTTTTGTGGTTTGTGAGTTTTTAACAATTCTATTTAAATTCCCACCATTTGAAAAATTACAGAACTTGATTTAACTCTATATTCTTTTGAGAATCTGGAGTAAGCATTATGCTTTTCACTATAATTTTTTTCTTCAAAATTAGTTTTCTGTGTGTGTTCAATCTTAAAGCATCAAATATCTTTCTCAATTGCTATTGCTTTCTTCAGTGATAGTAAAAAATTTATTTACTTATGTCTAAATTCTTATGGAACTGTCATACTGGGAAAACAGTAAATTTTCCCACTATGGAAAATCTGTTCCTTGTAGGATTTGGGGAATTTATTAATCAGATATATCAAGCATGGTAAATTATTAATTCAGTACATGTGGAATCATATAACTAAATTGTCAAAATGCAAGTCACCCGGAATTTAGGAAATATATCTCTATATGATTAAGACATTTTTATTTACACTTTTTAAATTTGTCCTGGCTTTTCCTTGAACAGTATTCAAACACTGAATGTGTTTATCCAAACCAGAGAGGATTTAAACTTGTGGTTCATGGTGGCTGAGCTAACCATAGACCTAATCATAAGTCAGAACTATAAAACTTCTAGAAGAAAACTCAGGAGAAAAAATGTCCTTCCTACTGGGCTAGGCAAACACTTCAGTTTTTCTTATTGGGTTAGATCAACATTTCTTAGGACACAAAACCACAAAGTATAAAGAAAAACAGTGGTAAATGAATAAAATAAAAATTAATGAGTATAGATTCTCAAAATACAGTTAAGAAGATGAAAAGCAAACCACACACTGGGAGAAAATATTTGCAAAACATGTATATGATAAAGGATTTATATCCAGAATATATGATGTATATTTCCAACTTAATAATAAGACAGATGACTCAATATTAAATGGGTGAAAGATCTGAACAAATGCATTGCTAAAGTAAATCAACGATGGCTAAAGCATGAAAACATGCTCAACATCATTAGTCATTAAATACAAGTTAAATTAAAATACAAATTAAGTGCAAATTAAAACGACGATTAAATGTCACTATACACCCATTAAAGTGGCTCAAATTAAAAATCATGGCTCTAGCAAGCAACACATATGCCCATGTATTGCTGGTAGAAATAAAAAAGTGGTACAGCCAATTTAGACCACAGTTTAGCAGTACATTTCACAGTTAAACATACAATCACTGCAGTTCTCAACAACTCCTTGGTATTTACCTAAGATTAATTAAAACATATATTCACACAAATGCTTACCAAATTTTTATAGCATTCTATTGGTATTCACCCCAAAATGAAAACAACTCAAATCTCCCTCAGCTCGTGAAGGGATAAAAAGTGGTGCATCTATATAATCAAACGCTGTTCATAAACAACTAAGAAGACTTCTGATACACAAAATAGCATGGTTGAAACACAAAGCATTTTGTTTTATGAATAAAACAAGGCACATAGGTGAATATATAACCTATGATTCCATTTATATGAAATTTAAGAATAGTCATAGCTATAGTGCCAAAAACAGATAAGTAGTTTCCAGGGAGTGGGGTGTATGGATTTAATGATCATGTCTATATGTTATGCATAGCTAACTATATATTTGTCAATAGCCTTTGAATTGTATGCTTAAAAGAGTATATTTCCATGAATGTAAAATTACACTTAATAAAGCTGTTTAAAGATATTTCTCAAATATATTAGAAAGATTCGTGAGCAAGAATCCTTTATAGACTTAGGTTAATGAAATCAAACATTTTAATACAATTGTTATTATTTTATAATACCTAATTTGTGAGGTAAAACAAGAGACTCAATAACTAGAAAAAATTACACATAGGGTGGTGATACAATTTTATTTTTTAAATATCATTCAGGAGATGGGCTGATATATTGCCTTTTGGCTTTGATAAATATTCATGATAGAATTTCTAAAATAACTAATAAATAATAAAAAGGACTGCATAATATAACTATCATCACTTAGACATAGAGCAAAATATAGAAAATCTAAAAATAGCAATGCTATTTTTAAAAATCTAAATATTTCCCTTATTTGAGTAAATTTAAATGGATAATTATGGTAAGTGAAATTAGTATTACCAAATTGTTACATTAAAATTGTTACATGCTATTTATAAGATGTGTATTAAAATCATAATTATATAGAAAGCTTTAAAATAAAGGCATGGATAAGACAAGAGGAAAACAATAAAACAGCAAAATTAAAAAGTCAAGGCTATTACTTGACAAAATATTTAATTAACTAATTAAACCAGCAATAAAATAGTCTAAACATATGAATCTTTAATAGATAAAATAGTATAAAAATGACAGATTCATCATTACAGTTTACAAATGCATTTTTTTCTTAACTATTTGTTTGCCAATATTTTAGTGAAAATATAAAATTTGAGCAAAAAATAATGACTTTCATTTACAGAAAATATATAGAACTATCAATACAATAATTTATGAATTACTTGAGCACACGTGGAAGATTTGCAAATAACTAGCCACTTTTAAAATACGAAACAAGTTCTGATAACTACCATATAATAACAATGATAAAATTCATCCTTTAATGAAAATTTAAATTTGAAGCCAGTAGAAACAGGAAACAAAAAAGAATCTATGTACTTGAAAATTTAGAAGCACGTTGCTCAAAGAAATAATTCATGGTGATTATTTACAAATGATTAGAAATACATATACATGTCAGTAAATGTGATGTGCAGTTACAACAATACTTGGAAGGAAAATATTGTCATTAATGCATATAAATTTATTTGTGCATGATAACGAGCTTTTAGTCCAAGCTTAACACAGTACCAAAATAACAAGAAAAAAGATTATGTAAGAGAAAAAAAATCAATGATACAGAAAACAAAGATAGAATGGAAGATATTAATGAAGCCAAAAGTTAATTCTTTGATGTGACCACTTAAAAAATATTTTGTTGGGTATAGGCAAGAAAATATAAAAACTGAATATTAGTACAGTTTTAGCAAATATCTAAAATATAAGAACATACTATTGAAAACTGGATGGCAGTGTATTTATAATTTAGATGAAAATGGACAAGTTTCCAGGAAAATGCAATTGACACTTGAACAACATGAGTTTGAACTAAGCCAGTCCACTTATACACAGGTTTTTATAGTAAGTATTGTAAATGTATTTTCTATCTCTCATGATTTTTTACTAATCTTAGCTTTTCTCTAGTTTACATTATTGTAATAATACAGAATATAATACATATGCCATCCAATATATGTGTTAATTAACTATTTGCATTATCAGTAAGGATTCTGGTCAACTGTAGGATATTAATAGTTAAGTTTTTGAGGAATAAAAGGTTATAGCCAGATTTTCAACTGCTCCTGGGTTGATGCCACAAACCTATGAGTTTTTCAAGGGTCAACTGTATAGTTAATTTAAGAAAAGCATGCTTGAGTAATACTATAGTTTTACTTTATTCTATAGTATAGTAGTAATATAACCAACATTGAATCAATTCTAAACATATTTTTGGAAAGGAACAAATTGATGTGGTGTTATAGGTAAACTTCATGAAAATATCAGTAAACAAATCATTATTTTTTTGTTTAAATTTCTTTGTCATAGAATACAAAAGAAAGAAAAAGAGTGAGAGGGAATGCACCTAACTCTAATTATGGTGTCAACATAACTTCTCTAACAAAATTGAACAAGTGCAAGAAAACAAAGATTTTCTAAATGATTGCATTCATTCATGAATATAGATTTCAAAAATGTTAAACAAATATTAATAAATCTAATGCAACAAGGTGCAGAGATCTAATATATTATGAGATATTGGAGTTAACCTGAGAATATTGGAACACTTTAACAAAATAAGATACTTTACCATTTTCATGGCAGAAAAACATATGAGCATCTCAATAAATGTAGGAAAAGCATTGACAGATTTCAGCATTTATTTTTGACAGCCCAGTAAAAGTACTGATCTTGATAATGCGTATTTACTTAATGTTTTCAGCAATCATAATTCTAAATTTTAGGAGGATAATAAAGGAAAACAAATCTGTGAATATTATGGAAGATATTATTATCTGCACTGAGAATCCTAAATAGTTATAGACATATAATTAAAATAATAAAGACATATAGCAAAATATATGCTTAAAATCAATTTAAAATGCTATCCAATTATAGGAAATATATAGAAAATACAATGTTTATTGCATTAAATAAGGCCTCAATAAATATTTGTTATACCATGCCTCAGAAAATAATTTCTTCATTTCTTTCTTTTTTTCAAATATTTTATTGATATAAATATATGAGTGGAATGAGGGGCAGAGGGAGAAACAGATTCCTCACTGAGCAGTGAGCCTGACGTGGGACTCTGTCGTGGGACCCCAGGATCATGACCTGAACCAAAGGCAGATGCTAACCAACTGAGCCACTCAGGCACTTTCATTTCTTCTTAATTGATTTTTAGACACAATACTATTTCAATTAAAATATCAGCAAGATTTTGGTTACCCTTGACAAATTCTAATATTTATATGCAGGGAAGATAGAATAAAGAAATTGTCTTGCCAGACATCAAAATTGATTTTAAAGCTAGGGCAGTTGAGACTTGGGTATATGGCAGAGATAATCAAATGGAACAATAAGACAAGAAAAAAAAAAAAAAAACAATCTCAGAAACAGACACCCTTATATGAAAACTTGAATGTTGCAGACTTGTCTTTGAATAACATTAGGAAAATGATGCTAGAATAATTTGTGATTTTTAGAGGAATATTGAAGTTAGATCTTTAGTTTGGACTGTATGCTAGAGAATAGTTGTTGAGATGCAACATTTTTAGCCATTTAGAGGTAAGTGTTTTTTGTGTTCTTACAGGTATATGAATCACAGCATTGAAATCAGTTCTTATAACAATATGGGGATGTAGAGAAAAGAATGTACATATAATAAAGAGAAATACATACAGGACGGATTGTCCTATAGTAAGTGATACCTTTACTGATTGCATAAAGCATTCCCAAAATTATCTCATTTGAGCTTAGTGATAAACCATGGAGATAAGTACAGAAGGTGTTCTTTTCCCAATTTTAAAAGATGATGTGGTAGACAGAAAAATGCCCTTCCCAACAAACATAACCAAGTTCTAATTCCTAGAATTTGTAATTATCACCTTGCATAGTAAAAAAGACTTTGCAGATGTCCCTAAGTGATAGATACTGAGTGAGCCCAATGTAATCATGATGTCATTATGAGAGGGAGACAAGAGGGTCAGAATCCTAGAAGGAAATATTATGATGCAAATAGAGCTTGGAGACAAAAAAAGGGACACAATACAGGCAGCCTCTAGAAACCATAAAAGGTGAGAAAATGGATTCTTGGAACATCCAGAAGGAATGTCATCTTGTTGACATCTTGAGTATACCTTTTCTGACTTCCAGATCTAATAAAATTGAGTTGTAAGCCACTAAGTTTGTGGTAATCTGTTAAAGCAGAAATAGAAAGCTAAGATTAGAAAAACAGATTCAGAAATTATAAATAACTTTACCCAAAATCTCAAAGCAAATACATTATTGAGCCTAGTTCTAATCTGGAATATTTTACTGGAGCTGTTATAATTGAATCTAATATGAAGAAAGCTTCAAGGATTCTAAACAGACATATATTGAAAATTTGGGTTTGGGAGATGTCAAAATTACATAAATAATAGCAAAACCAGAACATTGATACAGTTAGAGGTAAAGAAGAGTGTTTTAGAAAACTGATTGAGTCAGAATTACTTTTGAAATTTCCCTAAATTACCAATAATTTATTGGTAATAAATTACCAATAAGTTAAAGTAAATATGCAGAATGTTTTTTATTTTTTATGTGATTGTCAGATGATGCCACAAGAGGAAACAGAGGAAAACCTCTGGAAAATAAAGTTTATTATGCCCACAGGTGCTAGAAAAAGGAGACAGGACATGCTTTTCAAGGCCAAATAAGAAGAACCAGGATATTGGGGCACCTGAGTGGCTCAGTACCTTAAGCATCTACAATTGATTTCAGCTCAGGTCACGATCTCAGAGTAATGGGATTAAGCCCCGTGTGGACTCTGTGCCCAGCACAGAGTCTGCTTGGATTCTTTGTCCTTTTCCTACCTGCTCCCCACATGCTCTCTCTTTCTCACATAAAGATAAATAAATCTTTTTTTTAAAAAAAGGGACACCAGGGGGTCAGGAGGGAGAATATAAGAGGGAGGAGAAGTCATTAGACCAAAGGCTTTATTGGGGTTTCTATGGGAAAGGATAGGCAGGGCAGAATGAGCAGTTTAGGATTGGCTAGTTTAAATAATTCTGTTGGGTGTTGGGAGAGAGGGACTGTAAAACTAATTGCCTGGCCCTGGGATATTAAGGCAGAGGAATACTGTCTGCTGGAGTGTACAAGCCCGAGAAGGGATGGCTCCTCATTCCTTAGTTTACGTATCAAATGTATGCTCCCAACCTGAGCCCTAGGCTATCTCTGAGAATTGACCAACTGGAGAAGCAGGCACCCTTGCCTCAGCCAGAATTTTTTTTTTTTTTCAGATGTCAAAACAAGATCATATACCAAAAGATGTAAAAATATAAATAATACAGTATGGTGAGAAATCTTTATGACAGTAATAGGAATTATTATGAAATGCTAACCAATAAAACATAACATCATTTGTGTTGCGTTATTAAAATCAACAAATTCATGTGTCAGAAACCTTTTTCAAGGTCATAGAAAAGTAAGTCCACTGGAAAAACAGCTTGCTACTAGTCTTGAGCATCCTTGCATGTACTTGCTGAGTGTAGCAAAATCAAAGCTCTCCTGATGCTGAGTAGCTTCTGTAGCTGATCACATAGGCAAATATATAGGCCAAGGAAATCAGTGTGGCTACTGGGGAAGTCTTGCTTCCCTGGGTGTGGGGAGGGGGTGAAACAAGACGAAGAGGCCTGGCATGTTTCTGCTTGACGGTATGTACTCTACCAGCATGTGCTGGACTCAGCCCTGGGTACCGCAGCAGCGAATCTCTCTACCTAACCAGTAGTATGTACCTTGTGAAAGGTAGGGCTGGATGATAAATAAAGTGGCAAAGACAGATTTTAATCATTATATATTATTGCAGTACAGAAAAGAGTCCGAAGTGAACTAAACTCAAATTTAATTTGTACAGAGGTAACTCAGCGTGTTAAAGGGAAAATGAAAATAAAGATAGGGAACGGGGATCCCTGGGTGGCGCAGCGGTTTGGCGCCTGCCTTTGGCCCAGGGTGCAATCCTGGAGACTCGGGATCGAATCCCACGTCAGGCTCCTGGTGCAAGGAGTCTGCTTCTTCCTCTGCCTGTGTCTCTGCCTCTCTCTCTCTCACTGTGTGCCTATCATAAATAAATAAAAATTAAAAAAAAAAAAAAAGACAGGGAACAAGAAGGAATAAGAAGGAGGTGGGTTTCAGGGCAAGGAGAAAATATAAACATCTATGAAATTTTGTTCTTAACTTCATTTGTAATCTGTGAAATGGTAAATGAGATCACAATAAGATAGAATTTTATGCTCACTGGTTTGGCCACAAATAAGATGTGTGACAATATGCAGTTTTGGATAAAATATGGAATGATGAGAAATTTTATGATTTTTCATTGTGAGTGTATATTGGTAAAAACCACTTTGGGATAGAATAGCATTCAATACCCTATAATTCTTCAGTATTATTATCTTGCAAGTAAAGGTTAGCAAAATATGCCATCCAAAATATGCCCTTTTGGTATATTGATTATTTTGAGCTGTAGACACTTGAAAAACAGCTAGTGACAAGAGAAGCTTCATATGAACTCTCCTTATCTGCCTAAAGATGAATTCTCCAAAAGGAACTCAGATGCCACAGATCTCCTTCCTGGGAGTTCCTATCACAGGACAGCATAGTAGAAATTAGCAGCACCCATAGCCAGACAAACTTTGTAACAAACTATCCTACCTCCTATCTTTTCTTCTAAGTTCCTATTCCTAAAAATAATTTACTTCCCTAAAAAAAAAAAAAAAAAAAAAAAAAAAGTTACTTTCCTAAAAATAATTTACTCTCCACTAAACTGTCTACATTTCCCTCTCCTTTTTTTTTCTATTATGATAGTATTTAAACCTGAATTCTAAGCCACCTCAGGGACTTCCTCCTTTTTCCCTGAATATTCTTCATTTATACAGGAGGTATACATGTTAATACACTTCTCTTTGCTTTTCTCTTGTTAATCTGTCTTTTTTTATGGGGGATTCAACCAAGAACTCAGAAGAGTAGAGAGAAAATTATATTACCTCACCTACAGAAGAATGAAGTTAAGGGACATTTAGGAGATTATTCATTGCAATGCAGTTCTTTTTTTTTAATAATAAATTTATTTTTATTGGTGTTCAATTTACCAACATACAGAATAACACCCAGTGCTCATCCCGTCAAGTGCCCCCCTCAAGTGCCCATCACCCATTCACCCCCACCCCCACCCTCCTCTCCTTCCACCACCCCTAGTTCGTTTCCCAGAGTTAGCAGTCTTTATGTTCTGTCTCCCTTTCTGATATTTCCCACACATTTCTTCCCCCTTCCCCTCTATTCCCTTTCACTATTATTTATATTCCCCAAATGAATGAGAACTATAATGTTTGTCCTTCTCTGATTGACTTACTTCACTCAGCATAATACCCTCCAGTTCCATCCACGTTGAAGCAAATGGTTGCAATGCTGTTCTTAAAGGAGTGAAATAAATTCAACTCAAATAACTATTGGCAAGATAGAGTATGTATAATGAATTAAAGAAGTACTCTACAAATGTGACACCAAACAAACTAAAGCCACATTCAGTGACATACATGAGTCTTAGGAATATTAATTTGAGCCCCCATATGCAAGTCTTAGGATATTATACTTCTTCTATAAGATCTAAAACCAGGCAAAATCTTAGGATAAAAATATATGATACATTATTATTATTATTATTATTTTTAATTTATGATAGTCACAGAGAGAGAGAGAGAGAGAGAGAGGCAGAGACACAGGCAGAAGGAGAAGCAGGCTCCATGCACCGGGAGCCTGACGTGGAATTCGATCCCGGGTCTCCAGGATCGCGCCCTGGGCCAAAGGCAGGTGCTAAACCACTGCGCCACCCAGGGATCCCTATGATACATTATTGAATGTATAACATTAAGCCAAAATTCAATATAGTTGTTTAGCAACGGGGTAGGAAGACAGAGTTTGAAGTGCACATATATATTCAATGTTATTGGTAACATTCAATTTAAATATGGTAATATGGCCATGGGTGTTTATTTTTATTATGTTTATATACGATATATATAATTTTTTACAAATCAAATACTACATAATTTAAGCAGCCTGTGATAAATCAAAATAAAAATTTTCATTGCACATAGAGGGAAATAATAAATTGATAATTTGAATGTAAAACACATAGTTTCTGTAGTATCTAAATAATAAGGTACAAATAGTTTCACTCAGCTCTGGAATTTCATAATAATCTTTATTTTCCAAATTGTAGTGTACCTTCTCATTCAATTCTAGTAATTTTACAGCTTTTGCTCTATCTCTTAACCTGAAAAGCCAAGGAAAAATTTCTGTTCTAAAAAAGTATTTAGGTATTATTCTGATCAGTGAGCTCTAAATAGTTATTTTACTAGATATACTCTAAAGTCCATGCTCAGACAACTTTTTTTGAAAAATCAGCAATTATACAAGATTTCCTTATGAATCTTTTTCATTGATATAATATCTACTGGTTTTAGATCCAATTCAGAAACAAATATCTGTACTCTAAATTGTAGTGAAAGTTATAAAAATCTAGGACTTTAATGTTTTATCTTTTTGAAAGTAATCATATTTTTTTCTCTTCAACCCATATCTCTATGGATTGTTCTTATGCTAAAAGTTCAGGCTTGGGTGCTCACTTCGGCACCACATATACTAAAATTGGAACGATACAGAGAAGATTAGCATGGCCCCTGCGCAAGGATGATATGCAAATTCGTGAAGCGTTCCATATTAAAAAAAATAAATAAAAATAAAAAAAAAATAAAAGTTCAGGCTTGGAAACCTGAATAAGACCTCAGGAGTGTGTTAAGTTCATTCCTATTTCATAAAAATAAAATTTTATGGGAAATTCATGCATTGACTTTAAATTTCTTTCAGAGTATATATATATATATATATACACACACACACACACATATATATGCATTGACTTTAAATTTCTTTCATATATATATATATATATATATATCTACTAATTTTACCTTCCATGCTCCATAATCCATAAAAAATTTAAGAGCAATAAGTTATTATTGTTCAAAAAAACTTAATAACTACTATACAGTGGTTTTCTTTTCAATGTGTTTCAACAAATCAGCTAGGTCAAGCAGAGCACGTCATTAATCCTTGTTAGTTTTTCTTCAGATGTAGGTAAAATAGTGTCTCCCAATTTTAGGAATTTGACTTAACCTTAAGAATGATAACAAAAACATTTTAAAATGTCTCTTTTGTTTTACCGATAAATATGCCTTTCTCATAAATTTTATGAATGATAAATCTTCACAGTGAAGAATTTTGTGGACTTTTTTAACCCATTAATCTCTTTGGATTTTCTTACTAAGTAAGCAGTACGTTTTTCATGTTGTACACTGTATAATGAGCACATTAACCACTTCTTGAAAATTAGAAAGAAAGAAAGCTTTATTCAACCTGCTATTGAAAATACATTCAATTTTATGTTTCCTTATCTCTTTACTTAATTCCCATATTTCTTTGTCTGCCAAGTGTAATGGAAGTTTTGGTCCTTCAAGCATTGATTGATGGGACCATAAATGTTCTTTGCAAAACAATGAATTTTGCCAGTTTCTTTTTATCCCGTTGCTAACATAGATATGTTTGTTCTCTCAGAGACTAACAGCACATGGCTGACATGGTTTTGTATAATGCAGCTCTAGAAAGGTGATTTTTAAAGATAATGCAAATACTTCATATGGAATGAAGAGAGAAGTATCCTCTCTATTCTCAATTTATTCATAGCTATGATGATCTCTGACTGAGGTTGCCTCAAATTATCTAAATAAGATTCTCATTCTACCAGTTGGGAAGGGGAGCTTTTGGCCCTATTTAGTCCTTGTTTGAACTATCATGGTAGCCTTACCCTGTGTGGGGGTCAAAATCACAATGTACATGTAAATAATGGAGCTATACCTTACTGTAGGGCAATTTTGTGGGGAAGGACATAGGCATATCCCCTGGGGTCTGTCTCAGCTTTATAGAACATGGTTTCTGCCCTTTTTCCGTTGGAAAAGAACTTGTTCCCAACTCATATCTAGCTGCCTACTCTGTCAGATTGTTTTTTTGTTGCTGTTTTTCCCCTGGAGAGTTTGGTTCTTGTGCTTTTGTTTGTGTAAAAGAAGAAAACTAGAATAAGCCTTCCATCTTCATTCAGAGTTCACTATTTATCACAAATTCCTCAGCCTCATGTTATGAAATAATTACATAAAACTGCTTCACCTACAAAAAAGTTCATGAAGTCATCTTTAAAATGCACTAAATAGTTGTGAATAAAAAGTATGGCTACAGAGGATAAAGAGGGGTTTTAATATATATAACATATATTTTTACATGGCTTTATTTCATTTGAGTCATACTCCTGTCTCCTGATATAACACATATGCTATTTATATGAAATCATATCTTTATTTTTTGTTTTTGTTTTTTTGTTTTATTAGAGAGGGTTTTTTAAAGTAATGTAGCTAAACTTTTGTGATTAATGAAAAGCATTCTTTTACAATAAAAAATAATGATGCTAGATAAGATTATGAGCATAGCATCTACATTAGACAGATAGCACCATGAAATACCTATACAGAAAGTAAATGAAAAACAACACAGAGTCACAGATTTGCTGTGAAAACATCATTGCAGGGCTCCTTTTTTTTAGCATTTAAAAATAACTCCTTGTGATACAGAAATTTTTTAAGTAAAGTTTGTTTGTAGCCCATGACTATGGAATCCACTGTAAGCCAGGGATATTTCTCTCATCCATAAAGGATGGACTGACTAAGGCTATCAGTCTGAGTTCTAAGAAGTTTTCCCCCAACACTAATTCAACGGGGTGTTGTTGTTTTGTGTGTGTGTGTGTGTGTGTGTGTGTGTGTGTGTGTATGTTTTGGTGATGACACACTACTGAAAGTCAAGATGGAATACAGAGAATGGAATTATCTGTAAGAGTGTATATGTGTAACGCCACACAATTCCAATAAAAATACATGAAACAACAAATTTCAAAACTACTGGACATCAGTCAATGAATAATAGTGATTCCTGAGAGATCGGGAAAAAACATGATGAGTCCCATGATTGCTCCAGAATGTTGCATTGAGGAATTTCAAGCCTTCAGTGCAGTAAGATGGAGAACTAAGTCTCCTAACATTGAGAAGGTGGAGCTGAGAGTCCAGGGCAATCAAGGCAACTTTAAGGCATTTTAATACCATATGCAACACAATATAACAGGCAGCTAGCTGTCTTGGTGGAATACTCTTACAGATTACTCCATGGTTGACTCCTTTACTTCCAAAATTTTTCTTAATTACATATTTTTCAGTAAGACACCCTGAATATCTTATTTTAAATTGCACACAGTACTTCATCTCCTGGCACTTTGAATAACTGTACCTGCTTCCTTTCTTCCATAAGACCTTTATCCTCTACCCTATCATCTAATGTGCCTATTAACTATTCATATACTTTATTATCTATTATTCCACTAAACTATACAGTCCACAAGATGTGTTGTGTGGTAGATACATAAGAAAAAAAAGCTATTAAAATCATGAAGAAAATCAATTACCAAAAAAGAAAATCCGCCTGAAATGTCCTAATTAGTTGCCTTTGGGAAACAGGAATTGGGGCCATAAAAGTTAAGGGAAGGTACTGCAATGACATGTATAAGTATTCGGAGAATCACTTGATGTTTAAATTAGACACAGTATTATTCTGATTTTTTAAAAACTTATTTTCAATCACATGATTACCTAATATTGTTTAAAATTAAAACAACATGTATTCCACATACACGAAATCTCCAGGCTTGCATTGTTGACTTTTAGTCCTATTGTATAAGTTTTGCCAAAGTAGAACAGTCCTTTCCAAGAAAGGCTTTAACTATGGTGATTACATAATTTGTCATCCAAACCAGGATCTTTAGAGTACTAAATGTTAAACAGGATGGTACTCACAGATGATAGGCAAGAATGGTCTCTGCTATGCAAAACCAGATGTGTGGGCATCCTTTTATGACCTCTCGGAAATTTGGGGATATTTTGTACTTAAATTTGAGTATGGAATTCAAACAGGTATAGTCTCTAATAATAAAGAGGAATGCCCAGATGGCACAGTCAGTTGAGCATCCAGCTCTTGGTTTCAGCTCTTAATCTCAAGATCCTGAGATTTAACCAGCTCCTTGAGTCTCAGTGCGGAGTCTGCTAGAATTTTTGTCTCCCTTTCCCTCTGCACCTCCCCACTGTGTACTCCTTCATGCTCTCTCGCTTTCTAAAATAAATAAATAAATCTTTAAAAAAAAAAAAAAAAAACACTTAACAGGTTCAGATCCGTTATCAGCAATCCTGAAGTAAAAAAAAAAGAAAGAAAGAAAGAAAGAAAGAAAGAAAGAAAGAAAGAAAGAAAGAAAGAAGAAAGAAATTCTGAAAAATGGTGGGACTTTAAGCTTATATAGCAGCAAAATCTAAAGAAACCTGAACTCATTGCCAAAACCTTTAAAGTCTTTATTTGTCTTACTGTGAACCATCATAAATTTGCTGCACAAATATTAAAATACAAAAATATCTTCTTGCCCGGAAAGATATTATGCTGCATATGATATAATTAATGAATTATCTTTATTAAATTAAAAGATTTCAGAATTCTGAAAAAACAACTGATCCCAGATGTCTCAGTTAAGGAATTATCAACGTATATATCCCTTCCCTAGTTGTCCTTTTATTTTTATAATTTTATTTCCTAAGTATCATCCTTTTAATTACTGGTTTAAAAGGAAGGCAGGATTTTTATTTTATTATTTATTTTATTTTATTGATTTATTCATGAGAGACACACAGAGAGAGATAGAGGGAGAGACACAGGCAGAGGAAGAAGCAGGCTCCATGCAGTGAGCCCAACGTGGGACTCGATCCCCGGACTCCAGGATCACGCCCTGGGCTGAAGGTGGCACTAAACCGCAGAGCCACCCAGGTGTCCCAAAGGCAGAACTTTTAAAAAGAAATGGCATATTCGAAGAAAGTAAGCCCTTCACTGGTGATTAGGGCTTGGAGAGCAGAGATGCTATTATTTGGCACCTGTTCCAAAAGTGGAGACCACTAGGTCTCCATTGCAAGAGATATCATGGCAACACTCTATCTCAATAACTGAAAGCAGAGTTTCTTCAGGAATTCATATTTTACAAATCTATATTTTTAATGATATGAATCATTTTCTAATATAGGTATTTTAAGACAATCCCTGTAGTGTCAATTGGCATAATATATACAGTACAATAAACAACATATGGCTCTAGGAAAAAAATGGGTAACTTATGTGTAGGAATAAAAATGTCTTCCTAAATTGGACAGGATGATTCAGTGATATTTTTTATGTTGGTATTCTATAAATTTCTAACATCTTCACATGATTTCAATCTCTTCTGGGGCCTCTTACTGTCGGATTTTGGCAGTTGATCCTGTGATTTTACAACAGCAAGCCCTCCATGAGTTCTTAACACCCAAAGCCCCCTCTGTATATTGGCACACCACCTACAGATCCAAGCTGCAAAGTAGCTTCCATATGAAAGAACATAGCATGTTATTAAGCCAGTTCAGTTCTAGAAGGAGGAACACATTTTCAAATATATAATCTTTGAGATTGGAAAATTAATTTAAGAAGTAGAAATAAAACTAAATTCTTATAAAAATTATCGTTGTGGTTATCATGAATTTTTCAAGCACTTGTTTTGGAATTATTTTTCAGGTTTATAGAAGAATTGCAAAGAAAGTGCAGCGTGTTTTCTTACATCTTCACCAAGTTCAGTTTCTCATTATGGTATGACCTTACATTACCATAGTGAGAGTGTGTCAAGACTAAGAGACCAACATTGATACCCTACTATTAACTCAACCTCATACTTTATTTGAATCTCACCAGTGTTTCCATTAATGCCCCTTTTTTTGTTCTGGGGTTAAATCTGGGTTACCACATTGCTTCTATAATTATCTTGTTAGTTATACTGTGTAATATATCTCTCTGTATGCATTACCTAAACCTGAGTTCATAGTTAATATACCTACAACTCAGTTTATACCACAGGGTTTTTCTAGCCTTCCATTTTGCTCATCTGTAACTTTCCTCTTTACAGTGAGAAACTTGGCTCCCTCTATCCATTGTCCATATACCTGTTCAATGCCACTACATATAAAACAGAATTAAAATTATGAACATGTATCCCATGAAAGAAAATTATCAGTACACAGGGTTTATATATAGTTTCTTTTGTCTTTACCCTTAAAATTTCCAGTCTAAATACCATTTTCCAAAGTGTTAGGCCAACTGTTTTATTTACCTAACTTTACAGCACAGTTGTACCATATATTTATAGCACTGTCAGATTCATTTGTCACAGTCTACATACTATCCTTAGATCCCTAAAAACCTGGTTGATTTTTTGGTTTTATACATTATAACACTTGTGAGGTACATTTCTACTAGCTTTAACAAATGCAGAGAGTCATGCATCCACCACCCCTCTTACTGTGTAGAATTATTCCATCACCCTAAAATTTCCACTTGTATCCCCTTATAGTAAACCATTCATCCCTTTTCCCAAATCATTAAGCACCTACTGATCTGCTTTCTGTCACTAAAATTTTGCTTCCCAAATTGCCATATGAATAAAAAGATACAATATGGATCCTTTTGAATTTCCTTTCCTTAACAAAATGCAATTAAGATTTCCCTCACGTATGGAATTCAGGAAACAAAAGAAAGAACAAAGGAAAATCAAAAGAGAGACAAACCAAAAAAAAAAGAAGCTGTTAACTATAGAGTATAAACAGATGGTTACCAGAGGGGAGGCAGGTGAGGGAATGGTGAAATAGGTGAAGGAGATTAAGGGTACACTTATAATGATGAGCATGGAGTGATATGTGGAACTGTTTAATCACTACATTGTACACATGAAACTAATATAACACTGTTAATAACAGTGGAGTTAAATTTTTTTTAAATTATTTATATTGTGGCATGAATCAATAACATTCTCCATTTATTTCTGAATAGTATTCTTCTGTGTGACTGTACCACAATTTTTTTTTTTTTTTTTTTTTTTTTAGAGAGAGAACATTTGTGTGAGAGCGAGGGGGAAAGGTGCAGAAGGAGAGAGAATCTCCACTAAGTGTGGAGCCAGACATTCTCACCACCCTGAGATCAATCCAAGATGAAATCAAGAGTCCATGCTTAACTGACTGAGGCACTCTGGAACCCCTGTACTACAGGGGTAGTGTGCCCCTGTACATGGGTTGTTTACCCGTTCTCCTATTGAAGGACATCTTAGTTGTAATTATTCATCATGTATTTTTAAATTTCACAAGGGCAAAAATTAAATTGAATAGATGTTTTCATCAATTCCAAATAAATCAATAGTCGATAATAGTAATAAGTTAAACATGAATTTAATTCTTAAATATCTTTTCTGTTCATTTTCATTATTGGCACAGGTAGCAATGTCAGTGACACACTTCCTGGCCAGCAGGCTATTCCTAGACAATTTCATACTTTAAAAATATATTGTAATATGGATATATTCAAATAACTACTTACTTTAAATATCCAGACTGAATTATAATGAATCATAACTTATTTTAAAGGAACATACTGAATCCCATAACAAAATACTCATGGCAAATTTTCCTTCAAAAATAATGGGGATATCAGATGATAGCTACATTTATAGTGAAATACCATAAAGGATAGTTTTGTTGAATCACTATGTTGTACACTTGAAAGAAATGTAATATTGTGTGTCAACTATCCATCAGTAAAAATAGTAGAGACATGTCATTAAAGTAAATAATAATATTACTATGACCATTTTAATTAATTTTTATTTTTTAAATATTTAAATTCAATTTGCCAACATATACTATAACACCCAGTGCTTATCCCATGAAGTGCCCTCCTCAGTGCCTGTCACCCACTTACCTGATCCCCCCACCGACCTCCCCTTCCACAACTCATTGTTCATTTCCCAGAGTTAGGGGTCTCTCATGGTTTGTCTCCCTCTCTAATTCTTCCCCAGTCACTTCCCCTCCCTTCCCTTATAATCCCTTTCACTATTTCTTATATTACATGTATGAGTGAAACCATATGATGATTGTCCTTCTCCTATTGACTTACTTCACTCAGTATAAAACCATCCAGTTCCATCCACGTCGAAGCAAATGAGTAATATTCCTTTGTGAGTGTGTGTGTGTGTGTGTGTGTGTGTGTGTATCACATCTTCTTTATCCATTCATCTGCAGGGGATATATGGCTCCTTCCAAAGTTTGGCTATTATGGACATTGCTGCTGTGGAATTAGGGTGCAGGTGTCCTGCCGTTTCACTACATCAGCATCTTTGGGGTAAATACCCAGTAGTGCCATTGCTGGGTCATAGGGCAGCTCTATTTTAACTTCTTGAGGAAACTCCATACTGTTTTACAGAGTGGCTGCACTGGCTTGCATTCCCATCAACAGTGCAAGAGGGTTCCCCTTTCTCCACATCCTCTCCAACATTTGTTATTTCCTGTCTTGTTAATTTACGCCATTCTCACTGGTGTGAGGTAGTATCTCTTTGTGGTTTTGATTTGCATTTCACTGATGGCAAGTTATGTGGAGCATTTTTCATGTGTTTCTTGGCCATGTGCATGTCTTCTTTGGAGAAATTTCTGTTCATGTCTTCTGCCCATTTCATGATTGCATTTTTTGTTTCTTGGGTGTTGAGTTTGATAAGTTCTTTATAGGTCTTGGATACTAGCTCTTTATCTAATATGTCATTTGCAAATATCATCTCCCATTCTGTAGGTTGTCTTTTAGTTTTGTTGACTGTTTCTTTTGCTGTGCAGAAGCTTTTCATCTTGATGAAGTCCCAATAGTTCATTTTTGCTTTTGTTTCCCTTGCCTTCATAGATGTATCTTGCAAGAAGTTGCTGTGACCGAGTTCAAAAAGGGTGTTGCCTATGTTTTTCTCTAGGCTTTGATGGATTCTTGTCTCACCTTTAGATCTGTAAACCATTTTATCTTTGTGTATGGTGTAAGAGAATGGCTCAGTTTCATTCTTCTGCATGTGGCTGTCCAATTTTCCCAACTGTATTTAGTGAAGAGACTTCCCTTTGTCCAGTGGATAGTCTTTCCCGCTTTGTTAAATATTAGTTGACCATAGAGTTGAGGGCCCATTTCTGGGTTCTCTATTCTGTTCCATTGATCTATGTGTCTGTTTTTGTGCCAGTACCATGCTGTCTTGATGATCACAGCTTTGTAGTACAGCTTGAAATCCGGCATTGTGATGCCCCTGCCATTGGTTTTCTTTTTCAACATTCCCTTGGCTATTCATGGTATTTTCTGACTCCATATCTTAAGATTCCTTATTCTAACTCTGTGAAGAAAGTCCATGGTATTTTGATAGGGATTACATTGAACATGTAAATTGCCCTGGGTAGCATAAACATTTTCACAATATTAATTCTTCCAATTCATGAGCATGGTATATTTTTCCATCTCATTGTGTCTTCCTCAATTTCTTTCAGAAGTGTTCTGTAGTTTTTAGGGTATAGATACTTTACCTCTTTGGTTATGTATATTCTTAGGTTTCATATGCTTTGGGTGAAATTGTAAATGGGATTGATTCCTTAATTTCTCTTTCTTCAATCTCATTGTTAGTATATAGAAATGCAGCTGATTTCTGTGCATTGATTTTATATCCTGCCACATTGCTGAATTGCTGTATGAGTTCTAGCAATCTTGGGGTGGAGTATTTTGGGTTTAGTACGTACAGTATCATGTCATCTGTGATGAGAGAGAGTTTGACTTTTTTGCCAATTTGAATGCCTTTTATTTCGTTTTGTTGTCTGATTGCTGATGCTAGGACTTCTAGTACTATGCTGAATAACAGTGATGAGAGTGAACATCCCTGTCGTGTTCCTGATCTTAGGGTAAAGGCTCTCAGTTTTTCTCCACTGAGAATGTTATTCACTGTGGGCTTTTCATAAATGGCTTTTAAGATATTGAGGAATGTTCCCTCTATCCCTGCACTCTGAAGAGTTTTGATCAGGAATGGATGCTGTATTTTGTCAAATGCTTTTTCTGCATCTATCAAGAGGATCACATGTTTCCTTTTTTCTCTCTTGTTAATGTGATCTATCACATTGATTATTTTATGAGTGTTGAACCACCCTTGCATCCCAGGGATAAATCCCACTTGCTCATGGTGAATAATTCTCCTAATGCACGGTTGGATCCTATTGCCTAGTATCTTGGTGAGGATTTTTGCATCTGTGTTCATCAGGGATATTGGTGTACAATTCTCCTTTTTGGTGGGGTCTTTGTCTGGTTATGGGATCAAGGTAATGTTGGCCTCATAAACGAATTTGGAAGCATTTCCTCCCTTTCTATCCTTTGGAACAGCCTTAGTAGAATAGCTATTATTTCTTCTTTAAATGTTTGGTATAATTGCCCTGGGAAGCCATCTGGCCCTGGAAGTCCCTGTGTCTTGGGATGTTTTTGATGACTGCTTCTATTTCCTCACTTTAATTGGCCTGTTCAGGTTTTCTATTACCTTTATTATTTATCTTCTTATGCTTGCTTTAGGCTTTGTTTGCTGTTCTTTCTCCAGTTCCTTTAGGTGCAAAGTTAACTTATGTATTTGAGTTTTTCCAATTTTTTGAAGGAGGCTTATATTGCGATGCTTTTTCCCTCTTAGGACCATTTTTGCTGAATATCAAATATTTTGAATGGTGTTTTTCATTTTCATTAGTTTCCATGAATCTCTTTTATTCCCCTCTAATTTCCTTGTTGACCCATCCATCTTTTAGAATGCTCATTAACCTCCATGTGTTTGAGTTTCTTCCAAATTTCTTGTTGTGATTGAGTTCTAGTGTCAAAGTATTGTTTAAAAATATGCAGAGGACAATCCCAATCTTCTGGTATTGGTTGAGACCTTATTTGTGACCCAGTATGTGGTCTATTCTGCAGAAAGTTCCATGTGCACTTGAGAAGAATATGTATTCAGTTGCATTCTGTATGTAGTTGTGAAATCTATTTGGTCCAGTGTATCATTCAAGGTGCTTGTTTCTTTGATGATGCTTTGCTTAGAATATCTGTCATTTGCTGAGAGTGCCATGTTGAAGTCTCCTACTATTACTGTATTATTGTCTAAATATCTCTTTACTTTGGTTATTAATTGGTTGATATACTTGGTGACTCCCACATTAGGGGCATAAATATTCATGATTGTTAGGTCCTTTTGTGGGTTAGACCCTTTAAGTATGAGAGAGTGTCCCTCTTCATCTCTTACTATAGTCTTTGGTATAAACCCTAATTTGTCTGATATGAGGATTGCTACTCCAGCTTTCTTCTGAGGACCATTTGCATGGTAAATGGTTCTCTACCCTTTCATTATCAGGCTGAAGGTATCCTTAGGTCTAAAATGAGTCTTTTGTAGACAGCATATAGATGGGTCTTGCTTTTTTATCCAATACAATACCTTGCATCTATTGATGGGATCATTTAGCCCATTCACGTTCAGATTAACTATTGAAAGATATGGATTTAGTGTCATCATAATACCTATACAGTCCCTGTTTTGTGGATTGTTTCTTTGGGAACCCTCTTTCTTTCACAGAGTTTCCTTTAATATTTCCTGCAAAGACAGTTTGGTGGTCACATAGTCTTTCTGTTGCTGTCTATCCTGGAATCTCTTTATCTCACCTTCTATTCTGAATGACCGTCTTGCTTGGTAAAGTATTCTTGGCTGCATGTTCCTCTCATTTAGGACCCTGGATATATCATGCCAGCCCTTTCTGGCCTGCCAGGTCTCTGTGGAGACATCTGCTGTTAATCTGATATTTCTGCCCATATAAGTTAAGAATCTTTTGCCTCGTGCGCCTTAAGAACTTTCTCTTTATCTTTGAAATTTGCAGATTTCACTATTAAATGTCAAGATGTTAAATGTTTTTTATTAATTTTGGGGGTGTCCTCTCTCTCTCTTGGATCTGATTGCCTGTTTCCTTCCTCAGATTAGGTAAATTCTCAGCCATGATTTGTTCATATATACTCTATGGTCCTCTCTCTCTCTGGGACTTCAGAATCCCAATTAGATGTATATTCTTCCTTCTCAAGCCATTGTTTATTTCCTTAAGCCTTTCTTTGTGGGCTCTTAATTGTTTTTCTCTTTTTTTCCTCAGCTTCCTTACTTTCCAGCAATTTGTCTTCTATGTCACTCACTCTCTCTTCTACCTCATTAACCCTAGCAGTTAGAACATCCAGTTTGGATTGCATTTCAGTTAAAATATTTTTGATTTTGTCCTGATTAGATCTCAATTCCATAACAACAAAATCTCTAGGGTCCTTTACACTTTTTTTCCAGAGCCACCAGTAACTTTATAAATTGTACTTCTGAATTGAATTTCTGACATCATATTTAAACCAACATTCACTAACTCTGTCACATAATTTGGCCATTTTTAAAGATTAATATTTTAATATGTCCTTAAATTGTAACTAAGAAACACAGATAGAATGTTTTGGTGATATTTTTTCACTCCTCTTAAATGTTTTATCCCCAAATATATAATTTTCTATTAACAACAAAAACTTGCCTCAGTGTTGCATAATTTATTATGGTTCTTTGACTACTAACCATTTCACTTATACTTCTGTATTTTCTGTAATATAAGAGACTTGAAAACTCAAAATAATTTTTGTTTAAGGAAACTATCAACAAAACTAAAAGACACCTATGAAATAGAAGAAGATAATTGCAAATGACCCAAGGGTTAGTATCCAAAATATATAAAGAACTTATCAAACTCAACACCACCCCCCAAAAAATAATTTAAATTTAACAATGGGCAGAAGAATGAGAAGAAATTTCTCCAAAGAAGACATACAGATGGCCAACAGACACATGAAAAGATGCTCATAATCACTTAACATCAGGGAAATGCAAATCAACACTACAATGAATATCACCTTACACGGTTAGAATGACTAAAATCAATAACACAGGAAACAATAGGTGTTGGTGAGGATGTGGAGAGAGAGGAACCTTCTTGCACTGTTGGTGGGAATGCAAACTGGAGCAGCCACTGTGGAAAACAGTGTGAAGGTCCCTCAAAGAGTTAAAAATAGAACAACCTTATGATCCAGTGATCACACTACTGGGTATTTGCCCAAGGAATACAAAAAAAAACTAATTCAAAAGGATACATGCATTATTGTAGCATTATACAATAGTCAAAGTATGGAAAATAGCCTGTGTCCATTGATTGATGAATGAATAGAGAAAAAGAATATATATATACACACATACACAATGGAATATTATTCAACCACAAAAAAGAATGAAATCTTGCCATTTGCAATGACATGGAAGGAACAAGAGAGTATAATGTTAATCGAAACAAGTCAGTCAGAGAAAAACAAATACCATATGTTTTCATTCATAGGTGGAATTTAAGAAGTAGAACAAATGAACATTGGGGTAAAAAGGAAGGCAAACTAAGAAACAGATTCCTAACTATAGAGAAAAACTGGGTTAAAAGAGAGGTGGGTATGGGGATGAGTGAAATAGGTGATGAGATTAAGGAGTACACTTGTCTTGATGAACACCCAGTAATTAAAATAAAACTTAATAAAAAATAGTTTATGTTTTTATGTAAGAGTTTTAATGATAGCAAGGAAATCATGTGTGTACTATATATTATATACAGTATTTGCCAGTACTATCCCTCCATTTTTGCTTTTACTTATAATAATTGAACTAAAATATTAGGTACACATTTCTAACAGAAAAAAATATGTTTTAAGATGTCTTTAATGTTTAAGGAAACATAATATTTAGATTAAAAATAAATATTTAAATATACATTTACTATTTTAATTTAATATTTAATATACCCATCTTAAAATAATGTTTTTTCAAGTAAAATACAAAATAAAATATTTCTCAATGTTATTCACATCACATTTAGTATGTTCACACAATGATTTTAAGAATAAGAAAAAGATGAAAACAAGGTTTCAGAATATATTTCCTGAAAATGGCAACAAATAGTAGTGGACTCTTAAGCCAACTGAAATGGCTCTATCATTTCTTATATCTTAACTTTGTAAACCTTATGAACTTTATATAACTTTGCAAACTTATAAACACACAACACATACGTGTTTGTACCACACGTAATATGGTATGTACACACTATTAACAAGAGTTGACATTTATTGAAGGTTTAGTTACCTGAAAGCCTTTTAAATGTTTTAAAAAATTATCTTAATTGGTCCTCATATTAATCCTTTGATTTGGGTGCTATTATGAACTTGAGTTTTTAATGAGAAAACTGAAGCCAGGGAGGTTAAATACTATGACTGCTCAAAGTTGCATAGCTAATAAATAAAACAACTGTTTAAAGACTTCAGAATCCAGCACTATATGCCATTGTATGTCTGTAAACACCACTGTGAAAGATCCTGAAATTTGGTGTTCAGCTTTTAGCTTATTCTATGTATTTGAACAAATATATATACATGTATATAAAGTATTATAATGAACACATGTATAAAATTATCTATAAACACATGTATAAAATTATCTATAAATATTTATCTATATATAGATTTTATTTAGGAAATATTTTATTATATTTATTTTATTTTATTTAGGACATATTTTCCTTTAAGAACAAATATAATTTATTTTGTTGTATTTATCTAAATTATAGTTGTGAAATATGTGAAGTGTTTTCTGCAGATATTTTTAAGCCACTATTTGAAACAACCCTTTCAACAGCTTACCTAAGAGTTTATTGCTTTGAAAAAAAGGAATTAAGAACTTTTCAAGTAGTATCTTACATTCCTTTAAATTGAGCACATTTCTCTTAAGTTGCTTTAGGTCAACCTGTAAGCTCTTTCTCAAATAGTTCAAGGTTATTACATAATTATAGGCTTTTTGTCAAGATCTACACTAGTGAGGGAAGTGGAGGAATATTAAAAATAATGTCCGCTGGGGCACCTGAGTGGCTTAGTCAGGTAAGGGTCTGACTTTGGCTCAGGCCATGCTCAGGGTCCTAGGCTCAAGCCCCATATCTGGCTTCCTGCTCAGCACAGAGCCTGCTTGCCCCTATCTCTAGGCCCTTTCCCCCACTCAAGCTTTCTCTCTCATCTCTCTCAAATAAATAAAATCTTTAAAAAGTAAGAATCATATCCATGAACATATTTTTGCAATTTGGCATAATTTTTTGAAGAAAACTGCAAGTCACACATCATGCCCTGAGAGTCGTCATTATTTATCATTATGCAAACTTTTTGAGTGTCCACCAGATTCTTGTTACTTTTTTAAAAGATTTTTATTTACTTAATATATATAGAGAGAGAGAGAGTGCTGTGAGCAGAGGGGGGAAGAGCAAAGGGAGAGAGTCTTCAATCAGATTCCCCACTGAGCACAGAGCCCAGTATAGACACCCAACATGATCTCAACACCCATGAGATCATGATCTGAGCCGAAACCAAGAGTCAGACAATCAACGGAGCCACCCAGGCATCCCAGATTCTGGTTTAAAGTCATCTCAATGCTTTGCTATCTCCCTTAAAAAAAAAAAAATCAAACTCCATGTATTCTGCTCTACAAATGGGAAGCAAAAATAAAAAATACACTAGAAAGTGTATGTGAGTGTGTATATCTATCTATATATAAATTTATGTATATATATATTACAGATACATACAAATGCATATGTGCATTTGTATTTCTGAGTGTATACAAACATTCATATATATACGCTCATGTGTGAAAATATATATTTAGGTAAGTGACTAGGCTGATAGTGTACCTTAAACGTGTATGAAGCTACAAAGGAGGATCCTGTAATATTTAGTAACTAGAACTCTGTAACTACCTAGTACCATTCCCTCCTTGGAGAGAATTAGAAGTCCAATGACATTAGTGAATTGGCAAAATGTCTTCCACTGATAAAAGCATGACTGTAGCGAGAGTCAAAAATGAAAAGTATCTAGAAAAAAAAAAAAAAAAAAGAAAAGTATCTAGATATTGATGCATTGATGCATATTCAAGTGGCTTGCATCTGCCCAGAAGACAGGACGTCCACAAGCAAGAAGGCACTGAGAGCACATCTTCAGCATAGATAGTACAGTGTGTGTCTTGCTGTGTAACTGTGGGGTAGACTCTGAGGCACAGAGACAGAAGAACTGTGGCACAAGTTTGTCTGGGGCCAGATCGGGGCCATGGCATACACTGACTCTGTAACTGTAGGCACAGATTTAGACCTCACTTTCATGGGCCTCACTTTCATGAGAATGATAATATTTCTTTAAAAAAAAAAAGATTTATTTATTTATTCATGAGAAAGAGAGAGAGAGAGAGACATAGGAAGAGAGAGAAGCAGGCTACACGCAGGGAGCTTGATGTGGGACTCGATTCCTGGACCAGCGATCAAGACCTGAGCCAAAGGCAGACACTCAACAGCTGAGCCATCCAGCCATCCCGGATGATAATATTTTATACGGTTGTTGTGAAGTAGAAATTAGTCCATATACGAAACAGACTTAGATTAGTGCCTGGTAACCACTCCACCAAGAATTGCTACTATTAGGTTTTTTCTATAATTATTATTATTTGGTTGAAATAACAAACATATTTTGGGTGAGTGCAGTGTTACTCCCAGTTAGTCTTAAATAAAAGCCTCGGGGGTGGGGTGCAGAAGTTGTGGGAGGAGGACAGCCTGGCCTTCAACGAGTGCGGCTGGTGCCCTCGGCCCTCCTGACCTTCTTGGGACGCAGCTGCGCTAGACGACATCAGGGCGGCCGGGGCCGAACCCAACTCATCTATTCTGAAACCGGAGCTCCTGGCGCCCATCGAGAAGCTCTCGTGAAATAAAAGCAGGGTTGGCTTTAGCCCGCGTGGGTCTGTCTCATGCTCCCCTGCTTCCTCCCTCCCCCCTCCAGAAACCCCTTCCCCCAGAACTGCCTGCCCTGGTGCACAGAGCACTGTGGGCACCGGGGAGGAGCACGGCTGAGACCTGTGCCTGGGGCCGCTGCCGTCGTCCCCTGGGTGCAAGCCGGCCACAGCCACCTGTTGATGAGCCCCCGGGCCGGGGCTGGGAGGGAGAGTAGGCCTGCCCCCTGGCCCTGATGCTGAGCCACAGGGTTGCTGGAGACAGTGACAGCGGAGGGAGATAGATGTAGGGCCTGTCAGGACACGGTTCTGTGATAACTGAATCTGAATCCGAATAAACAGGATAAACAGGACATCTGACTAAAAATTAAAAAAATAAAAAATAAATAAAAATTATTATGAAATTTATCAAAAGAAGTAACCACCACACATCAGGCAATATAAGGAATTCTATGAATAGTTTTCTTTTCAATGCTACTGTCTATTTCTGCTATTTGAAAAGAGTCATAAGGATCTCCTTTACTGCTTTGGTTGCCAAAGCTCCTCTTGACAATGGATTGGACTAAGGAAAAGTTGAGTTGCGTTTGGCTTTAGTAAGAAATAATTATGTCATCCCAGTCACCTCCATGTATAGTTAGTTTATCTATCCCAGTGTAAGATTAGTTTTCAGGAACAATTCCATGTTTCACTGGAGCAACTCATCTGCATCATGACTTATTGCTGCAAGGACAGTGGATGTTTCATCATATGAATTTTATATCTGGTATTAGAAGTATGTGAGTAATGGAACTCATGTATGATAAAGTGTTTTTAATTAAGCATGTGCATTTAGACATGCTATTGCACACATAATAGAATACAGTATGGTCTAAACATAACTTTTATATCCACTTGGAAACCCAAAACCAAAACCAAAAATTTCATTTTACTCTTTTGTGATATTTGCTTTTTTGCAGTGACCCAGAATCAAACCCACAACATCTTCAGGGTATGCATGTATAGAGTTGGGACAGAGCCCAACTTTCTTGGAAAACCTAAAATATTTCCTATCCTATTGTTTGCAGTAAAAGTTAGTTGACTCCTGCTTCAAAGAAAAATAGTCAGCAGAGTTCTCACACTTGAGCCTGATGACGGAATTCAAAATGACTTTAAACTTAAATATTAATTTACAACTAGGAAATGATACTGAAATAGGTTTGTTTTTAAGTATTTGATCCATGAATGATTTCTCTCAGTATCACTTTTACTGATTATCATTGTTAAACTGACTACTGCTTATAAAATACCCAAAGGAATCTTGGTAAATATTAAAAATAAGTGAAGCAAAAGAAGTAAAAGAGTTTAGGAGGTATGACAGTGATTATTGTGTGCAGCGAATGAAGTTTCTTTATAGGAAATCAGCTACTTCTCAGAAATCAGCTACTTCTCAGAAATGTCCATTGGTTGAAAAGTTAAAAATAGGCCAGCCTCTGAAGTCAAACCCAAATTCAAATAATGATCTTCACATTCTATATTAACACAAGACCCCTGCAAACAAACTGAAGAATCAGAGTGAAAAGACATTCAATATTTTACTAAATATTTAGTAATGTTTAATAATCCTGCATTTTGAGATATATTTCATTTCATTATTTATATTTTAAATAGGGAATAGAGAAATTTTATTCCTAAAATTATAATGAAAAAGATCCATTGTCTGTATTCAGGAGGTTTAGTTTCAGTTATAATGAAAAAAACTCACAAAGTAACAGTGACTTAAACTTAATAGGAATTAATTTATCCCATGTACATCTTTCACTGCTGATGTATTAGTCAGTATTTTCTAGAGACATGGAGCAATTCTCTGACTGCCCACGGGTATCATTTGCCATTCTTCCTAAACTCAAGTGTTGTTGTTGTTATTGCTGTTCTAGTCAGGCCTTCAATTGATTGGACAAGGCCCACCTTACATCAGGGAAGGCAATCTGCTTTCCTAAGACTACAGTAATAACCATTAAATCCATTCCCAAATACCCTTATAGAAATACCCACAGTAATGTTTAACCAAATATCTGAGCATCATGTGGCCCAGCCAACTTGAAACATAAAACCAACCATCACAATTGGTAAGGCAACTTTATTCTATGAAATCTTCAGTGGACATGCACTTTCCACCTTTTCACACTATCATCTATAGGATAAGATTCTTATTCTGGATATCAAAGTATGGCTGGATTTCCAGACATTGCATCCATGTTCTTGTTAGAATGTTACAAAAGGAAGGAAGGAGAAAGCCAAATACCCGGTGCCCATGAGCTTTTAGGAAAGGCTTTGGGAGAATGTTATAAGGCTTTAAGGCACACATCTTTTTGAGAAAGTAAGAAATTCTTGCTCCTGTCTCAATAGCTGTCCCCTATACTCACATAGAGAGAATTACCCTTTTATGTTTTTCAACCACTGAATGTTTATTAAATGCATAGAATGTCCAGGCACAAATTTAAGAACTAAATATTCAGCAATAAAATAGAGACAAAAGAGAAAATCAGACAGGTTTGTCTTCCTTGACTTTATATTTTTAATGGAGGAAGGCAAACTATATGCAAAATATATAAGTAAAACGTGTTCATGCTTGTCATCATCATAAATGCCCCTTAGTTCACACATAAGTGTCCAATATACATTAGAGCCATCAGATTAGGCCTCGTTTAAAAAGTGGCATTTGGGGATCCCTGGGTGGCGCAGCAGTTTGGCACCTGCCTTTGGCCCGGGGCATGATCCTGGAGACCCCGGATCGAATCCCACGTCGGGCTCCCGGTGCATGGAGCCCGCTTCTCCCTCTGCCTGTGTCTCTGCCTCTCTCTCTCTCTGTATGACTATCGTAGATTAAAAAAAAAAAAAAAAAAAAAAAAAGTGGCATTTGTATAAAATCTGAGGGAAATGAAAAGGAAAAAAAATAGATTCTCTTGGGATGAAAGAAAAAAACCCATAAATGCAAATACCTGAGTCCAGAGATAGCCTAGCATATTCTGTAATAACAAAAGACCAGTGCAGATACAAAAGGAAAATCACCAGAAGCTAGATTATGTATGGCCTGGTGGAAAACATGGCTTTTACTCTAAGTGAGATTAGAAGCTACTGGAGAACTTCAGGGAGTGACATTACAGGACTTACTTCTGAACCGTAATATTCTGGCTGCTGTATAGAGAACAGACAGGAAGAAAATAATGGTAGAAACCAGGAAAAGTGGTAGTCTATTTCTTTTACTCACTTGCTATCCAACATCATGGATTTTTCATACATTGAACAGTCTCACATTTCCCAAGACACATGACTGAGAGTGCCATCCAGTTACTTCATTCAACAAACAGCCCAGAAAGCCTGGCTTATGCATAGCTCTGCAAATTCCAAGAACCTATAAATATGATCAGCCTACAATACACTCAACACACAAGGTGGAGAATGAACAAGATGAACCCTTAAGAATTGGGAAAATGGAAGATACACAATACTCTTTAATCCATAAAATTATTATTCCCCCCTCCCCGCCCTCTTGTACTAAAACATATAAGTTTTTCCCTTTGGCAAAAATCATTCAGTTACTAATTATGGCTGTCCCTGATTCTGCTCTCTGGGAAGAACTCAATAACCTCCGTGAGCCCAGTCTTTGCCTCAACCCTTCAAGTGCTCATCTCAGGAAGATATTACTTGGAAACCATATCACAGCTTTCTCTCCGCTTTTTGTTGGCACAGTTTGGAAGCCTGAATTTGCTTTAGGAGTAGGAAAATTGCAAGTGATCACAGACCAAACTTGATCTTGTAGTTTTTGGCATATAATTTCCAGAAAATCTATTAAATTTTGATAACTTTTGTTCCTCATCATCATATTCAAGTAACATAGCTAAACTTGTCTACATATAGGTTTTAATAATCTTAATATTCCCTTTTTCTCAAATCTTAATATTTAAAGCACGCAATGCCTGCAAAGGTCTTTGTATAGCACAATATTATACTTATCGTTTGCTATGTTAATTTCTTTGAAGGTACTGCTGTTGAATACCTGCCAGTCTCCAAGTTCCCATTGTTTCCATTTCCTGAGTCAGGGAATTTAGACATAGCTAAAGATGGGAATGCCTTAAAATACACATGCACAAACAGACATGCTAAAGGAAGCATTTTAAAAAAGCTTCATACTGTACTGAGACCACAGAGCTCCCTTTTTGCATTGAACCCAAAGAATACTGGCAGGTAGATTTGAAATCTTCAGAGATATTAAATGATTCTTTTGTAACCAATCCAAGAGAAAAGATCATACAACACTAGTATATGAGATAAAAAAAAAAAGGAGTAATCTCTTCATACTACAGCAAAATCCAGCTGCCAATAGACATCACCTGTGTGCATAAATGTTCAATCCATTGTAGCATCAATCTCTTTAACATGAAGGAAGAGGCAAGTAACATCAGACATTTGATAAAGATTTGTTGACAAAAGATAAAGATCAAAACAAGCAAAAGAAGCTAGAGAAATAATACACAGTATGGTTGTCAGATAAAATACATGAGGCCAATCACATTAGTATTTAGCAAATACTGTTTTAGTACAAGTGATATTTGAGATATAGTTATATTTTTAAAAAGTATTTGTTTACCTGGAATTAGAACTTGACTGAATAATTTACATTTTCATTTGCTAAATCATCCTAATCAATGGAGGATATGAAAACATTAAGAAATCTATAATCAATATCCCAGAAAGATAGAAAATATGTGACAAACAGGAAGAGGAGTCAAGTGGGAGCATGACCCCTTAGAAGACAGCAAAATCTCCATTGTGTATTTGAGGTTTAACAAAGAATCTGCATCATAGTAGATGGGAAGAAGTTTCTCTGCTCTTCATGTCTTATCATTATTTTGTCCCATTGATGTAAAATTTGTTTCCAAAATCCCAAATTAAATAATCTCATTCAGTGTGGTAGATATAAAATCAAACATCAACATTTTATTGCCTGGGAGGACTTATGGTAGTTCACAAACTATAATATGAAAAAATAACCTGAATTTCTTGATAAAATCCAAGTCACAATGTCTCAGACCTATATATTTTGATTGTTTCTGGGTTGAGCACTAAAAATTTGCATTTTAGCAAACAATTAAGGCACTACTTTGATCACTTCTTGAGAAAAGTTGGCTTAGCATCTGCTAAATCTGCTGTATCATCAGATATACATATATGTATAATACATATGGATACAAGTTGATGGAATCTTGGTTTTTCTCCAGGTAACATTTAGTCTTTATTAATAATTGTGACAGAGGGAGTCAAAACTGTGTTCAGCTTCCTCTTTGCATTTAGAAGACAAAAGACCTCATAAGAAACAGGGAAAACAAACCTTTACACAAAACAGAAAAGTTTATCTCCCATACAATAGGACTGGGACCTGAAAAAGTAGGGCTCCCTTTACTGATCCAGTGGCTACCATTCTCCATCCTCTGAAATGTATTCACAGTAGCTAGAGACTGAAAAACACTGATCTTAGAGTGAACAATTCTGATCCTCAACTCCTAAAAGCATGAATATTTCAGGAATGCTTAACCTGAGTAGGAAGTGAAGGAAAAATGTTCTGAAAGTGTTCCTATCATTGGAAAGAAAGAAGAGGTGTCCTTAAACATAAAGAATGGTGAGGAGATGGGCAGTGTCTCTGATGCCCATGCTGGATGTTATAGAACCTTGATTAATGCATAAAAATAAAAACCACAACACTAGTATCAGTGGGTACTTACCACAAACCGGCCCTTTTGTCAGTGTTTTACATACAACACCCACTTAATCCTCACTGACCTCTAAAAGGTAGATAGATATCAGCATGATCTTTATTTCTAGGGGAGAACACAGAGGCAGAAAAAGATTAAGTGACTGGTGAAGTACTTCCTAGTAAGTGAATTAGCCACATAGATAGTAAATGGCTTTAGCCAGGCTTTTAACTTGGGCTGAGTGACTTTTATGAGTAATGTAAGGAATTTTTTTAAAAATATATTTATTGATTCGAGAGAGAGAAAAAAAAAGTGCACAAGTGAGTAGGAATAGAGAAAATCTTAAATCTTAAGCAGACTCTACACTGAGCACAGAGCCCAACTCAGGGCTTGATGCGGGGCTCTGTCTCATGATCCTGAGATCATGACCTGGGTCAAAATCAAGAGTTGAAGGCCTAACCAACTGGGCCACCCAGGCAACCCAGTAATGTAAGGAAATTTAAACATTAATCAAAATATTACCAAATAAAATATTACTGGGGTTATCCCTAAGAGAAATCTAACTCAATTCCTGGTTCTCGCAATTTTATTCAGTTTAAAACAAATTATAACCAATTATTTCAATTTAAAAGTGTGGTTTCCATGTAGCACAAGATCCTTATTCTTTAAAACATAAAAGATTAATGTTTTTTTTTCTGAATCCTAATCTACTTGAGTATGATCACTGGAAGGCAATATCTAGACTATTACTTCACAAACTTGTCTCAGAGCTCACATCAAGATTTTTAGAAACTCTTTCAGTGATCAGATTTTTTTTAGAATCATGTTCCTTGTGGGTGAGTTTCTCACATCTCTTTTTGTGAAAGAAATAGGATTTAATCTTATGTAAGACTCATATATCAGACATGTCTTTTCGTCATGTCTATAAATTTATTCTTCTAGTATTTAAAATGCAACTTAAGTTCAACAAGTCACCCAAATTAAACCAAATGAGCACTGCAAGTGATATATCCTAATTATTTCTGGAATAGCACCCAAGAAAAGCCATACTGGAATAGCAAATGACAGCCTTCATATCACCTTCCAAACCACTGGGCTGTAGCTCATCCTCTCTGGAGAATTTAAAGGAGAAGAGAAGAGTATTTGTAATAAAATAATCATAAGCTGGGTATAGCAGAATTCTCCCACATGTGCACCTGTGTGTGTGTAAGTGTGTGTGTATGTGTGTATAACAGACACAGCCTATATACTTCTTAAGAGTAGAGAGCAAACTTCCTCCTCTGTAGTCTTCAGTCTCGAAACTCCTATCAGGTACATTAGAGGAAATGCTTTGCAGTTTCTGTAACTGCACTCGTGACTATGAGATCAACTGAGAGAAAAATAAGGGAAAACATGTATATGCAGTAATATCGAAGCGTAGATTAGCCACATAAAGAGAAAAAAGTCAGAATGAGGCCATGATATTGCTGAAAAACATGGACTGGGGAACCGGCTAAACCAAAAAAGATTACATTTACCAAGGACAAAAGTAAACTCCTTTAGGTACTAAAATTTAAAGCTCCCAATGTCCAAATAAATGTATGAAGAAACCTAAGCAGAATATTAAAAAAGGATTTCATCTACAGTAAGCTTGCTATAATAATTTGAAATGGTTGCCAAAGTTAGTGTGATAGCTAGCACACATTATCTAGAAACAGGGAAAGGAAACCCTCCTCTCGAAGCTCCTATTTCTTTCTGTATTTTCTACCGTGAGTAGTGAAATAAATATTTAACTTCTTAACCAGTAAAGAAACCTAAGGACATCTTCCTGACAAATATTTGTGATTCTCATAATTTTACTAATGCTTTTTTACCCTATGTTTCTAAACTATCTGTAGAGCTTTATAAAATTACAGACATTTGAACCAAGAACATTGAGGTTTTATGGGTGCTGACATTTTTTGTTACTTTGGAGGGAGGATTGTATTTATATTCCCTAAGAAAAATTATATAAAATTATATTTGCAAAGCTGTTATGAAAGTGAATATTATTTAGAATAAGAAAAAAAGCACATCCAATTACAAATATTTAAAAACTGAAAAATACACAAATAAGAAAAATCAGAAAATAATACTAATTATCCTTCTTGTTTCTTTTAAAGATTTTATTTATTTCTTCATGAGAGACGCAGAGAGAGGCAGAGACATAGGCAAAAGGAGAAGCAGGATCTCTGTGGAGAGCCCGATACGGGACTCAATCCCAAGACCTCACATCAGGACCTGAGCCCAAGGCAGACGCTCAACCACTATATATGAACAGCTGACTTTATATATGAACTGTAAAATGTCAGAGCATGTTAAATTTTTTTGTGCTTTGACTGCATTTTAAAACTCTTTGAATCGATGCATTTGTTAACCAATTTGTTCTCTACATTTGTTCTGAGTGACACATTGTGAGTTTTGTATGTTCCTGATCCCAACCAGTAGTTCATGGTTCATCACTAAAAAATACTAATCTTTTTCTAATGTGGTCATGTGACTTAATCCTTTTTGTCAATTGTATTATCAAGCAGTCTGAGACTTTATTACTTTTCATCAACATTTATTTAATGAGAAATGGTCTGAAATTGGCATAATTGAATTTTATGTCATAAATTATTTCTGTGTCATAATACATTTTCTTAGTTTCACATAGAAATATATAAAATAAGATCAGCTTCTGGATAACTTTATAATGTGTATGATGCCTTATGCAGTATATTCCTAAGAGGTGAGTGGTTCCATTTTGATTAGATATCCATGGGAATATAATTCTCTGTTTGCAATTTTACAATTCTGATAACTGGGGTAATTTTTCCACAGACTAGCTTCTGGCTCCATAAATTTCAAATTTTCTGTCCCCTTCATTACTCATGTGTTTTTACTCTCAGAAATTAAATTTGAATAATGAAACATCCCTTGGCCCTGCAGCTCTGTGTCATGATGCCGATGAGTTGCTCCAGTGAAACATGGAATTGTTCCTGAAAAGTAATCTTACACTGGGATAGATAAACTAACTATACATGGAGGTGACAGGGATGACATAAATATTTCTTACTAAAGCCAAACGCAACTCAACTTTTTCTTAGTCCAATCCATTGGCAAGAGGAGCCACAACCAAAGCAGTAAAGGAAATCCTTATGTCTCTTTTCAAATGGCAGGAATAGACAGTTACATTGAAAATAAAAGTATTCCGGGATCCCTGGGTGGCACAGCGGTTTGGCGCCTGCCTTTGGCCCAGGGTGCGATCCTGGAGACCCAGCATCGAATCCCACGTCGGGCTCCTGGTGCATGGAGCCTGCTTCTCCCTCTGCCTGTGTCTCTGCCTCTCTCTCTCTCTCTCTCTCTCTCTGTGTGACTATCATAAATAAAATTGAAAAATAAATGAATAAAAAAAGAAAACTATTCATAGAATTCCTTATATTGCCTGATGTGTGGTGGTTACTTTTTTTGATAAATTTCACTAACTATAGGCTTTTATTTAAAACTAACTATGAGTAACACTGTACTCACCCAAAATATGTTTGTTATTTCAACCAAATAATAATAATTATAGAAAAAACCTAAGTAGCAATTCTTGGTGGAGTGGGTACCAGGCACTATTCTAAGTCTGTTTCATATGTGGACTAATTTCTACTTCACAACAACCATATGCAATATTATCATCCTCATGAAAGTGAGGCCCATGAAAATGAGGGCTAAACTCTGTGCCTGCAGTTACAGAGCCAGTGTATGGCATGGCCCCGATCTGGCCCCAGACAAACTTGTGCCACAGTTCTTGTGTCTCTGTGCCTCAGAGTCTACCCCACAGTTACACAGCAAGACACACACTGTACTATCTATGCTGAAGATGTGATCTCAGTGCCTTCTTGCTTGTGGACGTCCTGTCTTCTGGTCAGATGCAAGCTACTTGAATATGCATCAATGCATCAATATCTAGATACTTTTCATTTTTGACTCTCGCTACAGTCATGCTTTTATCAGTGGAAGACATTTTGCCAATTCACTAATGTCATTGGACTTTTAATTCTCTCCAAGGAGGGAATGGTACTAGGTAGTTACAGAGTTCTAGTTACTAAATATTACAGGATTCTCCTTTGTAGCTTCATACATGTTTAAGGTACACTATCAGCCTAGTCACTTACCTAAATATATATTCTCACACATGAGCGTAAATATATGAATGTTTGTATACACTCAGAAATACAAATGCACATATGCATTTGTATGTATCTGTAATATATATACATAAATCTATAGATAGATAGATAGATAGATAGATAGATACACACAGCAACACACACTTTCTAATGTATTTCTTATTTTTGTTTCCCATTTGTAGAGCAGAATATATGGAGTTTGATTTTTTTTTAAAGGTCGATAGCAAAGCATTGAGATGGCTTAAAAAGTGACAAGAATCTGGTGAACCCTCAAAAAGTTTGGGTAATGATGAACAATGAGGAGTCTCCAGGCATGATGTATGACTTGTAGTTATTTTTATCTCAAGAAATTGTGACAAGTGGCAGAAATATGTAAGTTTCATGGATATGATTTTCAATCTTCCTCAATATTCCTCTCTAGTGTAGATCTTGTCAAAATGTCTTTAATTATATAATAACCTTGAAATATTTGAGAGAGAGATCTTACAGCTTGACATAAAGCAACTTCAGATAATTATTATTAATTTAGCAGAATGTAAGATACTACTTGAAAAGTTCTAATTTGGGCAGCCCGGGTGGCTCAGCGGTTTAGCACTGCCTTCAGTCCAGGGCCTGATCCTAGAGATCCAGGATCAGGTCCCACGTCAGGCTCCCTGCATGGAGCCTGCTTCTCCCTCTGTCTCTCTCTCTGTCTCTCTGTCTCTCTGTCTCTCTCTCTCTGTCCTTCATGAATAAATAAATAAAATCTTTTAAAAAAAGAAAAGTTCTAGTTCCTTTTTCATTTTATTTTGATAGCAAAAAACCTTTAAACTGTTGAAGAAGTTGCTTCAAATTAGTGGTTATATAGATATCTGCAAAGAGTTCTTCACATGTTTACATAGATAATGTAGATAAATACGACAAAATAAATTGTATTTGTATTTAAGGGAAAAAATGTTCTGAATGAAACCCATGAGCAATATATAGATAGATAAATATGTGTATAATTGCCCATTGTATAGTTAAAATATACATAACATGATAAATATATAACATGCATATATGTTAAATATATATAGAATTAGATAGCAGATGAAAATTAGATTTCAAAATTTGTTTTCCTTTACCTACTATTGTATATGTATGCAGTGTTTGACCCAGAAGCCAACTAAAATGATGATTTTATTTATTAGCTATGTAACTTTGGCCAGTCATGGTATTTAAACTCTCTGGCCTCAGTTTTCTCATTTGGAAATTCAAGTATCATTCTAGTACCCAAATCAATGGATTAGTATGAGAATCAATTAAGATAATATTTGTAAAGCTTTTAGAGGGCTTCTTCATGGAAACTAAACCTTCTTTAAATATTAATTCATACTGACATTATGTATATATACCATTGTTAGGAGAGGAGGAAACAAGAGTAAAAGAGAGAAAGAGACCACGGTATGTGATATATATGCATATGCGTTGTGTGTTTATAAAAGTATAGCTATAAAACTCACAGAGTTTATTATATTACAGATCTAATAAATGGCAGAGCTTTTTCAGTTGGCTTCACAGTTTACCACTGTATTTATTGTCATTTTAAGGAAATACTAAGTTCTGAAACCTTATTCTCATCTTTTTCTTATCCTTGAAATCATTATATGAACAAACTGAATATGAAATGAACTACATTCAGAAACATTTTATTTTGTACAGGCACATCTCAAAGATATTGCAGGTTTGGATCCAGACCATCACCATAAAGCAAATGTCACAAAAAAGTAACCCAAATTAATTTTTTTCCAGGGCTATAACTTATGTTTACACCACAGTATAGTCTATTAACCTATAATAACATTATGTCTAAAAATCAATTAATTTTATAAATTAATTTATAAATATGTCATTGCCAAAAAATGCTAACCATAAGCTGAGTTTTCAGCAAATTAGAATCTTTTTGCTGGTAGAGGGTCTTGCCTCAATGTTGATGGCTGCTAAATGATCAGGGTGATGGCTGCTAAAGGTTGGGGTGAATGTGGCAACTTCTTAAAATAAAAGAACAGTGAACTTACTACATTGATTAACTCTCTTTCAGAAACAATTTTTCTGTAGCATTCCATGCTGTTGGATACCATTTTACCTATAGTAGAACTTTTTTCAAAATTAGAGTCAATCCTTCCAAACCTTGCCACTGCTTTATCAGCTAAATTTACATATTTTTCTGAATATTTTGTTGTCATTTCAACAATCTTCTTAGCACCTTCACCAGGAGTACATTCCACCTGAAGAAACCACCTGTTTCTCATCCATAGGAAGCAACTCCTTATCATTAAAATGTTCTCATGAGCAATTCAGTCCTACTTTCAGTCTCTGCTTCTAATTCTAGTTCTCTTGCTGTTTCCAACAAATATTCATGATTTTTTTCAAAGCTCAAGTCTTGAACCTCTCAAAGTCATTCATGAGGGTTGGAATCAACTTCTTGCAAACTCCTATTCATCTTGATATCTTGACTTCATGAATGAAGATTCATGAATGTTCTTAATGGTATCTACAGAGCAAAGTCCTATACAGAAAATTTTCAATTTATTTTGCCCAGATTCATCAAAGGAAAATTACTATGACAGCTATAGCCTTATCAAATGTATTTCTTAAATAATAAGACTTGAGAATCAAAATGACTCTTTGATCCATGGGCTACAAGATGGATATTGTGTTAGCAGGCAAGAAATCAACATTAACCTCATTGCCCATTTCCATCAGAGCTCTTGAATGACCAGGTACATGGTCAAAAAGCAGTCATACTTTGAAAGGAATTCTTTTTTTTTTTTTTTTTCTGAACAGTAGGTCTCTACAATGGCTTAAAATATTCAATAGATGTTTTATTTTTTTTTTCAATAGGTGTTTTAAACAGTTGTGCTATCATCCAGGCCTTGGTATTCCATTTGTAGAGTATGAGAAAAGTAGATTTCTCATATTTTTTAAGATCTCTAGGATTTTCAAAATGGTAAATGAGCATTGGCTTTGACTTAAAGTCCCCAGATTCATTGTCCCCTAACAACAGAATCAGCTTCTCTTATGAAACTTTGAAGCCAGCCATTGACTTGTCCACTCTAGCTATGAAAGTCATAGACGGCATCTTCTTCCAATAGAAGGCTATTTCATCTGCACTGAAAAATCCTTGTTTAGTGTTTCCACCTTCATCAATTATCTGAACTCAATCTTCTGTATAACTTGCTGCAGCTTCTACATCAGCACTTGCTGCTCCCCCATGCACTTTGATGTTAGGGAGATGGATTCTTCCTTAAACCTCATGAACCAACCTCTACGAGCTTCCAACTTTACTTCTACAGCTTCCTCACCTCTCCCAGACTTCCTAGAATTGAAGAGAGTAGAACCTTGGTATTGATAAGGGCTTGGCTTATGGGGAAATTGTGGCTGGTTTGATCTTCTATTTAGACCATTCAAACATTCTCTACATCCGCAGTATGGCTGTTTCACTTCCTTATCATCATTCATGTGTTCACTGAGGTATCACTTTTAATTTCCTTCAAAAACTTTTTCTTTACACTCATAAACTGTTTGGTGTAAGAGGCCTAGATTTCAGCCTATCTTAGCGTTCAGCACACCTTTCTAACTATGCTTAATCATTTCTAACTTTTGGTTTAAAGTGAGAGATGTTTAACTTTTGTTTAAATTGAGAGATGTGAGACTCTTTCATTTAAACACTTAGAGGCCATTGTTATTAGTTGGCTTAATTTCATATTGTTGTGTCTCAGGGAATAGAGAGGCATGAAGAGAGGGAGAAGACAAGGAAATAGCCAGTTTGTGGAGCAGTCAGAACATGCAAAACATTTATCAGTTAAGTTCCCGATCTTATGTGGGCGTCGTTCATGGCACCCTGAAATATTTATAATGGTCATATTAAGGATCATTTATCATAGAGCACCTTAAACAAAATAATAATGAAAAAGTTTGAAATTTTGTGATGTGTATTAAAGCCCAACATAGAGACATGAAGTGAGGTAATGTAGGAAAAATAGTGCCCATAGGCTTGCTCAAAGCAGTTGCCATAAATCTTCAGTTTGTAAAAAACACAGTATTTGTGAAGCACAATAAAGCAAAGTGCAGTAAAAGGACACAGGCCTGTACATAGATTAGTCCCTGTTTGCCTTAACAAATGTTTTCCATATTTTTAAGGCACTTTATACTGTAGTTAAAAATTATGCATTTTAACTATACAGTGATTTGTGTGATCATTTGATTAACGTCTTTTTGTAACATTAGGAAACAATTTCCCTGAGTGCAGATAGACAATGTTTATGACTGCATCTCCAAAGTGTAAGATATTGTCCAGTTTATAGTGGACCCTTAATAAATATTTGTTGAATGAATGAAAGAATATAAAGCAATTATATTCAATCATTTATTCATTCATTTTTACACATTTAACAAATTTATTAAGCACTCAGGGTGTGTTAGGCACTCTCCTTGGCTTTAGATACTCATCAGTGAGTAAAATGATGATTTTTTACCTCAGTGCAACATAGAATGACTGTGGTGGGACACACAATAACTAATAAATATAATAAATGAATACATTGTTTTATGAGAATAAGTGATAAAACCCGTGAAAAAAATGGAACAGGTAAGAAAGTAAGACATCAAGTAGACATGACTACAAATGGAGCTATAAAGTATAGTTTCAAGGGAGATCCATCTGGTCTGGGGAGATAACTTTAAAAATCATTGGCATAACTTTTAAAAATCATGACCAGAATTTTAAGCCATGAAAATAAAGGACACCAGCAAAAGGTGAGCCAAGGACCAAAGACTGAGCCCTGGTACATTCCAATGTTAAAAGGACAAAAAGATTAAAAAAAAAAAAAAAAAACCAAGTAAAGAAAATGGGGAAAAAATGACTAAACAGGTGTAAAAGCAAGACTGTAAGCCTCCTGGCTGCTAAATTCAGAATATAAATTCACATGAAGTATCAAGGAATCAGTAACTGGGCCTCACACTAGGGTTAGGTTTAGCTGAAGATTAAATACTGTTTCAATGTTGGTTTTGGAGTCACTATTTTTAGAAATATGGATAAGTGACTGTAGAATTGTATTCAGTAAAGCTGTTGTGATTTACTTCTACACAGGCATATGTAATGATGGGAAGTAGAAATTGCAATGTTTTGCATAATTTTTTCAAAATAATTATTTAAGTGCTTTTGAAAAAATGATGTATTGGGTTTTCATTTTCTGTGTATATCAGGAAGATTTCATAGTAAAACATATATCATTGTGGTATAATTAAAATGTCTACTTGAGTTTTGTGAAATACATGATCAAACATTTAGAAATACTCAGAATCAGATAATATAATTAAGCTTTCACCAGGAATAGGAAAATATGCATTCTAAAAATTGAACTTTGAATAATTATCACTATCATAGCTGTTATATAAGATTAGAACCTAAATAAATGATTATTGAGATTAGTTTGAATGATAAATAGAATTCTACTGAAATAATAGTTTATTATTTGCTATTACAGAGGCATTTGTTAGAATTTTAGATTCTATGTAATAGGCTCTCTATCTAGAGTTTGTTTTTACCATCTCTTATTTGGCTGCATTGCATTGCAAATTGCATTGCATAGTTTGCATTGCAAAGTTATATATATTAACTGTTGATCAATTCATTTTTCAAATTTTTTTTTAATTTTTATTTATTTATGATAGTCACAGAGAGAGAGAGAGAGAGAGGCAGAGGGAGAAGCAGGCTCCATGCACCGGGAGCCTGACGTGGGATTCGATCCCGGGTCTCCAGGATCGCGCCCTGGGCCAAAGGCAGGCGCTAAACCGCTGCGCCACCCAGGGATCCCAATTCATTTTTCAAAGTTAACTTTTTCATCCATCTTTACATTACAAAATATTATGCATAGCCATTTGAATTCACTTTGCTTTCAATTATTCCTGTAAGTAAAAAGAATGCATGTGACTTTAAGTGAAATTATGTCCTCAAAAATACATATTTTAATGATTTGTGTGCAGAAATCTTTAGTCTGTGAGTGTGATTTATTTTTAATGCTTTGAAAGCATAATTCCAGAATATGAACTCTGAGTTGTTTTATTTAGAGTGGACATAAGACACAATTAGTAAATGTATAACCCTCATTTCTCAATGGCTAAATATAAGTCATTAGAAAGAAGATAAGATTTGAGTTTTTGCTTCAAAAACTTAGATTTTTATGCGATTTTTGAGGCAGTTAGTTGAAGATACTAAGGCGAATAGCATTATTTTCTGAAAGGATGTGTGTGTATCTGAAATTGCTATTACATGACTCTGTGGTGTTTTGCCTTAGCCATTCCTGGGGGGAATCCATTATCTGCAGCTCTGTGGCCTTATGGATAACACCTTGCTTCTCTTTGCACAGAATCTGTCTCTAATTGTTTGCACACTGTGATGTTTTGTAGGTTTCTTCTGCCTATGACTACATCTCATTGCCCCCAAAGGGGGCCTGTAAGCTCTTGAAACATTTCTTAAGCCCACCTTCTGTTCTGCTCTCCCTCACTCAGCTTTTTGGAAAGCATTTACCTTGATACCCTGGTGTTCTGTTCTGTTGATTTTCATCATGTGGCTTCTGAGGCAATGCTAATTTGCAGTGATGGTTTTTGAAGCTTTGAGTTTGTATGTATGTACTGACTTAAAATAAGAATTTTTGTCTCAACTAAAAATTGAGTGGAAACTCGATGTTTCTTTGATAAGTTTTAAGTAATATAAAAATAAAACTGAAGGAAAGGAATAACTGTTTATTCTTTTTATACCTCATAAATTAAAATAAGGTTGAAAGGGGTTTTATTTATTTTAGTTTTTTTTCCAGAGGTTATCATTTTTTTAATGATTAAAAATACAGCTGATACTGTCTACATGCATTTTATTTGGCACAAAGTAATTATACACAAATCGAATCAATTCTTTTTAATTGATAGGTTCTCTATCAGATTCCTACATGTAAGCAAAAAATAAAAAGCTTGTCGATTAAAAAAATTGAAATAAAGATAACTTTGTTTGAAATATGTATTACAAAAACTAGAACAATATAAAAATTCAAGACATAGATAAAGTCCCATAGATGATCACAATAGTATGATAGATTCTACTAATTAAGATTTTAATAGAGGGTTCTAATTATTTTTATTTTACTTTTTATTTTTTTAAGATTTTATTTATTTATATGAGAGAGAGAGCACAAGCAGGGGACGGGGGAGGAACAGAGGAAGAGGGAGAAACTGACCTCCCCCCCCACAGGGTGTGGAGTCCTAAGCAGAGCTCAGTCCCAATACCTTGAGATCATGACCTGAGGCAAACTCAAAGGCTTAACTGAGCCATTCAGGAACCCCAAAAGGTTCTAGTTATTTTTAATGTATAACAATTCTAAATTCGCGTTTATGTACAATTAATGAAGTAGCTAAAAAATAAAAATAATTGAAGTAGCCAGGTAAAGACAAAAATGACTTAAAATGTGCATTAGGACAAAAGGCATCATGGGAGACTTTATGATTCTATCGCTATTCCCTCATTTGCAGGAGAGAAAACTCTTTTTTGCTACATGGATATCAGTGTCACATTTCTTAGGCACTGCTTGGCACAGTTTAGGAAGATCATTTCATAAAATATTCTAAAATTGAGGAATTTACTCTAGGACTTCATTATCCTTACTTTTCCTTCTCTCTAAACCTTTCCCCAGAAATTCCATCATCCCTTATAAATCAATACCTCATCATTTTATTTTTTTTATTTTTATTTTTTTTTACCTCATCATTTTAATGATTTCCACCATCATTTTATATATTCCACATACTTAGGCAACTGTTGCACTTATTTTCATTCATGTGTGTTCACAAAATTGTTCTACATAATATTTTAAGCTCTTAAAGTTAGCAAATTAGATTAAGTTTTAAATTGATCACTACTGACATATTTATCTTACTTTAGATTAACAAGAAATTTGTGATAAAAACTATTATCTCTCAATGTAGCCTGTGAATGGATTCATGTTGGAATTAGAGTTGGTGTTTGTGACTGTGTAAGTTAACTATGACGATACACTCAAGTCAATGCGATACAGTTAATTTATATTTGTTTTACGTGCTTTTGAAAAGTAATAGTCACTAACCATATATGAAATATAGTGCTCGCTTCAGCAGCACATATACTGAAATATAATACAATAATTGCCTGTGTCTTTACATCAAACTAAACATTTTTCTTTGTAATTCAATAATTTTCCTTTAATTTTTGCCAGATCTTTCTCATTAGTCTACTCAATCATGCAGATTTAAGACATATTCTAAAAACAGATAATAATTACAGTTGTGTTTATTCAATAAGTTTTAATTTCTTCAGTTAATTAAGGAGTTTTATAACATAACCATCTAACTCTCACCCCATTTTTGTTTTGCATGTGGACTCTTCTATTTGACAAGAAAATTCCAGGTATTTAGAGTCCTTATCTAGCAGTATGAGAAATGTCACAAAGTTTGATTTGAGTATTTCCTAAACCCTCTTCTCATATTCAGAATGTGGACTTATCTCAAATTATTCAGATTTGGGATATATCCCTCCTTTTTTTTTTTTTTTTTTTGAAGTTGAAACTGTTGGCAATATGTACTGAATCAGGTATCTGTGATATACAGCAGTTGGTTTTCATTTTTGTTTTGTTTTTTTTAACCAAACTTAGCTGAAATAATATGTGTTCAAAATCCCTTGTCCAAAATATTTTTCATTTGATTAATTTTAATATTATTTTATCTAATCCTGATTTTATTTATAATTTGGGTCATATGCTCTGTCTATCATATTTTGGATATTTGTGAGAAGCATAACTTCTCACAAATCCTTTTCAAAATGGGCTATCTATATATTCAAAGTGGATAAATAATATGTGGTTATTAGACCTTGCCATTTATTTATTTATTTTGGGCTATCAGAAAAGACTACAGAATATTTGTTAAAATGATAGGCTATGGATTAGAAGATCGTAGATTTAAATATTATTCCAAAGGCACTATGAGCTACTCTTCCTTAAACCTGTTATTAACTTCTCTGAGCCCTAATTACCCTTTATGTGTTAACACAGAGGCCGAATGGTTGAGGAATGTTCACAGAAGCCCTAGGTCTTAACTAAGGCCCTCAGATTCTAAAGATACAGAGTAGACACCAGCACAGGGAAGCCTGAGTCTTTAAGAAGAGCTTTCTAATTGTTTCTTATACACTCATTGGGATTCATTTTGGATTAACACACTGCTTTGTCAGTCTTTCTCCTGCTCTAGTAGGGGGAAGAAGTAGTTACAAGTCTGCTATTTATCCTTTCCTCCACTAAGTAATAAAGCAAACTAATTAAATTGTTCTCTTGTTTTTATATCTTTTATAAACCTATATCTTTGCTGATTTTATACTTAGACTTTTAAGAACAATAGTTTATACTTCTTGTCACTAATTATACTTCAAGTTCATCCTTCAGCCCCTACAATATTGCTTTTATTTCCATCCTTTCCTCTAAATTGCTGTTGGTATGGCCACCACTGAGATCTCACTTCAGAAATGCAATAAATCTCATGTGTGACTCTTTTTCACCCATTAGAACTCCCTGAATCATTAGAGATGTTATCTCTTGCCTTCCAATAAAATTATATTTCTCTTCCCTGATATCTCATTCTTCTTATATCTTTCTACACCTTGGATTTTTTTTCCCTTTTTCAGTCTCATTTATCCTTTCTTTCTTGTTAACCTATATCTAATTTTTGCAGTATGTCCGGACTCAATCCAGGTCTTTATTTCTTAAGACCTCATTCTTTTGTAAGGTTTCAATTCTTATGCAGAAAATTCCCAAATTCTGTATTTGACTCTTACCTCCCTGATGACTTTCAGGTTTATATGTTTAGCATATATCCAAGACTAAGTGTATATAATTATATGAACCAGAACCATGAAGCTTATCCTTGATATTTAATTTTTAAGTGTTTATTTAAATTCTAGTTAGTTAACATGTAGTGTAATATTTGTTTCAGGAGTAGAATTTAGTATTTCATCACTTACATCTGACACCCAGTGTTCATCAAAAGTGCTCTCCTTAGTACGCATCAACCATTTAGTCAATCCCCTACCCACCTCCCTCTGTCAACCTTCCGTTTGCTCTTTATTGTTAAAAGTCCCTGATGCTTTGCCTCCCCCAATTTCCCCTTTCTCTTATGTTCATCTCTTTCATTTCTTAAATATCCTATGCAAGTGAAGTCACATGGTATTTGCTTGTCTGGATCACTCATTTTGCTTAGCATAATACACTCCAGCTCTATCCATGTCATGGCAAATGGCAAGATTTCATTCTGTCTGATGGTAGAGTAATATTCCAATAAATAATCACTTGTTTTTTATCCATTCATCAGTCAATGGATATTTGGGCTCTTTCCATAATTTGGCTATTGTTGATAATGTTGCTATAAATATTAGGGTGCATGTACCCCTTTGAATCAGAAGTGCTATTGCAGGGTCATAGGGTAGCTCTATTTTTCAACTTTTTGAGGAACCTCCATACTGTTTCCCAGAGTGGCTACATCAGTTTGCATTCCCACCAGCAGTGTAGGAGAGCCCCTCTTTCTCTGCATCCTTTCCAACATCTGTTGTTTATTGACTTGTTAATTTTAGACATTCTGACAAGTGTGAGGTGGTAGCTCATTGTGGTTTTGATTTGTATTTCCCTGATGATAAATGATGTTGAACATTTTTTCAATGTGTGTATTAGCCATCTGGATGTCTTCTTTGGAAAAATATCTAGTCATGTCTTCTGCCCACTTCTTAACTAGATTATTTGGGGTTTTTTTGATATTTAATTATTTATTACGATCACACAAAAGCAATTGTATCTCCACCTTGCCTCACAATCTGCTCATTGTTCTCTTACCAATTTCCCTTAACCTAACAAACCCAATTTCAGGGATCCCTGGGTGGCACAGTGGTTTGGCGCCTGCCTTTGGCCCAGGGCGTGATCCTGGAGACCCGGGATCGAATCCCACATCGGGCTCCCGGTGCATAGAGCCTGCTTCTCCCTCTGCCTGTGTCTCTGCCTCTCCCTCTCTCTGTGTGACTATCATAAATAAAAAAAAAATTAAAAAAAAAAACAATTTCATCTTCAAGGATTACTACCAGTCTCCTCCTGTAAGGGAAAGATTAAATTTAACAGATCAGGGATGAGACCTGCAATGATCCTCTTTGCTTATCATTAGGTTTGTACTAAAATCCAAATCCCTGGGGTGCCTGAATGGCTCAGTAGGTTAAGCATCTGTCTTTGGTTTGGGTCCCTGGAATCAAGCCCTGCATCAGGCTCTTTACTCAGTAAGGAGCCTGCTTCTTCCTCCCCCTCTGCCTGTCACTCATCCCACTTGTGCTCTCTCTCTAGCAAATAAATAAATTAAATATTTTTAAAATTAAATAAAATCCAAATCCCTTAAATTGTCAAGCATCTTTATTATTTAGTTCTCACTGAACTACTCATCTTTTCCCACTTGTTCTTTTACTTCCTTAAAATCAATAAGCTTTTTTTCTGCTCTCTTTGTCTGTTATCTCTTATTCATTTCTCAAGTTTCAACAAAAGTGTTATTTCCCTTCAGAAAAATATCCTGACTCTGTAATCTTAATTAGGTCTTTTCTGTTACTCCATACCTCAATATTTTGACTTGCCCTCCATAAAGTTTATCACACTTTGTATTTATGCATGCATTTTGGGTTCATTTATGTAATACCAATCTTCCTGCTAAACTGGCTTCTCCTTAGGATGTCAGTGCACAAGATTTTGTTCTTCAAAATCTGGTGCGTGTATAGGTTTCTGACATTAGAAGTTGAGATAATAATGCTTGATACTTTGAGCAGCTTTAGATTAGCATATTTAAATATTTAGCAAAGTTATTATACCATAAGATTTTATGAAATTATGATAACGAGAAATAGTTTTGTGCCAAGGCACCCACGTTTTAAGAATAAGGGCAATTATTTCAGAAGAGTTAAGAATGGATTTAAGCCTGTCCACTGATATTCAGAGCTCAGCTTTGCTAATTTTACCTTTGCTACTTTTACCTTGCATTTGTGGGCAAGTTACCTTTCACTTCTTCTTTATTTCCTCACTTTTAAAACAGAGATGGCAATATCTGATAGGTCGTATTAAGGATACAGTCAATGAACATATGTTTAAGCAATAGCACAGGATATGTATATACACTGAGTATTCAATGAACATTGACTCTCATTTAATTATGAATTATTTTGCCTACTTTAGCAAATATTTAAGTTTTTCTCCTGAAGATATTGTTAGTTTTAAACTCTTATGAAAACTTTTCATTTGCTGTCTATACTTTTAACAATGCTTACTCTTCTTTTATTCTATTATTAAAAAGTTTTGCAGGTCATGAAAATGATTTAAGTTTTCTTTTTTCCTACACAGCGCTCTCAAGTTTTTTGCTAACGCTTTGCAGTGAGATTGCAAAAGTGAATTATGACTTTATTTTATTCTCTTTCAGAATGTCATTGTTTGGCTCAGCAAAATGTCTCTGGTCCTACTTTAAGCACTTTGAAGTCTCTACTACTTAAATCTTTTTACTGTTCTAGGCCTTTAATCATGTCAACTCATTTTAAAATCTCCCTTTTAGTCTGAAAATATCTTACAAAATTATAACTCAGGGTTCTAAACTTGTATTAATCTGCTGGTTGTGAACTGCCTACATTGCTAGGCCAACTTCATCCCACACAAAGACCTTGAATGCCATCAGGTGTCCACCCTGACAAGTAGTTTTGTCTTTCTCTCCCACTCCTTACACTTCCAGGCTTTACCCTCTACTGAAAATGGCATCTTAATCAGCATCTGCTAATGTGCTCTTTCAAGTCATTTTCTTACACCCACCTTTTCTGTTAAATCTAAAATACTGAAATTAACCACCTCCCCAAAATTCTTGGCCCTCCTTAGTTTTTATAACTAATGTTAACTCTTAGATCATATCCATATAATACAAATGTATTCAAATTGGAATGTTATTTTTAATTGATATAAAATATCTTTCATATCTACTTATAAACCAAATCGTGAGAGTCTATCCAACATTAACTAACAGAAGATTATTACTAGAGGAGATAGTGCAAAGGGCATAAAAGGCATCCATATTGCCCACAAGATCTCTAGACTGTATGTAATGCATTTATTTTTTAATACCATTAGAACATGTTTTTCTTTTTTACGTATTTGTCAAGATGTCATAATGTCTTTTCTTCAGCTTTGAAGACAAAAGACACTAAATAATTAAACAAATGAAAATACTACTACTACTACTACTACTACTACTACTACTATGACTCCTTATAGAACCTATAATTCTTTCAGTACTTCATTGAGTATTGAACATTGAGTGTCTGGCAATTTGCTAATTATATTACAAATGCACTTCCATTTATTTTTCACAATACCAAAACTATGATAAAGTCATTATTGATGCATTACAAATTAAGAACCTAAGTATCAGAGTAGTTAATGTATCCAATTTGTAAAAAAAAAAAAAAAAAAATAAGTGGAAAATGTTGATTTGAAAAAGTTTCTGATGCCCAAGCTTGTGGTAAGCATAATAATGACTCTCAGAGAAGTATGTATGCTGATCTTGGAGATTTGTGATTTGTTACATTACACTGCAAAGAGAATGAAGGTAACAGATGGAATTAAATTTGCTTATCAGCTAACCTTATGTTAGGGAGGTTATCTTGGATTATTCAAGTGGATCCACAAAGATTCCCAAATGTGGAAGAAGGAAGCAGATTCAGGGAATGTATAAAAACTCAACCTGCATTGCTGGTTTTGAAGGCAGAAACGGGCCCCAAGCCAGGAATTCAAGCAGCCCTGTAGAAGATGGAAAAGGCAAAGTAATGATTCTCGATGGAGCCCACAGAAGGAACACAGTACCCCCAGATAACTTCATTTTAGGACTTTTGACCTTCAGATCCATGAGATAATATATTTGTATTGTGTAAACCACCATGTTTTGATGACTTGTTACAGCAATGGGAAACTAACATAGACTTCAGTTATTTGTAGCTTTTGATTTTTGAGACATATTTTACAATAGTAAGGATATGAGAGATGATCATACTTGTTGCTCTCATTCATCGGGTGAGAAAAAACAAAGAATAGAGATACTAGGGGCACCTGAATGGCTCAGTGGTTGAGCATCTGCCTACGTCGCAGGGCCTGATCCCGGGGTCCTGGGATTAAGTTCCATATCGGGGTCTCCATAGGGAGCCTGCTTCTCCCTCTGCCTATGTCTCTGCCTCTCTCCCTCTCTGTGTCTCTCATGACATAAAATCTTTGAAGAAGAAGAAGAAGAAGAAGAAGAAGAAGAAGAAGAAGAAGAAGAAGAGAGACACTAAGATTAATTGCCATCAACCTTTTCTGAATGTTCCTATTGGCTATTCAACTGAAATATAAACCAAACGTCATCAGTTGAGTGCCTTTGTTCTCTATCCCTGTCTTCATAGGATGCAAGAGCTATTAAATAGTCTGTTCCTTTTGTCTAGGGTCTCTCCCTTTTTCTCTTTAATCTACATTATCTCTCTTGTGTTTACACAATACATCAGAATAACTTAATAGTATATTAGGAAAGTAATGAATGAAAAAAGAAAGAAAGTAATGAATGCTGTTAGAAATATATTTTGGGGTATCCCTGGGTGGCTCAGCGGTTTAGCTCCTGCCTTCAGCCCAGGGCCTGGTCTTGGAGTCCTGGGATAGAGTCCCACATCGGGCTCCCTATATGGAGCCTGCTTCGCCTTCTGCCTGTGTCTCTGCCTCTCTCTCTCTCTGTGTCTCTCATGAACAAATAAGTAAAATCTTAAAAAAAAAAAAAAGAAATATATTTTCTCCACCTAAGTGTACTTATATTATTAAATTATATACAATACATTTAGGTAGAGAAAATATTATTTCCTTAGCATTTCAATTGCTTATTTTTCTAATGTCATTTTTTTAGGGGAGAAAGGGGAAAGGGGAGAGAGAAGAGAATCTTAGCAGGCTTCACACCTAGCATGGAGCCTGCTGCGGCAGGGGCGGGGGGGGCGGTGCTCTATCTCACAACCCTGAGATCATGACAAGAAAAAAATCAAGAGTCAGTTGCTTAACTGACTAAGTGATCCAGGTGCCCCTAAAGTCACTTTCTTAATACTCTGGTGGCAAGGATTTTGGTTTGGGGGGACCATTTGAAAAAATTATTAGAAACATTAAAATTGAGAAACATAGTAATTTTTAAAATAATAATTCAAAGTGATAAAAATAAAAATAGCTAACTCTTGTTGAGCATTTTCTGTACACTGAGTATTGCTCTCAAACATGTTTTGTGTGTATTATTCAATCTTATTTTTCCAGTGTTCTTATGATATATGCACAATTACAATACCTACTTAAAGATGAGGAAATAAAGATATAGAATGGTTAGATAACTTGTTAAATATCACACCCTTGGAAGCAGCATTGTCAAAATTTAAACACAAGCTGTCTCCATCCAAAGCCTCTGTGTGTGTGTGTGTGTGTGTGTGTGTGTGTATTTTGATTAGTTGGTTGGCTTGATGAATTTGATTAGTTTTTAGGTGACACTGCCATAAAACCTCCTACCAAGAGTAATAAAAAATCACATTTTCTAGGTTTCATTATTTGCAGTTATTAAATTCCAAGTTAATTCACAACTTTATTAATTTTAAATCTATCCATTCAAATTTGAACAATACACAGGGTATTTTCAACAGTTTGAAGAAACCTAACCATCAAATGCTCTAACAGTTAAAATTTCTCTTGATAGAACTTCTCTTACTACCCTTTTCCAATTGTTCCTTTTGTGCAATTTAACGTCAACAGACTGGCCATTACCCTCTCTCTCATTCACTCTTCATTCAAAAAGTATATTGGAACTTTTATGTGTCAAACTCTACCTTCATGTCGGGGACATGACACTGAAGTAGAAGGGAATAGTCTCATGAGTCATGTGATTTATTAGCTTAGAATGTGTAAATGGATCCAAGTATCAGATCTTAGACACAGGGTATGGCGGGGACTTTTTTGAACAACAGTAGTTCTTTACTTGATTCTTTTAGTTACAATCTCTAAGGAAGCAAATAGTCTGCATTTTGTTTACTTTTTTTACTGGAGAAATATCCCTGGAAAAGAAAAAAGGTATAGGATCCAATCTAATCCCTCACACACATGCTAGGGAAATACCAACTAGAAAGCATCTCAAATGGTTTTATCTATGAAATGTTTTATCACAGTATTTCTACAGTTGCCTATTAAAAATCCAAGTCTGTGGATTTTTGAGGCATGACTTCCTAGAAATATTCCATAACCTAGGTAACAGTCTGAGTATAATATGGAGATGTCACATGATATAAATTGCCCATTTGTATCAGAGAAGTGGCTGAAAACCTCATTTAGAAATCTCATCTGAGGGACACCTGGGTGGCTCAGTGTGGTTGAGCATCTGCTTTTGCCTTAGGATGTGATCTCAGGGTCCTGGGATCAAGTCCCACATTGGGCTCCCAACAGAGAGGCTGCTTCTCCCTCTGCCTATGTCTTTGCCTCTTCTTGTGTGTCTCTCATGAATAAATAAATAAAATCTTAAAAAAAAAAAGAAACTCCCTCTGATAACCTCGGTCAAAACACATATGATGCAAGAGGTAAGAGGAAGAAAGGGCTGGGAGCATGTTGAAGGGTTTTCTTTTTTTATGAGATTAACTAAAACTTTATTTTCTGGAAAAACTAAACATAAGACAAAGGGAAGATAAGGCAAAGGTTAAAGAAAAAATCAAAATTAGAAAGTATTACTGAAAAAAAGATAGACCTAGATATAGCTTTGCAAAATTTTAAGCTGTTTTCAAAAAAAGATTGCTGACTTAGAGCCTCCAGAAGGAACTAGCCATGCTGACACTTTGACTTTAGCTCACCAAAACTGATTTTAAACTTCCAACTTTCAGGACTGTAAGAGAATAATTGTGTTGTTTTAAATCTTTAAGTTTGTGTTAATTTTTTACAGAACACCAACACAAATGCAAAACATCTAGAAAATGAAAAAATCAACACATCCATATGTTTAGAAGTTAATAGTATACATATCTCAGAAATAAATACATTAAATACATGCAAAATATTAAGGTTTTAGAGGATTTGAGTAAGAAAAACTCAAATTGTCTTAATTATATGTAAATAATTAGAATATTTTTAGTATATACATAAGCACTTCATACTTCTATAAAGAAATGAAAGAAACATAAATTAGAAATGAAAGAAATGAAATATAAATTAGTACACAAATATCATCACAATTTGTTAAATAAAAATGAGAAAAAGAATGAATACAGGACAAATTACCTGAGGAGAATTTACCAAAGGCAAAAATTAGAAAAACATTTAAAAAATAAAAAACAAGATAAAATAGCACTTGCAAATTATTTTTTTAAGATTTTATCTGTTTATTCATGAGATACACAGAGAGAGGGGCAGAGACAGAAGCAGGCTCCATGCAGGGAGCCCGACGAGGGACTCGATCCTGTGTCTCCAGGATCACACCCTGGGCTGAAGGTGGCGCTAAACCGCTGAGCCACGGGGGCTGCGCAACACTTGCAAATTAAACACAAACTTTCTAACTAATCCCCATGTTAAAAAGGAAAATTTTTTAAATTACAGACTACTTAGCAATAAGAAAACTAAAATCTCAATGTATAAATATGATATTCAACCAGAATGTTATTCAGAATGAAATTTATGGCCTTAAATACATATATTAGGAAAAAAAGAAAAGTAGTTAATTAAATAACATCCAACTAAAGCAAAAAGAGAAAAGTAGCTAAAGTAATTAGGAAGAGACCATAAAGACATAAGTAGCTGCACATGTTTCAAAATTGTTAGAACCAATCAATTTTACTGGGCAATCATAAACTGCATCTGAGAATGCCAACACGTTGGCATGTGAATTGTTTGTGTTTCCTACAATGCTGTGGTATTGATGATCTCATCCCCTTAGTAAAACATACATAAAACAGTTCTTTCTCCCCTTGAATTCTCGGGCCAGCTGGTATGGCCTATTTCACACTGGAGGTGGCTTGGGATGGTTCTGCTCCACATGTCTTTTATAGTCCTCCTGAGCCCAGCAGATTAGGCTAGGCAGAATAAGATGACAATGGGAGAGTGTATGAACAACACATAAGCAAGTGTAAGGGCACATTTTAAACTCTTGCTATAGCCCATGAACTAACATCTTCATTGGTCAAAGTAAGTCAAATAGCCAAGTCTAAAGTCAAAGTGAAGAGATATGTATCTTGTACCGCTAGCAAGATGGACTGCAGAGTTACAAACTGCAGATGTGAATAATGGAAGGATGAAGAATGGGGGCTGGTAATTTAAATTATGACATCATGTATACACTCAAGCACATGCATTTCCATACATAAATGTGATATAGTTGGGGAGAGGAGTAGATATAAGTAAGATATAAGTATTTTTTAAACAAGGGAATAATAACATAAAAATACATATTTATTGTGTAATTCTGCTATAATTACCTCAATTCATATGCTGCTCTCAGTATATTGCTTTAAGATTGTTAAAAATTCAGATTTAGAAGAAAAGAAATGGGAGAATATGTTAATAATCCTCAACTGACTAATTATTTCTTTATCTGGGTACTAATGACATGTATATATTTACTTTGTAAATCTATGCATAAAGCTATACATTATGTGAATTTTTTCAAAATTTGGATTTCTGGGAAGACTGCAGTGACAATAATAGAAGGTTTTTATTTTTCTATCTTTCCAAAAAAATCTGACGAGGCAAATAGATGGCAAAACGAAATATCTACAGAGGACATTTACAACCAAACCAGGTGAAAAGTCATCCCCACCAATCTCAAAATTCAAGCAGTTGGTTGCAATCCTATGTGGAGGGAAGAAGAGGGGGCCATGGAAACAGTATCTGATGAAAGATCATCAGACCTCAAAAGAGCCACAGCCACAGTGAAAACCACAGATGACTGATTGGAGATGAGCAGCTGAAACTAGAGGCTTGCCTTTTCCACGTCAGAGCTAGTGGAGGTGCTGGCAGTAAGATGGCCTGAAGGACAAGGAGTGCATGAATGCCAGTCCTTCTCAAAATTGACCTGTGAAGGTTCCTTCTGGGTCAAGCACCCCACTCTGAAGAGGAGTGCTGCAAGTGAAATCAAAATTGAACAAGATAGAGATGAACAAGAGAGAAGGTCCAGATCAAAAATGGGGATGCAAAGAGAACCAGGATTTCAGAAAAAAGCAAGTTCTTGTGTTGCTGAACACTGTACAAAAACCTCAGAAGGTTTTTGAACAAGGTTTCCCGGTTTCCTGGGAAGACAGGAAAACTTTCCTGAACTCAGCTGCATTATAAAATTCAGGGATACTAATTTTACCTAAAAGTGCAAACAAAAGGAGCAGATATCAAATCCCATGCAAAGTAATTATAAGAATAAGAGAATAAAGTACAGAATTATATCCCTACAGACAAGAAAAGCCTGCCAGTAATACATGGCCACAAAATAGATCAAAACTATAACGTACTATGTTAAAATGAACTAAAAGACATTAATAAGGGGCACCTGGGTGGCTCAGTGGTTGAGCATCTGCCTTTTGTTTCAGGTTGTGATCCGGAGGTCCTGGGATCAAGTCCCACATCAGGTTCCCTGCAGGGAGCCTGCTTCTCCCTCTGCCTGTGTCTATGCCTTTCTCTGTGTGTCTTTCATGAATAAATAAATAAATAAAATCATTTGAAAAAGACATTAATAAAATAATATAAACATGAAAGAGCAACATAAATTAGAACTAGACTAAGAACTGAGATCGCAGAACTCAAGAAAGTTAGAAACAATAGTTATTTCAGAAATGCATACTAAAATTGAAAGAACTTAAAAACAACAGCAATAACAAATTAATGCCTTTAGACAAATATAAAGTAAAAACTAGGAAAATTTAAAATATCCATAAAAGTTGAATTAAGGGAAGAATTTAAAGAAAAATAGGCAAGATATTGAAAATAGACACAAGAAATTAAAATACAAATAAGAAAAATCACAGAAGAAAATCAAAGTAAGGAAATAGAACACACACTGAAAACTATAACAAATAATCCTGAAGATAAAATAATTTTTTAAAAATTAAATTATTACCTTGATAAAAATATGTGTGTGTGCCTGGAATATTGACTTTGAATGATCAGCACCAAAACATAGTCTAATAAAATTACTGAAACTTAAAAAAATAATAGAAGAAGAGAGAATATATTTTGGGAACACCTAGAAAAGAAGAGGAAATGACTTATCGGGGAAAAATAGACTATCATTGGACTTCTTCACAGCAACATTGAGGTTAATAAGACCTATTAATAGAAGTTATAACATCCAGGGCATCTGGGTGATTTAGGTTAGCATTCAACTCTTGATTTTGATTCATGTCTTGATCTCAGGGTTTTAAGATCAAGCCCTGCGTGGAGCCTGCTTAAGGTTCTCTCTCCCTCTTCCTATGCCCACCACCTACCAAACTCTCTCTTTAAAAAATATTATATTGTCCAGGAATTCAGTGAAAAATGTAATTGATAATCTGAGTGCACCGATACTATCAAACAGATATGAAATTGAATATCATTATGAAAATTTGATAAATCTGTTCAAAGAGTCTGCATGTAAGTTTTAGTTGATAGAATGAGAAATAAATTTATTTCTATTTTTATCATACTTCTAATACCTGAAAATATTCAACTAGGGATTGTAAATTATCCTTGAAATGTGTAATTTTGATATATAAACTCCTTAAAGGGAAAGAAAATGAATGGTCAGACATTTCCAAAGTGGAGCACTATGCTGTATCACTGTTCCCTCACCTGATAATCCAGCACTTCCTAAAACCCCTCCAGTTGTCCCAGATAATACATACTTTAATATGTTTTATACAATACATAGAAGTTAGAGAGCTCACTATGTACTAAATAATACAGTATATATTGTTTTCAACAGTACTGCAAATAATAAATCTTTCTCTCAAATGCCTGAAAGTATTTCATAATTAATGAATTTTTAAGAGCTCTGAGATTAAAATATGCTGTCAATGTAAGTTTTAATAAAAGAAACAGGAAAGTTCACAAAGGTAGCATAAACCTCACAAACACATTCATCAATTGAGAGTGAAGGCTGAAGATAAGACCCAAGACTCACATCTCTTCATATAGAGCACAAAATAGCAAGACTCTTTTCTTAATAATCGAATATAAATTCATGTTAGGATCACATGCAACTGAATTAATTAAATTCAGGGGAAAGCACTTAGCTAGACCAAGAGGGAAAAATAGATAACTTTAGAAAAAAATTAGTTCTGAATATTAGAAAGTTTAGAATGGTGTTATCAGTTGTTTAGTCCAATGTGATTTCATATTTTAGTGTTATGAAATGGTGATAATCCTGACGATACATGTCATATTGGAGGAGCATAGGAAATAGGTATCAAATGAGAAATTGTTGGATCCCAGCAAATATTTTCTCTGGCATCTGCCAAAGTGTTCGCTTTATATGAGAAAGTAACCACATCTCTAAAAGTCTTGTGAAATATATATTCCTAACCATCACAAGAGTAGAAAAACGTAATATAATAGACTGAGGTATGATCAGGAACATAGGTGCTAGCATCAGAATAATTTCTGATCATCTAAAAATTCTCCTATAGGTGAACAGTACTGAACAAAATCTCATTTATATATCAAACTTCATTAGGAAACCTAGTAGTTTACCTAAGATAATATAAGCAGCAATAATGCAGTTAGAGTTACAGAATTGTCAGCATACTGCATGCATTCCTTATTGGTAGTGGAAGTCACATTATATCTGTAAACATTTTTATAATTTAAAAAATACTTGCAAATATATTATTTAATGAACCCACAAGTCTAGGCCTCTATAACTCTGATGAACAAAAGGGGTAGAATCAAATTATCAGCAATAAATTCTTGTAATGTAATAAAACAATTGCCCTGAATGCAATACTCAATACAAACAATGTGTTCTATAGGTAGGAAATGCTTGTAATTAATTAAGAAAAAACATTTTTTAAAATATTTCACTATGCTGTACACCCGAAACTAATTTATTATGTGTCAACTACACTTCAGTGAAAAAAAAATATTGAATATAAAGAAGAAAGGAAAATATGTTTAAAGTGCATTGGGCAATAAATATAACACACTTGTATAATAATAGTTTATATATGGACAGTTTTGTATGGTTTGTACTTAATTTATTTGAGAACTTCTCCAGGAAAATTTTGAGTCAATTTAAACCATAAAAAGAGGCCTCAGGGCAGCCCAGGTGGCTCAACGGTTTAGCGTCGCCTTCAGCCCAGGGTGTGATCCTGGAGTCCTGGAATCGAGTCTCACGTCAGGCTCCCTGCATGGAGCCTGCTTCTCCCTCTGCCCATATCTCTGCCTCTCTCTCTCTCTCTCTCTTTCTGTCTCATGAATAAATAAATAAAATAAACTATTTTTTTTTAAAAAGGCCTCAGGTGCCTATCAGCATTTGATATCTATGAGAATACATGTACAGAAAGGAATTTCACACATTGCCATATATTTCTATCTCAACAAATAATCATATATGACATTTGTACTATCATTCAATATAAACCCAGATGTATAAAATAACATAATTCATAAAGACATGAAATCTCTGCTACAACTCGTCTACTAACTACAGCTCACTTTTCCTGAAATGATAGGGAAGATTTAAATAATCATACTAGATTATTTATTTTATTTATAGCACATGTATAAAGCTAAAAGTGTTTACCTAAATATCCTGTAGATGAGTCTTGTAAAATTCCAATATGTTAGAGAATATGAATTTTTGAATGTATGTAGTAAAAAAATTTGAATCTAAGAACCTACCATTTCCCCCCACTTAAAAATTTTCATGCATGGGTGATATCATCACTGAAATAAAGATGCCAAATGCCCTTGATTTAAACAATAGTCAATTGTAGGCTCTCTATAATCCCCTCATCCCTGCACTGCTGGTGGAATCCTAATTTATGTTTTGGTCAATTCTGTTGGTTTCTGCAAATATATTGGCAGCCCTTACTCCATAGGGTAGACAGATAGATGATAGAAAATAGGCCCATAGTAGAACCATCCAATTAAAATGCCCACTGAGAGAGAGACCCTGTCCTAGTTGGAGTAATTTTAATTGCACTGGGGCTCCCTCTGATGAAAGCTCCTGATAGAGGACAACCCTGCTATTAATTTTCCAGGGTCTCTTCTGAAAGGCTCTTCAGCATCTCTTAGCAGAATGCATTTAACAGCCGCAATCTGAAATCTTACTTTCCCAATGATCATAGTGAAAAACAAAAAAAATGATCCTGAGGCAAATGTACATACAAGGGATGCTGACTTTTGAAGCAGTGACATGTTTGATAATGCCTCTGAGTGGCGCAACTCCAATCTGTGTCAGTCAGAATAATTTTGACTGTAAGAGTAGAATTTATTTCTTTTTCTTTTTAAAGAAATGGTATAGATTAAGTATAGCTTTAAAATGGTAAAGATTGGGAGAAAGTGTGAAAAGTATGCAGTTCCTTAAGGGATACACTGTGTTTGAAATTTTAACTCCGAGAATCTACCTCACTCATCTCTTGTGGAAGAAAATAATCCCAAATCACACAGGTAAACTGTCAGTGCTGTCAAATATCAATGAACAATTCATCATCAATCATCGACACTCTATCTCTCGGGAAGACTCTGAAAGTTGTCCAAAATATCATTGAATGACCCCGAGGCTATCACAAATACTTAATGAGATCTTCATAGGATCTTTTGATTTTGCTTTTAATGTTTAACGCCTTCGTTGTTTCCCTCTCACCAGACTCTTTCTGACTCTTGCAACTCCACTTTAGTAATCGCCTTTATTATTTCAGGACACAGTGGAAATGAAGACAGCCTTTGTACATGACTTATAAAGTGCACATTACCATAGCAACCATACGGTAATTTTGAAAACAGGCATCTTTATAAGAAACTGGATAACTATAGTGAGAAATGACAACAAATGGCAGTACAGTTTAATTTTTAGCTTATTCTATTCTCCACAATTGCCTTCTATCTTTGCATTATCAAGTAGTCTATTAATTTGCACACTTTCACTAATAGTAGATTCAATCTAGTTTTATTCATTGCCAATGGACTCATGTAGAAGAATTGGTTCCATTTTTTTCTGACAGACATCTAACGAAGGGAACTTAAATAGTTTAACATAACTCAGTGGGAAAAGATGAAATCTTTAGTCTTTGTTTCCAAGACAATGCCCAAAGATTAAAAATTAAGGGATCCTTGACATTAGTAGCAATAAAATCCAGATTATTGATTACACTGTTTAACAGCATGGGAATGCTGTTGTCTTAGTGAGTGAAGTTAGAAAGTACACCTTTATAACTAAGTCAGACAGGCACCAGGACATTAAAAAACAACTGAAACTCACAGAGGTGCCAAGAATAAAGATCTTTGGTACCAAAGATCTTAAGGTAGACAAAGAGATCAGGACTCAAATCCCTTCATTACATAAATAACAACTGCACATTTATGATATGGTAGGCACCATGCAAGCCTCAAATGACACAGCAATGAAAAGATGCATGAGGTCCTGTCTACAGGGAGCTTATGGTTTAATGGAAGATAAAGCACTGAAAAATCATATAAATATTATCTAACTTTGTCATAAACAACATGAAGAAAAACAGCAGAATATATTAATGGTATATTACACTGTGTACTGAACAAATGTTATATTTTTATATATGTGGATAATAGAAGAGTAGAAATCCATCATTGCTTGGACATTATTTTGTGGTTTGGGGTAAATAGAGGAAGAGAAATCAATGCTTTTGACTTCTGACAGTTTTCTAGGTATCTAATTCACACCTAAAGAGGTAAGTCAATATAAGGAGTTAATTCAAATGTTTCAATATAGACAAAATTTTGGGAAACCACCTGACATCACAGCTGTGCTTTGTTCTTCCCTTTGTTCTTAGATCAATTGCAGAAACTGATGCCAGGGAAATACTTGTAGTTATTTCTGTGTGCTCCATTACTTGCATGTATTTTTCCAGCTTTTCTACCTATATACAATGCCCTTCTTTCTACTTTTCATATTACAACCTTGCATATTCTTCACAACTAATCTAAAATACCTTCTCATTCTTGGGGCCTCTCTTTTCCTATAAGCTACCTTATGATAAAACAACACTCATCAAAATTTCTTTGGATAACAAAATTAATATACATTCATTGTAGAAAATATGAAATAGAGAAAAGTAGACTAGTACACTAGTATACACCAAATGCAGTGACTTATCTAAAGATGCATGCAGTAACCATATGTGTGTGTTCATGTGTAATGAGAGAACCTGGCCAATTATTCTACATTTTGTGATTTTAATTTCTCATGGTAGACCAACAGAGTTAGAGGGCTGTAAGTATTGTCTTTCTATCTTTAGCGAGGTCAGCTGCATAACTTCAGCACAAACTTCTGTGTGATCATGCTTACTAAGGCCTCCCTGAAGTTTGCAGGTAACCACCCATGTTACACCTCAAATTCTGACTCAGCTGAGCCTGGTCTGTGGCCCTGGACCTCTAGACAATGAAATGATCCCACCTCCTGCTTGAAGGAAACTGAATGTTTATTTGTTGGCACTGTACATAGGAATGACTAGATAACAAACCCATTTGTCAGATCCTATTTTTGTTTGCACTTTCTATTTCAATGCATTCAGAAAGGTGAAAATGTATCATTTCTCAGAGATGAGAGGTCCTTACTTTTCTTGGTCCTATGTGTGATAAACTAAAGAAATTAAAAATCACTTAGAAAATATTAGGATACAAGAAGGTACAGATATCTAATTGTTTTCAGCCTTGGGCAGCCCCGGTGGTGCAGTGGTTTAGCGCTGCCTGCAGCTTAGGGCGTGATCCTGGAGATGCAGGATCGAGTCCCACATCAGGCTCTCTGTGTGGAGCCTGCTTCTCCCTCTGCCTGTGTCTCTGCCGCCCCCCTCCCCCCGTGTCTATGAATAAATAAATAAAATCTTAAAAAAAAAATCTTTAAAAAAAATAATTGCTTTCAGCCTTAATAGTCTACTTCTGAAATTTAAAGCATCCACATTATTGGTTTGATGTAGTCTATATGAATCACTGGAATGATGCATTTGGATTTTGAACCCTAGTTTCCAAGAGCTGTGAGTTCAATTCTTACTTCTCTAGAGTATAGGTTATGGGTACTGATGTACTTGCCTTATTTTGGTTCTTAGTCTACTCGCAGTAAAATTGGAAAATTATGTTCATGAGAGAAATTAATTATGAAAAATGTAGATATTTGACAATAGAAAGATGAAAAAGTTCCAGTCTTATGACTTCAGTTTTCTCAGTGAAGTATGAGGTGGAACTGTGTGAGGATTTTAAAGAAAGAAAAGGTCTGAAATAGTATTTGATTAGAGACTAGCAAATCTAATAAATAAATAAAAGAAAATGAATGGGTAGTTGCCATATAACATATTTGTTATTTTACATGGATTTTATTTTGTGAAGGCCTAAGTATAAACTTCAAACAAAATTGTCTCATATCTACCAACCTAATTTCTATATCAACAATGATATGCTTAACTATGCCAAAAGTATAATATTTAGCTAGTCTTAAAAATAATCTACAAGTACATGGGACCAACATATTTTCTAAGGCAGTTGTATTTTCCCGATGTTTTACAAATCACTAGTGTGTTAATGTCATTGTGGAAGGTCAAAGTTTTTTGGGTACAATCTGAAGATAAGCATGGAACCAGTCAAACCTAGTGAAAACATTGGTTCCATCATTTACAAATTGTATGAAATTATGTATTTCTATTCTCCAAGTCTCAATTTCCCAACCTGTAACATAAATTTTAAAATAGTAACTAAATGGTTGTTGTGAGTTTCAGAGCTATTGATACATGTGAAGGACTTAGGCTAGGCTGTGGCACATCAGAGCAGGTGGTTCCCAAAATGATACCTGCTCCCACTGCTAAAAAGTATCATGTGAATATGATTAAGTATCAGGTTCCCAGAGTTCCTTAATATTGGATTATTCTTGGAGTATTATTTATACTACTTTCTAATAGTTTAAATACATTTTAAGCTTTTATAGATATCATCATTACAACTAATTTGCAATGTCATGTAATGAAAACATTCTAAAAGCCACTTTACAAACAATAAAATATTTATTTTTTTAAAAATTTTTTATTTACTTATGATAGTCACACAGAGAGAGAGAGAGAGGCAGAGACACAGGCAGAGGGAGAAGCAGGCTCCATGCCGGGAGCCTGACACCGGACTCGATCCTGGGACTCCAGGATTGTGCCCTGGGCCAAAGGCAGGCGCCAAACCGCTGAGCCACCCAGGGATCCCCTATTTTTCAAAATATTACTATGACTTAGGCATCTTACATCCTCATTTACCAGTCAGGGAGGTGACATATATAAATGTTATATAACTTGTCCATGAGATACAATCAATTAGTAATTAGAAAATCTAGGATTGGGGGATCCCTGGGTGGCGCAGCGGTTTGGCGCCTGCCTTTAGCCCAGGGCGCGATCCTGGAGACCCGGGATCGAATCCCACGTCAGGCTCCCGGTGCATGGAGCCTGCTTCTCCCTCTGCCTGTGTCTCTGCCTCTCTCTCTCTCTCTCTCTCTCTCTCTGTGATTATCATAAATAAATTAAAAAAAAATTTAAAAAAAAAAAAAAAAAAAAAGAAAATCTAGGATTGGGCAGCCCGGGTGGCTCAATGGTTTAGCACCTCCCTTCAGTCCAGGGCCTGATCCTGGACACCTAGGATCGAGTCCCATGTAGGGCTCCTGCATAGAGCCTGCTTCTCCCTCTGCCTGTGTCTCTGCCTCTCTCTCTTTCTCTCTGTGTCTCTCATGAATAAATAAAATCTTTTAAAAAAGAAAATCTAGGATTTAAACACAAGTTGAACACTTCCAAAGTCTTGCTCTGGGAGACAAAACCTTTCCTCTGTTTGACTGCATAAGATTATTCTTTCAAGAGTGCCTGGGTGGCTCAGTGGTTAAGCATCCGCCTTCAGCTCAGGTCGTGATCCCAGAGTCCTGGGATCAAGTCCCACATCGGACTCTCTGTGGGAAGTCTGCTTCTCCCTCTGCCCATATCTCTGCCTCTCTCTCCGCATCTCTCATGAATAAATAAATAAAATTTTCATCAAAGAATTTTTCTTTCAATATTTGGAGGTTATGGCAATTGAAAGATAGCATTCATTTAAAATATCAAACAGCATTTTGTGCCAAGGTAGGTAGCAGATGTCAGATTGTGAAGAGATCCTTCTCTAAGTGATCTTTTTTCTAAGTGATCCTTCTTTTAGAGAAATCTTTAGCTGGTGGGATTCAGACAAGTAACAATGAAGGGTAAACACTATTCTGGAAGAACTTTCTGTGAAGAAGGAAGTTGACTGTATCCACAATATCCAATATGATAGCCTTAGCCACGTGTGAGTCTTAGGCAATTGAAATGTGGCTTATGTCACTGAAGAAAAGAATTCTTAATTTATCTAAAATTTATTTGACTTAAATATAAGTAGACTAATGGGGCTACATATTCGTAATAGCAGAACTAAAGATTTCAGAAATTCATATGTAGTAAGGCAGTGACCACATCAATAGAAATAATGCTTTCAAAACATCTGGCATGAATAAAGGAAGAAATTACTCCAGAAGCAGGTGTAAGATGTGAAATCATTTGAAATATTTTTTTCACCTTATGTGCCTACAGAATAGAAACAAGCATGTACAAATGATAGCGGGTGGAGAAAGTATACATGGACCAGATGAATAAAATACAAGTATGAAAAATGATCTTGGTATTTGTTAAATAATTTTGTTCTAAAAGTTATGATGTAGTTAAAAATCCAGTAATATCTTTCTGACTGTGGTTATATCCTGGTTATTCTCCAATTGCCCATGTAGATCATCCCTTTTCTGCCCTGCTTTTTATCCCAGAAGGCTGAATTCTGTTGCCTTCCTTCCTTAGATGTGTTCCATCTCCAGCTCTCTGTTACCTACATCCAGCAGGAGGAACTGGAAGAGAGAAGTCAGAACATTGATTTTGTGTGAGCTCTCTCCCTCCTTCCTCACTGATAAACCTTGTCTGGCAATTTCTTTCTCCTCCTCATTTCTACCCACCCACCTCTAGTTACAGCTTCCACAGACCCCTTCAGTTTTAATGGTGAGTGATAATGGTTTCTCATTGTTGCTTGACCTAGGTCCTTACTCACTATTTGTTTGTGTCCTTAACAGGGTCCACGCCTCTGAGAACATTTCATTTATTAAACTCTCTTCAATTAAACACTTTAAGTGGGCCATTTGTGTCCTGTTAAGCTTAACTAATTGGAAATGAGAGTAGCCCCAGGAATTAGTTCCTCAAATTGAGATTCTGGCACTGAGTTTCTAATATAGTTGATGAACTCAAAGATTACTTCCATGCAAGGGAGAGATGAGATGCTGATAATTCATTACCTGAAGTGGCATCATGATTGTTTAAATCATAACCTATATTGTTATGGAATGGTATGCTCACTGCTGACAAAACATTAGAAAGATACTTGCCCGTGGCACTTAATTACTATAGCAGCAATGGAAATTAAGATATCTGCCTCTGATTGCCTTAGGAAAAGTACTCAAGGAAGAACAGAAATAAAATAAATTTACAGCCTTGAATTCCCAATTCCAAGCATGGGTGGAGGCTAAAAGCACCAATGGGTCAGCCGTAAAGAAATTTAACTACCTGTAACCACAATAGGCACAATGGAGAATTTCAACAGAGAATACAAATCTACAAAAAAAAAAAAAAAAATCAGAATAACTAGACTTACTGTGGTGATCATTTATAAAGTATAAGATATTGGATCATCATATTACACATCAAGAACCAATATATTTTATGTTGATTATATGTAAATAATATAGGTATATTTATATAATGCATGTATATATACACATATATATATGTGTGTGTATAAATATATCCAGATAGTAATATAAAATAACTTCAATTTAAAACAGTAGATGTGTTTAATATTACAGATGGAGGATTAGAAATGTTGAAAATGATATAAAACATTTAGAGAGAAGTACCAAGAAAAGAAGAGAGAATATAGACAAAGAGCTTAAGAGAAATAAGGGATGGTGAAAAGTTTTTGAGTGTATTGAAATAGAACTCCAGAAGAAGAAACAACAGAAGATGAGGAGAGCAATATATTAAGTGATAATCATCAATAAACTAGCAAAGCTGCTGGAAAGATCTTGAACCATCAAATAGGGAACTGGTGTGAATCCAAAACAAGATAAATAGACAGTCAAACATATATAGCCTTAGATATTCAGCCTTACATCATACTAGAACTATAGGGAAACAAAGATGATGAGTAGATCTTGGGAGAAAACAAACAAACAAAAACAAACAGAAAACAATAGGTATAGCAGCTTACTTTTTAACAGAAAAGTTAAATATATATATATATATATGGAGAGAGAGAGAACAGAAAAAAATGACATTTTTCAGAAGTATTAAAACAAAAATCTGCCATATTCTTCAAAAATGAAAGTGCAATAATGTATTTGATATAGAAATTGAGAAAATCGAATGTCAGCAAAATTATGTTAAAAGAATCATTAAAGCAAGCTCTTATGAAAAAGAAAATTTGTCCTTTATGGAAGCACAGAGATGTTAGAAGGAATAGAGAGTAATGAAAAAAATGTGGATAAACATATAATACTAATAGTATCACTTGCCTTTCTGAAATATATAACAACTTCAGGGGCATCTGGGCGACTCAGGTAGCTAAGTATCCAAGTTTTGATTTTGGCTCAGGTCATGATCTCAAGGTTGTGAGATGGAGCCCTGGTTGGGTTCCATACTGGGATAGAACCTGCTTAAGATTCTCTCTCTGCCTCTCCCTCTGCCTCTTCACCACCGCCCCCCCCCACCCCCCGGCCCCCACTGCTTGCATGTGCTCTCTCTCCCTCACTAAAATAATAACAATAAATATAATTTCAATAACAAAATGGCAATAGGGGATAAATACAGTTAAAATCCACAAGATTCTTTGATGGTCCTTGGCATGGCAAAAATAGAAAGATGTATTCAATTTTAATAACTCAAGGATGCTTATTATAATTTCTAGCATACTTATAAAGTATTTATAATCTACAAGTGAATTGAGTGAGGTGAAAATGGGATAGAAAATAACTTTAATTAAAATAACAGAAAGAAAAGATGAAATAAAGTAAAATAATTTAAAAAGAGAAAAAGAAAGAGATGTCAAGTATTTAGATGGCAAATCTAAGTTAAAATAATTTCTTAATTAAATATACTATAAATGGACTAAATAGCTTCAAGACATAGACTTTCAGATAAAATTATTTTTTAGAAATAGCCAAAAATATGCTCCTTGTTAAGGACAAAACTGAGACAAAAATATAGGTAAATGTTAAAATTAAAATATAGAAAATATATAATGCAAAAACTACTCCCTCAAATTATTGTATCTATAATAATGTTAAACCTCAAGGGAACAACTTTGCTAGATACAAAGAAAGATGTTGCATATTGATAAAATGATCAATATACCAGGAAAATAAAATAATCCTAAATCTGTATTCATATAAATGAAACAATTAAGTTACTGCATTCACAGTGGGAAATTTCAAATTTTCATATTTTACTAAAAAAGAACTTCAAGAAGAAATGAGAAAGAAAATAAATATTTGAGTTACATCTAAGTAAGCTCTAGTACACCTGACCTAACTGACATGTGTAGAACAGAGTACATATTCTTTCCAATCAAATATGTACTTAGATTTATGAAAATTAACTGAATACTGAGTCATAAAACAGATCTCACAGATATTAAAGAAATTAAACCATTTGGAGGAAATTCTCTGACCACAGTGATATTAAACAAAAAATAAATTTTAAAAAGACAAAGATAGTCCAAAATGAGAAAAAATAAATAAATATCTTTCTAAATAACACCTAGATTATTGAAGAATATACAATGGAAAATATAGTGTATTAAAATTCAACATATCAAATTAAATGTAGTTAAAGCTGTGCTTAGAGTGAAACTTGTAGCTTTAAATATGTAATTCGAAAAGAATAAAAATTCAAAATGAAATATCTAAGTAGGGAAGCCTGAGTGGCTCAGCGGTTTAGCAGCTGCCTTCAGCCCAGGACATGATCCTGAATTGCAGGATCAAGTCCCATGTAAGTCTCCCTGCATGGAGCCTGCTTCTCCCTCTGCCTATGTCTCTGCCTCTCTCTCTCTCTGTGTGTATCTCATGAATAAATAAATAAAATCTTTAAAAAAAAGAAAGAACAATCTAAGTATGTAAGTCAAGAAATTTAAAAAGAACAAAAATTTAAGCTTAAATGAAATAGAATTAAGAAAAAAGCAAAATTTAATGGCATATGAAATAATTTTGTATTAGAGAAAACCAAAATGGATAAAAGTTAATTCTTTAAAAAAATAATAAAATTGATAAATCTAGAAATACTGATCAAAGCAGGACAATGAAAAAGATTAAACTATCAAAATTAAGAATAAAAATGAGACATCATCAGAAATTCAACATATATTAAAATATAATAAACATTTAAACCTGAAAATGTAGAAGTGAGATAATTCTTAGAAAAATATTATTGAAATTGGTAGAAGAAAAATGAATAAAATGAGTACTCTTCTGTCTGTTAAAGGAATTGAATTCATAAATTATGGGGACTTCATAATTCATAATTAATAACTTCATAAATTCATAAACTGTGGGACTTCACTAGTGAATAACACTAAATATTTATGGTAGAACTATTTCCAAGCTTACACTACTTATGCCATATCATTAATAAGTAGAAACAGTTCTCAGCTATTTTAATTATGATTGTAAAACTTGATAACATCACAAGAAAAGAAAGTACAGATGAATAACAATCATAAACGTAGATGCAGAAAGCCTACACTAAACATTAGCAAAACAAATTTAGCACTATGGAAAAAATACTACATTGTGACCAAGAGGATTATTCCAGGAATTAAAAATTGATTTTACATTCAAAAGCCAAAATCCAGTACATTAACTAAGTAAATAGAAAAGCTGTATCATGAGACATTATATACCCAATTTCCCTTTATATTTTGTTTCTGATTATTTTCCCCACCATTATATTGTCCCTCGTGATTCTAGAACCAGAATGATCTTAAATTACCTAGGTTCTACAATAATTTGACAATAATTTTGTCTAATAATGTTTTAGTAGTATCAGTGATCTTAAAATTTTTTAACATTTCATTTATTTATTTCAGGGACAGAGAGAGAGAGAGAGAGAGAGAAAGAGCACAAGCATGAGCGGGGGGAGGGGAGTGGAAGAAGCAGACTCTGCTGAGCAGAGAGCCCTATGTAGGGCTCAGTCCTGACCTAAGCTGAAGGCAGAGGCTTAACTGACAGAGCCACTCAGGCACCCAGTGATCTTAAGGTTAGGATAAAAATGAAACATACAAGACACAAAAGACCTAACTCAACACCAAATTTAAATAGCTATTATTGGAAACAACAGCATGCATAGCATTTGCAGAGCAGATATTTCATGATTCTCAAGTACATCTTTTGATTTTGTAGAAATTCTACACTCAGGGATGCAAAACCGAGAGAGAAAAATCTGAGCGGACATGAAGCAATTCAGGAAAACCTTTACTAAATCCTCTCGGGCTTTATACGTAGGTTTATACGTATACCCATGACCTCTCAGATGGACATCACTTACGAGTTACCTAGCTTACTTAGGTATACAGGACTTACTACCATTCTCAGAAATAGCTTCAAGTCATCTGTACTGGTTACTCGTTTTGTAATGAACTTCAACAAAGAGGTAGTGTTTGTTTCAGTACATAGTCCTCAGTTAGTGTGGCATTTATATTGGAGCTGGTAAAAGAAAACTCCTAAGAATTCTTTTGAGTTAATATCTCCAAGAGAATTGACCAAGGAACAAATCCCCCTGGCATCCCTGTCGGTAGAAGAAAGGTCACAAAGGCATCTATTAGACCTAATCCTTCAGTTCACCTTAAATGCATTATTTTATCATTATTATGGGAGCCTCTGCATCCAAGAATATCAACCTCTGTATCCAAAGGGAATATAAGTCAACTAGCTCTCTTGCTGGAATTCTTTAAAAGTACACATTTAAAAGGATACTTCATTTCCTGGATAAGATCTTTTAAGAAAAGGATGACTTAAAAAAATTCATGAAGGCATTTCATTACATAGATAAAAATTTCAAAACTGTATGTCATAGAGCCTATTGATTAAAGACTACCTTCATGAAGACAGTAACTCAGTCTAGAGATATTGTGTAAACTCAACCTTGGCCACTGTCTTAATGAAGTTCACAGTGGATATTAGCCTGTATCCCCCCAAAAACTGCTAAGGCCATAGCATTTGACTCTTAAGCATAGGTATTTAGCTTAAAGATTGAAATTACTCAATTAAAAAATTTCATTATTCTTACTCATACCTAAGATATGAAGAGACAAATTTCACATATTTTCAATTTTAACTAATAATGACATATTTATAAATTAAAAAAATACTGCCAAGGACTTGTTGGAAATTTAAGAGCTTACTAACAATTTCATTATAAATATTATCCAGAATTTTATAATTATAAAATTCATGTAAGGCAGCATTTAGCCTTGAGGGAAGCTATTATTTGTAAATATTATTCTGAAAAATAATATTTGAATATTCTAAAAAAGAGAACAGGAAACATCCAAGAGAGAAAGGGTGATGAAAACAAGAAAAATAGTATTATTTTATATATTTAAACAAAAGTGGTTTACTGCTAAGCACAGTATTTTTAAGGAAATTTAGAGGTTATTCCAGACATCTGCTATCATGCAACAAACTATTACAACATGTTTGCCTCACAATAATGTTACTAAACAAGATTTTTTAATGTCATAATATTATGGGGTAGAAATGCTGATATGACTCAGCTAAGCACATGTTCAATTTCCTTGGTAGATATTCAGAGTACCATGACGGTGAATACCCTCATGGCATTCAGCAGGTTATTAAACTAAGCTGGGAATCCAAATAGCTTCATTCACATATCTGATGTGTTCGTAGGTCTGGCTGGAAGCATGGACTCAGCCAAACCCTTCTCTCTCTTCAGATAGTCTCTGACAACTCCTTGCGATCTCCCTAATATGGTAGTTGCATGTCTTTGATGGCAGATTAGAGATCTTTAAGCAAGTATTTCACATGGCCCAGGGAAAGATCAAGACTTCTTTTGACCCAGTCTTGGGAATTCCATAAACTCACTTCCACTATATTCTCTTGGTCAGGCAAGTCTCAAAGGCCAGCCCATTCAGGGACATATTAGATTCCTTCATATTAGAGGAATAGCAAATAATTGTGACTATCTTCAATCTTCAACAGAGACCCTCTTTTTTATCAATATAATTTTAGATAACATCAGGCCACACATCATTGTTATTTATTCTGACATTTTTAATTAATTGGTTTTATGACATACAGTTTTGAAATTTTTATCTATATAATGAAATGCCTGGATTGGATGTTTGCAAGATGTGTTTGAAATTTTGACAATGTATTATTACATTTTCACATAACTCTTTTTGTTTTAAGAACTATTTTTTTTTAAGGGATGGTTTGCTACAAAGTAAATGAGTTTTATTCTGCCGGGAACAGTATGTTATTATTAAAGTTAATTCTGTATGTTCCTCAATGCATATTTCCCTTTTTTAAATTGTTTACTGAAAGATATAACAACATAAAAACATATAACAACATAAACAACATCCAGAAGCATGATACCATATGCATTAAAAATTAAAATACTCTTCTTTACTCTTGTTGGAGTTTACCAGATCTTCAGGTAAACTGGTCTCCAGTTGAAAAGATTCTATAATTAGTTGTTTTCTCAACAATTTGAAGTGATACTTCCAAAGATTATGTAACATTTGTTTGGACTCAGTAATTTGCATCTCAGATAATTTGATCACATTTTAGTTACACTGCATTGTTCATTCACATGACCTATATCATCTGCGCAGTGGTGCAGTAAAGGTCAAGGCAGTATTCAGGAGGAATCTTCATTTACAATATTGCCTACCCATCATAGGATGTGCATTAAGGTTCAGTCACAGCCAGATGAACAAAGAGCAGAACAACTTCAAGATTTAACAAACTGAAGCCTTTGTCATTCTTTAGACAATTCAGAAACTTATGTTTGCTTAGTGTGGTGCTCATTTTTTCAACTGCTATATTTAGGAAATCTTACTAAATTCCTAAGTAGAATCAAATCATAGTGTTAGGACTGATTGGGAGATTTGATATTTCGTAGAGATTAAATGCTAATCATTATTATTGGTATCCTCCCCCCCCCCCAAAAAGGTCTGAGTTGTAAGATCTAGGCTATTAACATCTGCTATATCAATGGATGTAGTATTTCTAAATAGTCTGAAATTTTGATTTTGTTGTATACAGTGGAAATATAAAAAAATTATGTCTAAAGCCTGAAATCTTTCTTGTTACTAAATTGAAAGTTTGAGGGTTATGAAATATACCATATTTCAAGGTATAGTGTTTTCAGTCTGGTAAATTCACATAAGCCAGTGCTTTAATACCTTCAGGAAGTACTAGCTGAATTGGCTACATGAACAACTGACCAGAGCAGTCACAGAGTTCCAAGCTAGAAGGACTGCCTGCCTTGGTTGTAATGCTCAGTGATCATCACCTTGAGATTTTAATAGTTTTGTCTTCAGTGTTTTTTGTTTTGTTTTGTTCCATGAATGAAGTCCAGTGGAGCAGTAGAGCACTAACCGTGAGCCTGCCTCATTGTCTCCTTCTTGACAAGTTTTCAGATGTACTCTTACCTGTCTCCTAGCTATGCAACATCCTTTGCTCCTTCCTCTGATCCTTTCGCAAAACTCTTACTGCCTTCTATCTCTAGTGGGAATCTGAGCACAAGTATAAGTATAGTAGGAGTGGGCTTGAATGCAGGTGCCCAGCACTGGTTGTCCCCTAGTACAGGCTGCTAGCACCATAGCGCATTGAGATTGAGCAGGCAACTTGGCAGGGAGGTTCCTCTTGCTCACCTGTAAGCGAATAAGTCCAGGTGGAAGGCTGCAGTCCCTGGGGGTTGTCTGGCCACAGTTAATTGAGCAACAGACCAGATAAAAGGAGGCACCTGCAGTGACCTCCCTGCCTCCATGACAGTCTGGGTCTGGAGGCTGGCAGGAAGGGGTACTGGCGGGGGCACTGGTAAGCCACATGACTATGCGGAGTCACTCCCTGCCCATCATATCTGTGAGGGTCTACACTCACCCTGAGAGTATTCCTTTGCCCAAAGGAGACAATATTAAATAGCATTAAAAAATAAAGTACTATGTCAGAGAGAGACCATAGAAGACAGGAGAAACTTGTATTTTTTAAATTAAAGCATTAATTTAAAAAAAATTTAAAAAATAATGCTGCATTTTTTTTTCTAATTTTTGAAGAGAAGGCAGCATTTTCCTTTTGCATTGGGCCATGAAAATTATGTAGCCAATATTTGGTCCACAGTTTTTAGGAATCTAAAAAAAAATGCTCTCCAGGGATGTCTAGGTGGCTCAGTGGTTGAGCATTGCCTTTGGCTCAGGGCCTGATCCCAGGGTCCTGGGATCCAGTCTGCATTGGGTTCCCTACAGGGAGGCTGCTTCTCCCTCTGCCTATGTCTCTGCCTCTCTCTCTATCTCTCATGAATAAATAAATAAATAAATAAATAAATAAATAAATAAATAAATAAATAAGTAAATAAAATCTTTAAAAATAAACAAAAAAAAATACTTAAAAATTGCTCTCCAAACTACCAGCTATTGATTTGCTGAACTTTATTCACATAATCCTAAGAGGAAACAAAACTGTACTATATATGCTTGAATAACATATATTCATTTTTATTGACGGTGGGGATAGGAGAGTAGATTGGGAAGGAAATGAGGGAAAGGAATAAAGGAGGCAGTTCTGCACTCATTCCTTAAATGGGGAATGAAAATAAATTGGCAACTCCAGCTGCCACAGGTTTTCAAATAGACGCCTCTATTTAAACAAAAGTAAAAAAAAAAAAAAAAAAAGTAAACATACAAAGTACATTATTTCATTCACTTAAAAAATAGTATCTGCTTGTTGGATAGGATCTTTTAACAGAGCAATCAGATCCTTAATTAATATGAACATCATAATCTCACAATACTAATTCAGGGGAAAAAATGGTGTCAGCATTTCTCAAAGAATGTTTCTTGTCAATTAAATGATTTTATTTTAATTTCTCCTTCTATTATATTTGAATGAGACTGAGAATGCAACCGTATTTTGTTCATCTTCCTTCCTTGCTCCCAAGTCCAAGCTCTGTGGCAGATATACTTGAGAGTTTATAGAAAAGATCCTTCCTTTGCACTGAGGTTTTCCATTGGAAACTTTCTACCTAGGGGTAGAAAAGAATATCCACAAAACAAATGCACACATTAGTCTCCTTATCTAGCACTCTATTAAATAAAGAGGTGTAACATTTTGCTATGGAATAACAATTTTAATTATATTGCATGTTTTAAAATCCCAGCTGAATATAATATAATTTTAGTAGCTCATTTCTCCTGAGGCATCAATATCATTTATCACTCCTGCCATCTGGCATGTCTGAACCATCATGATCAGCAGTTTATGTGGAAATTAAAGCATTCAATGGGTCTCTCTTCAATAATACTCTGAGGTCAGGGACAATATTGCTAGCGGCAGTGAAGATGCATTTTTATCGCACACTTGAGAGGCATCCATTCGACATATTTTATAGCTTTCTAGGTTACGACTAGCCAAGCTTTTCCTTATTTGCACTGACCCGACATGGGGGTCATTTTGTATAATAACTATCTAAGAATCATTCAGAGTAGTACCCTGTCTGCTACTGTGCTTATAAAGCTACTTTCAGTTAAAAGCTTAGGAGCAGCAATAAAAGAACTCTCTCTCCCCCCACATATATATAATATATATACATATATTATATATATACCTAACAAATTATACATATACACATTATGCTACATATAGTTTGTTATATATCTATATTTTTATTTGGTATATTTATCTATATACTGATTGTTGATCTGTTTTTATTCTCTATTAAAGAATACAGAAGCAAGAATATGCCAGCCATGGGACTAGTTAATGTCTCAGTCCTCTCAGAGGCAAATATTAACCTTTTTTCAGTTTAATAAAAAGTGAAGTTATTTCTTCAACAAAAATATCCTTGTAATGTTATTTGGTGATATTGTCAAAGACACCTTATAGTTTGAGTTTAAATTTGAGTTTATATGACTGAGAATGTAAATACATCTGTTATTCCATAAATTTATTTCCACAGTTACTGAGCTTCTTGAGATGGTGAGTTACCTGATTTAAACAGGCTAATCCTCTTGTGGCAAAATTGCCCAATCTTTGCAAAATGTTACGGTTTAGAAATTTTCAAGTTTGGGAGAGAACCTTCTCTTCTCCATCAGGGAGGTTATGATTTAAGAAAGAATAAAACAGAGATCCCTGGGTGGCGCAGCGGTTTAGCACCTGCCTTTGGCCCAGGGCGTGATCCTGGAGACCCAGGATCGAGTCCCGCGTCGGGCTCCCGGTGCATGGAGCCTGCTTCTCCCTCTGCCTGTGTCTCTGCCACTCTCTGTCTCTGTGTCTCTCATGAATAAATAAATAAAGTAAAAAAAAAAGTGTAATACAAAATTTTGAAAATCATAAAAAAATAGTAATCATATTCTTTTCCAGAAATGAATGTTTGTGAAAGTGAAAAGAAAACACACAAATCTCTTGGTTATTCATCCTCAGATTTCTGGTTTCTATTTCCACAAAACATACACGCTCGCATGTGTGTACACACACACACACACACTAATACATACATGCAGTACACTAGTCCCACTCATGATACAGAGAACAGAATGATTAAAACAGATGTTGCCATAATTAATAGGAAATTTCTGTGGAAACAAAACCCACCCACATGTTCCTTGTATTTAAGACCCAGTCACTTAGAGCAGTGAATATGTTGTGGTATATTATAATGTTAGTAAAACTTCAGAGAGTTTGCCTTCAGAGAGTTTGCCTTCAAAGGAAGAGGCAAAGATTTGTTTTTAGTTTATGTGTATTAATGCTTATTCTAAAAAAAAAACAGTAAGTCAAAAAGACTTTCTCTGTTTTACCTTTTATGTTTAGATCTATATTCTTTTTTTATTTAGTTCTTGTATAAGGTATAAGGTGTCCTTCAAGATTTTTTTGTTTAGTTGGTTTTGGTTTCCTGTTTGCCCTCTTAATTCTAGTGGCTCTAACACAATTTGTTGAAAATGCTGTACTTCCTTTACTGAATTGATTTTGTGGTGTTGTAGTTCAAGAGTTTTAATCATGAACGGGTGTCAAATTTTGCCAAATGCTTTTCCTGTATTAATTGCTATGCAACCATTGACTTTTCTTCTTTTTAAAAAAAATTTTTTTTTTTACTTTCTTCTTATACTGTTGTTATGGTGGATTATATTGATTTACTTTTGGATATTGAACAAGCTTTGCATCTTGGAATGAAGTCCAATAGCCCCAAAATATTTTTTCTCAAAATATTTTTAAATGTAATGTTGGAATTGGTTTTGTAATATTTTGCTGAAGAATTTGGAAGCTATGATTTGATCGTGTGGGGCATAGGTGAGTAGTTCTGTTGCTGTTTGTATTGTATTTGCCTGGTTTTTGTATCAGAATAATGCTGATTTCATCAAATGGATTGTGAAGAATGCCATATTTCTCTAATTTATGGAAGAAATTTTGTAGAATCAGTGATAATTTTTCTGTAAATATTTGGTAGAATTTACCAGTAAAACCATCCGATACTAGAAATTTCCTTTATAGAAGGATTTAATTACAAATTTAACTACTTTAATGAGATTAAGGCTCTTTGAATTTTCTATTTTTATCTTGGATGAGTTGTAATAACTTATGATTTCAAAGAATTGTTTAATATGTGATGTGATCTAATGTTTGTATATATTTCTATATTTCCATATTATCCCTTCAATGTCTGCATGGTCTTTAGAGATATTCCTCTTTCATGCTTGATATTAGTAATTTATTTATTCTTTTTTATCAGTATCAATTTTATTGATATTTCAAAGAAACACCTTTCACTTTGATTGATTTTGTCCATTGATTTTCTGCCTTTAGTTTCATCGATTTCTGTTCTTATTTTTATATCTCCTGGTTGCTTTTGATGTATTTTGTTCTTTTTCTAGTTTATTTAAGTGGAAGCTTCAGTTATTGAGTTGAGAACTTGCTTCTTTTCTAATATACACATTGGTGCTATAAATTTCCCTCTAATCCTTGCTTTCAATTAGTTCCACAGATATTGATATTTTATGCTTTCGTTAACATTCAGTTCAATATATACATATTTTATTATCTGTGAGAATTCTTTTGACCCATTAATAAGTGTGTTGTTTAATATCTAAGAGTTTGAAGATTTTTTTCATTATCTTTCTGTTGTTATTTTTAGTTTATGATCAGAGAACATATTGGTGTGGTTTCAGTTATTTATATTAGTTGAAGTTTATTTTATGACTTGTTATATAGTCTACCTTGGTGAATGTCCAATGCAGTTTTGAAAAAGGATGCACATTATCCTGATGCTCAGTGGAGTGTTTTATAAATGCTACTTAGAATACACTGGCTGATGATATTTTTCAGGTTTTCTAAATCTTTGTTGAATGTTTGTCTAGTAGTTTTATTAATTACTAAATAATGGGTGTGGAAGGCCCTAACTATAACCATTGATTTGTCTGCTTCTCCTTTCTTGTCTTTCAGTTTATGCTTCATGGTTTTGCTTAAAGTACTGCACTTTGGTGCATAATATTTAAAATTGTTTTATCTTTTTGTTAAGTTGAATCTTTTATCAATATACAATATTATTGCTGGTAATTTTCTTTGCTTTGAACTATACATTATCTAATATCAATATAGCCACTCCTATTTTTTATAAGTGTTTTCATTGCATATCTTTTTTTATTTTTTATTTTGGCCTATTATCTTTAACTGATCTGAAGTCAGGGTCTTGTAGCCATCATAAAACTAGTCATGGTTTTTACTCTGTCCTGCTAATCTCTGTCTTTTCATTAGTACATTGAGACTATTTAAAATAAGTGTAATTATTGGTGAAGAATAACTGCATAGTGCTGTGGATCATTCGATTGTGCACCTGCCAACATCTCTCAGATGAATCCTCCACATTTTTCCAGTTTGGCCCATCAATTGAATAGCAAGCTTCCATCATGTTCAACATCGTGGAAGAGTATGATTGATACAGCTTTCCTATCATCATCACCTACTTCCCTGGCAACCAAGACTTTGTAAACAACATTTGCAGCAACATCAAGAGTAGCTTCATGGGCTGGGAGTTAGAGGAAGTCTGCCTGCTGGACATGTCTCTGGATGACGGAGATTCTAAGATCTAGAACCGACTCAAGAAACTTCAAAGCCCCATCATTGTTCTTTATTGTACTAAGGAAGGGGCCACCTCCATCTTCGAAGTTGGTCCTAGGACCAACTGACTAGGTTACAAGTGGATTGTCCCTAGTCTTGGGGCAGAGAACACAGACACAGTACCCTGAGTTGTCCACTGGGTTCATTTCTATGTCCTATGATAAATGGGAGTTTGGCCTCCTTGTCAGAGTGAGGGATGGAATTGCCATAATCACCACCACTGCTTCTGCTCTGCTATCTAAACACAGCTTCATCCCTGAGCCCAAGAGCAATTGTTACAACACCCATGAGATGAGGATCTACCAGTGCAACATGCTAAATAGGTATCTGATCAATGTCACTTTTGGGAGAAGAAATCTGTTCTTCAGTGAAGGTGGCTACCAGATGCACCTGAAACTGGTGATGATCCTCCTGAATAAGAAGAGGAAGTGGGAGAGGGTAGGACATACCTTTGGCAATTCTTAAGCAGAGTAGATGAGGTAAGGATATAAAATTGTGCAACATTTAAAGGAAAACAAAACCAAAGCTTGATTTTGGTCTCTGAGCTAAGAAGGAAGAGTGTAACACTTTGAGAACACAGAAGCCATTTCTCAAACTTGCATCTTCATTTTCTTACTACTTTTCCTAATCAAGATATTATTTTCTTTATGCATTATATTTCCATTTTTATTGGTTATGGTGCTGTCTAAATCATGACTTTGTTCTAGTGGAAGAGTATACATGTATACATGTATACAGCATAATTTGGTGAAGAAATCAAATCTGTGGTATAATTCAGAAGTTGAATCTTACTTATACTGGGGAGGCCGATGAAACCGAATTTATAAGCAAACAGGCTGTGATTAGAAGCTTGCCACACAAGGCTTCTCTCAGGATCACCGCCATCTGATTATACTGTCTGATCAGAGTATCTGAAACTCTACCACTAGATGTTAATTTCTGTGGGTCCCAGATTACCTAGGTTAAATTCCTAGTTCCTCTACTCACAAACTTGTCTACTCAGGACATTGCACAAATCCCTTAACTGCTTTAAATTTCCTCATCTATAAAATAAGGATAAAAATAAGGGTACTAAGATCACCAGGTTGTTATTAGGATTAAATATATTAATATATGTAAAGGACTCAGAAGGGTGCCTGGAACATAGTAAGCACTTAATTGGTATTCACTTTTATTGTTATCCCTGATTCTTACATAAATATAGATGTTCCTGAGAGTAATGTTAGCACTGATGTTTCTCTCATTTGTTCTTCAGGTCATTTGTTCCTTGAGATACTTTGCTGATTCTATCCACTTGTTCTGTAGATAAATAAGGTTGGGAGATATTTCTCATTCAGGGAGATTCCTAGAACATATTAACAGTTGAAAGTTCAGAAGTGTCCTATTGATAGCAAAAAGCCATCTTTAATTTTATTTAACCTGCTTCTTCCCAAATTTATTTTATTATGAGATCCCTTTGTTCCTGAAATTCATATTCTGTAAAACATGTTGGACAACACTAATTAAGTGAATTTCTATAGACGCTATGTGCCAGTTGGCTGAACAAGCTTCAAGAGGTCAGCGTGTCTCTGATGGAAACCAAACTACGTATTTCTAGAAAGAATAGCCAGGAAAAGGGACCAGAAATAAATTTCTTGAAATTCACAATCTTGGCAGAGATCCCTAGTCAGGTAGTTATTGTGGATGTTCACCTGTGGAACAGCATATGTGATTGAGGGGGTGGAAACCCAGGGCCTTATTCTTAAAATTGAGACACCTCAATCTGTCATATAGTTCCTTATATTAGGGCACAGCTATAAGACTTAGATTACTCCTTGTGTTCTTGATTAAAGTTGCCTTCCCTCTATTGAGTTATCATTTGTTCATAAATAGTTTTCTTCTGCACTTCTGCTCTTCACCTCAATCAAGCTGCTTTTCACTGCTTCTGTAGAGACATAATAACTTAAGAAGTGTTCTGGGACCTCGTGTATAGTAGACATTTCTGTATATATACAGAAAAAGGAGTTACTAATAACCAGAGCTTCCTATATGGAAAAGAGATATCTAGCTGGCATAATTTAAATGCAAGTAAACTCATGATTACTACCTCAAATATAGGGTGTCTCACACCTATCTTTCCTTAAACAGATATCATGTATTGCCAGTCATGATGATTTTTCTTTTCTAGGCTGGAATCTGAGACCTGTGACCAACCCCTACACTAACACTAGTATCCCTCTCTAACGCTAGATACTCCCCATGGGATTTTTATTCTTTTCCTTCTTATCAATTCTACCTTTACTGTAGCTTCTGAATTTATTCCTACTTATATTATCCAGGAACCATGTGATAATATTTTAAGTGTGCCTCCCTGTACTTCATGCCCACCATTATCCATTCAGATCAGGTCTGGGCATGGCTGCTAGAATGAGTTTACTGAAGCACAACTCTGATTATGTTATTTCTCTGCCCAAAACTTGTTCAAAACTTCTGTGGGTTATACACTGAATCCAAACTTTATCTCATTCAAGGCTCCAGTCTCTACCATCTAAGGCCTATTGTCTCTTCCTTGCTGTTTCTTGTCTCACCATCAAACTACATTGGACTCACTATACATCTTGCTTCCTGTACAGCATTCCATGATGTTTCCTTTTTTTCTGGAATGGATTATCCAATTATGCAAATCATAACCATACTTTGAAACTCAATTAAAATGTTTCCATCTTCCCTGATCTTTGACCAAGATATAATTAATGTTTCATATTCCCTTGCCCCCATTCACTTTTGTCCCTACTTCTGTTGCACATCTGCCTGTGCTAGAGTTGTGTATGTGCATGCTTCCAGATGGCAGAGACTGTGTCTTTATACCACTATGTCCCCCTAGCAACTTGGAATAGTGTGTTGTATAGAGCAGCTCAATAAGTATGTGTAAAATGAATGAGAATCATTATATAACACAAGAGTGTAAAATCTATCATTACGAATCCGAGTTTAGAGATGCCTGGGTGGCTCAGTGATTGAGCATCTACCTTTGGCTCAGGTCATGATCCCAGGGTCCTGGGATCAAGCAAGTCCTGCACTGGGCTCCCTGCAGGAATCCTGCTTCTCTGCCTTTCTCTCTGTTGTCATTCATGAATAAATAAATAGAATCTAAAAAAAAAAAAAAAGAATCCAAGTTTATGTTATTGCCCTTGATGTAATACCTCTTTTTAGGAACAGAAGGGATATAAAATCTTTACATTGACTGAGTTTTCATAGGCCATACTTTTTAAAAGTTACAAAGGAGTTTATTATTATTAAAGAAATTCTGTGGTTGATGTTTTTATAAAGCATTGTGGGAAGGGAAGGGAAGGGATCATGGAATATAACATTTTCATTCTGACTTGGTTAAATCAGGGAACATTACTGAAAGGAGGTCTTTACTGTTCATTGAGTTCACAGATGGAGGAGGCTTCCCAGTGTGGAACACCTTATTAGGGCTCACATATATACAGGGAGGGGTGATAGGAGCCAGACACAGCCCTAAGGCATGTCTGGGATGTGCTAAAATTGTACTGTGGAAGTTATACCTTTTTTCCCACTGTTACCCTGGACCCAGGACCCCTCTGTATTCTCAAGATTTCAAATAACCCTCCAGAAGGTCTAGTGCAGTCAAGGGAAGATTTAGTGTCTATGGACTCCAAAGAGGCAGACACCAGGGCAAAGATTCTATTATGAGAAAATGGACACTGGGAAGATAAATGGGGAAGAAATCTGGATTTGTGGGGAAATTATGGGCTAAAAGACAAAACCCACATCTTCCAATTGCCCATAACTAGCTCTGTGACCTGTTATTTTTCACTTTTTTGGATCTATCCTTCCTCATGTCTAAAATCATGGGATGAGATTAAGATTTCTAGGGTCCTTTCCAGCTCTAGGTTCTGGGATTGCAAATTTCACATTGTAAATAAATAAGTGCTCAGAATGAAATCGGGATAGGAGCTGATGCATACAAAAGGAACCTAAATTTGTTTCTAAGGACAGAAGCTCCCTGGAAAAATTTGTCATTCTTGTCATTTAGATAAATATCACCTCCTCAGAAGTCCTTCCTTGGTGACTCAAGCCACCCAGTCACTGTATCACAACAGTTACTTTTAATTTTATTTAGTATACTTTTGATCTAATATTTTGACTATTTGTCTAATTGTTTATTGCCTGTCTTTTCACACCAGGACAGATGATTCCTGGGAGTAAGAATCTTGAGACCTCTGTAACCCAAACATTTAAGAAGTGTGCCTGGCTCAGAGTGACCATTCAAAAGATAACTTGAGTAAATGAGGAATCTGTATGCTTAGGAGACTTAGTATATAGACCAGCCATTTCACTTCTGCCTGAATCTCTTTGAGGCAGACAGAGTGGTTTACTGCAGGGCACGGGAGAGCAGGCACATTCCCCACTGTTGGTGTGAGCAGGCCACATGCCAGCAAAGGTCTGGCGGCCCAGGAGAGAAGAGAATTGGATCCTCAGAGAAGCCGAACTTCCCAGTGGTAGTAAGCCACAACAGTTTTCAACAAGGAACCTCAAGTTGTGGAAGACTCGTTCAGACGGTGGTATGAATCATGTGATGGGGCTTCACAATATCCTTTCTGGTTTTAAAAAGTAATATCAAAGCACAGTTTTATAAATCTGGCTCCTTCTGAAAGACTTGAAGTCAAGGCAGTGTAATCTGTTGGATTGAACGTGGTTTTGGAAATCAGAAAGAGCTGAAGTGAATGCCCCACATTGCTGTCAGCTGTTTTTTTTTTTTTTTTTTTTTTTTTTAAGATTGAAAAATTACTATTTATTTGACAGAAAATTTTTGAATAAAGAAATGGCAATTAATTGGTACTTACATGAATTCAAAATATTTTCACTAAGCACCAAATGGAATAGTTCTCAATCTTTTCAGTAAGAACCTCTTTATTACTGAATGACTGCCTAAAACTTAACCCGTTTATTTGGGTTTTTTAATCAAGAAATCTAAAGCTGCCAATCAGGGCTTCTAATTAGTGTGAGGTGGCCAGGTTAACAACCTTTATGTCATATAATGAGTAAAAACAACTTTTAAAAGCTTTGTTTAATCTATACTGGGGGGTTGGCCCCAGGCTCTATACTCTACACACATGCACACAAACAAAAATGAATAATAAGCATTACGCATAAAAGACAAATAAGTGGTCACTGTACATTGAGGGGAATACAACAAAGCGACAATGCTATCTGTTTCCGTTTTGTAAAATAGAATTTTACAAACGGCTATTGTAAAGATTAAAAGAGGTTTTATAGCAAAATACCAGTTAATAGTGATTGCAATAGCTAGTATTCAACAAATGTCAATAAGTGCCTTTGCCCTTTTTTTAAGCTAGTATTTGGCATGTGGTAAAAAATCAAATGGTATAAAAGAGTATCCAGTAAAAATAAAATCCTCTTATTTGTGATCCTTAGTTCCCCCAGGGCCTCCCCAGAGAAATCATTGTTTCCAATGTCCAATGTATTTTCTCTGTAAATACTCCAGGCATATAAAAATTGAAACTATAAATAAAATTTTAAAAGTTTAAATTTAAAAACAATAAAAATTAAAAAAATTAAAATATAAAAAAGTAAAATCAATATAATTATTAATATCTTTCCCTTAAGTTTCCACTTTATTATTTGCTTTCTGTTTCTTCCCTTTGTTTCTGAATCTTCTTTTCTGTTTTCCTGTGGGTTTTACAATCCTACTTTAATCAATATATAGTCCTGTTGTTATCAGTTTTTAAAGGTTTTTAATGGTTATTCTAAGAATTACAATATACATGAATGGTTTGTGCCCATCTACTGGCAACACCTTTTTATCATCTTAAGTGGGATGTAAATTACTTAACACCTTTAGTTCCCATCACTGCCCTACTTGAAAGAACCTCCACCTCATTACTTCAGGCAGAGAAAGAGGACAGAATTATCCTCACAAGCAGCTCAGAAATGACTCACTTCTCTTACTGAAGGGCTCGAATGAAAGTCAGAGCTATAACAACGAACTCTGCTGCTGTAACATATTGGTGAGGTGGTTCATGGTTTTTTCATGGTGTTGACTGAAACACATGTGAGTAAAAGTTTTCACCCTGGTAGGCTGCCAATTTCCCAGTCTTTTCTCTTGAGAAAGCAGATTTGGGTTTTGGGGCTCTTTCTTTTGCCTGTACCCATTGACAATTTTAAGATGTGGGCCTCTACCACACAGATCAGGGAGTATATGAGTCAATAAAAAAACAAAACAAACAATCAAAAACGATCACCCTTAAGCTTCAAGGTTACTAGCCAGTCTGTTTCATTTTCTTATTTTTTTTCGGAGTCCTCTGGTGGGTAATTTATATATTTCATACTATTTTTTGTTGTTGTTGAGATTGGCAGGAGGAAAAAAATGAAATGCACTCCACTTTGTCTAAAACTTGTTTATCATTCACATGTTCATCTTGATCTTTAAAATACTATTTCAAAATTACAAGAAAATCAGCATGGAACTCAAAATTGGTAGTTGATATTAGGTCAAATGAAGGTAAGATATGCACTACCCAAGATTAGGATTTTCAAAAGAAATTCCTACATGAAAGAATTTTTAGAATAAAAGTAAAAATAAGACTGCTTTTTAAATTGGTAATAATGACTCTGTGAGTGTGATTTGTGATAATGATGAGCTTTTCCATATCAGCAGATGGAGGTAGGTTGGGACTATGGTATAATATGAAAATAAAAGAAACAAACAAATTGCAACAACAATTAAAAGGAAAAAAAAAAAACTCTCAAGATTTTATTAGTTTTCTCCAGGAAAACTAGAACCTTCCCTCTTTTGAGAATCATTTATGAAATCGAAAATCAAATAAGAAGTAAAATAGTTAATGTCTTCATCAAAACGTTTAATGAGAGTATAGCCAGATGGTTGGTGAATTGCCAATTCAACTAATCTGTATGGATATTAAAATATACAACAGGTTTATTGAACTAAAATATAACCTTACAGAAAGTAGAAAGGTTATATAGAATGAACTGTTTAGTACCTATGTGATTACTGCAAAATCTTTCAATTAAGGACTTATCAAACCAAAATGAAAAGGAAGACAATAATTGTATTCAGGCATTGTTTCAAAGAAGATACATATCCCTTTAAAATTAACCAAACTCTTCCTAAGTGTTAGTGTTTTTCCATTCTTATAAGGAACTGAGATATAAAAAGGGTTAAGATCAGCACAAATTAAGTCAGCTAATAAGTAATTGGCCTAAGCAGTTTGGCCTCAAAATTCAATCTATCAATTACTTGCTGCACTGCCTCTCTGTGGTTAAATGCATACCACTCCTCTGGTTGTAATGATTGGAGTTAAAGAGCAGTTCTGACTGTCAAGCAAAACTGTGTTAATTTTAGCCAAAGATCAACATTGATATTGATTTTATTATAAATGCTTACTTTAGTTATTAGAAGTATATATCACATGTAAAAAATGTAAGGTTATTTTCAGATCAACCAAACATCCACTATAGGCCCTGGATAAGCTTACAATACTGTGGAACTGATGAGAAAAGATATCCATGAACGTAATTAAACTATATGACAACATCAAGTACAAAAACTGATGAAATGATAAAAGGTAGAAAAGCATCTAGTAAAAGGTAGACTCACCACCTCAGATAGAAATAAATAAATAATCACAAAGTTGGGAAAAATATAAAATTACTTTCCATGGCTTTTTATGTGAACTAGATTGGATTACACTGTGATGCTGCAGATCTATCTGTGGATCTGTATGAAGTTGTAAAAAGTTTTCAGGGTCATTAGAACATATCGTTACAAAAGAGTTAAAAGTATTGTTGTTGAGGAGCTGCTTCTTCTTTTGTGGTATCACTGTCTACAACATAAAATGGGAACTGAAGTTTGAAAGAGATGAAAATCTCTTGGAGAAACCCCAAGAAAAAGAAATAGAAACATGTTTTATTGTGTGCTTTACATCAGTGAGTTATGTATATAAAAATTGATACAGGCTTAAAATATGAACATATTGGAATATAATTTGGAATACTTAATGCTAGAAATATTGATAAGCATTTTTAAATGAAATTATGTATTTGGCAATTTAACACTAAGCTTTTCTGGGAAATGACTCTTGTTTTTGTAAACTTTAATTTACTTTACTACAGGTTTGATCTAGTATAATATTTGTTACCTAAACCTCATTTAAACCATGTATAAATACAATTAAGAGGTTGTTGATATCATAACTAATCTAAAATATGCAATATTTCCAGGCAAAACATGATTATGTGTCATGTGAACAGCTCTCATCAATCTTCCCCTTCAACTACTGAAGGGGAAGATTTATTTATTATTTTTAATTGATATTATCATCTAATTCAAAAAAGAATCTTCTAGTGTGTATAATAGTAAGTTTTTGAAAACTACAGAATTAATTGTGCACTCCTTTGAGATGATCAAGGTTTGAGAAAGGATAACTGATCTTGTGAGTTACCCTCACTTAGGGAGTTTGGGCAATCCTACTAGAAGCACCAATTGGGTACACTGGTATGGCTTACGTCCAGGTTGGAAATTACCAGATAAGATTAAGAATCCCTGCAACTAAGTTTCTACATGTAACAAAAAACAAAGCTAGAGAAGCTGAATATTCAATGGTTGAAAATTAGACCAGAAAGTATCAGTAGAAATTATTTTAGAAGTAGGGCAGCTAGAAGAATGAATTCTGAGGCAGAGAGGAAGTAAGGGATGAAAAAGAAGTTATGACATTTTACAAAGAATCATATAACTGTCTATAGGTTATTTGGTACATGGGTGAATCGGCTTGGTTCAAAAGTTTAAAGTAAGGGGATCCTTGCGTGGTTCAGCGGTTTAGCGCCTACCTTTGGCCCAGGGCGCGATCCTGGAGTCCTGGGATCGAGTCCCACGTCAGGCTCCCAGCATGGAGCCTGCTTCTCCCTCTACCTGTGTCTCTGCCTCTGTGTGTGTGTGTGTATATCATGAATAAATAAAAAATTTTTAAAAATCTTAAAAAAAGATTAAAGTAAAAAAAAAGGTTTAAAGTCATGATATATTTGGTGTGATTTTGATAAAACCAAATATAAGGGGAACGCAGCTTCTTAAGTTAGGTTTTAGTTAATTTTTTCCATGGCAAAAATCAAATAAATCCATAAAGTTAAAACAGACATATATATGTACACACTCTGAAAAGAAATATTACTGATTTTAAAACTGAATAGCATGCCTTTGCTTCTTCTTGTGAGTGTATATTTCTTCAAAGAACTACAAAGTAAGAGCTCAGTAAAAATATTTATACAGCTGATAAAATTTTGGAAACTAATTCTCTAAAATAATGACTAGATTTTTGTAGCTAAATTTCAAACAGTGACCTTGTTGAAAAAACTGTCTTTTATTACCATTATCATAATTGCACAGCAGTAATATTTTGTAAATTTTAATTACTGTGATAGAAACTCTTTATAATTATGGATGACTTACTTTTTATTATTTGAATAATATTAAGCCTTAACACTATTTCAAATTCTTTATGTACTGATACAGAATATTCCAAAATATTGCTACAGTTTCTTTATAACTTTATTAGCTATTAAAATGTTTGAGAGTTAATTACATATGAGCTGTAAAAACTGAAAATACTTACATTAAGGAGAGAGTATATTTCATATTATTAAGAAACATCTCAAATTTTTATTCTGGAAAGAGTTTCATGCACTTAAAGCAGTGTATTTTATCTTTCCTTGTACAAGTGCCTATTTCCACAAAAGTGGGGGTAGAACTTTATATATTAACCAGTTTTCACCAAAAATCTGGTAAAGTGGGATTCCTGCATGGCGCAGCGGTTTAGCACCTGCCTTTGGCCCAGGGCGCGATCCTGGAGACCCGGGATCGTATCCCACGTCGGGCTCCCGGTGCATGGAGCCTGCTTCTCCCTCTGCCTATGTCTCTGCCCCTCTGTGTGTGTGTGTGTGTGACTATCATAAATAAATAAAAATTTAAAAAAAAAGTTATGAAAAAAAATCTGGTAAAGTATGAGATAAAACATTGCCTACTAAGAAATTGATTCATTAGAGAAAATTATAGATTTTTATTCCAAAAATATTTTACTGAATATATCACTTTTTCACAAGCTATATCTAAGTTTGTGTATACTTATATACTATACATACATGATGCTATGAACAGAATTTCTGACCCACATTCTTAGAGATGATACAGTGCTATATCATCCATTAGTTATTATACCTTAAAAGTTTAAGCTTTGACAAAAAGAAAATGAAGGAAACAGTGTTAATCTTTTCACCTCTTTGGTCTTCTTTCTTCTTTTCAGTTTGCCTTTTTTTTTTCTCTCATAATATACCTATTCTGTCATTGTACCATAACAACAACAACAACAAAACTGTAGACAATATGGTCAGGCAGATTTAATTTGATTTTAAATAATTCAATATGAATCTTATCCAACCTCTCAAATATTTATTTTTCTTTTTTTGTCTGTGATACTGATAGTATTGAAATCCTATCTAATATTTTTACAAATGAACTTTGACAGATTGAAGTGAAATATATCTAGTGTCAGAATTTTTAACAATATAGTTTTCAAAGGATGGGTACTCTAAAAAAGGTGCATACATGAACACACACACACACTCATTCACTCACATACTCAATGGTAAAGATGGTAAAAGAAGAATGATTGAAGGAAAATCATCTTCACTTGAATTACTGACTATGATAAATTTTGAAAATGAAATTTCATGCTTGGTACTCAACTGAGTATTATGCTAAAGGAGAGAAGATGAGGGTTAGTCTGACCTTTATGAAATATTTTTATTTATATTTCACAGTTTTTTTCCTTCTGAATTATTCACTATATTTCCAGGTCCTGCATAAGAGTTAAAATGAAGTGTTGTCCTTTCCCTTCCCCTGTGCTATATCTAAGAGGAGTCTCATATGCATGTGATCAACTTCTATCTATTTACTACCTCCTTGACCAACAGATACAACTTTGCCCCTCCCTGACTGGAGGAGGGGATAGAAAACATGTAGATATCTGCCCTTGGGAGAAGAGACCCAGTAAGAAACCTGTGTATACTCTGGACTAGAACTGGGTGATTGTCCATCTCATTCAGGAATTTCAAGATGTCATGCATCTGGAACATGATGTATAAGTGGGGCCAGCTTTGGATAAGCAAATGACCTTAACCCCAAAGATTTATCATCTAATGAAGAAGGATTTTGCCAGAGAGGAGTGAGAATATGTCACTCTATAGGTAAAACTCAGTTTTGGGGTTTAAGGAAAATGCTAGTTATGCAGCCAGGAAACAAAAACTAACACAGTTGCACATGTGCAAATGTGTGAGTGTGTGTGTGTGTATGTGTATCAAGTTGGGTGAAATTAGTAGCTTAAAAGGTAATTTTGTGGAAATGATTTATTAATTAAGTGCACTGAGGAGAAAGTGGTAAACAAGTAGGAGAATGATAGCCCAGCAAGAATATGATTTTAGGTGAAACCCTACACTTCACCTCCCTCTATAGGAGATTCTGGGGCGTATACCGCATCATAGATCTTGTCATATCTTGAGGCATGGGAACTGGGATTCTGTGTCCCTTCACCAGTCTTTGGCAAGGGGCTATTTTATAACTGTCTGGGCACTTCTAACTCTTCATGCAAAGCCGCTGTAGTAACCTCAGCATTAACTCTTGTAAACTCCATAAAATCTGGAGGATAAGCCTGTGAAGGGAGGAGTATGGGATAAATTCCCTAGAGAAGTGAAGTCAGGATGCAGTTGATAAATAAGGCCATGCATGGTAAAAAGATCAGGAGGGCTCAGGTTCAGATGAGAGTCATCATGAAGATGATGACTATCATCATGACTCTTACTGTCATCATCAGATTAGTAGGAACAAATTGAGAATTTTGAAGGATATGACAATGAAATAATAGATTTGAAATTTTTAGAAGTAAGGCTTAGGATGTAGCTGTGGTGGTTGTGGCAATAGATGTCATTACAAGTAATTATTAGATAAAAAGAGAAAATGGCTATGAGACATGGTATCCAGGTTTGTGGCTGGAGGCCAACTGAGGAGGAACACACAGATACAGCACTGTCTTCAATTAATGAAAGTAGTGATGAGAATTTCAGTAGATTGCAGTCAAACTAATGGATTAAAATGTGCCAACACAGATAGAAAATGCCTCAAAAGATCAGTTTTTAATATATTATATTTGTCTTTTCAGAGAGAAAGTGTAAGGAGGAAAAGATTTAGGATATTGGTCAAACTGACCAATGTGTCTTCATTCTTGAGCTCAACATTTCTCTATCTCCCTAAACCATCTTCCAAGAATCTCATCTTTCATTCAGTCCTTTACCTATTCTTTTCATCCATTCCTTCATAAAACTTTTATATTGGAAATAGGCCTTTCTTCCTGAGTTGATTTGTTGACATTTCACTAATTATTTGCGAAATAATTCTTAAACAAAACGTTTTGTAGAGTTATCTTGAAGGGCTATGTCAACTTATCTACAAAGAAGAAAGATAAAATTTCTTTATCTTATGAAGACACATTTCATTTATAAGAGCTATTTACCATTACTACCAGATAATTTAGTTCTTTTGAAAAGTCATAGTACTTACCAGATATATTGAAATAATAAGGTCTTTGCCTCTAAGGAGTTTGCAGTTTAATTTAGGGGATTGATGTTTTAAGCTTTTTTAGTTGTGAGACTTTAGCTATGTTTGGGAGAATTTTTTTTTTTCTAACTTTTTCTATGCTTGAGATTTCCCATGTATATTTTATGGTGTAGGAAGATATAATCACTAGTCTGCTGTTTCTTATCATTGACAGAGCAAATAATCCTGGCTCACAAACTTAAGGGTTATGATATGATTTGATCTTAAAGTACGAGAACATTATTTTCTATCACTCTGTTATTTTTAGATACATACATTCAAGAAAAGGAAAAGAAGCAAAAAGAAGGAAATTTTAAAATACACACACACACCACACAGAGGTTTCAGTTTAAAAATGGGCCAGAAGATTACTACCGGTGCTTTGATGACTTAAAACATGTCTTAGCAAGGTAAAAAAATAACCAGCTAATATTTTTTGAGCTATTCAAATTGGGACTGAGAAAGCAAAATAAAGCACAGTGGTGAAAGTCAAATGAGACATATTTACATATAGACACTTTTTACATTTTAATATTAAAACCAATGAGTGATTTCTGCTTAACTCACATGTTAGTAATTTATAAGGTAAACCCATCCTATGAGACATTTATTATTTTGTTGTGTGTTTGGTCACTGATTGTGGATAGGCCAAATTTCATTTAGTATAAAAGAAGATGCCTTTTCAAAATGCAAATGCCTAGTAACATTATACTCCATCTGCAGTCAAGGACTTGTAAAGCTCATACTTACCTGCTAAAATATGTATATAGAAGATTCCATTAGAATCTCAATTCCATTGAGAATTCCCAGGTTTCCTTCATAATTCACCTAAATAATGAATGCACACATTGCACGTATTGAATAGAAAGCCTTCTTAAACAGCTTAACAGCAAAGTATTGACTCTAGCTTGAGAAAAATCTGAAAAAAAAAATTTCAGCTGTTCCTCTCATTTATCAATCTCTACCTTAAGTCTCTGCCAGATGATGATCTAGACATTTTTTGATTCCCAATGTCACAGGAATTTCACCTACTTATATAGGGGAATATTATTCTTCAGTATTATAAAGCTCTTACCTGGGAAAAAAAGAGTATAATGGTAGAGTAAGTAGAGATCCCATTACCCATTGAAATATTGTAAAATATAAGAATAGGAAATGTCCCCATTGGTACATTGTTAATATTACAACTATAACAAAATGCATTAAGGGCTTGTGCAAATCACAGCATAGTATTAATTCATGTGATCATGACATTCTGAGCCAAATTTATGATGCAGACTATGAATAAGCAACAAGCCTACCTTAATAGCCCCTATCTCTGCAAGTGCAAAAATATGTATTGTTTCTGGAATGTGGGTGACTAGGGAAGAAGAAAAGACTAGAACAATGTTATTTTCCACCTGGTTTTCAGATATCAGAATCCTGGATACAAACATAGATAATCTGAAGGTCCTTTGTCAAAGAAAATAGGATTAGCATTAGGCCGAAAAGGAGCATTTACTCTCAAAAAGAAAATGAAGCTTTCATTATTACCTCTTTCTTCTCTAGGGTGAAGTTCAACTAAAAATTTATAAATTTCGTATGCCACCATACGAAATGACCTGAATTAGACAGGTATCCTCTGCGTCAATTAACTATGCTTGGGTGGAGGTGAGCTAATTTTTATGAATGTTGCAGCCTCCATATCTGCAACAGACTAGACTAACAAAAACATCACTTACCCACCCACCCACTGATTAAATTACAGTTATCCCTCAGTTGAGCTAATGCCTGGCAAATTTTCTCTCTGCAGGTACATTTGTCGGTTTACCATCTTGAGTAGCCAGAGTCATGCTCTAAAAACATTTTAGATTATATGAATCTGCTGGTCAGAACTCTCCAATGCCATGCCATCCTCAACTCTAATCAAAGCCAAGGTCTTTTCATAGTCTATAAACCTTCAAACTGTGATTTTCCATCCCACCTGACTTCTTCCCTATTAATCTCTTCACAACCTCCTTCCCATGTTGTCCTTCCTCAAACAAATCAGATTTAGATCAGGAATTTCACACCTATTCTTATCTTTGCCTAAAGCATCTAGATAGTGTCCATCAACTCAAGTTACACCTTCTCATTTAGACTTTCTCTGACCCTATGTTTAATAGATACACACACCTCAATTCCTTGCACTTTCTACCCTCTTATCACTTTATTTTTTTTCCATTACACTTAATGCTTTCTATTATGTCATGAAATTTACCAAGAAGGCAGATTGTCTATTTTGTTCATAGTTGTATGACTATCACTCAAAACAGTATCTGGAACATGATATTTCCTTTATAAATGTTCATGGTTGAATGAAGGTGGTATTCTGGGATAATAGTTTCATATAATTATTAACTATATAGACAGTTTAAGTGATTTTCCCAAATCATACAGATATTAAGTCTTAGGTCTAGGATTTGAAAATCAATTCCTGTGAAACCTACATTTTTCCAAAAGTAACAATATGTACCAGCTAAAGCTCACAGAATTTACAAATACCAATTTAGTTAGTCCATACATGAAGCATATGATGAAGTCACTCTTATTATCCACTTTAAAACTAAGGAAAACAACCACTAGATATTAAGTAGTGTAACAAATATCATACAGCTAATATGTAACCTAAGTTTGATGCAACATTCTGTTAGATATTGTCATGACGTATCTTTCTGGTTTTATATTTCCTTACATTCTGTAGTAAATGCATATTACTTTCAAAAGTTTTGTTTTTGAAATCCTCACAAGAATGTAAATACACTTGGGCCAACTTTTATCCCCATTCTTTTTTTTTATGATTTATTCTATTTATTTGGGAGACAGACCATCATAGACATATAGAGAAAATGAGAGGGAGGAGAAGGAAAAGAAAGACTCTCAAGCCGACTCCACGCTGAGCGCAGAGCCAGGCACAGAGGTCAATCTTATTCTCCAGAGATCATGACCTCAGCTCAAACCAAGAGTCGGATGTTCAACCGATTGTGCCACACAGCTGCCCCTTTTCTCCCCATTCTAGTAATGGATCTTGGAATCTCTCTGATAAATTTGTTGAATGTCTAACTGTGCTAGGAATTTTCTCCGTGTGGTAAATATAATTCTGACCTCCAATTTTGTATCTAAAATAGGTTGTTTCTGTTGTTTTTTAAATATATACACACATTTAGAAGATAGCTGTGTAGAAGCTAAAGGTGGCAACATATACTAAAATCTAACCTGAGGCCTAAAGAGATTTCAATTCTGGACCTGGACAACGAAATATAGAACAATTTCAATTTCAAACCTAGACAATGAAATACAGAACAGTAGACACTATGCCTATGTGATCAAATATGGATTAAATTTATCATGATATTGCAGTAATTGACAATTTATAGATAAAATCTATTGAGATCTTCATTCAATAAATCTGTCAAAGTAGAATATATTGTATAGCAGACTTTTGTATTATTATTGCAGCTTAATTAGGGAAAGGGTTTTTTTTTTTCTTAGTTTAGATGTGGGTAAAAAATAAAGGAAGGCTGACAACACTGATAATTTGAAATAAAATACAACCAATAACATAAAATGGCAATGGTATCTGTTGATAACAAATAAAATCACTATCCTATATGAATATCTCTTACAAATATATAAGAAAAAAAGATAAGTGAGAGAGGGGAGTAAGCCATAAAAGAATTTTAACTATGGAGAACAAACTGAAGGCTGATGGAGGGAGGTGCATGGGGGATGGGGATTAAGTAGGACACTTGTTGAGATGAGCACTAGGTTTTATGTGTATATTATTAATCACTAAATTTTACACTGAAAACAAGTTTACTGTATGTTAACTAACTAGAATTTAAATTAAAACTTGAAATAAAAAAATAACAATAACACATTAGAGTCAACCAGCAAACAAGCAGGAGAAATGTACAATTTCAACATTAAGATACTGCATTCAAATTAAGTAATTAGTGAAGAGCCATATTTTCTCATTTACAGATCTTATATAGCTCCAGATTATAATAAAACTGAAATATTGATATACTGCCAAGCCAAAGATAATTGTAAAGCCACTAAAAATGCAATTTCAAAATATATATTAAAAATACCAAAATATGTGTCTATTTTGTTCCAAAAGCAGTTTTTCCATGGCACATGATCACAAAGAGACTAAATTTTGCAGCCTTCTTTTCAAACGAGATTTGCTCTATGACTAGATTTTCTCTAATAGACTATGAAAAGAATGATATGTACATATTCCACATCACTTGCTTAAAAAGGAATTATTTATTATTGCTTCTTCTCTTTTCCCCTCTGTGGGAGTGAGGAGCTGTGCCAGCTTTGAAAATCAGATTTAGTCATGCAGCCTGGGTATGTGGATGATCTTGTGGATCTACAGGGGTCAGATTGGGGTGTTATTTTCTTGGTCAGGCTTTTGTTTCAGGTGGCCTTATGGTTACCACTAGTAAGAGATAAAGATAAGTGAAGAGAAGATAAAGATTGGTAAAAACAGAGGTCGTGAAATAAAATCAAGTCAGAAAGTTTAAGGAAATGACTGGGGAAAATATGATAATAGGCTCCCAAGAAAAATAGACGTGTAAAAGAAAAATAATATCAAGTAAACCACATGACTAGACCACCTGGATCTCAAACCCACATTACCAAAAGGTGTTTGCAAAACTTGCAAGCTCCAAAGGACCAATGTCAAAGTCACATTTTAGATATCATTATGAGGGAAATTCCAATGACAAATCAATAAGTAGGGAAACATTGGGACAGAAAAAAATGAACAAGAAAGTCATATCCAAAGTTAAGAACCAGAGGTATTGAAAAGATAAAACCAAAGAAATTACTTTATTGTTCGGTCAGGGATATCATTGGCTCCCACTACTATTTCCTGTTCTTCACTTTAATAAATGGAAAATACAATAAGTAAATAAATAAATAAATGGAAAATACTGTTGCGGTTTTATTTTTCCTTCTCATCAATTTTACTCACTGTGTGCATACGATGAGCAAATATCTTCTCTTTTCATTAAATGATAACCCAAGGCATTGGGACTCAGTCTGGACTTTGTGTAGACACTGGGTTTATCAATCAGAGACACTGAACTCTAAGCTATATGAACTTAATGGAGGAAACAATGGGTTATTGCCATTGGAGAGGGAGTGAATATGTTCTATATGAAAGAAGAGGTATTTGTACAGATAATTTGATGAAAGAGTTGCTTAGTATGGCAGAGAACTATTCAGCATCCCTCAAAATTAGTTTATTCCTTCATCTATAATGATAATTTTAGTTCACTCTATGCTAAAGGAAAACTGGAGACAGGATTACCCAGTCTCCACACAACTAAATTTAGGCCTATCACTAAAATCTTGTGAATACAATGTCAACAGAAAGATAGGATTACTTGTTTAGATGGGAATTTTTGCTTTCCTCCACCTCCAATTCTTCATTTATGGAACAGGGCCAGCTCCAATTAGGCAGAAAAATACAAATCCATAGGGGATGGCTGAGCAACAAAATAAGAATTTGAGTTGGCAGATGGTCATGTAAAGCAGAGCTCCTTAACTGCCCTATAATATCTACATACCTTTGAAACTATTACATGGGATTTTTCTTTCCTATTTTGCTTTAGCTACTCTAAGGCAGATTTCTTCATTAGATCAGTTTTACATATACACTAAATTATAATGATGTTATAAAATAGTGGTAAGAGAATTGTTGAATATTATAAGCTATGTGTCCAAGTTGTAAGAGCAGATACTAAAATGATAACTATTAAAATTAATAACATGCTAAATGTTAGGTTATGAACGTAATTATAAAAGTACATATCCCAGAATATGTCATATAAATGTATATGTAAAAAAGGACATATAGTTATAAGCACTGTAAAATATATATCCAAGCTATAACATAGAACTACATTACAGGGTTGATATAACTAGGGGTTTTTTCCCACTTTATTTTGCTTTGAAATGGAAGAAACAATATTTGTATTTGCTTGTTATTGGAGTCCTTTATTGTACCAAACACAAATACACCTGCCTTTTGTATTCACACTCTGTTTTTGTCAGCTAATCACCCTAGTTTTCCCAGGCTACTGTAATCCTTTAAGGCTATATAGAAGAACTTGATCATTTTTGGCATGTGTGTGTGCATATGTGTGATTATTTCTTATTAAAAATCAGGTATTCTTGACCCTTTTGGTTTTTACCTCTCAAAACTAAATCAAAGTAGGTTTTATTTACTTAATACAGCCAAGAGATAAAAACTTGAAGTTCATTTCAGCTAAAAGTTTAGAAAGTGTATGAACTAGTCCCATACAGCTAGAATTTTGAGGAAGAAAAATATAGAACTTTCAAAAACTTAAATCTTTTTAAAGAAAATGGACCTAAGGCATTACTTTGAGTTATTATATTGTGTACCTGTAGAAAAAGACTTTAATAATTATGGTTATTAGAATATATTCTCCATTGCTTTATTACACAAAAGACATTTAATTATGTTACATAATTATAATGTCCCAGATTGAGAGTAACATAAAGACTTCATAAAACCTATAAAATTTGAAATAGTTTTCCTGGAATTATAACTCTGGAGGAAAAAAAATGCATCAGTTGATCAGCTAAGGTTTATGTTTCTAGAACTTCTATTTCTAAAACTTGTGCTGGGAGAAAATATTTTCAAATTTATTTGTTCTAGGCTTAATTTTTTGGAAGCAATAAGAAATGTATTTATTATTTATTTATTTATTTATTTATTTATTTATTTATTTATTTTTAGATAGAGAAAGAGAGACAGAATTGAGTAGGGGGAGTGATGGGAAAAAGGAGAGGAAGAGAGAGAATCCTCAACAGGCTCCATGCTCAGCACAGAGCCCAGTGCAGGGCTTGAGCTCAGGACCATGGGATCATGACCTGAGCCAATATCAAGAGTTGGATGCTTAACCGACTGAGCCACCCAGATGCCCCCCAAAATTTATACAATATTTCATTTTTAATATTTCCTATGATAAACTACATTTTGTGTAATAATTTGTTAATTTCCCCTCTTGGTTTCTAAGTTGTCCCCAGGTCCTGGATGAGATCTGTGTCTTCTTGGATAGTATAGAGAGTATCTCTTTCATTCTGTATTTTGTGATAGAGAAGAACTATTTTTTCTCAATTTGCTACTTGAGCTGTCACTCAAAAGATATACACAAAATATGATTTTAAAAAACCCTATATTTAGCATTTCCATTGGAATTACACCAACTTATAATTATATCAAAACCTCAGCATGCAGACTCTATAGCATATTTGAACTAATTCTGTGTCTTTCTGTTTCTTAAGTCTAATTAGGAAAATGAGTAACCATGATCCATCTAAGGTAGTCTATGCTTGGGATGGCAAAATATTGCTCCATTCTCACTGCTCACCCCCAGTTCAATTCTAGGGTTCTCAGTATAAGCATTGATGTCTCAAGTGAGATTGAGAGATTTATCTAAAATCCATTATGATGATCATGAAGCAATGGCCACTGAGCTGAGAGAGGAAGATGAACTGAGAACAATCTAGTAAGTGAAATATAAGAGTTCTCAAGCATAAAATATTTTGCACATTGTCTTTGTATATGTCCACATAGACATGAATTCAATAGACAGAAATATATTGGAAGCCTACTAAGCTTGTGAGGGGATTACTTTGAAAGAAAACTCTTAGTTTGATCTCTCAACATTTTTAAATAGTTTATTGAACCTCATAAGTGCACAAGGAGGAAATGTCCTCTAAAAGGTTTGGAACTTCTAATAAGGGCTTATTTTCCTATGCTAACCTGTTATATGGTTATGGAGAATTTTGGAAGAGGCAGAAGTCCAAAAATGCAAATCCAGCAATAAAGACCAATAAGAGATTTTTCACCTGGGGAGCAGAATTAAGACCTGCACATAGACAAACACAGGAACAGCATCATCCAGAAAAGCTTCCCTCACTGTTCCTGTCTTTGCATGTTTCAAAGCTCTTGACCTGTGAAGGCTGTTTGGTTTCCATTCTTTCTTCCCTGAATGGAAATTTTTTTTTTTTTTTACTGATTTCTTATCCTTACTTGTACATTGTATATTGACATTTTGTGGCAGACAGCTTCACTAGGTATGATGGAAAGGACTGTAAAGTCCTTCAGACAGACTCAATTTTAGGTGAAGTTACTTGATTGTTTTTTTGGTTTTTGGTTGAATTGATCCAGAGACGAATTCCATGTATGGAAGAAAAGGTGTACATGTAGGCAAAGGAAGTCTATTAGAGAGTTCTAGCAGTGCTTTATAATAGAATTCCCAATTTTTATAAGCATATACATGCTCTCTAAATACAAATTACATTGGGATGCCTGGGTTACTCAGTGGTTGAGCATCTGCCATTGTCTCAGGTCGTGATCCTGGAATCCCAGGATCGAGTCCCACATCGGGCTCCCTGCAGGGAGCCTGCTTCTCCCTCTGCCTATGTCTCTGCTTCTCTCTCTATGACAGTCATGAATAAATAAATAATATCTTTTTAAAAATTGCATTACCTAGATCACTTTGAGTTAAGTGTGGAAATGTGACGAAGTTCAGGCCATTAAGCTGTAAACGAAAGTATGTGGAAATTCTTTCTAAAAGAGGAAGAAACGTCCTTTGTCCTTATAACTTCTGCTACCTGAATTGCAGATGTAATTGCTGGAGATTGATCACTCTTCTTTTGACATGTCTAGGAATGGAAAAGAGTAAGATCAAAAAGGTCTACAGTATTTATCTCCAACTCATTTTATGACAAATAATTGTGGCTCTTAAGTCATCATTATTTCAGGGTTTTTGGTAGCTGGTGAGCTAACTGAATCCTTATCTAAACCAGTATGTCTATCTTCATTATATATTTATGGAAAAGAAGTTTAAGCAAAATTTTCCAAACAATATATAGCCTCTATGTGGCTGATGTGAGATTTATATAAAACTAATCTAACTTCAGAAGCTTGTTTCTTAATCCCCAAATTTTAAAAACTAAATGACTAAAATATTATTCATGAAAGTTTAAGTGATATTTTATTTAGTATTAAAAGAAATCTAGTGTAAATAAAATTAATTTTTGTGGAGTAAACCTTTCATGATTATCACTGAAATAAACATATATACAGATACTATATATATTTAATTGGAAAGAAGCACAACAATGTCATTTTTCCTATTGCTTCTGAGAAAATGAAGCTGAATGAGAAATGAGGGTAGTAGAGCAAATGATAGCAATTTTACATTTTATTCATAATATTTTCATTATTAAATTTAAAGCTGAAATTCTAATGTAACAAAATATGATCGATTATGAATAAATCATATGAGCAATTTAATCACTAAGCAGTAATTTATATTCTCAAATATTGCCAATTTTTAAAATAAAACAATGAAAATACAAGTTAGTAAAACAGCACAAGTTGAAAATAGCACAGCAAAATGTGTTTATGTGTGTTTGTGCAAATATTTTGTAATTTTTAAATAAGTTAAATGTTTTCATATTTTTAGAGTAGCTCCTCTTAAAAACATAGTTATGCTGCTTGGCACAGACTAAACTTCTAATTTAATCAAACAATTTTATTGAAAAGAAAGGGAAAAAGATGAAACTATAAAATAATAATTAACTTAAAAGAAATATTAAGGTTCACAAAAGGACGACTCCAAGCTATTGTGTTTGAAGATGTACCTTTAGTAAAACCATACAGTGACCACTGTAAAAGTGGAGAGGATGGTTACCTTTGTGGGAAGGAGGGATTTATGATTAGGATAGCCACGTGGAAGAAGTGCTGTCAGTGTTCTATTTTTCTTTTCTTTTCTTTTCTTTTTTTTTTAAGATTTTTATTTATTTAGGAGAGACACACACACAGAGAGAAAGAGAGAGGCAGAGACACAGGCAAAGGGAGAAGCAGGCTCCATGCTGGGAGCCCGACGTGGGACTCGATCCCTGGTCCCCAGGATCAGGCCCCAGGCGGAAGGCGGCACTAAGCGCTGAGACACCCGGGCTACCCTCAGTGTTCTATTTCTTAATCTGGCTGGCTGGAGCAGAGAGGGGTCATTAAAACAGTATTTTTCTCGTTAATTAATTAAACTATACACTTATTTGTATAGTTTTTTAAGTCTATGTTTTATTTCAAAGTAAATAGTTTAAAAATATTAATACAAGGCACCAAACTCTTAGAGAATTCATTTCCTCTTCCCACCCTAGAAGCCTTATCCTATTTAGAAAACCTTTAAGGGGCAACATGACAATCATATTTAACAGTGCATTCTACAGTTTCTCATGCTTTATAGTTGTTGGTTCTTGTTGATGCTTCGGTGCAGTCTAGTTTTATTTTTGACTTTTTTCACACCAAAGCAATTGCTTTCCAATATTAGCATTACCTGCTCTACCTGTCTAAACCCACTAATTTGATTAGGGTAAGCTGGGAAATAACTATCACACAGCACAGAGTCTTAAGGTACAATGGCAAGGTATATGAATAAAATGAGTACCTTCTCAAGGTATTTTGTGTTTCACACTAGTATTAATAAATGCTCAAGATAAAGTAATTTAAATTCATTGACTCAACTATACAGTCTATTCTCTTCCCATTGTTAGATTACTCTGATGAGTTATTTTTTTTCTGATGAGTTCTTAAATTAAGGATAAATATGACTAACAGTAAAACAAAACCTAGCTTAGACATAAGAGTTAATTTAAGTAACCTGAAATCTTTCAAATATAAAAGCTATAAATCCAGCTAGAATTAATTTTGTTTGGTCAAATTTGTACACTTATTTGGTGCTTATAGTAAAGAGATAATAAGCTGAAGAAAGCCAAAATTATTTTTAATCCATTCTGTATTAATTTTTAAATCTATCTTTTTTATTTGTAAAAATACTCAGAGAAATATTTTTCTATGTACTTTTCATGAGCGCATATAAATTACTTCTGACCTACTTTTAGATCAAAACTTCTCCCTTTAAAGAGTATGTGTTTCTGAGCTATAAACTTTGACTCTGGAAAATAAAATAATTCCTTCTCTTGATGTCTGTTTAATGTTTTACAAATAATCAAACTATTCTATTTTAGATAATACCATTTAGTGTTATCATCTTGAAACCTCCAAAAATTAAATGTGTGCATCATTTTTAACTGTGAATTGAGTAGTACAGCTGCATGCCTTTGCATGTACACTCTCCTACTAATAAAATGTAAGAAGACATTGGAGTCAGAGAGGGATTTCAACGGCCCCAGGCAGGAACTAAAACAGATTAATGTATTCAAACTAATGGTGGAGAAGACCCCAGTGACCATCGGGGCAGTAGATGTACATGAAAGCATTTAAAATTTCATTCCCTGTTAGTTTAATCTAGCTACATTAAAAAAGATGTGCCAGGGAAGCCGCTTAAAATAAAAAGGTTCATTTGTCTCCTTCTGGACCAGAAAGTTACAGCTACCCAATATTACCTCTTATCTAAGAGAAAGTGAGTGGGGAAAAAAAAATGATGTATGGCAGACCAGGCTCAAAGAATCTTTGAAATTTATCTAAAACTGAATGGTATCAGACTGACTCATATAATGATACAGACTCATGCTTTGCCTTTCCCTAAAGCCCTTCAGGAATTTAGCTCTAAAATAATGTGACCACATAGGATGTTCATTGTTGATAAGATCATAATGAGAAATTCCCTTACAGCATTCCTTAGGGAATTAATAGCAAATGATAGAATGATGAATAAATTTGCCTATTTACCATGAGCCTCAAATCATGCCTTGTATGAATCTGGATCTGGAGCTGTGATGATTAGAAATTAATATTCTAGCCTTTTGGTCTGTTGCCAGGGTCTTGTTCTAGAGTTTCATCTCACATTTGCCTTACAAGATGCAGAGCATTGCCACATCCAGAAATATTTTACCTCATGAAGTTTTATTTTCATAAATTCAAACTTTCCTGAGCCTCCCTTTAGCCTTAATCTTGCCTACTATATCTCCCCTTTGAGACCCATCAGCATTTTTTAAAATTATTTAAAGATTTTATTTTATTTATGAGACACACACACACACAGAGAGAGAGAAAGAGAGAGGCAGAGACACAGGCAGAGGGAGAAGCAGGCACCATGCAGGGCGCCTGATGTGGGAAACGATCCCAAGTCTCCAGGATCAGGCCCTGGGCTGAAGGCAGGCGCTAAACCGCTAAGCCACCCGGGCTGCCCAATCAGCATTTTTCAACCACTTCATACTTACCCAGTAAGTTCTGGTTTCATATTTGTCTCTGTACAGCTTTGCCTTGGGTCATATTTAGTGACAGCTATCTGGAACTCATCCTTCCTTTTCCCTTCTCACTTTTACCTTCTAAGTGACAGAAACAAATATATCTGAAACCATGTCATTCAGCTTTCTAGTAGCATACCGCAAAATATGAAAATAGAAAAAATACATATGAATATATATCAATGATTAAAAATAATCTTAGCAAATTAAAGTACATATACATGTTCGGATGGTTAGGGGATGGTTTTACTACCCCCATACCATTTAATTGGATCATGAGATATCATTAAAATCCTTCTAAAACTGAATAATTCAACATGAGTCTTATTCAACCTCTCAAATATTTCTTTTTCTTTTTGGTCTCTGACACCAATAGTATTGAAATCTAACATTTTTATAGATGCCTCAAAGATACCTGAACAACAATAAAAAACAAAAAAGAATTAAATAGGTAGGATTAAGCTATAGGTATAAAGTATACAAGTAATTCAAATAATAAAAAAGTATTAGGCAAATTTTAGGTATACATTTGAAATTGCTATTGTGATTGAAGATACTTTTGGAAAATTACTTTTAAAATTTATCTCCCTAAAGTAGAACTAATTATATCATTGTAAGGAAATTACAGAAAGTTATAAGAATTACTAATGTATCTTTTGCACATTTCCTATAATAAGTAAAAATATTTTTTGCTATTCACATATATTTTTCGAATCCCTGAGGAATTCCATAAAACTATGTAAATTCTTAATTTAGACAAACTTGTCACATATTTTAAAAATTCTTATATCCAGTACTCCCAAAGCTCCTAAAGATATTCAAGAGAAAAAAAATGTGTCAATAATACTTACTTAAAGATTTGCGAGTATATTAAATGTGTTCATGAATAGAATTTAGGACAAAATAGCAAGAAAGCATAACTTCATTTGAGGAGAAGTGTGTGTGTGTGTGTGTGTGTGTGTGTGAACCTGAAAGAGGTTCATGTTACTCCATTCTTAACATCATCATCACAGCTGAGCAGACCTGAAAAAATAAGTTATGGAGATAAGGATTAAGGAAAGTTAAAGGCTCCCATTCATTTGACCAAGTTCCCACTAGTAGAAAGGTGATCCTGATATGGCCACATACATAACTGTATCATGTAGGGCAATAATAGAGGACTGAGACTTCCATAAACTCATAGCCCTAGCAAATACTTTAGTTCCTATAATTTGATACTTAATTAAAAATAATAATTTACAATCTTGTGAGTTATTATATTGCAGACTTACGCTAGCATCTAAAATAAATCATCTCAGTTCCTATTTACTATAGAATTTAATGTATCAAAAGCATAATTTGTTCTTTATAATGAGTAATTATGAAAGAATCAACATAGATCATTTAATAATATTCTGCTCTGCTGCTTAAACATAGGAATTATAAATGCTAAAATAGAACTGAGAGAAGGGTAAGAATAAAAACAGGAGATATGTTGAAAAAACAGAAACTGAAGATAGTGAAATCTGAGACTTTTAGGAAAATTATAAACTTTATTAAGAAATATATATGACCAAAATACATTTTGTATCTGTTTTTAAAAATAATTTGTCATTTTTTCCCTTTAGAACTTCTCTCTTCTGTATTGCTTAAAAATAGTTCTCCAGTTCTGAAGATTCTTCTCATATTTTTATTTTTATATTTAGAACATTAATTTATTTGGAAATCATTCTGTAAGGATGATAAAATAAGCTTTAATTTTTCCAAATCGAAAGTTTATATAAACATTATTAATTTTAAAAACAATCTTACCCACAGCATTGAAATATTCTTTTAACATAGATTATGTTCCCCATAATCATTATTCTCTCATATAAACTTACAAATAATTTTGTTGAATATGCTCCAAAGTGGAATTTTTATTGACTTTGAATTAAATAAATTTAGCAAGGTGTGAAAATAAAGTTGGGTTTTTCCATTTTAGAGCACTAGAACCATCTCTATTCTTTAATTTGGGAAATTCTCAAAAATACTACCCTAAATTTAAAAAAAAATGATTTTTGAGTGTTCAAAAATTAGAAGGGCATGCCAAATTGCTAGGAACACTCATTAGATGGTAATTGTCAGAGATATGTAATGTTTTGAAGGGCAGTTAATTTTATCAAATTGTATGTGTTATGCCGGACTTTCAAATGAATGCCTAAAACTATAGGCATAAGTAGAAAATCAGATTCCATTTCAAATGTGACTATCAATAGAAGTACAATTCTTTTCATTAGATATTTCAAAGCTTAGTTGATCTTTTTTTTTTTTTTGACAATGAGCTTGAATGAATTAAATTATGGTCCATGTTATCGAATAATGCATTCATCTGAACTCTTTTGGTCAGTTATCACTATATGCACTATTCTTCGCTATGTTCTATATCCAAAACTGATTTAAAAGTATAGAGTCAAATGTACTTAGATAACGTTAAATAGTAGAAGGATAACTAATATGAAAAAGAAAGAATTAGAAAAGGAGAATTAATATAGAATGCAGCACTCTAGTATTTGACATTTAAAATTTTTTCTCAAGACTTCATCATGAACAATTTATAGCCTTAACTACAATGAAATGTCATAGATAATTGGTCATGTACCTTTGACATTTCAACTCAGGTTTGGTGAATCAATTTTGTGACTTAGAACATTTGAAGCCAGTATACAGGGACTGAAATCTCAGGACTAGCTATTTTTAATTATTTTATGGCAAGTGTATCTGTTGCTCATTTCTTTAAATATAATAAAGCAAATCATGACTAGAGAAACAGAATGCAAGTTAATACAGAAATACTTGCTATACCATGACGCAAAAGGAAAAAATATTCACAATATCAATTATTAATTCTCTTTTTAAGCTAATTAAACTTAATATGCCATATTGTGCTTCTGAAGCTTAGGGAGAAAACTTTGTTCATTCCTGAAGAATTTTCATTACATAAAATTTATATAACATTAACTGCTGCTTATGTTTAAGGTCTAGGTTATAGTGAGATAGTACTGCCTCATCAAAAATTTTAAAAAACATAACTCTCTTTTATGACTGCACATAAATAAGCTAAACAAATTTAGGTTATGAAGAAAGCAAAGTTATTAATAGCATACCAAGATATCTCAATTTGAAGAATGTCTGTACATGAGCCAAGTAACTGTGGCACACAGACCCTACACATGAAATTGGGGAGTGGATAGGTGGGTGTATTTCACAAAATACTAGTGATGGTTCCCTGAAAATGAGATGGAAGATTCATGAGTGTAATATATTTATATATATATATATACTTATATATATATAAAATATATATTTATAATATGTATCTATAATTTATATATATTTAAAATTTATATATATAATTTTTTCTTTATTTCTTCTTTGTCTAGTAATAAACTTTCCTATGATTCAGGATTGTCTTACATGCGAAACTAAGGATGGCAAATGATAAAGTTGGACATATTTAAAGACAAATCTAAACCTCTCACATATGCCTAAAACAACTTTTCTGATCAACTGAGCTTGTCTCAGTTTAAGAAACAGCTTTTAAACGTATAGAGATCGACTGGAAAACAATAGCTACGTGAAATGGAGGAAACTAAAATCCCAAAGTGTTAAAAGTAGAAATTGTCGACCTTAAATAGTAAATGAACTTGCAGTTTCTAACCCCATTAAATTTATTCAGCTACATATTAATACTTTACCACATTGTTTATGATCACGAAGCACACATTCTGGATCTTGCTCCATAATTCACTGCTGTCTTGTTAGCTCTTTGATAGTTTTTGATAGATTTAAAAACATATATTCCACCTAGCTTTTCAGGTTTTCTCAGAGAGGACAGAGAGAGAGAGAGAGAGAGAGAGAGAGAGAGAAGGAGGGAAGGAGAGAGGGCGGGTCAGCGAGGGAGCAGAATTCACTAATCCACATCATTGAAATCTTACTTACCAGTTGGTTTTAGTACTCATGGTGGTTACATACACTGACTCAACTCTTAAAACTCTTTTCTTGATCTCTGAAGTAGGCACACTTGAAATACTTTTTATTGTCTACCTTCCAATCTTTCACTTTCTCTCTGCTTCCACCATTGTTTACCCTCCTTCTTTCACTTCCTTGCTTACTGATTAAGAAATCATGGGGTCATTCTATTTCACACAAATAACAATTTCAATCATTTTGTCCAGACCAAAGAAATAATATTGTCTTCCTCCTTGTGTGTCCTACAAAATGCAATGCCCTTTGCATTTGATAGGAGAAAAACAGCAACAACAACAAAAAGACTTCCAAACTACAGTGTAAGTTTGTCTCGGTCCAAATTATGACAAATTTAGAAGCACGAGACAAAAAACAAGAGGAGTCATTCAGCCTGGTTTTAAATCCCAGCTCTGCCATTTTTTATCTGTGTAACATTTGGAAGGTCTTAAGCTCCCCGGATCTGTTTCTTCCACTGGAAACCAAGTAATAATTATACCTACCTCCAGTCTTATTGTGAAGATAATTGAGTTGATGCTATATCTAGAGCTTCTTGTACAGTGCCTACATTTACCTGAGCACTCAATAACTGCCAACTATTTCTGTAAGAGCCATCATAGCCTGGAGCCTCTGGACCCAGCTTGGCTCTGGAGTTAGCTGTCAGGGTTCAAAACCCATGTCTGCTTCTCTAATAGCTGTGTTGTCTTTTTTGGGGGGAGAGGGATGTGTGGGGAAGTAGAAAATGTTCTCCAATGGCTTGTAAGAAAACACATCTAGAAAATTTCTAAAAAGTTAGCTGTGGGTGGTATATATTTTAAAATAGCCTTGCATTTCTTTATTCCACTGTTAACTTTCTAAATTATTTTTCTTCTCTGAAAGTTTTAGGTTTTCCTTTAGGGTCAAGGTTTTCCAAATTTGCAATCGTCTACTTTAGTAGGTTTATTTTTCATTAATTTACCAAGTGCTTAGTGACCCTTGTGAACTGCAACTCTTGAGAAATTTGCTTTTTGATGGTAGAAAGGATGGGAAATTTCCTGACTTTTGTTCTCACTAGATCTTATTTTGTTCAAACATGTAGCATCATATATTGATACTGTAGATCCCTTACCTTTCATAGTTTGTTTCTCTGATTTTTACTTATGTTTGGAGAATTTCCATTATGTTTTCCATACCCCCTGAAACATTTTTAACTTTATTTTGGAAATTTATTTATAATTTTCTGGATTATGTTTTCTAGATTATCTTTGGTTTATTCCATGATTATTCCTTTGCTGTTTTTATGGATCCATAATCTCTTAAATTTTTCTGAGCTTACACATTAGAATGTCATTATTTGTTTTCGTTTTTGTTCTCCATTCTTTTTATCACTTTTCTTATCTATGTGTTGTTCTGGGGCAGTTTTTTACAGTGATAAATAGGATTTTGAGACATTTTGCTCTCCATTTAACATAAGATTTAGGAACTAAAATCTGTTTGGCAGCTGTAAGTATGCAAGTGTGCCTATTTCTTGTTCATCTTTGCTTTATGGGTAGACCCAGAAGCAGGGCTTCAAGAGGGGGGAACCACATGCCAACCATCCTCTTTCTTTGTAACTTTCGCTTTCTCCAGGGATAAATTCTAAGCTACTTTGATTGGGGGTTAATGCCTATATATGGTATAGTGTGTGAATCCTTTTTTTTTTTTTTTTTAAAGATTTATTTGTGTATTTGAGAGAGAAAGAGACAGAAAGTGGAGGGAGGAGCAGGGAGCCTGCTTCTCTCTCTGCCACTCCCTTTGCTTTTGCTTTCTTCTCTCTCTCTCTCTCTCAATCTTTTTCAAATAAATTAATTTAATTTAATTTAAAAGTTGAATGTTTAACTAATTAACTAATACACTTTTATTTACTTTCTGTTGTTTATGAGGAATCAAGAAATTTGTTTTGGCTTGTACTTGTACTACTTCAATGAGAAAATGATATGAAATGATAACAATTTTCAAACCATTCTCATAATTACAGAAACACCAATAGGTAAAAAAACAAAACAAAATATTATGATGAAAGGCAAAAACAGAGCATAGAAAAGAATAATAATTATAATTACAGATGTGTGACTAAGAAGAAACTATGCATTCTGCCAAAACTAAGGCCTACTGAATACTTGTATAAACTGCGTACTTCTGATACTACTGTATAATAAAATTTTTGGATTCAAAAGGAAGAACCTAATATGTATTATAAGAAAAAAATACTGTTTACTTAATTTCTTATTTTTAATAATTGTTTTAATAATTTTATACCATAAGAGTGCTTTTGAGGTTATCTTTGGTTTTTCTATGAGTAAGAAGTAATGAAATCAGCAAACAAGGATAAAAAGGAACTTCTTGAAATTGATAAAAGAAATCTACAAAAAACATACAGCTAACATTAAATTTAATTTGAGAAACCAGAAGATTTTCCATTAAGATAAAGAACAAGGCAAGGATGTTCCCTGCAACAGTCCTGTTCAACACTATACTGAAAGTTCTAGCTAATGCAAGAAGAAAAGAAAGGAAATAAAAGGTGTAAAAATTGGAAGGCAAGAAACTGTCATTGTTGGCAGACAACAAGATCATCTATGTAGAAAATCTGAAAGAATCAAAAACAACAAAAACTGATGTAATTAATGTGATTATAGTAAGGTTGCAGGATACCTGCTTAATATTAAAAAGTCATTCATTTTCATAATTACTAGCAGTTTTAATTTGAAATTAAAAACGCAATACATTTTACATTACCTTCCTTAGAAATGAAATGCTTATTTGGCACCATAGAGACTCAGTAGACTGTGGCTCAGTGGATTAATTGTCTGCTTTCAGTTCACGTCATGATTGCAGGGTCCTGAGATGCAGCCCCCTTGTTGAGGGGGGGTCCCTGCTCAGTGGGGAGTCTGCTTCTCCCTCTCCTTCTGCGCCTCCCCTCCATGCTTGTGCACACACTCTCTCTCAAATAAGTAAATAACATTTAAAAATTAAATATTTAGTGTAAATCTAATAAAATATGTATATCTGTATGATGAAAGCCACAAAATTCTGGTACATGAAATCAAAGAAGAACTAAACAAATAGAGAAATAATCCATATTCATCAATTGGAATACTCAGTATGGTCAAGATGTCACTTCTTCCCAAGTTGATTTATAGAACCAAGATAATCCCAATCTCAGCAGGTCATTTTGTGGATGTCAATGAACTAATTCTTAAGGAGATATGGTGAGGCAAAAGATCCAGAATAGCCAACACAATGTAGAAGAACAAAGTTAAAGGACTGATACTACCTGACTTTAAGACTTACAATAAAGCCACAGTAATCAAGACAGTTAGTATTGGTGAAAGAATAGACAAAAAAGATCAATGAACTAGCATAAAGAACCCAGAAATAGACACACATGAATATCAACTGATCTTTGACAAAGGGGTATATTTGACAAAATAGAGCAATATAGTTTTTTTTTTCAACAAATGGTGCTGGAATACCTGAACATTCACATGCAAAAATAAATAAATCTAGACCCAGACCTGACACTCATAAAAATTAACTAAAAATGAATCACAGATCTAAATGCGAAACAGAAAACTACAAAAACCCTAGAAGATGACAAGAAAAAACTTAGATGATCTTGTGTATAATAGTAACTTTTTAAGATACAATGACAAGGGCACAATCATTAAAGAAATAACTGACAATCTGGACTTCATTAAAATTATAAATTTTTGATCTGCAAGAGACACTGTCAATAGAATGAGGAGACAAGTTACAAACCTGAATAAGGATATGTGATGTACACATCTGATAATGGACTGTTATTCTAAATAAAGAACTCTTAAAATTCAACAATAAAAAAACAATCAGATTTAAAAATGGGCAAAATATTTTAACAGGTAATTCACCAAATAAAACATACAGATGGCAAATTAATATATAAAAAGATGTTCTACATTCCATATCATCAGGGAAATGTAAATTAAAACAACAATGAGATATCCCTGCACACTGGTTAGAATGCCCAAAATCCACAACACCGATGACACCAAATGCTGAGGAAGGTGTGGAATGACAGGAACTCTCACTCATTACTGTGGAAGTGCAAAATGGTACAGCTACTTACAAAACTAAACATACTGTTACCACCTGATCCAGCAGTTGCACTCCTTGGTATTTACTCAGAGGAGCTAAAAACGTAAATTCACACAAAAACCTACACAGGAATGTTTATAGTGGTTTTATTCATAATCACCAAAAATCAAGAGCAACCAACATTTCATTCAGTGGGTGAATAAATGAATAAACTTGGTGCACCCACACAATGGAGAATTATACAATGCTAAAAAAGAAATGAGCTAATAAGCCATGAACGGACATGGATGAACTTAAGTGCATTATTACTACAGAAAAGCCGATCTGAAAAGGTGACTGATTATATTATCCGAACCATATGACCTTAAGGAAAAGGTAAAACTTAGAGAGACAGTAAAAAGGTCATTGGTTGTCAGGGGTTGGCTAGAGAGGGAGGATTGCTATGAATATGCAGAACACAGATGATTATTAGGGCAGCAATAAGTAATCTGTAAGATGCTATAATGATGGATACATATCATACACTTGTCCCAACCCATAGAATGTAGATTAAGAGTGAATCACGGAGAAAACTATAGAGTCTGGGTGAATATGATATGTCATCATAATTTCATCAATTATAATACATGTACCATTCTGCTGGCGGATGTTGGTAAGGAAGAGACTATGTATGAATGGGGCAGTGGGTATGTGGGAAATCTCTGTAACTTCTCTTAGTTTTGCTATAAATCTAAAACTTCTCTAAAAGAATAAAGTCTATAAAACAAAATGAAACAGAATAAAAAGCTAAAGATATTTCAACATTTGTAAACACTAAAAATAAAATTTTCTCCTGACTACTAGAGAAGTCTAATATCTTTCCATGTTATTTGACCATTTCTACTATATTTCTGTGAAAAAAATAAAATTAAATTTAAGAAACATTCATCCTATGTCTATTTTTAGATCTAGCAACATCCCAGGAAAAGACATAAAGAGCTTAATGTAAAAATAAAGCACAAAAAAGCAAAAAGAAATGCAAACTGGATAAATGTTTTTGAATATAAATGTAGATTGAAAAGATAGAATTTAAGGGAGGATGTATAAAATTAGAAGTTAGAACAGTGAGGTGACAAATGAAATATAAAATAACTTATTTTTAATAATTCTACTCTTCTGCTAAAATACCTAGTCACTGAACTCACTACAATAACTTAAAATAAAGAAGAGTACTCTGGTTTAGATTGAAACCACTATATGCCCATACCAATTTTTCTGTAGGCACAGTTGTATTTTTTAAATATAACAACTATAAAAATGATTTTTGTACACAGAATTTAATAAGACAGATATCATTCTAAGCCAACAACAAATTATGATGAGTTATACATTTTGTTTCTGTTTAGACATTAACTACCCAAAAATCTGCCAGGTGTTTAGAAGTAGCCAATCTAAAAGTGCTGATAGTTTCTGACATCAGCCTCTGGAATTCTCTTTTCTAGTTAACAGTAGCTGTATTAAAGGTCCATGCATATTTTCTGCTAACTGTTCTTCAAATGATAAGTAGTGCCTTTTAATTACATTGTGTATGGTAATTAATTTAGAATATCCATGCCAGTTTTTCATCTTGGAATCCCATTTCAGACAGGACCTAGATGCCTTAGGCTTTCAAGAGGTTTATTCCAGCTTTCAAAATATTCTGAAAGTGTAAGATAATAAAAGTTCTTGAAAATATTCAAAGTAGCTAGAAAATATAAACAGCCATTTGCAGATTGCTAAAATGGCAATGCATATATTTGCATTTTTGAAACGAAGTATTCACTGCAAACATATAAAAATAGAACAGCAAATGAATAATACAAATTTTGAGTTATCTGAATATTTAGCTATTTTATAGCACACTTAATATAAGAAGCCATCATCACTAGTAGACTGTTTTATTCAATAGGGCATTAACTATAATTTTCTTTTTAGGTCTCAATTTTTTTCCAAAAAAAAGTGTGCATTACCTATTCAAATGTAAATTAGTTACATCATAATTTTACCTCTAATTGACTTGTATCTCATTACACATTTTAACCTGCTGCAGTTTTGTTGAAAGAAAAGAAAATAGCCAATTCCAAATACATTTGCAGTATCATGGATTTCACCAGTGCAGAGTGTAATTCAGGTTGGAAGGTGGGGTTGGAGGGTGGGGTGGAGAGTGACCTGCCTTGACGGTAATAAGTATTTTATTGCTGATATTGATGTGAAGAACTGACTCATAATAACAATGAGAACAGATCAACTTTTGCTCTATTATTCATTCCCAAATCACTACAAATAGTGCTTCTCTTATTTTCTTCATTTCCACTACCCTCTTTGGTGGTGCAGTATCAGTAAAAACCAAAACAATATAAACGAACACATAAGTAAATAAAAATAATTTGTAAATTTTTAAAATTTTGTATTATTGAAGAATAAATAACCTACAATATTACATTAGCATCAGGTATGCAACATACTGAATTTGTACAAACATACCTCAGAGATATTGTGAGTTCTGTTCCAGACCACCATAATAAAGCCAATATTACAGTCAAGTGAGTCAAAAGAAATTTTTGTCTTCCCTAACATGTGAAACTTCACACTTTTGTATTGTATTCTATTAAGTGTTCAATAGCATGGTGTTAAAAAATCAACATCTGTACCATAATTAAAAATATTTTATTGTTGACTCAGTAGAGTGTGTGACTTTTGATCTCGGGGTTATGGGTCCAAGCTCCACATTGAGCCAGAGCCTACTTAATTTTTTTTAACTAAGAAATGCTAACTATAATCTTGAGTTTTCAACAAGTCATAGTCTTTTAACTGGTAGAGAGTCTCGCCTCAATTGTTGATAGCTGCTGATTGATCAGGATGGTAGTTGTTGAAGGCTGGAGTGGCTGTGACATTTTCATAAAATAAGACAATGAAGTTTACAGCATTGACTGACTCTTCATTTCACAAGTGATTTCTCTGTAGTATGTGAGGATTTTGGATAGTATTTTACCCACAGCAGAATTTCTTTGAAAATTGCAGTCAGTCCTCTCAAATCCTGCCACTGTTTTACAATTAAGTTTATGTAATAACCTAAATCTTTTGTTGTCATCTCAACAATTCAGAACCTTCATCAAAAATAGGTGCCATCCCAAGAAACCACTTTTTTGGTTCATCCATGAAAAGCAACTCCTGATCTGTTGAAATTTTATCATGATATTGTAGCAATTCAAGTATAATAATGCAAAAATCAGAAATATGGCAAGAATTAATAAAATGTGACAGACAATAAGTGACCGAATGGTGTTGGAAAAATTGTGCTGAAAGACTTGCTCAATGCAGAGTTGCCACAAACCTTCAATTTGCAGAAAACTGAGTATCTAGGAGGTGTAATAAAGTGAAGCACAACAAGATGAGGTATGCCTATATTGGGAATTGATCACAACAATAAATCTTGTTAACATTCATAGCATACATGGTTAACAATTCATGGTTAACAATGTTTTATTCTGATGAGAACTTTTAAGATTATTCACTTACCAACTTTCAAATATGCAATATATTATCATTAACTATAGTTGTCATGCTTTACATTACCTTTCTGTGACTTATTTTATAACTGGAGATGTGTACCTTTTGACTCCCTTTACCCATTTTTCCTACCTTCCACCCTCTGTGTCTCACAACCACCCAAATATTCTCTGTATCTATAAAGCCTATTTTTTTTCTTTTAGATTCTACATATAAGTGATATCACATAATATTTTTCTTTGTCTTACTTATGTCACCTAGGAGAATACCTTTAGATTCTATGTTGCTGAAAATGGCAAGATTTTATTTCTTTTATGGCTGGATAATATACCTGTGTGTGTGTGTGTGTGTGTGTGTGAGAGAGAGAGAGAGAGAGAGAGAGAGAGAGAGATATTCTTTGTTGATTCACTCATTCATATATATACATAGCCTATATATATATGCTACTATAAATAATGCTACAGTGGACATAGGGGTGCATATATCTTTTCAAGTTAGTGTTTTGATTTACTTCAGAAAATATCCAGAGGTGGAGTTAGTGGGTGATATAGTAGTTCCAGTTTTAATTTTTTGAGGAAACTCCATACTGCTTTTCATAGTAGCCACACCAATTTACATTTCCATCAACAATACACAAGGATTACCTTTTTCCACATCCTCCCAACACTTGCTATTTCTTGACTTTTTGAAAATAGCTATTGTTAACAAGTGTGAGATGATTTCTGTCATCGTGATTTTGATTTGCATCTCCCAGATATTCAGTGATATTGAGCATCTTTTCATGTACCTGATAGCTTTCTCTTTGTCTTCTTTGGAAATATGACTATTCAGATCCTCTGCCCATTTTTAACTGAATTTTTTGCTATTGACTTATATGTGTTTTTTATGTATTTTGGATAGTAGTCTCTTATTAGACATATGATTTGGAAATATTTTCTCCTGTTCAGTAGGTCACATTTTCATTTTGTTTATGGTTTCCTTTGCTGTGCAGAAGTTTTTTTTGTTTTTTTTAAAGACCCCATTTATCTATTCATGGGAGACAGAGAGAGAAAGAGGCAGAAAAATAAGCAGAGGGAGAAGCAGGCTCCCTGTAGGGGAGAGGGGAGCAAGACTCAATTCCCAGAACCCGGGATCATGCCCTGGGCAAAGGCAGATGCTCAAACACTGAGCCATCGAGGCTTTCCTGTGCAGAAGCGGTTTAGTGATATAATTGCACTTGTTTCTTTTTTTTTTTTTCCTTTGTCTTTGCTTTAGGTATTAAATTTAAAAAATAATTGCCAAGACTTGTCAGGGAACTTATGCTGTGTTTTCTTCTAGGTTTCAGGTCTTACATTCAAGACTTAATCCAGTTTGAATTAATTTTTGTGTATGGTGTAAGATGTGGTCCAATTTCATTCTTTTGCAGGTGTCAGTCCAGTTTTCCCAACATCATTTATTGGAGAGATCGTCCTTTCCCCATTGTATATTCTTGGCTTTTTCATCATAAATTAGTTGACCATATACATGTGGGTTATTTCTGAGTTCTATCCTGTTCCATTGATCTATGTGTCCATTTTTTATATGTGTCCATTTTTGTGCCAATACCATACTGTTTTGATTGTTAACGACTTGTAATAGAGTTTGAAATCAGGAATCATAAGGCCTCCAGCTTTGTTCTTTCTTTTTTTTTTTTTTCTTTTTAATTTTTATTTACTTATGATAGTCACAGAGAGAGAGAGAGAGAGAGGCAGAGATACAGGCAGAGGGAAAAGCAGGCTCCATGCACCGGGAGCCCGATGTGGGATTCGATCCCGGGTCTACAGGATCGTGCCCTGGGCCAAAGGCAGGCACCAAACCGCTGTACCACCCAGGGATCCCCAGCTTTGTTCTTTCTTAAGACTGGTTTGGCTATTTGGGGTCTTTTGTGGGTCCATACAAATTTTAGGATTTCTGTGAAAAATGTCATTGGAGTTTGGATGGGGATTGCACTGAATCTATAGATTACTTTGGGTAGTAGGGACACTTCAACAATATGAATTCTTCCAATCCATGAGCATGGAATATTTTTTTCATTTATTTGTGTCTTCTTCAATTTCTTTCATTAGTGTCATAGTTTTTGGTGTGTAGGTATTTCACATCCTTGATTAAATTTAGTCTTAAGATTTTTATTCTTTTTGGTGCAGTTGCAAATGGGATTGTTTTCTTAATTTTTTCTGATAGTTAATTATTATAGAAACAAAAGATTTCTGTGTATTGATTTTGTATCCTTCAACTTCACTTTAGTTCTAACAGTTTTGTGGTAGCATCTTTAGGGCTTTCTATATAAAATGTATCATCTGTAAGTAGTAACAGTTGCACTTCTTTCTTTCCAATTTTGATTCCTCTTATTTCTTTTTATTGCCTCATTTTTGCAGCTAGAACGTCCAATAGTATGGTGAATACAAGTGGCAAAAGTAAGCATCCTTGTCTTGTTCCTGATATTAGAGGGAAAGCTTTCAGCTTTTCACCAATATGTATGATTCTAGTTGTGAACTTGTCTTATATGGACTTTATTATATTTAGATATGTTCTCCCTACACCCACTTTCTTGGGAGTTTTTTTTTTTTAATCAAAAATGGATCTGTAATTTTGTCAAATTTCTGCATCTACTTGCTTTTTCTGCATCTACTTAGATGATCATATACTTTTTCTCTTCATTTCGTTAATGTGGTGTATTAAAACATTGTTTGATTTGCAGATGTTTAACCATCCTTGTATCCCCAGAATAAATCAACCTAATTATGTTGCATGATCTTTAATGTATTGTTGAATTTGGCTTGACTATTTTGTTGACAACTTTTGCACCCATGTTTATCAAGGATACTAGCTATGATTTTCTTGTTATATCCTTGTCTGATTTAGGCATCAGGGTAATATTGATTTCATAAAATAAGTTCAGAAGTGTTTCTGTCAAATTTGCATATATCAAAATTAGTCTCTGACTTCAGTTTAAATCCAAAATGGGAAATGTACATGCTTTTTTTTAGAACAATAATTTCTCTGTAGAGAAAACATATTTTTCACATAAGAAATCCGTATGTCCAAGATTCTTCCTTTAACTGATATGGAGGAATAGTTAAGCATTCTTTCCCAAAAATAAGAACTTAAAAAGTATGCTTTTAGAATGAAATCATTTAATAAGTGTCATTACTATTGTTTAAAATAAATATGTTAAATTGATAGCAATTTAATTGTAAATATAAAATGTATGATGTAAAAATATCTGACCTTTCTAATGCTGAAGAGACTTGGACATAGACAATGAATACAAGCTACTAATTTTTCTTTCATTATATTATATGCCTGACAAATCCATTCTTAACTTGAGCATTATAATGAATTTTATGCTTATATTTTACTGGGGTTTTATATAATGGTTCAAAGCCAGGAATACCTGAGTGGCTCAGTAGGTTAAGCACCTGCTTTTGGCTCAGATCATGATCATCAGTCCTGGGAATGGAGTCCCACATCAGGCTTTCTGCTGGTCAGAGAGGCTACATCTCCCTCTCCCTCTGCCCCTACCTCCACCCATGAGCTGTCTCTCACACACACTCTCTCAAATAAATAAATAAATAAATAAATAAATAAATAAATAAATAATCTTAAAAAAAAAAAAATAATGGTGAGAGGCCCCTGGTGGCTCAGTGGTTGAGCATCTGCTTTGGCTCAGGGCATGATCCCAAGTCCAGGGATGGAGTCCCACATCGGGCTCTCTGTGAGAAGTCTGCTTCTCCGTCTATGTCTCTGCCTCTTTCTGTGTGCCTCTCATGAATAAATACATACAATCTTTAAAAATAAATAATAATGGTGCAAATCCAAAACATAAATGTGTCTTATTATTTTATTTTGGATCTGTTAAACAGTACAATCCTTTATTTATTTATTTATGATAGTCACAGAGAGAGAGAGAGAGAGAGGGAGAGACACAGGCAGAGGGAGAAGCAGGCTCCATGCACCGGGAGCCCAATGTGCACCGGGAGCCCGATGTGGGACTCGATCCCGGGTCTCCAGGATCGCGCCCTGGGCCAAAGGCAGGCGCCAAACCGCTGCGCCACCCAGGGATCCCCCAATGTGGGATTCAATCCCGGGGAATCCAGGATCGCGCCCAGGGCCAATGGCAGGTGCTAAACCGCTGCGCCACCCAGGGATCCCCCTTTTTAAGGAGTTTACATGCTTATCTTATCCACAGGGATCATACATGCTTTGAATCCTGGTTTTTTAATGTTATTTTCTCATTTTATTCCTGTACTATTGGCTAATATGTGGAATTATACAGTTAATACTTCCACTTCATATCACTAAAAACAAAAATCAAATATTCAGAAATCAAATATTCAGACCCAGAGTTATTCAAATATGAACTGATAAAGTAGCAATACATTCCCATATTGGCTATGGCTATTGTCTTTAAAATAATATCATATGACTTGTAACTTCCATTAGATATTTGGTTTGGTCTAAGGGGACCTATAAATCAGTTAACCATCCAAGTCTTGGTTTCTGCTTAGGTAGTGATCTCAGGGTTGTGAAACGGAGCCCAAATTGGGACTTTGCACTGAGCATGAAATCTGCTTTGGATTCTCTCTTCCTCTGTCTCTACTCCTCCTGCTGGTTCTCTCTCTCTCCCTCTCTCTCTCTCTCAAATAAATAAATAAATAAATCTTTTAAAAAGGTGTTTGGTTTGGTCTAGTATAGATAAATATTTAAAAAGTCAGTGGTTAAAATTAAACAAATGGTTTAGTTTAAGCGGATGATTTTTTAAATGCATTTTTTTCTTCTTTTAGTACTCCAGTAGGAATTTATTTTCTTTCCCTTAATAAGAAATGCTCTTACATAATATTTTGAAGTTAGATCTTAATACATCTACCTGAGATGACATAATGTTTAGGGGTCAGAAGCACAATTGATGTGATCTACCTGCCCAATTCTGAATTCCAATTCCACCACTCACTCGCTGGGTAAATTGGCAAATCTTTCTTTCTGTGCTTTGCTTTCTTCTGCTCTAAAATAGGAATAGTAATTGTGTAGATTCATAGGACTCTTTGGGTATTTAATGAAAACTTGTAAAAGGTATACTCAGTGCCTTCTATGCATTAGACATTCAGTAAGCATTAACTCCAATCTCTCTCTGCCTGTCTCTTACAAGTGTGCATGTGCATGTAGGCGGACACACAGAGACACACACACACACCCCTTTCTGCCTCTAATAAGAGCTTTGCCCTTGCTAACTCTTCTCCATGGAAATATGTCCAGCCTAATTTCATTCTGTTTGCATTTTTTCTTATTCTATAAATTAGACATTTTTTAAAGTAAGGTAATATTCAAAAACAGTCGACCTTAAAATAGGGTGATATCTTGGGCAAATCTAACCTAAGAAGGTCAATCCACAGTAAAGACTGGTCAATTGAATTGGAACCTTAGTTACATATGTAAAATACTCTCTCAGCACTAAATTAGTGTTTGGATAACTTGAGTGCACAATGGGTAGAAGAGAGGAGAGAATCTTTCTCCATCTGGGCTTTCATTTTTTTGTAGATCTGGAATCTTTCACTTGTTATCTCTTCAAATATCTTCTCATTCTTCAATATGCATTTTCCTCTTGAAATTCACTTGAATATGTGTATTATCAAATCATTGTGTCTTCTATAGTTTTTAATCTCATAGTTTTATCTCATAGTCACTGTGTAATGTTGTTGTAGTGATATTAACACAATTCCAAATATCTCTGTGAAAATGTTTAATTAATATGAAAGGATAAAAAGATTGAGGAATATCAGAATCATGACTTAACAGTAGATCCCCATTAAAAAGCTGTTTCTTTTATCCTTCCAACAAGGAAATATCCTTAATTGTCCAAGTAGAGTAGCATGGGAGAGGAACACTCCTATTTTATTAAATAGCATGCCCATGTGTATTAATAAAAAATAATATTGCACATATTCACATTTATTTTAAAACTATTTATCTTGAAAAATACATTTTACATTTTTATCATATAATATTTTACTAGTGTACCTGCATGGCATACATATCTAACATCCTAAAATGACAAGTTGAACCAGGCCACACATCTAATCACTTCAGTTACATACTAAATGCTCTTTCGGCTGTATCTTCAAGGTCAGCAATTCTCTGTTCAGCTATACTTAATATGCTATTTTAACCATTAGTTTTCAACATGAATACTTTTAATTTCTAAAAGAAATTTATATTTTTTTCACTTTGGCCTAAACATCTTAATAGTCCCTGTTGCTTGATCATTTTAGTGATTCCCATCATTTTGCTCCATAAATATTTAAGTATGCATATTTAAAATATATTTGATATACTGTTGACTCTAAAGGCCTTAGGGTTCTAAATATATGATTTTTTTTCTTGATTCCCAGTCATAATGACTTTTTACCTTGTGTGTATACTTGGTAATTTTTAATAATGGATTCATATTTAGTTGATTTTAATCTATGGGAATTCTGTGAGGCTAATTTCCAAAAGAGAAACTTGATCTCTTTCATTGAGAAGTCAGAAGATTCACCACCCTGTGACTTTTTAGCACACAACAAACATAATTGCATTAAGGTAAGATATCCCCTTTATGTCCCTCCACCTTGCTTCTGGTCTAAGGCTCCTGAACAGCTCCAATGCTGATAAGGATATGTCCTCAGAAGACTGTGGTCTCCCAGTTTGCTTACTTTTCTCAATCAATATCTCTATGCTCATATTTCCATCTACTTTTTTGAAAGTCTTGAGTAGGTAGTTTGGATAATTTTATTATTTCTTTTGTGCATAGTAATGTCTTAAATATATCTTATTTGCATCAAGTTGTGTTTAGTATTATGTTCTGCTGAAAAAAAATTTCAATGTACTCCCAAGTGAGAGTTGCTAAGATATTTCTTCAGCATAAATGAAAATCAATATCAAGTGCTAGAGTACTTTGTAATTTACTATGGTTCCATGGCATTGAACACCCATAATATTCTGAAATAATCTATGTCTCTTTCAGAAAAAAAAACATAGTAAAAATAGAGATATTTAATTGGGTAGTATAGAAAATAAGATGAGTTTACAGATTCACCTAATTTTTCTTGAGATTAGATTGGTAAAGTAGGGATTCCTAGGTCTGCCAAAGTCAAAAGTATCACCAACTGACAATGGCTAAGTAAGGGCCTACTTGCCAGACTTTCCAAAAGATTGTCCAGTGATCCGGGGCTATTTTGTGATTTGGTCCCCCTTATGGATTAAAGGAGTTGGAGTAATCATGCTTTTGTATGAAAGCTGGAACCAGGAGGCTACAGGGGAGTCCAGCTGAATACCAGAATCTTAATTATCCTGTGAAGAGAGAACAGCTAAGATTTACCTGCCACCAATATCGACAATCACACAATGCTTGTCTCATACAAAGGAAGTGATCTGTTTTCACTCATACAAACATAATCCCACCCTTACCAGTCCTGGCATTTGAGGACAGGCCAGCAGGCCAGTGCAGTTAAATTTAGGATGTGGAAGAAGAGGAGCGTAAAAAAAGTTGGAAAGACAAGAGAAGCTCCAAGGAAGTAATTTTGAACCAAACAATGGCTATGATTATAATAATTTGAGTCAGGCTAGAAAAAAAAAAAGTAGACCTAAATTTCCTGATGATTTAAATTTACTTTTTACCTCTGATAAGAATGATTTTTTTTTTTTTTGGTTTTTGTTTTTTTGTCAAAGAAGATATGACAGTGACTAAAAAGAAAGCAGGTTGTATGTTCATATATTACTGATCATTGAGTGAACAGTTCATATCCTGTATAGGAAATTTTAATTTAATAGAAAAAATATATACCATTCAGTTTATAATGTGGACAGTAAAATGTGTTCCATGAAAAGTGCTATTGCCAGGAACCTCCAAGCTTCATGCAAGTTGATCTTATAAAGATCAACTAACACTGCTTAAGCACAAATATGGTATATATTGTATTAGAATTACATATAAATCAAGTAACACAGAGCAAAAACAACATGTAATGGAATATATTTCTTTATCTGAGAAGTAATTTACCTGATGAAATTGCTATGCTTCATTTCTAGCAATAGATTTAACTCAGGTAATCGAAAGCCAGGGAATGTCAGAAAGCTGCTGATTCTCCAGAGAGAAGGTCTCATCTTATTAAGCAGTGCAACTCTGACAGCATGTAGGATATTTCTCAATTAATTTTCTTTTCTGAGAAGGTATTCTACACTTTGGGGAACATCGTATGCTCAAAGGTTTCTCAATAGTGCTACTGAAAATTGATTTATGACAGAGAGAATCAGGATCAGAGACCCCCCCCCCAAAACAGCCTCCTGAATGAATGATTTTTCAAGATGAAATAAAAGTAAGACAATTCCAAAAATTCTTCAGGGAACACCCCAAGCATCATGAGAGTCTCTGGAGGCTTAGTCAGCTAAAAATCCAATATATTTCCTTTAGAAGAGATTACAAAATTGCTGAACCACTCAGGCCACCTACATCTCTATTTAAATAGAATATATTACAAAGAAGTTTAAAGTCCCTTAACATTATTGAGATGCCATATACTTTTACCAGACTCCAGGGAGAGGAAAAAATTCTCAACAACAAAATGGTAAAAAGTTAGCGTAAAGCGCAGATCTTTGGTGAAGGGAGGAAACTATCTTAATAAATAATTCTTTCCAATTTTTAAATAATGCTTATTGAAGACTCTGAACTGTTAGGACAAAACTAGGACCATTTGTATAAATGACTAAACTTATATTATGGTGTCATGGCTTCCTTTCTTTCTAGATGGATCTTTCTTCGCAGTCACGATTTCCTCATACTTGCCTTCGTTGCACCCAAACCTGTATCCTCAATTTAATATGTTTAAAGTAGTTACCTTATATTATGTGGGGACAATGTATATTGCCAACATTTCTTCATAATGCTTAGTTTGAACTCAGTAGTTATATCAAACAAGTAGTCTTCTAATGCCATAATTATTCTATGGCAATACAGTCAAGAGGAGTCCAATATTCTGTTACAATTCTGTGAAAATCAGACCATATGAATTCTAAATTTTGACCTGTTTGAGATACAGAATGATATTATTAAATTATTAATAGAGGTTCTCATCAACTCAAAATATGGTGTCAGTTACAAATTTAAGGACAAAAATTTCAAAGATTGTTGTTCTTCTAAGAACCCTGGAAGCAGAATTAAAAACAGGAGTCAAATGCACACAAAATTATTTTCAGATAAAATTATGCCACTCTGCCACTATCCTTTCCTATTATAATATAAAAAAGCAAAATATAAACTGTAACTTAGCCTTTTAACCATATAAACCATATATATCAAATTAAATTATCTTTTACTTAAACTTTAAAAAATTACTTAGAGGAAATTAATGAACTCTTAGGCTGAAAAATTAAGTGGCTGAATTTGTGTGTATGCGTTATAAATTGTATATACATGATATTCCAAATTTTTTTTTCAGGAAGAAATAAGTGAACATGACTGTTTATTTTAAAGATTCCTAAAGGATAATAATGGATTATCACAAACAATTGTACATCCCTCAGATGAAATGCAATAAACCCTTAAGTAATACAAAGTGCAAACCTGACTAAAGAATAGTTGATGAGAATATACTTATTTATTTAAAAGATTGTATTTGTAGTAATAAATATGACAATAAACAAACAGGCTCAGATGTCCTCATTGATAAACTCTAGGAAATATTTAAGAACTAACGAGTTCCAATTTTATACAAATTCTTCCAGAAAATAGAGCAGGGGAGACATTTCCCTGCCTCATTTTTAAGGCCAAAAATTCCCCCAGAAAACCAGAAAATACACTATAAGAAAAGAACCACCAAACTAATATCTATCATGTTCAAAGATTCTAAAGAATGTTATGAACACATGAAATTATCTTTTGAAATAATTCAGTATAATCAATGCTTTGTTACATTGAATGTTGGCTTTAAATAAACTTCTTTCATTGCAGTATGGCAAGTGGCAAGTGAGCCTGTGTATGTTGTTAGAAGCCTAAAAATATACCCAAATGTGGATGTAGCAATTATCTAAGTAACAGATTGCAAATATTTACAAGCAAAATTAATCTGGCTTCTCAGTTTGAATTACAGTTTACAAACACCAATACAAATCAGTATGCATGTCACTATGAATGGGTGTGTTCATATGGCTTGTCATTAGTAGTATCCTAACACAGCCTTGCCCACAAAGGATCTGAAGGACAGGTAGACATTCACCACCAAATATATTCCCAGGGTGTAGAGACTTGCTGAACTCTCAGAATCACAGTGAGCTTTTTAAAAACACAAATAGGCTTCCTCTGAAGATTCTAAACCACATGTTTGATTCCTTCTTTTGCAATTGTATACAACAGCACAGTGTTTCAAGATATAAAATTTTTAAATTGCAAAATAGGAGCACTTTGGTATAATGCACACGATTATGCTACTGTGTATCTCGGAATCTATATCAGGTGCTGTCTTTTACTGCAAACTTAAACTTGCTGGCACTGTAAAACTTTGCTTTGTTTAATACACTCTATTTCCTACACACTACAGCCATTTTAATTCTTGCCATAATGTTTTTTAAGATATTTTTTTTATTTTAAAAAAGATGCCAGAATAAGCAAATGTACTCTAGAGAATATTAATGACTCAGGAGAGCATTGCTTTTGATTCCTCAAGCCCCTAATTACCACCTGCACACACATATTTAGCCACTTTATTAATCTTTTGATCTATAGACACCATGCCAATCCTGCAAAGAAGAAAAGGAAAAAAAAGTGAAAATAAAAGTTTTAAAATATAATTTGGTCAATTTTAGAGTCATTGCTTGTATTTTATTATTATTTTAGGATGAGATATCTTTGAGATCCTTAGGTTTTATCCCTCACTAAAAATTTCAAAACATCTGATCATTTCCCATCTGTAAGGTGGAATATAGTAATTGCAGGGAATAAGTTGAAAGATCAGAGCATCAGTGTTGTGATTATGGATTTGCAAATATACATCTCATGAGTGCTGGTGGTGCAGGGTAGGGGGCTGTAGTGCTGAGAGATTATTTTACTAGTTTCTTCAGATTCATTCTTGGCTTTGCTCTACTCTGTCCTTTGTCCCAGCCTCTGATGACTGCCTGCTGCGCCATCCAGGCTTCCATGCATGTGGCTTTTTGTGCAGTTTGGCCCATCAGAAGCACTGGTTAGAGATCAGAGACGGTTTCGTTTCTTAACTGCGGATGTGAAATTTGTCGTCTTTATACTCTCAGTTGTAGCTCCTTCCAGATTCTTATAATCGCTTGTACTGGTTACAGTGTTCTTAAATCCTTGGTATTTACCATCGGTTGTTGTTTCCCTTAACTCTGCTCACACCTCTGGAAATAATAGTCTTTCATTAAACTTTTTTTTTTTTTTTAATTTACTTCTTAAAATGTGCCATGTCAAGTTGAGATCCTGAAAGACATAGTAACTGGTGCCAGAAGTGATCTGAGGATCACTCAACTGACGTATCCTCAAACTGACATTCTGGTAATGGATTATTCATATAGATGTTGGTGCACATACACCCTCCTAATCATATATACCCTCCCAACCATCATGTACAACATCCTAATTACAGAGAAAAGGAGCCACTGGTAATCTACAGAATTCAGCAGTATCACAATTGCTCAGTTGGTGGCAAGTGCCAGAAGACAGGTTGAAGTAGAGGTGTCAGGGTATCATGTGACTTGTGGAACTTGTCAATTAGAGTAATGTGTGAAAAGCTGATTGATTCTAGTGCTCTAGATATAATTTTCAAAAATACACAAATAATAATCAAAATATTTGAATCCTTAGCATGGAGAATTGATAATCCTCAACTGCAGCTTTAAAGAAATATGCTTTCGGGGATCCCTGGGTGGCGCAGCGGTTTGGCGCCTGCCTTTGGCCCAGGGCGTGATCCTGGAGACCCGGGATCGAATCCCACATCGGGCTCCCGGTGCATGGAGCCTGCTTCTCCCTCTGCCTGTGTCTCTGCCTCTCTCTCTCTGTGTGTGACTATCATAAATAAATTTTTAAAAAAAATTAAAAAAAAAGAAAGAAATATGCTTTCTACTAAAGTCTGGCCCTATGTATGTTTAAGGGTTTTGCAACTGGAGCATTAACCAGCCTCTGATGTGAGGATACCTACTCCTGGGAATAAGAAGGGCTCATCTGAACATAAGGAAAAGAGACTGAACATTTTGAACCCTCAAGTCCCCAGAAGCTTCCTTGACAGCAGTAGCAGCATCTTCTATCAAAACTCTTTCTCTGGTATGAGAATTACCAAAGCCTCCACTTGAGACAAGTGCCACACAATGGAATACTCCCCAGACATACCACCTCCTTTTCTTTTTCTCTCCAAGTCCATAATAAAAGATACAAATGCTGCTCGCATTGAGAAGTAAAAATCTTGTTCTGAAAGGAAATAGCTTTTATATCAAAAGAATTATTATATTTTGCAATCTATAGCACTTAGTTTATGGGCAGTCTGTATGGATGGATATGTAAGAGTGTTAAACCAGGAAGAATCTTAAACCATGAGGATTGGATCAAGCAGATTTTATGACATGTGTGCTTTCCCTCAGAATATGAGGTTTACTATGTAGCCTGGGAACCTAGGGATGGCATTATGATGGTTAATTAAAGCCTGGACTCAATTGTTTCCTACATTTACTGAAGTAAAATTCTCCAACCTGCTTAGTATACTCAAGAAAGTATACAAAAGCTCGGTGAGGTGGGCACAGTGAATAGCTCTATTATTTGCAGACTGCTCAAACACCACTTACTATACTAATTGGAAAAACCCAGAGGACACTCTATTTCTTAAGATGTTAAGGAGCAGGGAGAGACTAGTCATTGGGAGAAGTACAAGATGTGTTTACTTCTTGATCCAGTTAATCACATTAGTGTGTTCATCTACTGATAATTCAATGAGATGTTCACTTATGATTTGTGCATTTTCTATATGCATAAATGAAATATAAAAATGTTTATAGGCAAATTTTTTAATGTATTTGTAGGGAAGCATATTCATTCTTGAAACAAAAAGATTTAATGATTTTCTGTAGGCCTGTAGTAATGGTGGAAGAAGCCTCAATGGGATGAATTTCCTGATTCAGTGGGGATAATGAGATCCTACCAGAAATAAGTCTAACACAAATAGCATGATATGCCACAGCAAGACAGAAATAACCAGATGACTCTGGAATGCTGTGATCCATGGCTAAATGATGACAAGGTCCCTGTGAAGTAAATGGCTAAGCAGCCTTTAGTGAGGATGTTCTATCTATGTAACAGGAAAATGTCTAAGACAGAAACTCAATTTGAGTTTGTGTAATGTGGATTCTCAACTAATGATAATAAGAATACATTATGAATAGTCCTCACAAATCACTTGAGAGAACTAGGGAAAAGGAAATACTTGAATCTTCCAAGGTATTTGGAAAATTGATACTGTCAATGAAACCCACAAGTTTCTAGAGACACAAAACATCATTGAGGTCAGAGTTGGTGATTGTGGGGGGTTACATTCAGTGTTGGCTTGAACCCATATCATAGTCATTATAGTCTGTGTACAAATTTAATGGCCATCTCCTTAGGCCCAGAACATACAGTGAGAACATATGGTTGCTAGTATAGTCTCCACATGGATTCCGTGATGAAGAGTGACAGGCATTATTTTATCCCAGGCTTATTGGAAACTCATGAAACTGTTCCAATCTATCTGCTGAGAGAGGGAGCTTAAACCAATAGTGAACCACATATTATGTCTCCACCAAGGATTTTAAAAATACAGAGGTGTTAATGCCTATGATATCCTATTTAACTCTTGTGTTTGGTTGGTCTTATTCCTTAATACCAAACTAGTTCAGTATTGAGGAATAACTGGGATTATGTGCTTTATTATGTAGTGATGCTAATTAAAGTGATTGATCTTTAGTGTCTTTAATGGAGCAAATCACTAAGCACAGAGCATTCACTTGTTGCTCTAACAATGCTGTCTCTTCCATTTCCATCCAAAAAGATAATCAAAAGCAATTTCTCTTCATGTAAGAAGTGTAGCATTACACTGATACTAACCTACATCAAGATTATATTAACTGTCATTCTGTTAAAGATAGAGGTCATGAGACTTCGACTTTCTTTTTACTCACAAAATATCACCTTGGTTGATTATACTGAAGACATTTTATGAAAACTATTTTGTTTAAAGACATTATGGTAATGGTGAGTAAAAAATAGTAAGCACTTTACATTCCTTTTGGAAAAACACACCTGTGATGTTCCAAGTTCAGGAATACAGAGCTCAGGGCAGCCCGGGTGGCTCAGTGGTTTAGCGCCGCCTTCAGCCCAGGGCCTGATCCTGGAGACCCGGGATCGAATCCCACATCGGGCTCCCTGCATGGAGCCTGCTTCTCCCTCTGCCTTGTCTCTGCCTCTCTCTCTCTCTCTCTCTCTCTCTCTCTCTGTCTCATGAATAAGTAAATAAAATCTTTAAAAAAAAAAAAAAAAAAAAAAAAAAAAAAAAAAAAAGAAAAGGAATACAGAGCTCATTGGCATATGTCCTTTAAAATCAACAAATCAATGCATTATGCACTATCCACGAAAAAAGTAGATACAAATCCTAGTAAATGTCTTTGGATTTTGGTGTCAACATATGTCACATTTGGAGTAGTGCTCAAACCTATATGGTAGCCTGTAAGGCTGCCAAATATCCATGTGGAATGGAGTTAAGGGAAGACTGTACAGCAGATATGAATGCAGTAACTTACCTAGCTACTTTTATAACCATGGACTCAAAGATAAGTATTCCTGTGACAAATAAGGATGTTTTATAGAGTCTCAGGCTAGCTCAAAGATTTGAAACACAATTTAGATACCTAGGGTTTTAGTATAATGTCATGCCTTTCTTTACTGACAGCTTTCTCCCTTTGGAAAGCAGATCATGGTAGCTTTTGGAACTATGGGATACTAAGTGTCTATGCAACTTAACACCCATCAGGAACAGGTTGTTATCAGATCCAGTGAATCATAAAAATGAACATGTGTAGCAACATTTAGGATATGGTTGTACCAAGATTGGACCTAAGCAGACCCAGAAGGTATACTGGACTTCTAATCAGAAGGCAAACTAGATGAGCTCATAGTACCTGCTCTTCTCGGATGTCTTTCCCTTAGCTAACATCTGTAGCCACATATAAAGTTTTCTATAGATGGTTTACACAATTGGAAAAGGTCCAGACCTGATTTGTATAATGATTTGTGCAATGTGCTGGCATCAGCTTGAAGATGCCATTACAACCTTATTCAGGGTAACAGCAGGTAAGGGAAATTCTCTCAGTGGATATAACTTCAGAGAATAGATCTGATAATAGCATATATATATAATAAATATATATTTATATATTTATATAAATATATAAGTAGTTATATATAATATAAAATCTATGATTATATATTCATATAATATAAATATAATATAAATATTTATATATTTATACATGCATGCATATAAATATATAGATAAATATATATTCACATGCATGCATATATAAAAATACATGAATAAATGTATAATAAATATATATGTGCATGCATGCATATATAAATGCATAAATGTATATATTTACATACATGCATATATAAATGCATACCATTTTATAGGAAAAAGATGTTTTGTGTTTTTCCATTTATCTATCAATGGAAATTTGGGTTGTTTCCACCCTTAGGCTATTATAAATAATGCTGGTATGAGCATCACTGTACAAATATCTGTTCAAGTCCCTGCTTTCAGTTGTTTTGTATATATACCCAGAAAAGGAATTGATGGGTCTTTGGTAATTATATGTTTAATTCTTTGAGGAATTGAAATACCGTTTTCCACAGCAACTGTACCATTTTACATTCCTCCCAGCAATGCATAAGAATTCTACTTTCTCCACATTGTCCACAATGTTTTCTCTCCTCCTCCTCCTCCTCCTCCTCCTCTTCCCCCCACCCCCTCCTCCTCCTCCTTATTCTTCTCTTTCTCCTTCTTCTTTTTCTTTTACAATAGCCAAGGTAATGAGTGTGAAGTGGTACCTGATTTTGATTTACATTAGCATTTCCCTAAAAGTGAGCATTTTTTCATGAGCTTATTGGCCATTGATATATCTTCAGTGGAAAAATGTCTATTCAAGTCCTTTGCCCATTTTAAAATTGAGTTGTTTTCTTATATGTTTAGTGTTAGGAACTTTAAAAAAAATCTAGATATAAATCCCTCATTATATGTATTATTTGAAAATACTTTCTCTTCCGTGGTTTGCCTTTCTACTTTGTTGAAAATATAATTTGATACACAAAGATATTATTATTATTATTATTGAGATTTATTTATTTTATTTGAGAGAAAAGAGAGAACAAGCAGGAGGAAGGTCAAAGGAAAATGGAGAGAATCTCCAGCAGACTCCCTCCTGAAATAGAGTTTGATACAAGGCTTGATCTCATGACCCTGATTTAGATCATGACCTGAGTCAAATCATCAACCAACTGAGCCATGCAGGTGTACCAAAAGATGTTTTGTTAAAGATACTATTTTTAAGTAATTTCTACAAACATCGTGGGGCTCAAACATATAATCCTAAGATCAAGAGTTGCATGATTTACTGACTGATCCACCCAAGTGCTCTTAATCAAAGTTATTTTAACTTCCAAACACAGGAGAGAGTCTAGAAAAAAACCTTCTTTTGTATGTGTTCAAATGATTTTCACAGGATGCCAAGACCATTTAAGGGGGGAAAGACAGTCTTTTCAACAAATGATACTGGGAAAATTAGATATCCATCTACAAAAGAAAGAAGTTGGACCTTTCCAACACCATAGAGAAAATTTAAGTCAAAATAGATTGAAGATCTAAACCTAAGAGCAAAAATTATAAAACTCTCAGAAGAAAGTATAAGGAGAAAACTTCATAGCAATTATTTTTGGGTATGACACGAAAGACATAAGCAGTAGAAGAAAAACTGACAAACTGAACTCATCTTTTATTTTTAATCTGTGTCTTTATAATTAAAGAGAATATTTTGTATACAACAAACGTTGAGTCCTGCATTTTTGTCCACTTTAACAGTATCCTTTATTTGGTATATTTTTTTTAAATTAAAAAACAATCTATTCTGTGTAAGGCAATATCCAGACAATGAAAATGCAAGCCACACACTGGGAGAAAATGTTTACAAAACCACATCTGATAATGAACTGCTATGCAAAACACACAAAGAGCTCTTAATACTCAAAACTAAGAAAATAACTGATCTAATTAAAGGTCAAGACCTTAACAGACACCTCCCCTACAAGATATACATATGACAAATAATCATAAGAAAACATACTCCACATCCTATGTTATGAGGGAAATGCAAGATAAAGCCACATGAGATACCACTGCACAACTATTACAATGGCCAAAATATGAAACACTGAAAAATCAAATGCTGCTGACAGTATTTGGAGCAGCAGGAACTCTCATTCATTGCTGATGAGAATTCAAAATGGTACAGTCACTTTGGAGGACAGTTTAGCAGTTTCTTATAAAACTAAACATATTCTTACCATATAATCCAGCAATCATGCTCCTTGGTATTTACACAAAGGAGCTGAAAAGTACATTCACACAAAAACTTTCACACAGGTGTTTATAGCAGCTTTATTCATAATTGCCATGAACCAAGATATCTTTCAGGAGGTCAGCACATAAATAAATTATGGCACATCCGGAGAATGGAATATTATTTACCGCTGAAAAGAATGTGCTATCAAGCCATGGAAAGACCCAGAAGAACCTTAAATGTGTATTACTAGTGAAAGGAGCCAATCTGAAATGGTATCACAGGTTGAACATTTCAATATCATGCACACTTTCCTCCAACCACCTTATTGCTTTTTTCAAATTGAATATTTTTATATTGCATATTGCAGCTGAAAGCCATATTGAAGTGAAAGTGTTAAAAAAAAGTCTTCTAAGTGAAATTATTTTTGAGCTTCAGTTGCCATAACAACTTTCTTTACCTCTCAAATAATGTTGAATTAAATATGAAATGGGATGTGCTTCATATAGGAACTGAAATCATAAGTACTGACATTTAAAATAAAATATTAAAGAAAAAGTCTCATACAGAGAATCTTATGGTTTGAAGGGCAAATTTTAACTGTAACAATTAACGAGAAGTGTAACTTAATTCACATGTTTTCTTTTGTGAAGAATGCTCCTCTTCAAGATAACAAGCCATTTCATTTTCATGACCCATTCTGGAATGCACTTCAAAAGAGTATAGCAGATAATGTTTTCTTCATATATTATATAGAAAATATGTTTCTGCTGCACAAGTACAAATTGTCTAAAAGAAAGTAGCATAATTTATACACCAACTTAAAAATAAAAAAGTTCAGTGTATAGAAACCTCTCATCTTTCAAGTATCCATTTATCCAAGGTATTAATATACATTATACATTGGGCAAATGGTAATGTGAATTTAAGTTATTTTGCTAATATACAGTATCATGATGATTGCTTAAAGTGTTTTTTTAGCTTGAAATGGACTAGATTGTTTAATTTGAACATACCTAGTCTACAGTGAGGTTACATTGAGAGTACCAATAAACTTAACAGAATTTCAAAATGTTAGAAAGGAAAAACTATCAGTTACTGAATAAAGAGTAGAAATGATTCAAATTTTCATGTCCCTGAAAAAGTTATCATAATTGTATTACACTGCTTAAAAAGTTATCATAATTATATTACCTGCTTAGACTAGTGATCTTTCACCTTGATGATCAGTTATGCATACTGCATGACTACCAGAAAAAAGAAGGAAACTCTTTAAATATTTTTAACATAATATATGTATATTCATTTAAATATATGTTGATGCTGTAATATATATCATAAAACATGTGCTAGGTAAGTATTATGCTACCACAGTTACTTGACATATCATTATCACACAAATTCCATATTTTACATTAAAGTTCACTCTAGGTGTTGTATTTTCTATGGGCTTGATCAAGTGTATAATGACATATTATCCATAATTAACATGCAGAGGATTTTTAGAGCAATAAAAATCCACTATAGTCCACATTTAGTTTGCTTTAGTTTGAAATCTCTGATGACATAGGCTGTGGAGCATGTTTTCCTATGCTTATTTGTCGTATGTATATTTTGTTGGGTGAGGTGTCTGTTAAGGTCTCAACCCTTAATCAGGTTGGTAATTTTCTTATTTTTGAGTGTTAAAAGTTCTTTGTATATTTTGCATAACAGTCCATTATCATATGTGGTTTTATAAACATTTTCTCCCAGCGTGTGACTTGTCCTCTCGTTATCTCAACATTGCCTTTCACAGAACAGATGTTTTTATTTTAATGAAGTCCAGCTTCTCATGGACCACACCTTTGGCATTGAATCTAAAAAGTCATCACCACACCCAATGTCATTTATATTTTTCTCCTGTGTTATCTTCTAGGAGTTTTACAGTTTTGGATTTTACATGTAATTCTGTGATACATTTTGAGTTATTTTTTGTGAAGGGTTTAAGATCTGTCTGTGGATTCATTTGTTTGCATGTGGAGTTCCATCTGTCCAGAACTTTTTGTTGAAACGATTGTCTTTGCTCCATTTTATTACCCTTGCCTCTGATTAGATTTTTATTGTGTTTAATATGTTTAGTATTCAAGGATTGCATAAGACAACATGAATAAGGAGTAAATTACAAAGAGAAAGGTAAAGATAACCAGTATAGGAATAACAGCTAATAGCCATTATAGAACTTACTTTACAGTGTTTAGTGTCCTAAACACTCTCCACATATTATCTCATTTAATCTTTATTTCAACCCTATGAGGTATATGTTATTATTTGTATTTTATATACAAGGAAACAGAGATACAGGAAAAAGTTAAGTAAAGGATTCATACTCAGGCACTCTAACTCCAGGGTCCATTAACAACTATATAGTTTTATGTATTAGCCCCTCAATGTCACCAAAAACTGAATTTTACACTTCTGTTCTGCCATCCTGAAAGGACAAGAAGATTGATCCTTCCATTCTTCTATGATCCACGCAGGTATAAGGACAATGAAGTGACAAAGATAACGGTGGTACTGTGAACAAAGCCAAGTACATTATTCTTGGGTTGCCGTAACAAAGTCTCTCACACTGGATGGCTTAAACAGCAGAATTTTATTTCTTTACAGTTTTGGAGGATAGAAGTCCAAGATCATGGTGTCAAACAGGATTAGTTTCTTCTGGAAGCCTCTCTTCTTGGCTTGTAAGTGACAGTCTCTTTGCCTTCACATAGTCTTACCTAGATGTGTCTGAAATGTAATCTGTTTTCATAAAGATACAAGTCATTTTAGAGTATGGCCTACCCATCTAATCTCACTGTACCTTAAGTAGCTCTTTAAGATCCTACCTCCTGGGGTGCCTGGCTAGGCCAGTTGGGTGAGCATCTGACCTTTGATTTCAGCTCAGATCATGATCTCAGGGTGATGGGATTGAGCCCCAAGTCAGGCTCTCTGCTCAGTGAGGAGTTTGCTTGAGGATTCTCTCCATCTCCATCTGCCCCTCCCTCTTCTCTCTCTCTCTCTCCTCTCTCTCTCTCTCTCTCATAAATAAATAATTAAAAACATCTTTAAAGACCCTATTGCCTATCACATTCTGACATAGTGCAGTCTTAACCCAGACTTCAACATATGAATTTTGAGAGGGGACACAATTTAGCACATACACAAAACTCTTCCACAGAGAGCCAGTAGTCTTAACCTTAAATATTAAACATTAAATATTAAAAGCTGTGGCATAATTTCCCTAGATATAAAAGCAGAGAAGAAATGATGCTCTGAACCAAGTATTCATGTCAGAAGGAAAAAATGGAACATAATATTAGGTAGGCAAATGCAAATATCTGCTATGACACACATTTGATCCATTTTGTTTAGCATGCTAAGCCTTCTGTAGTCAAACCTCAAGGAAAAAGCATCTATGATGAAAGTTTTAAAATTCTGAAGGTAGGTTACCTCAAAGACTATGTGCTGCTGAGTTCAGGGAAAGACCTTAGTCCTTGAAATGTAGATTACAAGTCATTACCCATACATTTTGGCTAAGGATTGTGGTACCTGAAACACAGACACTGTTGTAAAGTGGTAGATGATATGGCTACTGCAGTGCATAGCATTATAACCATATGCAGTGTTAAAATTAAGGCAATATATACTGGTGGTATAGAACATCAAATTTTAAACATACGATAGGCTAATTTCAGATGTGTTTGGGATTTTTTTGATGTGGCAGGAGTCCACCGATCATTGGGATGTAAATTTCCTCCTCAGAGAAATTGATGAAGGACTACAGGATATAGTCCCTAATGCTTTATGCCATTTTGCTTTGAAATTACATTTACTCTTTGTTTCAAGCTACATTACAAATTGTATTCTTTGTTTAAGCTGAGTAGGGAGGATTGGACATCTGCAAATACTTTGTAAGTGCCTCACTTCAAGGAATTCATAACACTTCAGGGACTTTGGACTTTCATAAACACATCAAATTTGAATACTTCTTCCAATGTAGACAACAATCATTGCCTTCCCTAGACAGACAATCCACAGACTCAAGTAGTAACTGTATGACTTTCAAACTCCATATTTTCTGGATGATGAATTTTTCTTTCCATTGGGACTGTATTTAGCTCTGCATGGGCTAGAAACAATCTAAAACACGGGATTCTTTCCCTAAACATGACAACCTTAAAAGAAAGAAAAAATACATAGAATGAATGATAGGAATTAAGGACAATAAAGGCTATAAATCAGGTAAAGAGAGAATAAGAAATATACAACAATCACTGGTCCAAGACAATTATTTAATCCCACCAGGTGAGGACTCCCTGCCATGTCAAAAGAATACATTCCTTTTGCTGATTTGTTGAAACACTGCCTTATTTTTTTTTCCACAGTTACTGTTTCTTCCTTTGTGGAACTCCCTTGGAACAGTGAAGATGCACTCCCTGGTAGCTACCCAGCTTTCACAGGCCAATTTTTGTTGGCATGAGTTTGCACCTCTAGTGATGGTCTTCTGCAGAAAGGTTACAAGTTATTTCCAGGTTGGCTAGGTATCTCTCTGGTGATAGGATTGCCCGAGAAACTTAATGGACTTCCAGTTTATTGGTTTCTAATCAGTTCCTTATATGAAAAACCTCAACCAAATACCTTAGATGTGTCTTTAAGGTCTCCTATTTTACCTAATGGTTTCTCCACCCTGCAAAGTCCCAAAGGCTTTAGCTTAACTGCTTGTGCTTTAAAACAATTTAAGCAACAGGCTTAAGTGGATGAAAACACAGTCATTTCAGCAATAGACAGGATACTGGCCCCTGACTGACTATCAGGTACATCTTAAAGGGAGGTTCTTGAAAAGGTCTATGGCAAGAACATTTTACTCTGCTCAAGGCTACGGTTTCACAGACATCAATTATATAACATTCATTTGGAGTGCAAGAACATTTTTTTCAATGTTTCAAGTTGACCCTCAGTCAACTGAAATTGAAGACAACAGAGATGCCCTGCTCAACAAATTATTTTCTTAAACTCCACTTGCACTCTACCTAATTCATCCCTATGTTCATTTCTCTTATTCAGACCTATACTGAAAGCCAAACATGCCAATATTTGCCAAACTTTTTATTATTTTCTCCCCTTTTATACTAATTAGTCCTATTGTTCTTGGTCAGCTCTGTCCCAAGCTACAGAATTAAACACATAGACCAAATGCTCTGTTACAGAATCACAAAGGTCAATAGCTTTTTAACTCCCAGTGTTCACATCCTATGGCCCATTGCCCAATCCCTTCATGAAATCAATATCATATTTTTATTGTTTGCAACACCCCACTTCAAGTTCTTTGTTAATTAAAGATTTCTTTTTTTGTAAGTTTTTTTTTTTTTTTTTATTCATTCATGAGAGACACACAGAGGCAGAGACACAGGAAGAGGGAGAAGCAAGCTCCCTCTGGGGAGCTCATTATGGGACTTGATCCCAGGACCCCAGGATCATGATCTGAGCCAAAGCAGAAGCTCAACAACTCAGCCACCTACGTTCCCCTGAAAAGTTTCATTTGACTGAATTTAACATAATTATCCTGATAAAAACTCCAGAAGTAAAAAAAAAAAAATCCAGAAATAGAAGCATTAGGTCTGTTATTTATCTTTGTTTATACCTTTTTACTGTTATTAGTATGATTTTTCAACCCACGCTCCCTTGGACTTGTATATTTGTGTAAATTTGTTTAATTTTAAAATATATACTACAAATAGAAGAACCACCTATCCAACCATAGGCCAAAAGTGAGTAATAAAGATATCTCTGTTATGCCTCCAAGGTTTTGGATATTTTACCCCTTCTTTATATGAAAAATCAAGAATATCTGACAAAGAGAACAACAGAATACCTAGGTCAATTCATATATTAATAAGTCATAACTTATTTTCTCTTCAAGATAAGAGTCAGTGGAGGTTCTATTTTCTTCCTTAACTATATTACCTGTGTTGTTCAACTCTCAGTGTATGCACACCCCACTTTTTACAGCACTGTTCTATAACATAGAATTAATTAAACTTGTGTTACTCTTCACATACAAGGATTATAATCAGATGACACATTTGATTATATCTTGCATAATAAATAGATCAACTTTACAAAGAGCCCATGAGGGATTTTCTGACTAATAAAGTTGCTGAATATAACAACACTCCTCTAGTAGTTACCTTTAAAAAAATCACACTAAAGCACAATATAAGTTTTGATAAATCTCTTTTATACTTTGAGACTATATAGAGAGCTAATAAGTAATATTCATTTCTTTCTTTTGAGAAATTAGAGCCAGTTGTTAATGAAAACATGAGGAGAAAGAAAAATCAACCTCAAAATATCAGATATTGTCACTAAAGCCAACTGCAGAAGGTAACTTTAATCCGCAGCCTAAAGTGATACCACACTGTCCTTAGCTGCCTCCTGCCAGTATACAGGTTGGTGCAGTTCACCTAAGGAAATGCTTGGTTCTGCTCGACACATGTATTAAGTATATCCCTCTCATAATGTCTAGAGGAGAAAGAGAAAGAGGAACAAAGCCTCAGTGACTAAATTGTGCAGGGTTTTTTCTTCCTCAATAAGAATGGGGGGCAGATAAAATCACTCACCAGTTAGATGACTCATTTTTTTCTCTATGGGAAGAAGTGAAGAAGACCTGAGTCACAGGGATCTCCTTGTGGCAGACCCCTAACTTCAGAGACAGGAGTTAAGGACCATTCCACAAACGGAAAGCATCTTCTGTTATGTAAGCCATCAACACCCAGAATTTAATGATTCCTAGTCACTTCTTTTCAGTTTATTATTTCCTCTTCAAATGTCTAAAGTTATTAAAATGATGGAAATCTATTAGCATGAGAAAGAGCTAAGTGTACTTCTTTCCATTAATAACTAATGGTAATGAACTTCAGCAAAATCGCAGAACTTCCTTAATCTTTATATTTTCAAAATACCATGTAAATGTTATTGTAAATTCTCTCCATGAAGCTCCCATCAATTTACCAATAGTCGACAGTACTTATGACCTGAATAAACTCTAAAACCTTATAAACTCTAAAGCCATTTCTATTTCTGCATCTGCAAAGCAAAGCACTTATTTTTACCCACTGAACAATCTTAAAGTAAACTAAGGATTTCCCTCTGTACAACTTATCTACAACGTCCCTTTATGTGCTAGAATTAGAAGTTACAAAATAGAAAATGAGAACAAAGCTTATCGCTTGACAAATTTACTTCATTTGTGCTACTGAGGACTTGCTCTCCCACTTTCCATAAGCCAACAACCTAGAAAGGCAAGGCCAATGGTAATAAGCAATTATGGACAGAGTTATTCTCAATTCCCAAATTGAGCTGAACTGAGGCAGAAAATTTAGTTTCCCTTCTGAGAAGTCATGATTTCTATCAGTACCTCAGGGAATAAAGCAAACTTTAAACTGCTTCTGTTTGAGACATTTACTTGTTTAAATCTCATACAAACTTAAAATCCTTGAAATGTTCTCTTCTAATGTGCATGTTAAAAAGAGAGCGAGCTATGAGAGGTTCCTTTTGATTCTCTGCAACATCCCTACTACACCTTACGTGCTTCATTTACAAATTTAAATTATTTGTATCTTTTATCCAATTTTCTTATTACAGTATATAAGCCCTGGTCAAAATGAAGTCATTTTTTGGGTTATTTGTTCTGAAACAATTTATTAAACCTTGAAACAGATTCTATGACTATTATTTCTTTTAGTAACAATTGTGTAATTTTTGACAAATGCTCATATCTGCTTTATATAGTAGATTTCTTGGCAAATTTTGCCCTTTTGTTCATCCTTCAATATTAAAGTGGAGATGCTTATTTCTTGGTCTGTCTTACTGCCTATGTGTGGAAGTGTTCACGTGTATATGTGATACAGGCTTAGGGATTGAACCATATCAGAAAAAAGATTGTCACAATTTTTTTTGCTTTGATTTTTCATAAGGAGCATTTTATAAATCATTCGACAATTCACCATTAATTTTGAAGGATTCCCATGTTAAATGCTGTTCAGGAATAAAGTAAAGTTAATGAATATTTGTTCTATTATTTATACTCAGAAACCTTCCCACTAGAATGCCAAGGTAGAATGATTAATATAATAGAACGTCACTGAATATTATGAACTCCTTCACTATAGAACCTATCTGAATTTTGAACAGTTTTACATGAACATTTCAGAATAGGATATTGAAAAACATTATGAAGGTAAATTGTAGAAAATAACCCATTCCTGAAATGAAACAAGATAACTAAATGTTTTTTTCCAACAACAGAGCTATAATTTCTAATATAGAAGGCAAAATCAAGACAAATATTTCTTTTCAATAAATAGCCTAAAGACACTCAAAGGAGGAATAGCAAAGCTCTTAAATAGTACAGACTCCCTGCCTGGCTGTTATCCACTACAGATAATTTGTTTCTCTAATGAGGGATGAAGAAAGGGACCAAGGGTTTTACCTTTCATTTGTCTTAAATGGAGCTTTTTCTTTACATGCTTAACTTTCTTCCAGTAACCAATGCTATGACATCAGCAGGTAAGAAATAAATGTGTCAGAAAAACCAGGGATCCTCTGCAGTTATTATTTTTAAATATTTAAAACAAGGCTAAATACTAAATTGTGCTCCCCAGGCATAGGGAATGGAGCTGAGAAATAAATAAATATAATTTCCCAAATTTCTTTCTCAATTGAATATAAAAGCATATCACTCTGGGTGTCTGCACACTTGAGTTTTGCCCTACTCAAGAAATGGAATTTTGCCCAGTTTTACATTCTGGTCACTTCTCACTCTTTTCTGCCATTTAATATCACTTAGTGTAATATATGTGTTTGCCAAATGTATTTAGTCTGTGCATTTAAATACTGGATCTCTTCCAGTAGGAAGCAAAGGCAAGTAATGCCTTTTAGCACAGGGTGTTGGAGATTTAAATATTTTTATTTTACCATGAGATAAATTGGTCACTAGGATTATCAAGCACTAAAACTCATGGATATTCTCCAGTGTTCATGTGTGTTTGTTTTATTCATCTTGCCCAATTTCTTTTACAGATGTTATTAACCCCGGTTTATTCTCTTCTGGAAACACTGTAAGACCAGTAAAGTTTTGATCTTATAGAATCCTCCTTAATATGATTGGTTTCCTATTTGTTTGTTTTTCCAATCAAGAACTAGCATAGTTTTGTGCATATACCTGAGTATGCATGCTTGCTAATTCCTTTTTTTTTTTTTTCAATTAAGTTTGAAAAGCGTATCACAGCAGCAAGAATAACGTGTGGTACTCCCTAGCATCCTTAGCCCCAAAGTTCTTGAATCTTTTTATTTTTTTTTTAACTTCCAACACATCTGAAGCATATAATATGAGCAAGAGTAATGGCACATTTCAATAGGACACATTTCAAGGACATACTTTCCTGGAAAGCAATAGTAGTCTGAGTTTGATGGTGGTAGTGAAAAGATTTGATAAAATCTCCTTAACAGTGTTTGAAAATCTTTGCCTGGTGTTATAACAATGAATTAGTTGATTCCTAAAGAACTTACTTGGTATTCAAAAGCCTACAATATTTCTTTGACTTATCTCAGGTGCTTGTTAACTTGTAGTTTTAAAATTTTCATATATTAAATGTTCTTTGACTAACTTTACCAAAGTAGTATAGCTAAAGTCAAATTAAGAAATGAAAAAAATGTGAAAGAGATAAAATAAAATAACAAAAAAGTATTAATATGAATTAGGAATAACTCAGTAATGCTAACCACTCATACTTATGCTATATAGTGTATTGTTCCAGTGTGTGTAATCCCTTAGTTTGTTTATATCTGTAGGATGTCTTTGTACTTTTATAAAATTCTCACACTTGTGTATCAATACTTACAGTGCAAACATTAGCTTTGTTGCTTCTGGCTTCTCATAATCTGATGGGTTATATAGCTAGCTTCCAAATGTTATGACATAAAGCATGACCCCATCTTTAAACAAAGATGACTGGAACAAAGGTAAACATCTGATCAATGCTGAGCTTAGAAACCTCTTTCCTGGGAAGCTTGAAATTAGAGTTAGAACATTCCAGCTCATTTAATACAATGGAAAAGGATGAATACTTACCATTTACATCCATATGGGTGGAATTAGAGGTTATTTGGCTGAGTCAGAGAAAGACAATTATCATATGCTTTCACTCATATATAAAATATAAGAAACAGCACAGAGGGTCATGGGGAAGAGAGGGAAAACTGAATGAGAAGTCAGAGAGGGAGATAAGCCATGAGAGACTCTTAAAAATAGGAAACAAACTGAGGATTGCTGGAGGGGAGGTTGGTAAGGGAGTGGGGTAATTGCGTGATGGGCAGTAAGGAGGGCACGTGATGTGATAAGCACTGGGTATTATACACTACTGATGAGTTATTAAACTCTACATCTCAAAATAATGACATAATATGTCTAATTGAATTTAAATTTTTAAAAAAAGAGGGATCCCTGGGTGGCGCAGCGGTTTGGCGCCTGCCTTTGGCCCAGGGTGCGATCCTGGAGACCCGGGATCGAATCCCACATCGGGCTCCCGGTGCATGGAGCCTGCTTCTCCCTCTGCCTGTGTCTCTGCCTCTCTCTCTCTCTCTCTCCGTGTGACTATCATAAATAATAAATAAAAAATTAAAAATAAATAAATGAATTTTTAAAAAAAGAATATCCCAGTTTGTTTATCTAATTTCCTACTGATTGAGGTTTAAACGTATGACCTGTGAACATTAGGGTTTTAAATCTACAACCAGCAAAAGAGAACCCTCTTTGAATGCCAGCTAAAAGATCTCTTAATGACACCCTTAAGGAATCATACTGAAGAGTTTGGGGAATTCTGTGTTCTATCCATAATCTAATCTTTTAAAATAAATATCACTATTATATCTGATAACATCTATTGTACATTTACCTTTTACCAGGGTCTCTGCTTTGTGCTTTACACTCACTGCCTATCCATCTGATTTTTATAACATCTGTGCATTGTAAAAATTTCCTATTTTGTGGATTAATAAACTAATCACTATAGTCTAAAGATAATGTAGCTAATAAGTAGCAGAACCAATGAAAATGGAACATTATCCACTTACAAAAGAAAAGAAATTTACCAATGACAGGGAAAGAATGCTTACTGGACTCCTTCTGATTTTGGGGAAGGCACTTATTTTCTTGGATAACATGAAAGTAATGGAGGGGGCAGCACTGCTCAGAACTCCCTTGTTTTCATCACAGACTAATAATTTGATCCATTATCTATGGCCCCAGGGTCTATATCCTGGCTTATAACAGGAAAACTCTCCTTCAATTATTTTACAAATAGTAATTGACAATCTAACCATGTAGCAGGCACAGCAGTGATGCTGAGGATGCAATTGTGAGGAAGAAAGACTCCTTTTAAGACTCCTTAAGACAACTGTCTAGCGGGACGCCTGGGTGGCTCAGCGATTGGGCGGCTGCCTTTGGCTCAGGTGGTGATCCTGGGATCCCACATTGGGCTCCTGTGAAGAGCCTGCTTCTCCCTCTGCCTCTGCCTCTGCCTCTGCCTCTGCCTCTGTGTGTGTGTGTGTGTGTCTCATGCATAAATAAATAACTCTTAAAAGAAAAAAGAGACAACAGTCTAGCAAAGTAGACAGCATCATTATATTAGCATTCATGTATATTTTGCTAAGAAGAAAGCACAAAGGAAAATGAGAAGGCATGAAGAGCTCCTAATCTGAGTTCACACTGTATCGGAAAACCTTTACTTTAAGGTAGTAATTATAGAATATCTAAGATTTAGAGGTTTGATAAGACTGACAGTAATATTGTAAGCAAAGGAAATGTCACAAATGAAGGCCTAAAGGTTAGAAATAGTCACCCAAGTCAATGATAACTCCTATATGTCAGGTGAACATACATCTTATCACTGCAACAACAGAAATTAATTAACTAATTAATTACATTTCAAATTTAGCCCAAAGGAGGATGGAGAGAATTAAGGCTCAAGAGGTAAGAAGGGCACAGGTCATTAAAGAGATATGAAGCACTTTTTATTCACTCAACAAATATTGTCTGCCTTTTATGGGTCAGCTTTTATATGTTGTAGGGACACAAAAATTAGTTTAAAAGTGCTTGCCCTCATGCAACGTGAGAGAGAGAAATTAAAAAGAAAAATTAGGGCAGCCCCGGTGGCACAGCGGTTTAGCGCCGCCTGCAGCCTGGGGTGTGATCCTGGGGACCCGGGATCGAGTCCCGTGTCAGGCTCCCTGAGTGGAGCCTGCTTCTCCTTCTGCTTGTGTCTCTGCCTCTGCCTCTGTCTCTCTCTGTCTCTCGTGACTGAATAAATAAAATCTTTATGTGTATTTGTTCGAAGGTCGTATATATGAATGTGTACTTATGTAATATATGTATATATATGTATGTGCATATAATATATAGTACATGTATATGTGTTATATATATATATGGTATATATGTATATACCTATACAGATATTTATATATCTGTATAGGTAATACACATGTACATGTGTATATATGACAAATGTATACATATTTATATACAATAGACATATATGACACACATATTTACACACAAACATACATACAAAGCAATGATTTGAGGATAGTGTACATTTCATTTGCCTGTGTACAATTTCTTTCACAAGACCCACTAGGCAAAAGCAGAAAGCCGCATCTGACTGAAGGAAACCACACAGAAATAAACACAAATGTGCCTGCACACACACACACACACACACACACGCCACACACACATGCACACATGCCTCAACTTCTACTAGCTACCCTGTTTTCCACCTGTGGTATAATCCACATCTGGTTTTGTACCTCTCAGGTTTCAAATGAAACCTGACTCCTTCCACCAGTTCACAGTGACTCATAAATTGCAACTCTTTAAATGCTGGCCCTCTCACACCTGCCTCCATAAGCTATCTTCAGGTCTTTTTCAAGGGTACATGCCTTATTTATTATATGATTTATATATTTCCTAGCTTTTTACAATATTTAAAACTGTGCTAGAGTGTTCATTAGATTCTGATCTTTTTTTAAATGTGTTACTGACAAAGTTGTTGAATATTGTATACTAATTTCATTTTTTCACATAGCCCCATGGTTTTTATTATACAATTTTGTATAGCATATGAAGATTTTTAGAAACACATATGTCACATTATAGGATAACTGACTGTATATGTTATGTTAAACTGTGCTAAATTCTTAGGAGAAAAAGTAAAACAGAAAAGAGGAATAAGGAGTTTTGGAAAATGTTGGTATTTTTTATTTATTTTTTTATTGAAGTTCAATTTGCCAACATACAGTGAAATATCCAGTGCTCATCCATCTAGTGACCTCCCCAGTACCCATCAGCCAGTTATCCCCCGCCCACCTCCCCTTCCACTATCCTTTGTTCATTTGGAAAATGTTGATATTTTAGATATGGTAAGCAGATATGGCCTCACTAAGAGATGTATGAACAGTAATAGATGAAACTATGTATATATTGGAAGGAAAAGCATTCCGAACTAAGGGAAGAGGCAGTGCAGAGACAGGTAATATACATAGACATTATTAAAATTCAGTTCTGTAATTTGTTTAAAGATTTATTTATTTGAGAGAGAAAGCGAGTGGCCGGGACGAGGTGGGTGGGCAAAGGGAGAGAAAGAATCCTCAAGAAGATTCCCTGCTAAGCACAGAGCCAAGTCAGACACTTAACCAACTGAACCACCCAAACACCCCTCTGTAATTTTTTGATAGTATAATTGATTAGAAAGTAAGTACAATGTGCTTAAAGTAGGAGATTTCATTATTTGCCATACAAGTTTTATAAAGATGTGATACAATCAACTACAATAGGACATCCGTTCAGACTCAATGTGTGCACTATGGAATTGCATGGACCATATGTAGAGTGACTGTTTCAATATGCTTGGAATACTTTCATTTAAGGCCTACTGCATGACCATAATTATTAGTAATCTCTTTTGCCGTCAAAAATGTCTCAGTTCTATACAAAAATTACAAGGCTGCACTAACCATTATAGTTTCTTAGTATGAAATCATTCAAGACCTGTTAGAATTTGGCGAGTGGCTTACAGTATTTGAACACTGAACAATCTTTTATATTATTTAAAAACAAAGAAGTAGAGAAGAAAAGTGTGTAATCACTACCAAGTTCATGTGTTCTGGAAAAATGTCTATTTTGTGTTGAAACAACTACCCACCAACATCTAAGCCTCTGCTGCCCCTGGGAAAGTTGAACTTTATTTGGCTGCCTCAAGGAATAAGGGGAGCATTTATAGAACTACATTTGGGGATGAATCAAAAATGGTTGAACTTATAATAAAGCTATCCAGAAATTGAGCTTTTATCTTTCATCTAATGTTCCACCCATGAATTTATTATCACAAACAGAACAGATGAGGTGGTAAATTTATGAATACTTACCTGTGCTGCTTCACAAAAATGAAAGAAAAAGCTAACAAAGTCACAGTTAATCAGTATCCATGGTAATCACAAACACAGAAACATAGGACCATAGGATATCCTTTGTATGTACCAAAGTGATGGAAGTTCACTTACTGCCATCTTCTCAAAACACTCCAGAATTCTACTACAATCTGTCTCCCAAAGTAGAGTCCACAACCACTTTTTGCTCTGTTTGAAATATTTACTTTTTCATTTGAGTTGTATGAAAAAGTGCTCCTTTAATTGGGACAACCAGATGTGATGCCATGCAGTCCTTTCTCGGCTGACACATATTCCCAACATGATTAGATGTCTGTGTACTGGGAGAATATTGCAGGGATGTTGTTCATTTGCAGGTTTCAAATTCTTATTTTGTGTTTTGTGAAGCCTTGAGCGACTACTTGATTACTTTTTGTCTGTAGCAATGAAGACATTGACAAATGTGTCTGTTCATATATCTTCATGAAACCTTTACTGCAAGTCATGAAATCTAGTGCAGTATAGTTACTTTCTAATTAATTGTATTATCAAAATAAAAATACAGGGGAAAAAATCCCCAGATTTTATGTTAGAAATGCTCTTATTCAATCTCAGTAAGTTTATTTTCTTTATGACTTTTGGTAACTATACTGATAAAGATAAAAAAATGAAATGTTATTCATATGTCATATGAAGTTTTTGTTAAAACCAGATCTTAAAAAACAACATCAATTTGGTGAAGAAAATAGGATCTCATTAAAATGATGAAAGTAAAACAACTGAAATCTGTGGAAAAATCTTTAAAAATATTCCTGACACTAGTATTTAACATAGATACACTTAGAGATTTTATGTATATATGTATACTTTTTGTGATTATGTATAAACCCTGTCTGAATGAGTTTGATTTTCTAAACAATATAGTACACTCAGTAAGGTTTATCTTTAAGTAGGCTTCATCTAATACCAAATATTTGAAAGCTTATCAATAACCTGATGAGGCTAGGATTGCATTCATTGGAATGTTGATTTTATTATCCAGAATCCTATCTTTATTTAGTTCAGTGATTATCAAATTAAAAGTATTTACATACTTCTTTCTAAATTGTTTCTATATGCAGTTTAAATGGGTACTACTAATTTACTTAATGTTTTTCTTTCCTTTTTTTTTAAGATTTTATTTATTTATTTATTTACTTACTTACTTACTTACTTACTTATCAGAGAGAAAGAGAGGACCAGAAAACACAAGCAGGGAAAACAGCAGAGGCAGAGGGAGAAGCAAACTCCCTGTGGAGCAGAGAGCCTGATGTGGGGCTTGATCATGACCTGAACAGAAGGCAGACGCTCAATAGGCTGAGCCATTCAGGAGCCCCTAATCTTTTCCTTTAAAGCAATCTTAAACCACATTTTTTTCCAATTTGTCCTAAACATTAGGATCAAGTTAATGATAACTTCTTCTATATTCTTCTGTGTACAAATAAAATTAATACATAACTATTAATATATAATTATTAAAGTTTAAAAGATTCAAGCGCAACCAACTAAGCCAAATTAATTTGTGAAACAAAGGCTTACTTCTCTTTAAAAAATTAAAAGGATCCATCCATGTACTAGATAAAATCACTCCATGTACCACTGAGAAAATGTATGTGTTTTAGGAAATGCAGTGGGCAATCACAAATTCTTCTAGTTTCAGTACGCATGATATTAAAATGACAGATCAGCACTTGTATGTAGTTAGCCTCTTAGGAAAACATCAAATAGTTCCTTTTAACTGAAACGCATTTAATAATTTAGTTAGTTTTGGGAAATGCCCTAGGATATAAGATCACATCATTATGTGACTCAGAAACCACAGAAGCACGTCGAATGTTTTCTACATTAGGAAGGCAAACAACATCAAGGAGGTAGGCAGAACACAAAAGAGACAGCCTTATAAGATCTACATATCATTTCAGATCTAACACAGTTTGTTCAGGCTCTATATTTGAACATCCAAGGACATGGAGTGTAGATTATACAGGATGAGTTGTCATCTAACAAGGATATGATCTTCTATTAGAAACACTGTTGCACAAACACATACAGAGAAAGAGGGAGAATCAATAAATATCTTCATCGTTCACATAAAATTAAGTAACAAAAGTACATCATCCCATAGTCTCCAGAACTAGATATTTCTAGGGGCTGTGGTGTATGAAGTAATATTCAATGGCTTGAGAAAATGGGAGTCATTTGAAGGCTTCTAAAGATAGTTTTTAAGGGTCATTTGCCAAGTTTAATACATCAATAATCTATTTCAAAAATTATAATAAAAACAATATTGATTTTCTAAGTGCTGTATTATAAATTTATACTAGTAGAGATATAATTCAATAAAAAATTCTCCTAGGGAAACAATCTTCTAAATTATAAATAATCAATATATAATATCTCAAGAGAGGCCAAATCTTGGAATTTTTCAAAAGATCCCCCAAATAATGCTTACAGAGGTTTATAAATGTAGCCACTGACACATCATTCCGGTGTCTTTTTATTTTATTTTTATCAAAATATAAAAGTATTTTTTATTTTTAAATAAAATTATTTATTTTATTTTTTATTTTTTAAATGTCGAAAATTCAAAAAGATGCTAACAGAAACATTTCAAAGTCATGAAAAATTAGATTCATCAGTAGAAGCAAAAATGTTCAGATAAACTTAGGAACTTCTGCAATAAGGGTCTACACAGCAAACGATGAATTCATTGCATTGAGGATCACTCCATGCTGAACAACAGAGATCTGAGATTTTTCAGATCAAGAGAGTTAAAAATAGACCTGCCCTACGACCCAGCAATTGCACTACTGGGGATTTACCCCAAAGATACAGATGCAATGAAACGCCGGGACACCTGCACCCCGATGTTCATAGCAGCAATGTCCACAATAACCAAACTGTGGAAGGAGCCTCGGTGTCCATCGAAAGATGAATGGATAAAGAAGATGTGGTTTATGTATACAATGGAATATTACTCAGCTATTAGAAATGACAAATACCCACCATTTGCTTCAACGTGGATGGAACTGGAAGGTATTATGCTGAGTGAAATAAGTCAATCGGAGAAGGACAAACATTATATGTTCTCATTCATTTGGGGAATATAAATAATAGTGAAAGGGAATATAAGGGAAGGGAGAAGAAATGTGTGGGAAATATCAGAAAGGGAGACAGAACATAAAGACTCCTAACTCTGGGAAACGAACTAGGGGTGGTGGAAGGGGAGGAGGGCGGGGGGTGGGGTGAATGGGTGAATGGGTGACGGGCACTGAGGGGGGCACTTGACGGGATGAGCACTGGGTGTTATTCTGTAAGTTGGCAAATTGAACACCAATAAAAAATAAATTTATTATAAAAAAAAAAAAAGAAAAAGAAACAACTTTAAGCCTTTGTTTCAGAGAGATAAATGTGATGGGTACACATTGTATTTTTAATTATCCGTTTTGAAAGAGTTAAGGAAAATCATTAATGGACTTGTAACAATGAAATACAAAGTTAAGAGCCTAGAAGCTTACTGCCACAAGATTTAGAACCGTCAGCTACATAGTCTCTAGATTCCAGTGCCATAGAAAATTTAAACAATTATTATGGGGCACTTGGGTGGCTCAGTTTGTTAAGTGTCTGCCTTCAGCTCAGGTCATGATCCCTGGGTCCTGGGATGGAGCCCCACATAGGGCTTTGTGCTCAGTGGGGAGTCTGCTTCTCCCTCCCCCTCTGCTGCCCCCGCTGCTCATGCTGTCTCTTTCTCTCTCTCTCCAATAAATAAATAAATAAATAAATAAATAAATAAATAAATAAATAAATAAAATCTTAAAAACATTAAAAATTATCAATCATCTCAGGTCATCCCCAATACACAAGTATGTATCTGTTATTTCTTTATAATGTTTTGTATGCTAAAGTTTAATACTAAAAAATGTATTATAAATACTAGCACACAATGTTCTCCTCACTTGCTAGGGGAAAAGGGTTAGTCAGGAAAAAAGTTGTGTCTGATGCCATTTGGAGCTCTTAATTACAATATCTGAAAAAAGGCTTAGCGTTGTTCTTCTCGACAACTCATATAAATGTCTTTGCTTTCAAAGAAACTCACTGGATTCTAAATCTGACATTAAATATACATAATAAATAAATGGAAAATTTTAGGGAAAACATTCTTTCTATCATGAAAGAGTTATCTAACTCCCTAATAGGACTATCTATACTTTATATATTACAAAAATTAGATAAGTCAAAAATAATGATTAGAAGTCAATAGGAAAAGTAAGCAAGGGTTTTTTTTGCATATATTTCTAAGACTACGACAAAATTACTTATATTTGGATGAATTTATATTGACTATGTTAAGACAAGTGATTAAAACTGTTACCCATCCACAAAGATTTTGACATTAATTGTGCTTTACTCAAAAACTAAAAATGAAGCACCTAGGTAGCTCAGTTAAGCATCTGCCTTTGGCTCAGGGCGTGATCCTGGGGTGCTGGGATCGAGTCCCCCATTGGGTTCCCCACAGAGATCCTGCTTCTCCCTCTGCCTATGTCTCTGCCTCTCTCTTTGTGTCTCACAGGAGTAAATAAATAAAATCTTAAAAAAAAAAAAAGAACTGGAAACTTATGCTCACACAAAAACCTGCACATGAATGTTTATAGTAGCTTTATTTACAATTCCCAAAAGTTTGAAGTGATCAAATGTATTCAGTAGACAAATGGATAAATACACTGTGGCAGATCCAAACAATGAAATATTATTCAGCACTAGAAGGAAGTGAGCTATCAAGCCATGAAAAAATATGGAGGAAACTTAAATGCATATTACTAAAAGAAGCCAATCTGAAAGACTATTGTATAATTCCAACTATATGAAATTTTAGAAAAGGTAAAACTGTAGAGACAGCAAAAAGATCTGTTGTAGAGGAGAGGGCTTGGGGAAATGTGAACAGGTAAACAGAAGCTCTTTAGGGCATGGTAGTTAAAGTGCTCTGTATGACACTATAATGATGGATAAATAGCATTACACACTTATTCAAAATCATAGAATGCATTACCAAGAGTGAACTGTAATGCACTTTGGATGACTGTGATATGTTGATGTAGGCTCATTAATTATAACAAAGGTACCACCCTGAGGGGCAGTGTTGGTAATGGAGGAGGCTATGTGTGTGTGGGAGCAAGGGAATATAAGAAGTTTCTGGGATCCCTGGGTGGCGCAGCGGTTTGGCGCCTGCCTTTGGCCCAGAGCACGATCCTGGAGACCCAGGATCGAATCCCACGTCGGGCTCCTGGTGCATGGAGCCCACTTCTCCCTCTGCCTGTGTCTCTGCCTCTCTCTCTGTGACTATCATAAATAATAAATTAAAAAAAAAATTAAAAAAAGAAGTTTCTCTTTCAGTATCTTTCTCTTAATTTTGACATTAACCTAAAAGTGTTCTAAAAATTAAATTATTAAATAAATAAATAAGTAAATAATGGATTTTTTCATTGTTTTCTCCATCTTGAGTGTATACTTTCCACATACAATTGCTTAGCTAAAACATTAAGAGCGCTCTATTTGAATACACAAGACAAACATAAAATTAGATTTAATTGGGAACTGACATTTAAATTTTTCCTTACACTTGTCAACCAGTAATTTTTGAACCCAAAATAATCAGAACAAATCTACATTTAATGCCATTTTCCTATGATTTTAGTCATCTCAGTATGATGGAAAATGGATAATGGTGAACTCTATCTAATTAATATAAGAGTATTTTCTTTTAAAATGACTACTTCCAAATTCCTTATTCAAAATTATTCAGAAACTTCTAACTTGAAATTAGTAGGTAGATGAGTACTAAACCTTCTTAAAAGTTAATCTTTTATTCTTTCATTAATCTATAATTTTTTACAATGAGAAACAAAGATGATTATTTGTTTTTAATTATGGTGATCTGACTTGTAGTAATAATTAATTTTCTGTTTCAGAAATAAATTTAATGTTGTCATTGCTAAAATATCATGAAAATTGCAGTGTGTTTATAATTACATAATTATAGGATTCCAGAATGGGAAGAGGGCTTCAGAATTATCCAAGTGAACTTCTACCTTTTCTCGATAAAGGTATCCAAAAAAATATACTTTTAAGAGCTAACAAGCCATATTTAAATATCTTTTTGCCTTGTATTTGGTTTCTGTGTATCTTTTACCTGTTCCTTAAAAGCTCACATATTCTGGAAGCTATTTGCTTTTGCTGTTGAAATGATTCTCATCTCCCTTCTTGAAGAAATGAGCCTATAGATTAATATGCCTCACTTATAGGTCCTTCCTAAAGTCTGGTACAATTATAAAGGAGTCTATGTCTCCTCTTTAACTAAGGAAAATATTTTTTGAGATAAAATTTTAAATTATGATAATTCTTTTAAGGAGGAGAAAAAGGATATGGAAAAAGAAAGAGAAGAAGAGAGAGGAGGAGAAGGAAGATAAGAACCTAGAAGTCTCCACTCAACAAGTAAAATCCTAAACAAAATGAAAATTCAGCAACTTTTCTGAGATCCTTAAGAGAAGTGAAGTCACAGACAAAGCACTGCCCCCCCTCCCCCCCCCCAAATAGAGGAGACCTACACGAGAATACAGAAAATCAAAAACCCAGTAGGGATAAGGAAACCTGGACTACAGTTGACAAATTGGTGGAAGGTCAGTGTGGGCAAGTTTGAGAGAGAAAATTCCAGTAAAGTGTCTGGGCCTCACACTTGTGAGAGTTTTACCTTCTGGAGTTTACCGGATTCCAACAGTAATTACTGGAGAAAAAGCCCTCCTTTTTCTTTCAGTGGGAGAAAAAAGGAGCCATTTTTAAATACTACTAATACTTTGTTCTGATAAAGGCCTGCCCTATGTGAAACTAGTTGAATGAAGCCTAATCTGCTGGAGTTTTATTTTTTGTTTTGTTTTGTTTTGTTTTGTTTTTGGTTTTGTTTTTTTAATTTATTTTTTATTGGTGTTCAATTTATTAGAACTTAACTGACCTGAAGGAAGGGAAATACCCAACTCCAACCCACATTGGCCATCCTATCTCACATAAGGGGGTGGCAGGGGGTGGGAGAGGGTGAGAAATACTGATGAATTTCAAGTCTGGAGACAGAGGCTCACTTAAAGATTTAGATCTAATCATAAGAATATACTGTGCTTCCCCACCTTGACACCATACCAACAAATTGCTAATAGCTTATTTGCGCTAGTTCATTTTACCCAGTACATCATGCCTAATTATAAAAAAAAAAAAATACACTAAAAGCAAAAATGCACACTTTAAAGACACAGAGAATGCATCAGAAGCAGACTCAGATATGACAGGAAAATTGGAACTATCAGACCTAGAATTTAAAACAATAGCAATTAATATGCTAAGGTATCTAATGGATAAATTAGATAGCATATAAAAACAGGCAAGATAAGGAGAGATGGAAATTCTAGAAAGAATAAAAAAGAAATACTAGAGATCAGAAACACTCTAAAGGAAATATAGAATGTGGGGATCCTGCTTCTCCTTCTGCCTATGTCTGTGTCTCTGTGTTTCTCATGAATAAATAAATAAAATCTTAAAAAAGAAAAAAAAAGTCAATATCCAGGAACTATGGGACAACTACATATCCACAATTAAAACACCAAAAGTTAAAAAGGAACAGATAAATTTTTTTTGTTGCTTTTGTTTGTTTTATTTAAAGATTTAGGAGCACCTGAGTGGCTCAAGCCATTGAGCATCCAACTCTTGGATTTGGCACAGGTCATGATATCAGGGTTGTGAGAATGAACCTGGTGTCATGCTCCACATTCAGCAGGGAGCCTGCTTGAGATTTCCTTTATCACTCTCCCTCTGCCCCTGCCCCTAGTCTTTGTCTCTTTCTCAAATAAATAAACCTTTAAAAAAAGACTTATTTTTAGGGAAGTTTTAGGTTTACAACAAAATTGAGAGAAAAGTATAATGACTTCCCATATATAACCTGACCCCACAAGAAGAATCTTCTGCATTATCAACATCACTCATTGGAATGGTACATTTTTACCAAGAACAAACCTACATTTGACACATCATAATTATCCAAAGTTCAAAGTTTATATTATAGTTCACTCTTGCCGTTGCACACTCTCTAAGCTTGGAAAATGTATGATGAACATATGTCCAACATTATTAAATCACATAGAGAATTTTTATTGCCCTAAAAATCCTCTGTGTTCCAACTGTTCATACCCACCTACTCTCCCTTCCAAGAAGGCAACTATTGATCTTTTCTCCATATAGCTTTGCCTTTCCAGAATGTAACATAGTAGGCATTATATGGTATGCAGTCTTTTCAGATTGGTTTCTTTCACTTATTAATATGCATTTAAGATTCCTCCATATCTATTAATAGATCTATAGCTAGTTTTCTTTTAACTATAAAAATATTCCATTGTCTGAATGGACTACAGTTTATTTATATCCATTCATGTGTTTGAAAAACTTGGGTCGCCTGCCTAGTTCAGTGGAAGAGCATGCAACTCTTGATCTCAGAGTTGTGAGTTTGAGCCCCATGTTGGGTGTAGAGATTATATACATACATATGTAAACTTTAAGAAAATGTGATATATCCATTCATTTATTGAAGGGCATCTTATTTCCTTCCAGATTTTGGCAAATATAAATAAAGGTGCTAAACACATCCATGTTCAGGTTTGTATGAACATAAGTTTTCAAATCCTTTGAGTAAATACCGATAAGTGCAATTACTGGATTGTATAGAATAAGTATATTTAATTTTGTAATAAACCACCAAACTGTCTTCCAAAGCAGCTTTACTCTTTCTCCTTCCTCCGAGCAGTGAGTAACAATTCCTGTTACTCCACATCCTTTTCAGCATTTGATTTTGTCAGTGTTGTGGGTTTTAGCCATTCTAATAGGTATGCAATAGTATCTCATTTTAATTTACATTTCCCGATGATATGAGATATAAGTCATTTTTTTCATATGCTCTATGACATCGGTATATTTTCTTTGGTGATGTAGCTGTTAAGGTTTTTGGCCTAGGTTGTATTTTTTGTTGCATTTTTAGAATTCTTTGTACATTTGGACTAAGTCTTTTCTCAGATATGTCTTTTGCAAATATTTTCCTCTAATCTGTGACTTGTCTTTTCATTCTCTTGACATTGTCTTTCACGGAGCAGAAGTTTTTAATTTTAAGAAAGTCCAGTATGTCAATTGTTTCTCTCATGGATAGTATCTTTGGCATTGTACCTAATAATGCATCATAATATTCAAAGTCATCTATATTTTCTTTTGTGTTATCATTTGGAATTTTGCCAGATAAATATTTGAAAAAATTTGAAAATTTGAAAAAATAAGTACTGAAATTACTTGAAATTAATGTCAGACAGCAAACTACATATATAGGCAGTTCAAAAAACACCAAACAGGATAAATGTGAAAGAACTACATGTATGTATGCTATTTTCAAACTGCAGGAAATCATATATAAAGACAATATCCTGAAAGCAGCCAGAGGGAAAGAACACTTTATAAAGAACTAAGGTAAGAATTACATCTGAATCCTTCTCAGAAACCATGCAAACATGGAGAGTCAAGTGAAATACTTAAAAGTGTTGAGAGGGAAAAAATTCAACCAGCCTAGAATTCTTTACTTTGCAAAACCATACTTCAAACTGTAGCAGAAACAAAATATCTCTTAAATAAAAATTGAGGAATTTTTTGCCAGAGGCCTCATCTGCAATATATTTTAAAAGAGGTTCTTAGAGGGAAAAAAAGGACATAGGTCAGAAATTCAGATCTCCATACAGAAAGGAAGAGTAAGGAAAAAGTAAAAGTAAAATAAACACTTTTATTTCTCTTATTCTTTTTTTTAATTTTAAATTTCAGATACAGAGTGAGATAAAAAAAGAACATGGGCAGCAGGGAGGGGCAGAAGGAGAATCAGGCTCTCTGCTGAGCAGGGAGCCCAATGTGGGTCTTGATCCCAGGACCCCAGGATCATGACCTGAACCAAAGGCAGACGCTTAACTGACTGAGCCACCCAGGCACCCCTATTTCTCTTATTCTTAATCAACCTAACAAATAACAGTTTGTTCAAAATAATAATAGCAGCATATATTATTTATGTAGGGTTTGTATATATTTATGCTTATGCATGCTTATATATAAGTAAAATGAGAGACAGCAATGATGCAAGAAACAGAAGGGAGGAACTAGGATAATTTTGTTATTATAAGGTATTCAACACTACCTGTGAAGTGGTGTAATGGTATTTGAAAGTGGACTTACATCAGTTCTAAAAGAATATTGCAACATCTAGGAAACCACTAAGAAAGGTTATAAAAAATATAACTTGATACACTAAGAAAGAAGAGAAAATAGAATCATATGAAATGTTCAGTTAAAATCACAAGAGAGGGTATCCCCGGGTGGCTCAGTGGTTTAGCATCTGCCTTCAGCCCAGGTCTGATCCTGGAGACCCACGATTAAATCCCACATCGGTCTCCCTGCATGGAGCCTGCTTCTCCCCCTGCCTGTGTCTCTCTGCCTCTCTTTCTCTCTCTCTCTCTCTGTCTCTCTCTCTGTCTCTCAAGAATAAATAAATTAAATCTTTAAGAAAATATAATAAAATAATAAAATCACTAGAGAAAGAAAAGTCAAAGACAAAAATAAAACAAGGAACAAGGGCCACTGGATATTGTAGATATCAAGCTACTACTTTAATAATTACTTTAAACAGGGATCCCTGGGTGGCGCAGCGGTTTAGCGCCTGCCTTTGGCCCAGGGCGCGATCCTGGAGACCCGGAATCGAATCCCACGTCGGGCTCCCGGTGCATGGAGCCTGCTTCTCCCTCTGTCTGTGTCTCTGCCTCTCTCTCTCTCTCTCTCTGTGTGACTATCATAAATAAATAAAAAAGGGGAACACATAGCACTTCTCCTTAAAAAAAAAAAAAAATAATTACTTTAAACATCAATGGTCGAAAGGTACAAATTAAAAGATATTGCCTGAGTCAATTAAAAAATACGACCAAGCTGCATGTTGTCTTTAAGAAACCCACTTTAAATATAAACATACAGACAGATTAAAAGTAAAGAGATAAGGAAAAATATGCTAACTGGCTCATTAGAGCACACAGAATAGCTGTGCTAATTTCAGACAGGGCAGACTTCAGAGCAAGTAAATTAATCAGGATAACAAGGTATAATGATTACATAACAAAATGGTCAGTTCTCAAGAAAACATGATCTTTAATATGTATATGGCTAACAGCAGAGCATCAAACTATGTGAGTAAAAATTGATAGAAATACAAGGAGAAATAGATGAACCTACAGTTAGAATTGGAAACTTAATACTCTCTCTCTCAGAAATGGGCAGACTCAGTAGACAAAACCTTAGTAAGAATAGAGCTAAACTCAGCAACACCATCAGTCAACTGGATGTAAGAGACGTCTATAAATTAATCCGTACAACAGTAGAATATTCTTCTCAAGCTCATCAAGATAGGCCACATTGTGAGATGTAAAACACATCTTAAAACTTTTGAAAGAATGAAAGTCCTACATTGACTGCTCTTAGACCACAATAGAATTAAACTAGAAATCAGTAACAGAGAGGGAGACAGAACATGAGAGACTCCTAACTCTGGTAAATGAACAAGGGGTGGTGGAAGGGGAGGTGGGCGGGGGGATAGGGTGACTGGGTGACAAGCACTGAGAGGGGGCACTTGGCGGGATGAGCACTGAGTGTTATGCTATATGTTGGCAAATCGAACTCCAATAAAAATATATACAAAAAAATCAGTAACAGAAAGATAGATTCAAAATTCTAAAAGACTTACAAATTACACAGTATACCTTAAAATAACATGTGGCTCAAAGAAGAGATTTTTTTTTTAACTGAATGAAATAAGAGTACAACTTATCAAAATCTGTGGGATGAAGCAAAAGAAGGGCTTAGTGGGGAACTCAGAGCATTGAATGATTATATTAGAAAAGAAAAAAAAAAGATTTAAAATCAATTGCCTAGTTTCCATCTTAGGAAACTAGAAGAAGGGCAAATAAAATACAAAGTAAGCAGAGGAAAATAAATGATAAGAGCAGAAATTAATGAAATTGAAAACAGAGAATATATACAAAAATCAATGACACCAAAAGGTTTTCTTTGAAAAGATTTTTTTAGTCAATAAGCCCCTAACCAGGCTAACTATGAAAAAAAGAGAGAAGACAAAAAAATTACTGATACCAGAAATGAAAGAGGAGCATCATGACTGAGACTAAAGACAGTAATAGTAAAGGAATATTAGGAATACCTCCATGCCCACAAATTTGATAACCTGGATATTGTGCACCAAATTCTTGAAAGACACAATTTGCCAAATTTCATACAAGAAGAGATAGACAATGTGAATAGGCCTATATCTAATAAATAAGTTGAATCAATAGTTAGGAACCTTCTAAAACAGAAAGCACTAGACTTACATGGATTCACTGTGAATTCTACCAAACATTTAAGGAAGAAATTATTCCAATTTTCTACAATTTCTTTCAGAGGGTAAAAGAAGAGGAGCTATTTCCAAACGCATTCAGTGAGGCCAGCATTACCCTAAAACCAATACTAGACAAAGATATAAGAAAAACAAACTGCAGACCAATATCTCTCATGAACATAGATGAAAAAAATCCTTAACAAAATATTAGCATCTTGAGGATGATGTTAACTATGGGATTGCAATATATAATCTTTAAGGTATGTTTTCTCCATACCTAATTTGTTAAGAGTTTTTATCATGAAAACATGTTGCATTTTTGTTAAAATGATTTTTCTGGATTCTTTGAGATAATCTTATTATTTTTTTCTTTTATCCAGTTAATGTGATGTATTCTGTTTATTGGTTTGCATAAGTTAATGTATCCTTTCAGCCCAGCTATGAATCCAGCATGATGATGGTGTATGATTCTGTGTAATGTGCTGTTGAATTTGGTGTGTTAGTATATAGTTGAGAATTTTTTGCATCTATACTCATCAAGGATACTGGCCTATAATTTTCTTTTTTGTAATGTCCTTATCTGGCTTTGGTATCAGGGTAATGCTGGCTTCGTAAAATGAATTTGGAAGTATTTCCTCTTCTTTAATTTTCTGGAAAAGTTTGGAAAAGATTGGTACTAGTTCTTATTTAAGTATTTGAAATAATTCTTAATTAAATATTTGAAATAATAATTATTAAATAGTTGAATAATAGTTCTTATTTAAGTATTTGAATAATTCTTGAAAAGCCCCTGGTCCTGGGCTTTTCTTTTTGAAAGACTTTTCATTACTGATTCAATTTGCTTACTCATTAAGATTTTCTGTGTCTTCATGATTCAATCTTAGTAAGTGTATGCTTCTAGAATTTATCCATGTATTTTAGGTTATCCAATTTATTGGTGTCTAACTGCTCATGATAGTCTTATGATTCTTTGTATTTCTAGGTCATCAGTTTTAATGTCTCCTCTGTAATTTCTGATTTTATTTGAGTCTTCTCTCTTTTTCTCTTAGTCTAGTTAAAGGTTTGTCAAGTTTGTCTTTCTCCAAAAAGTTATTATTTTTCTTTATCTTTTCTATTCTTTCTCTAGTCTCTATTTCATTTATTTCTTCTCTGATCTTTGTTATTTCTTTCACTTTTCTAACTTTTGGGCTTAGTTATTTCTTCTTTTTCTAGTTCTTTGAAGTATAAAGTTATATTGCTAATTTGCATTCTTTCTTCATGTAAGGATTTATCATTACATATGGCTCTATTATACTATTTTTACTGTTAGAACTTTTATTATACTTCTCATAGATTTTGATGTTTTGTTTCCATTTTCATTTGTTTCAATGAATTTTTATTTATCTTTTGATTTCTTATTTGATCCATTCAATTAAAAGTGTCCAGAAGAATTGAATAGACATCTTTTCAAAAATATGCAATGGCCAACGGGTACATCAAAAAATACTCAGCATCACAGAGTGGTGTATAGAAATGTTGAATCACTATATTGTACATATGAAACATGTTATACTGTATGTTAACTAACTGGAATTTGAATAAAGCTTTACAAAAAATATGCTCAACATCACTAATCATTAAAAAATCAAAACCAAAATGAGATAACTGCCTCATATTTGTCATTACTAACAACAAAAAGACAAGGGACAAGTTTTAGTGAGGATGTAAGAAAGGGAACTCCTATGCACTGTTGGTGGGATGGTAAATTGATGCAGCACAATGGAAAACAATTCCATTCCTTAGTTTTAGCCAATTAAAATTGGCTAAAAACTATGCCTGCATAACATCTGCACACGGAAAATATAGACTCTTTCATAACTGACAAAACTTGGAAGCACCCAAGATACCCTTCAGTAGATAAGTGGATAAACAAACTGTGATAAATCCAGACTATATAATATTATGTATCACTAAAAGTAAGTGAGCTATCAGAGCATGAAATAAACATGGAGGAAACTTAAATTTATGTTACTAAGTAATAGAAGCCAATCTGTAAAAGCTATCTACTGTATGAGTGCAACTATGTGAAACCTGGAAAAAGTAAAACAATGGAAACAGTAAAAAGATAAATGTTGCTATGGATTGAAGGGAAGAATGGATAAAGGAGTGGAACACAGAGATTTTTAGTGCATTGAAAATAATCTGTGTGATATAATGATATAATAATATACATGCCATATACATTTTTTCAAGTGTATAGAATATATAACACCAAGAATAAACTCTAATGTAAACTAGGACTTTAGATGATAATGATGTGGCAATGTAACCTCATCAGTTATAATAAATATACCATTCAGTGGAAGCTGTTGATTATAAGGAAGGCTTTATATTTTTTTGGACAAGGAGTAGATGGGAAATACCTGTACTGTCTCTTCTATATTGCAATAAACCTAAAGCTGATCCAAAAGAATCAAGTTTATTTAAAAAGAAAAAAGAAAAGTGACTTTGTTTAGTATCAAAATCTTTGAATATCAGTATCTATTAATTACCTCTTTGCCTTTCACCTCATTTATAGTTTCAGGTTTGAGAATCCATTCTGAATAGGATACTTATAGGAAGTAAAAGCAGACAGCTATACTATAAACTAGAGACAGGCAGCTAGAATATTTGTATTTGACAGAGGTAATGAAATAAAATTAAATTAGAAATTAATTACTTTGACATTAAGGCTAATAACAGATAATGTTTATAAGGGGCTTGCTGTGCCCCAGCACTATTTTAAATAATATATATATAATTTCTCAAACTTCCCATTGTTTTTTCCATAATGCGCTCCATATACTTTTTCAAAGTGTTATAGTGGAAATTTGTCTCATAACAGTGCTTATCTGTATGCAATACACCTTAGATTTACTCACTTGAATAAATTGTAGACAAGTATTTTGACTTTTATTATGTACAATGCAACCATATTATCCAGGAATCTTGTGCTCCTCAAAGAATCTAACACCCACATCTGCAAACAATCAAGTCACTTTCTAAGTAGAATACTAATGCATCTTGAAGAGTTCTTCGCTATTGGAACACTTCTAATAAGAAAGTGAAGTAACTTGTTTTTCTCAAGATTGATTTTCTTAAATATTTCTCAAATAGCTATGGCCATAACATCAGCAGAGACTCACTTCACATTCAGTATAACGGTTACACGGACTTGGAGGTTTGGGAATTTCTTAGGCTAGTTTACTCTTGACCTTGAAAGTGTTGCATCAATAGATTGATAATCCATTAACAACAACAACAAACAATAACAAAGCACCAGTTTTATGTGCTATGTTACTTTTAAAAGTAAATAAACCTAAGTACTATTTTTTTAATGGTGAAGCTAGGGGAATCAGAACAGTATTCGAAAAGTCTGAGAAAGAGAAGTCGAAGTTGCTGGCGACAAAGGAAACTTTATGAACTTTTCTCTATGTATGATCATCTTGACTTCTTTGGTAATAATATCCCAGGAAGTATCTTACAAACAAAACACCTAATTAAACTGCAGCTGGATTTTGCTTAAATCTGGTGAGACTTGACATCTTTGTGTAAGTTTAATGTACATTCTCTTATTCGAAGTAAATTTGGGCTAATTCTCTTATATTTAAGAGTCATTTGCCTGTATTTTCTATTATTTATTTTTTTATTTTTTTCTATGATTTTTTAAATTTTCGTTTTGCCCCATTTTTATACCAGATTTTGGTCTTTTTTATTCTTATATCTTGAGATCTATTCCTGGTTTGTCTTTTTCTTTAATTTTACTTTTTCATAACCTGCGTTTAGTAGATTTACCAAAATTTTAGTTTATTGCCCTTGTATTTTATCTTTATTTCAAATTACTTTTTTTTTTTTTTTTGAGATAGAGACAGAGTATGGGGGCAGAAAGGGGCAGAAGGAACAGGAGAGAGAGATCCCAAGTATGGAGCCTGTTACGGAGCTCAATCTCACAACCCAGAGATCACAAACTAAGCCAAAATCAAGAGTGGGTCATTTAACTGACTGAGCCACCCAGGCACCCCTTAACTTATATTTTAGTGCTTTATTTTAGAAAGTATTTTTCATCTTCCTGACTATAAGAAATTTACTGTAATCTTTTTCCTAGAATTTATTATTTTTCTACATTTGTATTTCTTATACATTTTCCATTTATTCTTTTATATGATATGAGATATGAATACAATTCTATTTTTATCCAAAAATAGATGTCCAGTTTTCCCCAGTACAATATTACAGTTCATTTTTTCCTCCTGATTTGAGATGTTACTTTTATTGTAACCAAAATACATATGTGATTTTCTTTTTTCTATTCCATTGCATTAGTCTAATTATATATTCATGAACCAACATTTAATTATTATGCTCTCTAATGTTTTAATGATTTAGTAACTGACTTACATGACATTTCCTTTTAGAATCAAGTGGTATATAGCTTTAGGAAAAACAGGTTAGCATTTTTGTTGAAATAATATTAGATTTCTAAGTTACTTTACAGAGCATTGTCACCTATACAAGTATCTGCTGCTTTTCAAAAGTTCATACTTATGGCATTTTGCTTTCATAAAAGACTTACATCAGTACTTGTTTTTGTTAACCAAAAGAAATGTGAAAAGGATTTTTGCTTTTACAAAAAAAAAAAAAGAAGAAGAAGAAGAAGAAGAAGCAGAAATAGCATTCAGTGTTTATTTCACAGGGAGCCATTATAGTGGTAGTGGACACCCTACCAGTGAAAGTGGCCAAGCCAAGCTCGTTCTCTTGGAGTTACACTCTATATCTCAGCATCAAACCACTATAGCTTTGAACTGTGTCTGAGAGCATCTGTGCTTTATCTCACTTTATTTTGTGCATCTGTTTGCAATATATCTTCAGGTATCAGAAAAGTCTAAGAGAGATTAATGTTTAATCTGGGAATGTTAAGAAAAATTCCATATAGATTAATGGTAACTATTTCTTCACTTTATGCCATTTCAACTTATGCAAAGTTTCATAAGAACAGTCTAGTTTTGGATTGTGGGGGAAACCTGTATATTATTAAGCCTTCATAGAATAGCATGGTATGTCTTTCCATTTATTCAAGTTCACTTTTATGTCTTTTTTTTCTAATTGATACATTTGGCATGTAACATTGTTTAAAGTGTACAATATGTAATTTTGATACATTTACATGTTGTAATAGGATTGCCTGTGTAGCAATATCTATCACATTACCTAAAAATAGTACAATATAATTGTCTGTATTTATTGTGGTGTGCATTAGAGCTCTATGACTTACTTTCTATTTATTCCAAATTTGCATCCTTAAACACAGCCTCTTATCCTCCACCTGTATCCCTAGATAAGCATCATTTTACCTGTTCTTTACAGGTTTAATTTGTTTAACTGTCGGTGATATATAGTATTGTCTTTCTCTTTCTGACTTATTTCACTTAACATAATGTGCTCAAGGTCCATCACTGTTGTCTCAAATGGGAGGACACTTTCCTTTATCATGGCAAAATAATATTCCATTGTGTATATGTTCTGCATCTTTTTTATCCATTCATTTGTGGATGGACTTTTGGGTTGTTTCCATATCATGGCTATTGTGATAATATTGCAATGAACATGGGGGTGTGTATATCTGATTGAAATCCTATTTTCATTTTCATAGACATAGAAGTGGATATAGACATAGAAGTAGAAATGCCTCATAATAAGTGAGATGTATTTTAATTTTTTTTTTGGAAACTCTTTATTGTTTTCAGGTGGTTGGACCAATTTGCATTCTCACCAACAGTGTACTAGGATTGCTTTCACCATATCCTTCCCAGCACTGGTTATCTCTTAACTATTTAATGATAGCCACTCTTACAAGTGGGAGGTGTAATTTCTCCAAAGAGGAAATTAAGGTGGCTAACAGACACGTGAAAAAATGCTTGCTATCACTAATCACCAGAAAGATACAAATCAAAACCACTTTTGTGTCTTTGAGAGTTTTAATAAGATAGATTTTAGAAATATCTTGTTAAGGATTGTGGGTATTTAGTGCCTTTATTTATCTTATAAATGAAGTATTCTCTTCCAAAAATCTTCTAGCCAGTTTTTGTCTCCATGAGTGGAGACCTTTAATGCTGCATATTAATTATAAAAATTTGTATTAAATATATATATTTTAAATTTCAGGATGGTTTTTATTTTCTTTTTGTTTACCTTGTGTTTTGTGACACAATTTATATCATTTGTGGAGTGACTGGGTGTCTCAGTCAGTTAAGCATCTGATTTTTTATTTCCACTCAGGGCATGATCTCAGGGTCTTAGATCCAGTCCTTTGTTGGACTATGCACTCAGTGCATAGTCTGCTTTGGATTCCCTCCCTCTCCTTCTTCTTCACCTTTGGCCCCTCTGCTCATTTTCTCTCTCTTTCTCTCTCTCTCAATTGTAAAAAATTAAATAAATAAATAAATAAACAAATAAATAAATAAATAAATAAATAGATCTTAAGAAACTGTATCATTTGTAGATAGATAGTTCTACTTCCATCTTTCAGAATCATCTGCAAATAATTGCTTCCTCTGTCTAGTTCCATTGGCTAATGTTGGGAAATGCTCCTCTATTGCTCTCTTCCAGGCTTCTACACATCTTGCTGATTAAACCACAAATGTAGAGCCCTGACTCATCATTACTTGAGTCTTTCCTCAGGGTTATGTTGCACCATGCAAACTTGAGAATAAGATCATAATGTCTTTCTCCAGGAAAAAGAATATCCTTGCTTACCATTTACTATAAAGCAGTAGATTCCCTAAGCTCACCCACTACATGTGTAGCATGTACCTGGGCCAGGCTGCACAATCCTCTTCCACTCCAGGAAAGGGGAACAGATGCAAACATATTATTATGCAGATTGCTATGCTATAGTAATAAAGTCTTTTATCTCTAGTGTGAAAGTTATGTGTCTTTTGCCCACACACAGAATAATAGACTAACTTATTAGCTTGTAAGTAACATAACATCAAATATCAGACTCAAAAGTTAATATCTCCAATACAGTCTTAAATACTAATTATAGCAGAGAACATTTTATTTTACTAGTTTTAGTGAGAATGCCTCATTAAATATGACTTTGACTCTTATGTTGATTCATACACACAAATTAATCAATCATATGGAATTATCCATTTTCTTGAGTGTTTTTGCTATGAATGTGTATTGAATTATGTTAGGTATACTTTTTCAGTATTTGTGGTATTAATTCCATTAAATGAGAACAATTAATATAATAAATTACATTGAAGTGTTTTCTAATATTGAAGCATTCCTACATTCCTGAATAAACTCCACTCATTATGATGCATATTTTTAAATGCGCTTTTGGGTTCTGTTTGCTGATATTTTAAGATAATTACAAAAGTATTTATGAATGAAACTGGCCTTTACTTTTATTTTTAGCACAAACTTCAACAGGCTCAGTATCTTTGAAGACAGAGAAAAATTACTTTTTATGTTGCAGAAAAATATTTCACCTCCTTTACAGATCATAAAGACTAAAAGTAGATATAATTCAGGGAGTAAATTTACTCCAAATTGTGACTGAAATGATAACAAGGGTTTGGAATATGTTTATTGTAACTGTAATGTTGTATCCCCTGTTCAGGATGTTTTATTAGAAAGTCAGTGCAGATCTCTCTTTGTAATTGTTGGAAGAAAGTACTTTGTAAAGTTACTTTTTTGAGATCTACCTAATATTTAGGATAATATAATTTGAAAGAATTGTCCTTGTGGGCTGAAAATGAGTCCTTGAGGTAAAACACTGTACCACCTAAAACTTAGATACAAATTACCCCAAACCATGCTGTCAGAGCTATAATGACATTTTAGTAATCCTTGCACTATCCTATCCTTTGAGCTTCTTGACTTCCTCTCCATCTGTATCCTTTCCTTCTCCTTACCTTCCAGTTTAATAGTTTCACATTCATCTTAAAATCCCATTATTACCAAAATCTACATTGGACTCATATTCGTCTTCTATCTTCCACTTTATATCCTTTGAGCAGAGCTCCAAAATTGCTTCAGTTTCTTAGGTCTACATGAGATTAATCATACCAAGGTTTCTTGGCCTTTCATACTCTCATTTTCCTTTTTTCTCCCAGTTTAGTTTCCATAATCCACTCTCTTGCTTCCCTTGCACTTTCTGATATTAGCTGACAATGTTACTCTACTTTGGATAGATCCAACTTTCTAGTTACTTTATAACTCACTTGAATTGCTTTATGTAGCTGAAATAAAACAGAATGAAACTGAGTGGTCTCATTCCAACTTCATGATTACTTACCTTAATTGGGCTCTTACTGCTGCGTAGCAGTCCTACTTCATTTCCTTAGTTCTTTTACTTCCCCATTTTCCTAGGTGACTTTTTGTCTTGTTTTTAATAACATTCAACATCCCATCTCCCTTCCTCACTCGTAGCTGATGCCCCACTTTTTTGTTATGTTGACAAAAGAAAAATAATTTTCAAATACTCCCAGTAGCACATAGATTCACCTAATTCTATCCATGACTACTTTGTCTGTTTGTTATTGTGTTATCTGTTATTGTTATCTGTAGATCACAGGCAGATGCAGCCTCTCTCTTTCCTTGCAAACTATTTACCATCTATTTTCATGTCTTCAGTTTTATTGCTTCCCTAGCTCTGCATTCTCTTCTTTCTTATTAGTTTCTTTCTCTCTTCATAAGTATTCTTATCATAATATAAATATGTTGTAATATCTCATTTATTTCTTTTAAAATTCCTGGACTCAATATCCCCCTCAGCTCATTTCTCCTCTTACCCTTCTTAACAGTAACATTATTTATGATAATTTCCGGGGCACCTGGGTGGCTCACTTGGTTGGGCATCCAGCTCTTGAAATTAGCTCAGGTCATGGTCTCAGGGTGTGGGATCAAGCCCTGCATATTCTGCAAGGAGTCTGTCCCTCTCCCTCTCCTGCTGCACACACCCCACCACTCATGTTCCTTCTCTGGGCTCAGTACTTGGACTCTTCTCCATCTAAGCTTGCCTCCTTGCTGATCTTATACAACTTTTTTGCTTAAATATCATCTGTGTACTGGTGATTGCTCTATCAGTCAGGGTTCAGTTTGGGACAAATAAAGATACAGGACTACAGTGAGTTATGAGACAATAGATTCCCCTTTCTATTGCTCCTCTAGCTTTCTCAATCACAATTAATGGCAATTCTATCCTTTCCATTGCTGAGATGGGAAAATATTGAGTATTCACTTCTTATTGTCTCACTTCTCAAATTCCAAGCAGGAACAAATTATATTATCTCCACTTTCACAGTCTACTCAGTATAAAGCACATCTCTTCATCTCCACTGCTACCACCCTGGAAGAAACACTATTGCCACTTGGCTGGATCATTGCATAGCTTACTGATTACTCTCTCCTGTTCTCCTACTGTGAATTCTCAACACTGATGGGATCCTTTTAGAATATAAATCAGATAATGTCATCCTGAATCAAAAAATTTTAATAAATTTCCATTTCTCTTCTAAAACATAGTGTCCTTGCATTGGTGTGCAAGGATAAATTTCATCATATTTCATTTATCCCTCTGAAATGTGCTTCTTTTATGTGAATTTATATTTCCAAGAATCATCAATATTGATTTACAGAAAGATACTTCATATGTTTGTAACTGTTGTAGAGTAACTCTTTTGTGACCATACCCCATTAGATATATCCATGTTTACAGTGAGGATTTATGTTTCCATTTTTTTTCCATCACAAATTACCAATTTGTTAGACTCTCCATGTATCAAGGTATAACTATGGAAATTTCTTTTTAATACCTCTAAGGACTACTTTTGTTTGTCATAGATCAAGCCCTGTATTTTATATCCCTTCCTGAAATCTCTAGCAGACTTCATAACTTTCCAGTGAGTTCAAACTCATCTGGACAATATAAAGCTTTATTCTCACATCCAGTTAAAAGCTAGACGTGTGTTTGTTTACTCTTGGTGCATATCAAACACACACAAACTTAGTGACTTTAAACAACACACATTTGGTATCTCATTCTTATATCCTGATTCCAGATGTTTCAAGGATGCCTATATAGTGAACAGGCTTGCAAAATAGACACAGTGTCTTTCTCTGAAGCAGAGGACAGATTACTCAATGTAACAGAGATAATGTCTCCATCTAGTTGGGCAGGTTTGCTTACAGCCACTTTACAAAAGATTATGGCTTCCTTAACTTGGGAATCCTCAACTAGATGCAATCTCACTGTTTGCAGCATCCCCTGGATCTGTCTTAGCATTATCCTCCTGGGACTTAAGGACAGGGGAACCAAGGCAAACATAAAAGTCCCTTTCCTCTGACCCAGAAATCTTTTTTTATAAAAGATTTATTTATTTTTTATTTATTTATTTATTTATTTATTTATTTATTTATTTATTTATGAGAGACACACAGAGAAAGAGAGGCAGAGACACAGACAGAGGGAGAAGTAGGCTCCATGCATCCTGACGTGGGACTCGATCCTGCATCTCCAGGATCACACCTGGGGCTGAAGGTGGTGCTAAATCACTGAGCCACCTGGGCTGCCCTGACCCAGAAATCTTATGTGTTCTGCAAGCAGACTCATTTATTAGGTTGTAAGAAAAATAAAATAAAATTTCAAACCCTTACAATTCTTGACAGCTCTTGGCAACAATGATGGAATGCTGTTTGACATGTGACTTTTTGGAAAAGATAAACAAGGACCATTTGCAGTCTTGGTTATGGGATATTAGAAGACTCCATAGAATTCTCTAGCAAAATATTTACCCAAGTGATGAGCAAGGGAAAGAATGAGGGGAACCTCACTGCCCTACCTGTCAAGGAGTGTTTAGAGGCTGAAGACAAGAGAAACAAGCTGTGGGAGTGATGCTTCAGATGCTGCTCACTCTCCTCTAGTAGCAAGAAGAGAGGTCAAAGAGTAACCCAAACTGATATAGGGCTTTGGATAAACCAAAATCATTAGCAATTCATGAATGGTGGTTCGAAGCCTCCTGAATATGCAAGTAATAACTCTTGCTTTATGGAACAGATTTTTTCCCCCACTTCTGGCCTTCTGAACACCCCCTTCCCATCTTCCCTACCTTTAGTCATGTTATGTTCAAGATCCATTCAATTGAAAGGAACCAAAACCCACAATGTTTGTGGAAATAACAGCATTTATTGACTCATATATATAAATTGTATAAGAGGTGCAGTTAAAGACTATCAAAAATAACTGGAACCAGATACTGATACTTTTAGAGTTCTGTTTTTATTATGTCTCCTCTCCATTTTCTCCCCTGGATTATAGCTTTGTTCTTTTTTTTTTTTTTTTTTTTTTTTTTTTTTTTATGGTAGTCACAGAGAGAGAGAGAGAGAGAGAGGCAGAGACATAGGCAGAGGGAGAAGCAGGCTCCATGCACCGGGAGCCCGACGTGGGATTCGATCCTGGGTCTCCAGGATCGCGCCCTGGGCCAAAGGCAGGCGCTAAACCGCTGCGCCACCCAGGGATCCCCTTTGTTCTTTTACAGTGATTGGGGTCATGGTTACAAACTTCTTGTCTCACATACCTAAAATTCTACAAAGAGAACAGAATTAGATTTTTTAAATTTTAGATTGAGTTTGAAAATTTTCAAAGAATATTCATCAGTTTGATTTGTATTAAAGTCCTACTCCTTAGATTAATCATATTAGTAAGACAGATTAAATATCATAAATATCATAAGCAATGCAATTTTAGTCTCATATCAAACTTTATGATCCAGGGCAAGACAAGAACCCACAGTATCATAAAAGTAGGAAATATGTGTTGGACATACAAAATCAGTAAGTATTAACTGGACATACCAGTACCCACATGGGATACATTTATAATATATGTAATATTAATAGTTTTTCTAAACATTCTTTTTAATATAATTTTAATTTTTAAATAAAAGACTAATCAAGATAATGCAAAAATATTTTTGAAAGTATTATTATAAAATAGAGAAATAGTAAATTTTTAACAAGTTAAACTTATAGAATTAATATGAAATATTAATAATTGTTCATATTTGAATACTAAGAGGTTCTTTTTCGAACATTGCTTTCTTCCTCAAAAGTGAAAGCCAAACATATATTGAAGGTGAAAATATATGGCTCCTTGTTTATAGTGATCTGATCTTTCTCTTTGTCTAAAGTTGCAAATATCAGCAGTCAGTTACCTAAAGTTAGCTATGTATGTATCTAACCCTTGAAAATTGAAATTATGAGAGTCTCTCTCTATTTAAAAAAAACTACTTTGTATTAAAGGGCAAAAATCATGGATATTTTCTTGAGTATGAATTTTCATTTTGCTAGTGAAAATTATAAAAATGCCATGATCAGATAATCTTTACTAGTGATAGCAAATATTATTTTTATCTATATCCACAGGCCACTATAATAAATGCCATAATATCTGTAACATTTTGGCCACCAGGAGTATACTCTTAAGCTTTATATATATTAAAGCTTTGGGGTAATGATTCAATAAAATATCAAATTGCTCAAGTAAGTCCTTCTTTAAGATAGATACAAATTCAGTGGGAAAAGCCATCAGTTTGCTTGTTATAAAAGCAACATATTATGGAATTAACAAAAATGTGAGACAGTGTACACACACACATATATGCACTCAAAAATGCACAAAATTAGGGGAATTCAGACTCAAGAAATAGTAAACAATTTCAGCCTTTTAAGTATAAGCATATTGCCATAAGCCAATTCAAAAAAACTGTTTGTCCAATTTGAACTAATGTGCTATGGGCCAATGAGGCAGAACAGAATAGTTTAATGCAGAATATGAAGAAGAATTCTGTGAAAGAGAATCATCTTTTCAATCACATGTCTAGCAGTCATGCATGCCATAGAGTGAGGCAAATTTATTAGAATTGATACTGGAAGAGAAGGAAAATCTATTCTTAACCTTAATATGAAAAGACATGAAATTGAAAGGACTAATAGAGTAGCCCTTTCTAATTTTCATATCTTACTGATACCTATCACCTTAATACTGTTTAATATTTGTCAAATACACACACATGTATTGAGTTTTTGCTAGGTTTTCAATCCACTCTTCTCTTGAGTCCATACTATTTCTCTGGGATAATCACATCTAGACAAAGATATTCCTATTATAAATATCCTTATAATTCTATTTATCTATCCAGCATCTATGAAGAGACAAGTGTATATTTTATGAGAGAAGCAAAACACTTTTTTTTTTGAGAGAAGCAAAACACTTTGTCTGTAATAACAGATTCTGCAAGATAATGTGAAATTCTGGAATCCTGAAAAGAGAGCTATTAATACAGGCATGAAATAATCAATATGCTTTTTCCAGTTCAGGAAATACTGTTTTCCTCAGTATTTTGCTACATTAGCTCATCCTGAAATAAAAAATACTGTAGCCATTTCAGAGCTTATAAGGTTTAGTATTTGTGCTTATGCCTTGTGTTTCTTCCTATGCAAGGACTGAGCTATTACTGAAATAAATAAGCTCTGAAGTAGGATTTACTTCATCAAAACACGTTGTCTTCACTTTCAGGTAAAAAAAATAAATAAATGTTAGAGTTCTATGTCTTTATCCCAAAGGGAAAAGGTATTAAAACTGACCTTTGGGTATGCACAGTGGCATTTAGATTATTATATTAGGATAAAAATGAATTATAATTTCAGATGTATTATGGGACCCTGACCTTTTTCCCTATTAGTAGTGTAATAGTTTCAGAAAGGAAAAATAATAGCTGTCTTAAGCTTGTAAATGACTATCTAATATAAGATGTCAATTGCTAGCTTATTCTCTTTTCACCTGGAAGTACAGATTGCAACAGAGACTTTATTGATCTAACAGAAAGAATAGATTTAAGAACATGTAATAGCCCCCTGCCATTCCACGTATCTTAGGAAACTGGAATAAAGGAGCATCTACAGTGGTGCATCTAAGACCTAGAACACTGGCTGCTATGTACACTGCATCAGCTTTTATGAAATCAATTATTTATGACATGTTTGTCCAAGCACTGTCAAACAAAATTAATAGGTTCCTTCTTGAGTAGTTTGAGTAACTAAACAGTACCCTGTGTATGTCATCCACAAACCAGTAGCTGTTCATTCCAGGAAAACCTACCTATTGCCATAACATAAAAGTTCTGAAAAGGAGACCCTTTTTATTAAGGATGCAACATTCTTAGTAGAGGATGCGCTGGAGATGAGGAGTGGGAGTTTGCTCTATGTTCCTTTGCTTCTCAACTCCCAGAGACTTTGCGGCTACAAGAGGATTCTTTACTCTCGCCCCCATAACAATTTTCTGATGTGCTTCATGAGAACTGCATCTGTCTCCTCCTGATATATTTTAATCGAGGTGTTTATTGAGGGCTGGTAAGAGCTCAATAAAGTAACTTCTCTACATTCTCTAAGATATGACATATTGGGAAAAAAATAAATTTAAAGGTGTAAGAAAATTATGCCTATTTTTATTTACTTATTTGTTTCTGTTAAATTTAAAAATGGAGAATACAGATGTTATTATTACACCCCACACCCCTTCCCAATAAAGTCAGAGTTCTGTCATCCCAGGCATATGTCCTACAGATAAGCAGATGTTCAAAAGGGAGAAAGAGGCAACCAACATAACCAAGATTTGCATACTCACTCTGCCTTCCAAAAGCACCAATTTGATGGAAGAAGGGTTTACAAGACATAAAGGGGCAGGACTGCTAAGCTAGATCATCTCCTCTATGAAGAAAGAAACATCAGCAGTGGCGAGAATTCTTCTAACTGACCCTAAACATGCATACCCCGGGTTTTCAATCCATTCCTCTCTTCCTTCCATACTATTTTCTAAAATACATCTAGACACACGGTTTTGCCTATTATCTTTATACTTATAGTTCTCAAATTATTACTCCCATGGTTGGCTTTCCACAATGAGTTTCAAATTTATTTATTTATTTAAATAGCAATATGAGGGCAGCCCTGGTGGCTCAGCGGTTAGCGCCGCCTTCAGCCCAGGGTGTGATCCTGGACACCCGGGATCGAGTCCCACGTGGGACTGCCTGCATGGAGCCTGCTTCTCCCTCTGCCTGTGTCTCTGCCTCTCTCTCTCTCTTTCTCTCTCTCTCTCTGATGAATAAATAAATAAAATATAAAAAAATAAAAAATAGCAATATGATAATTCAACTTGCAGTGTCCCATGGATATCTTAAACTTAACACATCCAAAATAACCTTCTCATCTCAAAAATACGTGGTCTCACTCTAACCCCTTATTCTCCATCCTCCAATCCTGTATTCCACTACCTCAACCTCCTCACTTCTACAAATCAGTCCTTCATGTTTCACTGGAATGGAGTAACAGACAAAATGTAGACATAAACTTTTCACTTACCTTCTTAGGTCTATTTGTTCCCTATTATATATAATAAAACCTAAACATGTAGCATATTTTCACAGAATGTCCAATATCTTCCTGTTTTCTTATTTTTATCTTCTATTTCTGAGTCAGGATGGTTTTAGATGAAAAAAGAAATATCTCTCTACAAGTGATTTAAGATTAGACCCTTTCTTAACTGACAAAGCAGGTAGGTCAGATGTAGAGCTGCTTCAGTGTTGGGTAAAAACACAGTTTCTATAATATTACGAACGATATACATTTTTCCCACATTCCTTCTGGCAACCTCAAAAGGTTTACTTGCCTTCTTAGGTTTACCTTTAAAAGTCCTAAGTTAGCATTGGCATCACACAAAGAAGTCATGAACAGAGTTAGAAACAGGGCTCCGTTTTTGTCAGAAGCACAAGAGAGTAAAGGTAACAGTGACAAAAAAGAAAATGTATTTTTCATTATGAGTTGGTCACTAACTAGTTGACCTTGGACAGTAAAATTTACCTTTTCTAAACATTTTTTTTTTGGCTATCATATAACGTGCATAGATTTAATAATCCCTAAGTTGTATTCCAAGTTAAGGTTTTGGAAAAGTCTGTAGCTAAGAGTCTTTGGAATTCCTGCCAAAGTACAGTATCGAAGGATAATGAAATGAAATAATACAACCACTGAATCCAGGAGTTCCCATGCTTTCTCACTTACTCCATTTCCTTACAGAATCAGAGAATGACATTTGAATGGAATTTAAAGTTCATCCAGAACAAGTATCTGTCAGTTGTTTGAATCTCTTCTACCACATTGCTGACAAGAGTCATCTGTTGAATGAATGCTTAAATCCCTAGTAATGAGGAATTCAAATATCTTCCAAACAATGGGTAGAATCTCACTGCTGCCAATTTCCAACTGATTGAGTTCTTTTGCAAACATCCTAAAAATTATTCTTTTGCATAATTAGTTCATGAATGTTCCCAAATGTTTAAAATAAAGTTACCAAGCCCTTCAAAGGATTTCTCTTTCAGAATTAAATATGCCCTCCTTTAAGCATTACTCTCATGAAATAATTTTATATTTTAAGAATTACATTTGGTTTTTTGAAAGTCTTTCACTTCATTTAGATGATCCTTAGAACACAGCATGCAACTTTATAGTTTATAATTCATTTCAGTCTATTTACCTACCATCCATCTATAGATTTTCATCTATCCACCCATCTACTCATCAATCTATCTATTTTTCTGTTTCTTGAATTGTTCAACAAAGGCCCTCAGATCTGTTATTTCATCAATCAACTAATCAATCAGAGAATAGAGCAGGCATTTCAGCTCCTTTCTTATTTTATGTATTCTAAATAAATTCCTGGGGTAGTATCTCAATTATACTAGAAAAGCATGTATAGAGAATGAATGTCAACAGCATTATTCATTGTCTACTTTCATTTAATAATCTGCATCTCACTGTTCAACTTGTTAGAGACTCAAAAAAAAAAAAAAAAAAAAAAAAACAAATTGCAGGCACACAAACATGCATGTTCACATTTCTCACCTAAAGTCTCACCACACATATTGTGGTATATCTCACTCAACTATTTTTGCTATAGATAGGGCTTAATAAATTTGACTCTATTCCTTGTATACTATTACACTGACTTTTGAATTATATTAGTTCTTATTTTCAAATATGCTAATTTTTAAGGCTAATATTTATCACATATTTACATTGTGCAGATGTTTTGCTAAGAACTTCTGAACTTTTTCCTTTTTCAATGTTTACATGTCCTCTGGGAGACAGGCCAATGTAACATGGCCAAGAACCTGAGTCTGGACCCAGGCTACACCCTTTTTTTCACTAGCTATGTGACCTTAGACAAGATATCTAAATCTCTGTGCCACAGTTTCTTCATAGGAAAATAGAAAAACACTTATTTCAAATGGTTCCTAATGAAGATTAAGTTAGTTAATACTTCTAAAGCCAGACATATAGCTAGCTTTATTAATTGTCTATTAAATAAAATAAAATCTTTCAAGATTAGGAAGTAAAGAAACTAGAAGTCAGTCAAGACTAACTTATTTTAAAAATTCCAAAATGCAGATACAGTTAATTGTGAGGAAAGATTTTAAAATCAAACCAAAATACATTAACTAGAATAAGTACACTTAGCAATATAGTGATTTTTACCATGATTTAATTTTCAAACACACATACACTTTTTAAAATCTACTTTCCTTTGACATCTTAGTATTTTGATAAATTTATATTTCACATGCTTTCATTTTTTTCCCTCTAGTGTTTCTCACTTTAAGGTAGATGTATCAGTTCAGTACTTGCCAACACAGGCTTCACCCCACCAATTTAGAAGTTAGTATAAATTGCCTCTTCAGATCATCTCAAATACTGGCTGAAATTTCCGCTCCTAGCAAAGCCGAGTGAAAAGCAACCTTTCATCTAGTTTAATGCATTATTATTTAAACTATTGCAAATCCTTCGGTGGACCTGAAACATAGGTTGACTTAAAATCTCTCATCCATATAATGCACTGCAGGCAGGACTTTTTTTGTTTCATACTACTCACATCACTTTATTTGTATTTGCTACATGGTCCTGAATGCATTGCCAAAAGGCTTTTTCTCCTGAACATTATTTATTACCACAGTGCCTGGCACTTAAAAGGCAATAATTTTGTCAAATGATGAATAAGAGTTTAGTTCTCAATATAGAGGAACATTTTTAAAAATCACTGATTGTGGAAAGTCCAGTGGGTAAGCAGAGGATAGCACTCTCCCTTGCCCTGGTGCTCTACTGATTCAGTGGGAGCCTTCTTCTCATTTTCAGAAAGTTGGGTTTTTTTTTTTTTTCCAATAATGGCCGTAATATGATGGTTTCCAGATTGTTCTTCCTAATTCTATTTCAACAACTTGATAATACTAAAAGTTCCTCACAGTTCTGGTACTAGTTTTTTTTTTTTTTTTTTTTTTTTCTAAATCTTACTTTTCTATATCATGAATTCTGAACATTTGACATCTTCATAGGTATTTTAGTGGGGAGTCGGAAGAAGCTGCCAAGAAGATGTCATTTTCAATGTGCACAATTCTAATTTAACATTAACATGCTTTATTTGGGCCAAAGAAACATATTCTGTTAGATTAATACCCGTGCCAGCTTATTTTGATGGATAAATGTATTATGCATGCAAAGGCAGTTTTAATCTATAAAAACGTTAGATATTTTATTGGGAAATTTCTTTAAGATCTGGAAAAAATCAGAGTCCAATTGTTTGAAGGATAATAATGGAGATTCTGATGGTGGAACATGGGAGCCGGCATTTTTTAAAATTATGCTGAATTTTCTCAAGTTGCTCTGACAAAATCAAAAGAAAAAAAATACTTTAGTATAGACATTATAAAACACATGAATAAAATTAAAGACCCTTTTTCATATGCCTTGTCAGATACTACAACACCCCTTGGGAGATTCCTGTTTCTCAAAATAGTGAGTACTCCTTGGGTGAGAGGTTGCTATGACAGCACATAGGGCAGCAGGCAACTAATTGTTCTCTCTCTGCAAAGATTTCACATGGCTTTCTCATATTTCACTTAAAAGCTAGGCTTCTGCCTTGCACAGGGGCTAATTCTTTGTTCAATTGCATTAGTGCTCTAAATCCGGGGAGCAAATGGTCTGCCAACTGGAGCCACAAACACAATTGGATAGGATCCAAATGACATCCACAGAGCTCAGTCACAAACAGTGGGGAAAGTGACCAAAATTGGCAATTCACAATCTTGATGAAAATGTACTTGGAATATTTTCCTCACATATTCAAATACCCACAAACACAGAGAAATTTCATTTGGAACATATGGAAATGTATGTAGTATTTTTATCTCAAAAATCAACTTAGACATTTCAAATTATTTTCAATTTAAGCTTCTGTTTATGCATCGGTATAAACACAGTTGAAGTTGTATAGAATTTTCCTCTTCCTACTCTTTATTACCTAGTAGAGTTTATCTCTTTTTTAATTTTTATTTTTAAATTGTTTATGAAATAAAAACCAAGTATTTCTTTTTTCCAGCTTTATAGAGGTATAATTGACAAAAACTGTAAACATTTAAGGTATATAATGTGAGGTTTGATTTGAATATAGATTGTGAAATGACTACCATAATCAAGTTAACATATCCATCACCTCATATAGTTTGTGTGTTTGTGTGTACATGTAGTATGTGCGTGTGTGTGTTAAGAACACTTGAGATCTATTCTTTTAGCAATTGTCAGATATTATCATTATTATTTCAGATATTATCATTATTATTACTTATAGTCACCACGCCATACATTTGGTCTCCAGAACTTATTCTTCTTATAAATGAAAGTTTGTACACTTCGATCGATATCTCTCCCCGACCCCCTGACCTACCTCACAGCCCCCTACTAATCATTCTTCTCTTCTCTCTGCTTCTGCAGCTTTATCTTTTTTAGATGCCACACATAAATAAGTCACATAATATATGTCTTTTTGTGTCTGGTTTATTTCAGTTAGTATATGTCTTCCAGGTCCATCTGTATTGCTGTAAATGGACAGATTTCCTTCTTTTTTAAGGCTGAAGTATATTTCGTGTTTTCAGCCCTTTTATACTCATGCGTTAAGTCCTCTTTACTGATCAGAAATGCAACCAATTGTCTCACTACTCATTATTTATCAAAATTAAGCCTAATGTTGGATTATCATCAGTGTGACCTAATCGAGTCACACTAAGACAAAAACAGTGAATATTAGCTAATAAATTTAGTAAAGGGATGCCTGGATGGTACGGTTGGTCAAATGTCCAACTCTTGGTTTCAGCTTTCATTATCTCAAGGCTGAGGGATTGAGCCCCATGTCACGCTCCTGGATCAGTACAGAGTAGGCATGGATTTCTATCTCCATCTCCCTCTGCCTCCACCTACTGCTGTCTCTCTTTAAAATGAATAAATCTTATAAGAAATAAATTTAGTAAAAATGAGAGATGTAGAAAAGTTAATAGAGAGAGATAAGAATGAATGGCTTCTATGAGAATTGGAGACTATAGGACTCTTCATCATGCTACATTTTTTTCTTGTTTGCAAGTTTTAAAATTTATTTCATCTTTTCATTTTGTACTGCCATCCTGCAGAGGTTTTCAAATTGTTTTAGGAAGCAGATGTATAAAGCTCCCATACAAGATGCCATGAGCTATGGAACCTTTACTGCACGTCAGCCATTACAAAGTTGATGATATTTGGAAAAGGCTGCTTTAAAAAAAAAAAAAAAAAAAAGATCAAGGGACATCTGGGTGGCTCAGTGGTTGACTGTCTGCCTTTGGTGCAGGTCATGATCCCTTGGTCCTGGGATACAGTCCCACATTGTGCTACCTACAGGGAGCCTGCTTCTCCCTCTGCCTATGTTTCTGCCTCTCTCTCTCTCTCTCTCTCTTTTAAATAAAATCTTTTTAAAAAGTCAAAAGTAATGTCATTTAATGATGTCTATGCACTTATCACAAACTAGATATAAATGAACCTATTAATTGTTCTGATAACCCACCACTAATGAAAATGACTAGACTAAGGACAGAAGCTGTGTTACCACATTATTGACTTAATGAAGTCAAAGTAGTAGAGGAGGAGGGTTTGTTGTGCCTGCATATGTCATTGCTTTTACATGTTAAGGCAATATACTTCAATAAAGTTAAATAAATTTGAAATGTATCTATGAAAGTGCTGCAAATTATTTTAAATTTTATATAGAGAAATCCATCTCATCTATTGAATCTTCTTGGTATCACAGATCGTTTTTCTATTCTCATAAAATGTACAGATTGTATTCTATCAAAAAAGGAACACTAAACAATTTTGTATATAATTCTGAGGATTCATAGTCCATGAAGTTCATCTACAAATTTCGAGTCTACTGATCCCAGGTTAAGATGTAATTGTGCAAATTTACAGAAAATAATGTAAAATATTGTCTTCTCTTCAGTAGTCCAAACCTTATATCCATATCCCCAGTTTCTTCTCAATAACAAACCAAAAAAAAGGATGAATATTTATAACTGTGAAATTTGGTCTAAGAATTTGATCAACATGTCTGCTTCTGAATTCCAGGAGTTCTCTTCAAACTCTACTGATCAGCCTATATTACCCTTTGTCTGCTTCTAACAAAAAATCATATTTATGTCAGCATACTATTCTCCTTGCCAGAACTATTTGGATTTTACCCTATTTTAGTAAGTTTAACAATTCAAAGAAGAGGTACAAGCAGGAGATCTATCAACATAGCTTCCTAAGCTAGTAAATTAGCCTCACTCCCTTCATGGATTATTGACAGAAGACAAGAAATTGCTGCCTCAGACACAATAGAAGAATAGTAGAAATATCAACATAGTCACACTTGTTCCCTGTGTCCTAACTAGCACAAGGTATCTAAGTCCACCACAATAAAAAAAGAATGCTGAGCTTACAGAATTCACTGTGATATATTCCCTAAATATTAGGTGATACTATGTGAATAACATTTTTGTTATTCATTACCTCACCTCTATTTCCACCTGCATAAACAATCATGGGAGGTGGCTCGCATAAAGGAACTTGAGGTCATAGCCTTGAAATTTTTGCATACTCAGCATATTGAGTACAAGAGGTCTGCAGCACAATGCCTCACCAAAACACGGAATAAAATGTCAGTATTTGGAAAATCTGCATTATGCAGCAAACCAACATTTTCTGAATAACTAGTACATGATGTCACACAATTACATATAACTAAAAAGATCAACTGTAAGTGCAAAGTAGATCAATGGATTTTAATGTACAAGGTATAAAAGGTTCATTTATATGTTTTCAGATGACACACTGCAACTAAACTTTCAGTAACTCCACCCACTTTTGACGTAGTATTAAGGACACATAGCCATATGTCTATGATAAAGGTAGTAAAATAATCCTCTCTTTCCAACTTACCTATTTGTGAGAGAAATTTAAGAAGACCTAAATAAGTGGAAAAGGTACCATTTTCTGGACTGCAGACCCAAAATTCTTTAGATATGAATTCTCCCCAAATTCATTTACATATTTAACACAATTCCAATCAAAATTATCATCCGGCTTTTTTAAATAGAAATTGACAATCTGGCAGCAGCCCTGTGGTTCAGCAGTTTAGCACCGCCTTCAGTCCAAGGCCTGAACCTGGAGACCTGGGATCAAGTCCCACGTCAGGCTCCCTGCATGGAGCCTGTTTCTCCCTCTGCCTGTGTCTCTGCCTCTCTCTCTCTCTCTCTCTCTCTCTCTGTGTGTGTGTCTCTCATGAATAAATAAATAAAATATATAAAAAAAGAGACATTGACAATCTGAGTCTAGCTTTTCCATGGCAATACAAATGATATTAATTGTCAAAAGTTTTTGAATTAAAAAAATATAGACAACTTACATATCATAAAAGATGTCCTATAAAAATGAACAAGCTATTCTGGTATTGGCATAAAAATAAATATTTACATTAATCTAAAAAATAAAGAAGCCATAAATAAACTGACACATATATACACATGTAGTCAAATGATTTTTAACAAATGTGCAAAGTTAATTTTATATAAAATTTATATTCTTAAAAAAAATTATATTCTTTTTTTTAATGGGCAAAATAGTGCAGCCGCCTTGAAAAACATTTTGGCAACCTGTTTTATTTATAAATTTAAGCATATATTAATCATATACTCAATACACATCAATCACATATTAAATATATTCTAACTGTATGACCCACAAATCATAGATATCCATGCAATAGACATAAAAACCTATATCCAGGGCAGCCCGGCCGGCTCAGCAGTTTCGTGTCACCTTCAGCCCTGGTGTGGTCCTGGAAACCCAGGATCGGGTCCCACGTCTGGCTCCCTGCATGGAATGGAGCCTGCTTCTCCCTCTGCCTGTGTCTGTGCCTTTCTCTCTCTCCCTCTGTCTCTCATCAATAAATAAATAAAATCTTAAAAAAAAAACCTATATCTACTTAACATTTGTGCATAACCACTTACAAATAAACATTCATAGAAGCTTTATCCATATTAAAAACTAGAAAATACCCAAATATCTATCAACAGGTCAGTAAATAAAATGTGCTCTACATATAATAATACTCCCCCACAGAAAAGCAATAAAATTTTGAGGTAAGCAAAAATAAGGATAAACTACAAAAACATAAATGAATATTAAGTTAAAGAAACAAGACCACAAAAGTATACACACAGTGATTTCTTCATATAAAATCCAAGAAATGGCAGAGATCAGGGTTGAGTGAGTGTGTGGTTGAAATTACAGACCTGAGTAAGAAAATTTTTTACATTAATGGGAATTTTTTTAGATTATGATGGTTGTCATATAGTGTTACAGACTGAATTGCATTCTCTTATAATTGATAATGTTGAAGTCATAATGCACTGTGACTATATTTGGAGATAAGGTCTTTAAAGCAGTAATTAAAGTTAAATGAGGTCACTTAAGGGTGGAGCTCCATCAGAGAGGACTAGTGTGCTTAAATGAAAACTGAGATACTGAGGGTACGTGTGGAAAGAAAGGCCATATGAAGGACACGTAAATGACTAAATGAAGACACAAAGAGAAGATGGCCATAGACAAACCAAGGAGAGATGCTTCAGGAGAAACAAAATCTGCTGACACCTAGTCTCCAGAACTGTGAGAAATAAATTTCTGTTTTTTAAACCATCCAGTCTGTGGTGTCTTCTAGGGCAGCCTTAGCAGAGTACAGCATATGCCAAAACTCATCAAGCTACATTTAAAATGGGCAAATTTTATTGAATACAAATTATACCTTAATAAGGTCAATTTATAAAATTTCTTTAAAAATATTGCAAAAAAAGGGGCTTCTGGGTGGCTCAGTTGGTTAAGAGTCTGCCTTCTACCCAGGTAATGATCCCAGAATCCCAGGATCAAGCTCCATATGGGACTCCTCACTTCCCTGCTCAGCAAGGACTCTGCTTCTTCCCTTGTTCCTCTTTCCACTCATCATGCTCTCTCAATCACTCGCTCACTCTCTTTCTCAAATAAATATATAAAATATTTTTTAAAAAAAAGTATTGCAAAAAGAATACAGGCTGAATAGTATGTACATTAATTGGCACTCCCTAAGTGGAAAACAGAACATTTGTTCTCTATTTACAATTTTTTTAAAGATTTATTTTTTTTTTAGAGAAAGAGAGAGGGTAAGCAAGTGGAGAAGCAGAGGGAAAGGGAGAGAGAAACTTTAACAAACTCCTCACTGTGTGTGGAGCTAGATGGGGGCTCGATCTCATGACCCAGAGATAATAACCTGAGCCAAAACCAAGAGTTGGACATTAACTAATTGCACCACCCAAGCCCCCCATTTATGCTTTCTATACAACAACTATAAATTCTACAAAAGATGTAGTGACCTCATAATAGTTTATATGGCCTATATTCCAAATGAAAAATAAGAGTGAGCAAGGATATTAGGTTTTTAAATGGTTGTGTTTGAAATGTCACAGTCATAAGAGATATATTTTCCTATAGCTCTGAAAGATGAAGAAAATCACAAATGCCACTGTCATCAAAGGTGCATTCCTTGTGTAAATAGAATATACTCCCCGAGGGATCTCTAAACTAATTGAGAGAAATTTGAGGAAGCTAGAGTTTTTGTAGGGTGGATACAATTAGAGCTGGGAAAATACATATTTGATTTATCATCATTATTTTGACCTGATGTATGTCTTCAAGTAATTATGTCTTGGAGAAAATAAGCTACTATAGAAACAGAGCTAGAGGTAAAGATGAAGCTTATGTAGAATAGTGATACATATGATAGATATAGATATATTTAGATAGAGTAATAGATAGAGTAATAGATATATAAATATATAGCTAGGACTATGAATGTATAAATACAAAGGTGTATAAATGTTTCAATATAAAAATAGGTCACACTGATTCGGGAGCAAGTCGTGAATCATTTTAAGCTAAACTTTCATGTTATTGACATGATTAACTTAGAACATAAGTAAATTAGCACTTCAATGGGTTCTTGTGAAAAAAATTTTAAAACGATACAATATGAACTAAAAGTCATGGATTAATTTTTCCTTTAATAAGCAAAGTTAATTGAATAAGTTAAGAGGACTTTAATAAGCTGCATGTATTTATTTTAAGATTTTTTTTCCTTTGGCTTTTCAAAATGAGACATGTTTTCACAAAGCCAATCACTGACATATAAATGTAGCTCCTATCAATTAATTTTTTTTCCATCTGCATGTTTCTAACTCTATTTTATTTTCTCCCCAGTGTTATAATACATTTGAAATTGTCATTTCTGGGTTATGTTACCCACATTCCACCCTAAGGTTGCCAGTAAATCAAATGCCCAAGAATTGAAGACACATATGCTAATATTCTGCACATAAACCCACAGAATATTTTGTGATTTATGATTTGAGAACTACCAGACAATAGCACTTGTACTAGTATGATTACAAGGCTTAATCTGAGAAAGTAAGAGAAAATAATTGGTCACTGTTCTCCTCTTCTCAAATTTAACTCTTTTTAACCAATGAAATGGGATGTTATGTAGCATAGAAGGAGTTGCATATTTATACAGAATGTTAATTAATTCAAACAGAATTATAGACTTCAAATTAAATTTTCTAAGATACTTTGGCTTAAATTGGTTTTGAGATAAATATAAAAGTTTAAAATAATTTGTGACATAATATTTTACCTAAAATATATTAAGAATTATTTATAAAACATTCCTAAAGCACCTTAATATATTTTTATAATAAGAAATCTCTTGTTTGCATTTTATAAACAAATTTAATGAATATGTAGAAGAAACACGAGGAAAAGCCTACAGCAAGATGTTATATCACATTGGGTTTATGATGCAGAACTCTGTTTTATAGAGAACAAAATTGCTGATAAGTCATGAAAAAGGCTTTGAAAAAGTGAATAATATTTTCTTTAGAATGTAATAACTATTTAAGAGAAGGCTGTTACATCCTATATGAATTTCTTAGAGTCTTCGAATTGTTTTTAAATAGTGCATTATACTTGTTCACCTTTGGACAATGGCTTTATTATATGAGTTCTTGTTTTTCTTAAAGGTGATTTTTCTAAAATTCTTTAGTCATTCATGTTGACAGAAGAAATACATCCATTATTAAAAAGAAAAATTTAATCAAGTGAGGAATGCTGCTTAGGGGTAATCTTGGGATTTCTTTCCAGTGCTTTCCAAGGTTCGTAAGATTATTTCTTGAAGGATTAGTCTTCCTCTTTTTGGATTCTGTTTGGATGTGGAGAAATAATTCCCATAATTAGATTTCCTTCTATATAGGTATAATGAGACTAACTGATTCTGCAAAGGATAATATTTACCTAAATATAAGTTGACAAGGTTTCTTTGTTTTTTTTTGTTTTGCTTTGTTCTGTTGTTTGTTTTCAGTGAATGATCACAGAGTTAAGGCCATGTGGGAACTTTCTTCCACATTTGTGTTTTATACCTTTCTTCACAAGAAAGTTTCCTTCCCCCAAGAAATAGCCTTCTGTTGCCATTCTATGTTAATTTTATGGAACATAAAAAATATATTTCATGTGTTTCCTGAGAGCTTGCAAGTAATAAAAATGAAAAAAAAAAAAAACGTTGGTAAAATCCCCAAATAAAAACTTAAAACTGCTTAAAAATCACATACTTTCTTCATATACATATTTCATTAGAAAGTAATAAATACCTTTCAATAGGTCAATTTTATAATCACCTACTAAAGCCTGGCCTTTATGGCAAATATTATATATTACCTGAGCTCCTCAAATACAGGGTTGTGAGTTTGAGATCAGTTAAGAACTCAGTAATTCCTCAGGATGTACAAATTAACATTATCCAATATGTATATTTATCTATCTTTCAGCTTTACATGTAGATATTAAGAAGTTTATGGAGATTGACTGGACATGAAGACTGAAAGGGCACAGGTGAGTGGTGGAAAACATGTACATGGAGGCCAGATTTGTGGAGTTGGAATGCTGGCTCTAATACATCTATATTACATATTATATCATATCATATCATATCATATATTATATTATTATGTTTTGTTATAGTATATTTTATATACTTTTTGTATTGAAGTATAGTTTACATACAATGTTTTATTAGTTTTAGATGTACATTATGATTCTACAGCTCTGGACATTACGTTGCACTCATCACAAGTATAAGCTACCATCCATCACTATAGAACACTATTACAGTATCATTGACTATATTCCCTATGTTGTACCTTTCATCCCGGTGACTTATTTATTCCACAACTGGAAGCCTATTATCTCCCACTCTCCTTCACCCTTTTTGTTTATCCTCCTCTCCCTTTCTCCTCTGGTAACCAAGTTTGTTCTTTGTCTTTATGAGTCTGTTTTTGCTTATTTTATTTACTTGTTTATTTGCTTTTTTTAGATTCCACAAATAAGTGAATCATATAGATTTTGTCTTTGTCTGATGTAGTGCACTTAGCATAATACCCTCTAGCCCTATCCATGTTATAACAAATAGCAAGGTCTCATTATTTTTTGTGACTTATATTCCAATATATATATATTTTTTTCTTTTAATCTGAGCCCTCAGAGGGTTGGAGCAGGAGGAGAGTGAACCCTTTGTAGGTGATGGGGATGGGTAGTATGACTCTGGATGCCCTTTCCAGTTAGCCAGTCCATGACACAGGCTCTCCACCTGGGGTCAAGATGCCTTCCTTCACAGCATGAGGACCCAGTAGGGAACATAGAAAGTGTGTATGTGTGTGTTTGCAAGAGGGTGGGAAGGGGGTTCCAGCTGAGATCTTCATGTTTACGAACCACTGCTATGTTTGGACCAGGTGACTTCTGCAGTGCCATCTAGCCCCGAGATTTCTGAATCTCTCCAAGTGCCCAGCTTGGAGGATCTCAGCTCTGCAGCCTCCAACTGCCTGGGTGTGCAGGTTCCACCTGGGGATATATTATATATATTATATATATTATATATATAATATATATAATATATATAATATATATAATATATATATATATTCCCAACACCTTCTTTATCCATTCATCTATTGATGGACACTTGGGCTGCTTCCATATCTTAACTATTGTAAATAATGTAATAAATATAAGAGTGAAACTTTTCAAATTAGTTTTTTTCATTTTCTTTGGGTAAATATCCAGTAGTGGAATTACTGGATCATATGGTATTTCTATTTTTAATTTTTTGAGGAAACTTCATACTGTTTTGCACAGTGACTATACCAATTTGCATTCTCATCACAATGCACAAGAGTTCCTTTTTCACCAGATCCTTGCGAACATTTGCTAAGCTTGTCTTTCTGATACTTTGGATACTTTATGTTCTTAAGATATTCCTAAAAACAACTACACAAAATAGGAAAAACTGTAGGGTTACAAACATTATAGATATTAACATGTAAAAATTCCATAATTGCTGGCAGCCATTAGAAGTAGAGAGGGAGAAGAAGACAGGTGTGAAATTTTCCATCTATAGAAGTTAGGAGGAATGAAGTTATGGGGTTTTGTGGACAGAAACAATAATTTCTGTCTGGAATTAATAGACAACTTTAAAAACAACATACATTGGAAAGGACGAAGGGAGGTAAAGATATTGAGCTATTTTTTCTCTTATAGCAAATAACAATAAATATATGTTTATAAGTCAAAGAATATATGTATGTTATTTATAATTATCATCCACAGAAATATAAGTGGAAATACTCAGGTATGGATAGCCTGAAGAGTGAGGCTCATAGAGGGAGGCAAATAAGGATTTCAAAGAAAGATATATTTCACTCGACACTTATTAAATTTTTGTTAATGCTTTATTTTATTACAATAATAATATTAGGAATGTCTTTTAATATAATATTAGATATTTTACTACAATATCGTACAATAATTCTTTCTCCATTATCCTGGAAAATAGATAAATATGTTTCAAGAAAACTTATATTAGGTATTTTCCCAGTACAACTTGTTTGAAAGAAAAGAAACTTAATTTTTTTCACACATTATTCATAGTTGTATCAACCTATGTATACAGGTTCCAGTATTTGCTCTTGCTCATAAAAAGTCCTTTTACTCTGTTAATTGTACTTCACGTCCAAAATTTTGGAAAAAAATCTCACAAAATAGGTCCTTATATAGTTATCCTTCATGTATATAGAAAAATTTCACTAGTTTCCTTTCATCCAGGAGTAAACATACACACTTTGAAAATATGCTTCCAGAGAATATTAATAATGATATAACTCTCACTGACAGTCAAGGAGATTTGAATTTTTATGTAGGTCATAATTTTAAATTTGGTTTGTCTATTTATATAAACAAACATATATTTTCATTTATAATTTCTGCAGTTTTGCTGAGTTCTTGATAAAAGTCACTGAGAATGTGCAGGCTTCATATAAATGTCTAATATACTTATATAATCTATACTTTTATGTTCAGCTGAGAGATTGAAACAATTTTCAAATATTTTCATCCACTTAGTAATCTCTAAAGATGTTCTCAAGTACATCCCAAAACAAAACCAATTTCAACACGTTCAATATTTGATTAGATTCCCTAGGTAATGCTGCATTATCATTAGATCATGTTAAAATCAGTGTAGTTTATTCAGTGTAATTCAGTGTTTTATGCTGCAAAATCAGGAACAACTCAAATGAGGAACAACAGAAAAGGATCATTTAAATTTGAGATATAACTCATTGATCTGATATGGCTGCACTATGATTCTCTGTTATAACAAAAATATGAACATATCTTTGAGAAACAAAAATAAATTTGCATTTGCAGCAGGAACTACTTATTTTACATAACAAATACTCATTCAACTTGAATAAGGAGTAGTGAAAATGAGCCTGATATCTGGAAATTACTACTTAGCTTATTGCTCTTTTATGTGTGTGTGTTTTTTCCTGACTGAGAACATAGTTTAATTGCTCTATAAACTGTAGAGAGTTAAAAAATTGCCATAAAATTAAATGAGATAAAAGTGTATGCTAAGTAAAGTGTCATTTCATTGCACTATTTTTTTTGTTTTTCTTTATTTTTTGAGAGGTGAAATAAAAGGGTCAGAACCATTAAAGTTTATAGCAGCTCAAATTTAAGTTGACACAGTGTTTTTCCAGAAGTTTTTAAAATCCCCTAGACTCAGTGAAATGTGAATCAAAATTAAGAAAACAGAGCAATGAAAAAACTGAGAAGTTGCAAAGAGAAGCTTTAATTCCAGCACTCACAATTGCTGTAATTGCTGTTTCTCTGTAGTTGTGGGTGTCAGTTTTCTTTTTAACACAGGATGGAATTTGTTAAACTTATAGGACATCTATTCATAGAAACAACCATGTTTTTGATAAAAATAGGTAATAGAATAAAAGCAAATTATCTTACAAACAATTCATAAATGCTACGATTATGTGTATTTACAACAATGATTGACACAATAGATACTCATGGTAAGATTGTTTGGGCTATGAGCAACAACCTAATGATGTACCAACCAGTGCTTCAGCAATTAAAATAAAAATGATGGTATTATTTGAGTAGCATTGAATCCATTTTTATTTATGTGCAAAACAAATTTGTAAATCCCAAATATATTTCACAGCTCATCCATATCAAGGTGGGAACTCCTGCTCAAAAGAATAAAATATCCACTAATTAAGAGTGGTCAATTTCACCACCACAAGACAATAAGAACAGAAAGAAGCTTTTCTACTTTTGCTTGACAAAGAACTAATTTGCAAAATTGATGAATAGGGTGAAGCAGGTAAATGTTGTCACTCAACACATGCCCTTCCGTTTCTTCTTCATTTCACCAAATGCTAATCCTGTATGCAATCACCCACCTTCCTTTGCATGTCCTCAAGCCTTTGAGGAAGCTAGCCTCATATGCATCCTTGGAAGGAAGATTTAAGATGATCTTAACAGGTCATACTGATCTTATACCCTTGCGGCACAGCAGTTTGGGCAAAGGCTTATCACAAGTATGGCTAATGAAATACTTGTGAATGTCTGCTGCCAAGACTCTAAAGAAGGATTTCTCATCCTTGAAGTGATACTTTTTAAGAAAAAAAAATTGTTTTTTAGACTTTGATGTTTTTCCTGTTTCTAGCTATTTTTCTAGATGTTTAGACTAGAGCTGCTATGTCCGTATTCTTTGGATGATCAAGCCCAGGGCAAAAGATGACACACTGAGGATTGCAACACCAGAAAGAGGTAGACCTTGGGTCTCTAAAGACATCATTCAACTGTTCTATAAGGAAATTCTGCAGCTGCCTTACTGATGCAGTTTTACAATATAGGTGAGGTCCAGAGCAGACGATCAAGAAAGAATTCTTGAGACATCTTTGGTGCAAAATGGTGATTTTATTAAAGCACAGGGACAGAACCGGTTGGCAGGAAGAGCTGCTGCCCTGGAGTTGTGAGGAGTGGCTGATTATATACCCAGGAGTTGAGGGAGGTAAGCAAAATGAATATTCCAAAAGGATTTTCATATGCTAAGGAGGACCTACAAGATACTGCAGGCCTTGCCATTGTCAAGTTAAAGATCGCTTTTCCCTCTTGCAAGACTCTAACATTAATTAAGACAACTGAAAAATTCCTGAGGATTGTCACACACATATCCCACCCTGAGCAGGGGGTGGGGTTGTCTTTTGTGGGGTATCAACTGTGCTTTGTCCTCAGGTAGCCCTGTTCCCCCATCCCCCATCATTACCGATGAGCTTATAGTTCCCTGTGATAATGATAACCCATGTCCTTCCTGCTTCTGCTAATGTCAGCTGATTAGTGTATGACATCATCACATGTAGCAGTGTGAGTAGCCTATAAAATCCCCAGGATATGCCTTGTTTGAGGGCCATATATGCAAAGAAGAGGGGAAGGAGAACAGAAGTTATCAATTATAGCCACTTTTCCATGGATTTAATCACTTTTTTATTTACCCATTCATTTAAATAAGCTGTCTGAATAACACTTGGCTCTGTGCTTCAAGGAGCAGGCATACATATAAAGTATTTTCAGTATTTCATCAAACTTCCATCATACATGTTATCAAAAATTGTGATAGCCAATTAAATAGAACATACAGGAGAAGAAGATATCCAATTTGTTCACCATCAGGTAATTTGATATGTGAGGCCTCCTTGACTAGTTTCAATATGTTTGCAACCAAATTGATATTTGCGGTCCCAATTTGGATCCCTTCTCTTCAAATTGATAGTGAGAGTATATAAATAGCAAAATGTCACCAGAAATGATTTAATAAAGAGAATCAAAAGCTCTAAGTTATTCTTACCTTATCATGATGAGCACTGAATAATGTACAGAATTGCTAGATCACTATATTGTACACCTGAAACTAATATGACACCGTATGTTAACTATACTGAAATTAAAATAAAAAATAATTCCACATTCAACCAACATTAAATAAAAAGAAATTAATAAAAATAGTATTCTTGCGGGCATCCCTAGGTGGCTCAGCGGGTTGGCGCCTGTCTTCAGCCAGGGGTGTGATCCTCGAGTCCCTGGATGAGTCCTGAATCTGGCTCCCTGCATGGAGCCTTCTTCTCCTTCTGCCTATGTCTCTCTCTCTCTCTGTCTCTCTGTCTCTCTGTGTGGGTCTCTCTTGAATAAATAAATAAAATCCTTAAAAAAAAAAGTATTCTTGCCTTTAACCCAGGAATTATTTTTTACTGAGAATTTATTGTAAGGAATTAATCAGACTGTTGGAAGCACTTACAAATCTTTTTTTTTTTTTTTTTTTTTTTTAGCATTTACAAATCTTTTGATTACCAACTAAGAATGACGAAATGTAACAATGCCAATGCTCAATAATGGGTTTTCGTTAACAAACTTTGTGATGGAAATATGAGAGATTAACATGTAGTCATTCAAATTCATCTTTTAGAAGTACAAGTTATATTTAATGAGGTGAAATGAAAACCAGTGTTTAGAAAAGAGGATGACCATGTGATCAGTCAAGTACATAAAGAAAAGACAAAAACAAACTACACAGTAGTAACTGTATTTATTGTCACCATATTACTATGGTGATGGAAGATTTTTTACTTTCATTTTTATATTTTTCTTTATATCAAAAGTTTTACATTGAACAATTAGTATAATCAAGAAATAGTTTGTTTAAAAATATTTCTCTGTTAAAAATACATCTTTGTTTCCAGTCCAACACATGAGGTTGGAAGTTGTTACTCTGATCTCCATAACAAGGAGAAAAAAAACTTCAACAAACAGGAAACAATTGTACACATTGTACTTTATAGTTTTCACGAGAATATAAAAGTCAGCACATAATTCACTGTGTGGAGTTCTAGGCTGGGATGCCATGTCACCCAACACTAGACCCCAATGTCAGAACAGAGAAGCTTTCTTTAGTGACAGTTGAGAGTTAAGTGAATAGATGTGTTGACCAGATAATTTCACTAAGAATTTTCAGTATTCAGATATAGTCTATAAATTACTGTTTGATATAATATGTTCAAACAGCATTTCTCCAAAATTTCACATAGTCCCAGAAATTCTGGTATATACCTGAAAATATTCCATGAAAATAATTTCCTGAGAAATATTTATGAAAATAGAGTGGTAGAAGTGATATAAATAATTTACTAAAAGGTGAAAATTGAAAAGGTCTTTGATATTTTTACTTGTTTTTATTTTCCAGATTCTTGGAATTACCAAAAAATACTTGACCAGAATTTAATATCATATAAATCACAAATAGTTTAATGACAAGGGACAACATAATTTTAAAAATATTTGTGTATTTTAGGACATGAATTTTATCTGTGGCCCTAAGCACTATGCCTATGAATCTTCCTGCAACTAAGTAAATAATCTAGTAATTTTAAAATTTTGTTTAAGTTATCATACTGATAGAGTATATTTTAAATCCCCCTGGCACTAAGTTCTTGAAAAATATCACATTTCTACATTTACATTTTTAACTATAACATATGCTGTGATTTAAATTATAATATAAAATTAATTTACTTGGTTTTATCTTCTTTAGGCAATAAACTACAATATGCTATAAGAGTAAATTGAATTAAATTAAACAAGTGGAAAATATAGTTGAATCATCTCATAATTTTAATTTTTTAGTTTCCACTTTGTGCCAGCTGTTTGTTCTTTGTTAAGATATTCTGCACAAAATGATCACATCAACAGCTAACTAAAATTTACATTCAAATGATATCCCCACCAAAAATTATGAAGCTGGTAATTTAAATATTTCAAATTGTTCTTAAAACATTATGTTAAACATTCAAAAGCAAGTTCTGAATTGAATAACTAATAAACTGAATCATAATGAAATTTTATATGTGGCCTACATGGAATTTTGTAGCTTTAGATGGAGAATTTTAAACTTTCTGAATTATTTTCCAAATTTATATACAATATCCCCAAAATGTGTAAATATTTTTAAAAGTTGTTTACATGTGTATTAGTCAATTTAAAAAGAGCAAAAATAATAAAACTATGTATACTTTTGAGAAAAAAATTGAGGACTGGTAGTAAAAATAAAAAAGAATTCAGAAGGAGTCCGCAGGAATAAAGGTGACATAATGAAGTTATGTGCCATAAATAAAAAATAAGTAAAAATTGTAATTTCAGAAGGTAATAAATACTCTAAAGGAGATAAATCAGGTAATGGATGGAAGTGATCAGTAAGCTGATATCTAAATGACAATAAATGCCAAAATAATATTTGAGGAAAGAGCTGTCCAGTTAGGATAGAAAGCGCAAAGGTCCTGAGCTTGGATCCATGGATTTGGTTTGAATAGTGTACCTGGAGGACATAGGTACAAGATGAATTCCAACATGCAGGCAAGAAGCAGATCATTTGATCAAAAGTGTTAGGCTTGGGTATTCTAAGCACTCTGTGGAGTCATTATAATCAGTATTTTTTTCATGATCTGGTTCCCATGTAAAAATTATTTTTCTTGCAGCTGCCTGGAAAATGGTTTGCAAGGAAGAAAAAAAATGTGAAATCAAGCAAATAAGGTAGGCAGTAATTGCAGTAGTCTGAGCAGGTGGGGAAGAGAGCTTTATATATGACACTAGCAAGGGTGGTAGGTAGACTGCAGAAAGCATTATTTCACATGGTTAACCAGAAGATATAATGAGTATCTCTGAAAAGAATTTCAGATATTAAAATTCTAAAATGTCACATGTTGAGTTGATTGAATGCAGTTATCTTCATAATATTGAACGTTCATGAACATGCTACCTTTCCACATAAGAGAAGATTAAAATCATGTGGCTAGGTTCTCTATTCTATTCTCTCGAATGCTAATGATTTACCCAAAGTCCCTGGCTTGTTAAAACTTCCATTACAAGAAAATCGTGCACATTAAATACACCCAATTTTAGGATGAAGAGCAATTGGCTTTAAGGGTTGACGCCTGTGTTAAAAGTTAGCAATGGCATTTGTTCTGTCCTCAGACAAAGCACACTATCAAGAAGGCATCATCATTGCAATATAGTCTATGGGACAAAAAGAGAAATGTGATGAAGTCTAAGTTTGTCCTTTGAACTCCCCCTACTAATCCACACTTTAATTATACACTTTGGCTCCCTTTAGTCCATACAAGGAAAAGCATTTTATTAAGTGCATTTCCCAGATATGTTTAGGGTACAATAGAGGATAAGCTGACATTACATTGCATATTGTCACTTCAATTACTACGAAATTATCAGTCTATTTTTAAGACCAAAGTGATTTTGTCTGTAGAAACAAAGCAGTTAAGTGATTTTGTACAGGTCACAACCCAAGTTAATTGGATATTTGGTAATAGAACCACAACAACTGATCCTTGAAATACATCATCATCAGATCATGTCCACTTTTAAAATAAAGCAAATAATTCTTCAAATGGTGTGTATTATTAGCTCTTACTATTTTTTGTCTTTGTTTTTAACCAACTTTATTGAGGTGTAATTTACATATAGTAAAATACATCCAGTTTTGTATGCAGACCAATGAGTTTCTAAAATGTTATCATTACCATGATCAATGATGAAATAATTCCGCCCCCCAAACCTCAGTTACCTCTCTGCAAATTAATTCTCCCCCATCATCAGACTTAGACAACCACTTATTTACTTTATAAAAACAGAGATCTTTTACCCTTTTGGCTAGGTTTATTCTAAGTATTATGGCTTTTGGTGCAATTGTAAATGGGATCAATCCCTTGATTTCTCTTTCTACTACTTCATTACTTGTGTATAGAAATGTAACACATTTCTGTACCTTGATTTTGTACCCTGCAACTCTACTGAATTCGTGTATCCATTAGAAAATGGGCAAAAGACATAAATACACATTTCTCCAAAGAAGACACCCAGAGAGCCAACAGACACATGAAAAGATACTCAGTATCACTCATCATCAGGGAAATACAAATAAAAACTGCAATGAGATTCACCTCATACCAGTCAGAATGGCTAAAATTAACAACACAGGAAAAAAAAAAAAAAACAGGTATTGGTGTGGATGCAGGGAAAAGGGGGAACACTCTTACAATGTTGGTGGGAGTGCAAACTAGTGCAGCCACTCTGGAAAACAGTATGGAGGTTCTTCAAAAAGTCAAAAATAGGACCATCTATGATCCAACAATTGCACTATTATATATTTATCCAAACAGTACAAAAATACTGATTTAAAGGGATACATGTGCTCCAATGTTTACAGCAGCATTATTAACAATAGCCAAATATTAAAAAGGGGGATCCCTGGGTGGCGCAGCGGTTTGGCACCTGCCTTTGGCCCAGGGCACGATCCTGGAGACCCGGGATCGAATCCCACGTCAGGCTCCCGGTGCCTGGAGCCTGCTTCTCCCTCTGCCTATGTCTCTGCCTCTCTCTCTTTCTCTCTCTGTGACTATCATAAATAAATAAAAATTAAAAAAAAAAAACAAATATTAAAAAGGGCTCAAATGTCCATTCACTGATGAAATGATAAAGAAGATGAGGTATTTATACAATGGAATTTTACTCAGCCTTAAAAAGGAATGAAATATTGCCATTTAGAATAATGTAGATGGAGCTAGAGAGTATTATGCTAAACAAAATAAATCAAAGAAAGACAAATATGATTTCACTCTTATGTGGAATTTAAGAAACAAAACAGATGAACATGAAGGAAAAACAAGAGAGAGACAAACTCTTAACTATAAATAACAAACTAATGTTTACTGAGGTGAGATAGGGGTGAGGATAGGTTAAATGGGTGATGGGTATTAAGAGGGCACTTGTTAAAAAAATTTTAAAAAATATAAAAAAGAGGGCACTTGTTTAAAAAAAAAACGAGGGCACTTGTATGGATACACACTGGTTATTGTATGTAAGTGATGAATCACTAAATTCCAATCTGAAACTAATATTACACTGTATGTTAACTAACTGGTATTTAAATAAAAACTTGGAGAAGGAAGAAACATAAAAAAATTTAAAAATCTGAAACTATGATTGTAAATTTATCTGTTTCTAAGATTTTAAGATCTTGTTTTATATAAAATTGGCCTCTATTCAGAGACTTCAGTGACTAGGGATATTATTTCTCAGGACAGAGCTCAAAAATTATGGACTCTTTGACACTTTGTGTTTGGTCTTATCAAGTATTACTTTTACTAAAAAATATTCTATAAGGACAAGAATCTTATTTCTTTTTACTACCCAGCACATAGCATAGTTTCTGGATTATAAATTCTTATTCATTTATTCAATAAAAATGAGTACTTATGTCTGGGGCTCTGTGCTACACATTAGAAATACAGTTGTGAATGAGGTAGACATTATATATTCTTATAAAGCATATGGCAATCAGATAACAATCTGTTAGTTAACAGGGACATTGGGTAAATATTAAAAGGTTTTCTGTAAAAAAGAAAAAGCACAGCAAACTCCCATGTGAGAAAATCATAGGCAATTTGCTTGTTTTGGAAATTATATTTAAACTGAGCTCTGATAAATACATGGAGGCTGCTCAGGTCAAAAAGGAAGACCATTCCACATTTTGTGAGTAATTTGTACAAAACCAGGAAGCAGGCAAAAGCATGATACATTAAAAAAAGTTTCTTCTCTCCCTTTCATCTAGTAATGAATGTCAATTTATTCCTGATATCTACTATTACAAAATTTTTCATGCATTAGTATTTCAAAATACAAGTATTTCTCATCTGAAATTTATCACAGGTAAAATTTTACTTTGATATGTGATGATTATTATTAAAAATTATTTTCTTTGCTATATGATAGTCTCCATCATAGCAAGAACAAGGTCTATTTTAATTCATCACCATATATTCAGTATTTAGTATGGTACCTTACATATAATAGGTTCTTGTTTATATTGTTTAGATGAGGAAAAGGAAACAAGAAAAACACATGTTTAAAGTTATATAATGTGAGACCAAAGAGGTGGGCCAGGGCCAGATCATGTAGGTCCTGGTCAGCAACATTTAAACTATTGACTGTTTTTTTCAGGGCAAGTGAAACAATTACAATAGTTTAAGCAGTTGGATGACAAGATTAATCTTCCTCACTACCGTATGGAATATGGGCATACATGATCAGAGGAAGGACAGGTGTTTGGTTAATACTATAGTCTAAGATAAAGATAATGAGGACTTAGGAGTGAATGGCTGGATTTGAGGGCAATTCAGAAAATTCACGTGGTGAATATATTGAAGTGGAGTGACAAGTGTGAGAACAAGATACTGAGATATAATAATCTGCAGAATTCTCACTTTAAAACAAAGTGAAGGATGGCAGGTCCATCCTAGGTAGTGTAGCCCTCAGGGAAACAAAGGTTATGAGTACCCCCGTCTATATGCGCAATTTGATTTGAAAACCGAACTCAAAATTCACAAGTATATATGAATAATAGGTTTAGAATAAAGTATAGAGAAGAGGTGCTTTTGTCTTTTTTTTTTCCAGTGTACAGAAAGATTCCATTGTATCATCTCTGGTTGTTCAGCTCCAAGAATAATTTGTGTTCTTTACTGCCAAATGTGTCACTTGTGGCTAATTATATATCTACTACAGAGAAAAGGTAGTAAAACTGCTTTACATGCTTACATTTTGGAACCGTTTCATTGAAACACCGTAGAACTACTTGCTTTTGTAGTTCCCTCATATGTTTATTTAACCCACATCATTACTCATGACACTGCATCATTCATTCTACTGCCTGTGAATAACAACTTCCAGTAACTTTCTTAAAGTTTCTTACTGTGCTTCTACTATGACAGCTATAAATCCAAGCCTTACCCAGAGTAAGATGACACAAACAATAATTAGCTTTTTGATCAAATAAAATATAACATTCAGAGTGTTATAGCATAAACAACAAACAACACATCTTCTAACCACATTCTGATCTTTTGGTCAGGCATCATTGCATTTCTAGAATGTGCTCTCCATCCACAATACCTTCAACCTTGCCTTGCACACACTACCAGCAGTGAGGATGGTAGATGAAAATCTGTTGGCAGAGTAAGAAAAGCATGCCTATTTTTGCAAAGAATGCCCATCCTTTATCCAGAACCATGTAAGATAGTCACAGGAAGAGAATCAGTAGCACATAGATCAAATCAGCCATATAGTATTGCAGCAAATGGTGTGGATTTCTCAGAGGAAATAAAAGCAATGAACCCTTGAGTGCTACCTGACTTGTGGAAAGGACCTGTGGAGGAAGTGGAGTGACCGTTCTGACTATAAGGAGCTAAGAGTCACAGGATAAAGGACACTTGCCACCACTCTCACCATATCAAGTTGCTGTAGACTAGAGGCAACACCATAGTAGAACTAAGACAGGTGAGAAGCAACACATGAATCCATATATATGTGGCCTAAACTCAAGAATAGGTGATAGAGTCCTATAGTCCTGTACTCAGACAGTTGTTGAATATGAAAAAAAGTCACCCTCAAATCAGCAAATTAGTACCATTCTACAGTCCAGTTTCAGCTGACCCCATGAAAGAAATACTGCACTGGCCAGTAAGTGATCTGATCATAAGACTGCCCTCTTACAACTGAGTTCCTAATGGCATCTGATCAAGTAATATGGAAGATGAGAGGGTTGGAGACTATCTCAAAGAGAAGAAATAGAATCTGGAACTTGGCACCTGAGGAAAATCTTGAAAATTTAGAGATAGGATATTTTAGGTCACCATGTGTGATGAGGTCTACTAGAACAAGGTTCAAGCTTGAGTCATCTTATCCAGATGACACTGCTGACTAGAGAAAATCCAGGGCACTGTGAGGACCTTTGGAAATTTAAGGAAGATGATCCAAAATGAGGGACTCCCTCAGGAGTCAGACTTACAGAAGGCTCTGCTCACCTGACTGGCTCTGAGGGTGTTAGAAAATGTTGATGTCATTTGCTGAGGTAAAGAATATTAGGGGAATCTGAATAAATAATATGATGAGTTCAGCTTCTGCATATGCAACTTCTAAGTGAGCTGTTGAAGGAGAAATTAGATATATGGATTTGAAACTCAGATGCAGTATTATGTATATTATATATATTAATACATCATAATATTATGTGTGTATATATATATAATAGTCTTCCTATCTATATCTCTTATCTATGTATCTGGTACATAAAAGAGACTTGGATGAAAATAAGGCAAGAAAAGAAATGATGGAGTACTACACAAAGTCCTTGAAAAGCCATAAATACTCATCTGGAATTGGTTAGACCAACAAAAAATACAGTGATGGAATGACCAGATAAGGAGAAAAAGAGAATAAAATGGAGTATTTAGGAAACCCAGAGAAGTATAGCTTATAGAAAAAAGAAGTGAAAAGCCGTGTCAAATCCTGCTGGGAGATCAAGTAGGATAAGGACAGAACATGTCTATTAGTGGCATAGGGTTCTTATAACCTTAGCAGGAGCAGAATTTCAATTAGACTACTGGGAACAGAATCCCTTTTGAAGTAGATTTAAAAAATAACTAGTTTTAGAGATGATTAAATCAAGGCAAGAGTAGCTTTTTTATATGTTTGGGTGCTGCAAAGTGAAAAGAGAAAGAAATATAACAGAAGGGAGATTTATAGCTCAGAGCAACAGTGGCACTTCAGGAAGAGATACACAAAACAAAATAATATTTAGAGTATTCAAATGTTAAGAGGGAATATCCAGAAGACAAGAAGAGCTCAGTAGTTTTCTTAAGAACGTGAGAGAGATGTGTATCCAGGGCATAAGAAGTACAAGTAACAGACCTGGTTTTTGAGATGGAGGATTCTTTTATTTAAAAAAGAAGCATAGGAAAAAAAAGAAAAAAGAAAAAAAAAGAAGCATAGGGAAAGGAATGAGGGCAAATGTAAGAAATTTGACTTTTTTTAATTGAGGTGGTTTTGTTTTATAGTGTCTGTTGTTTTTGTAGGGTATGAAGCAAAGGTAAGAGTATGGAATGCAAGAGGCTGAAAGTTTTGAGATATAGTCAAGAAGGTTTGAAGTAGTCATGTCAGGAAGTGGCTATTGAATTGAATGAAGAAATACTAGATTTCAGAGCTGAGCATTGAGACCTGTGGATATTAGTGACTAAGAATTAAGAGTTAATCAATCTGCATTTTTGAGTCGTTTTCTATACTTGGCTCAGCAACGAAGATGCAAGTATTGAGAAGATGAAGACTGAGACCCATCAGGGCTAGTTCAGTTTGATTTTCCAAACGTTTGGCAAAAGATTAATTAAGGTTATGACTTATTGAGTCTAAAATAATTAAGAAATGAAATTTATATAATATATACATCAGAATGTGAATAGGGACAAATAGAGGAGCTAGTAGGATGTCCTCCAAACAGCAACAGTTATTTAAGATAGGAGGATAGAAGCCTGACATTGAACATGACATAAATGGATTGCAGATTAAAAGCTGGAACAATTTCAACTTGACATATGACAGAACTTCAGGAAGCAGTGGTTCAGGTTGATTAGAGGAGATGGATGAACAAGCAACATGAGGGTAGGTGTTAGGTAGCTCAACTTCTTCATGGACATGAAACTGACTTAAAAAGTTCTAAAATTCAATGAAGAATCCATTCATCAAGTATACCAGTATATCCATCGAAAATATTTTAATTACATGTTTTTTCCAAAAATCATTTAATATTTTTTAATTATCTATCCACATCCTTGCTTCTATTAAGAGTAGTTTGAGATGCAAGGGAGATTACACATTTTATATTCATCATTTGTCTTTTGAGTCTTTCCAAACATAGGATTAATATAATCATCTCTTTCTATCTCTGGCTTTACTCCAGACCTCTGAGAATTAATTTCATTTAATTAATAAAATATTTAGTATTCATAGTAAGGCTTCTTTGAAAGTAGAAATAAATGATCCTTCATGGATAGGATGATTATATTTTAACTTAGCCCCAAAATATTAAGATGTATCAATTGTGTCACAAAAATGAAAAATACTCACATAAAATATATATTTGAATCAGGCAGGTGAGGAAGATATTTTACATATTTTATATTTTACAATATTTTATATTTATTTTATATTTTACAAAATCTATAAGATTTGTTCTCATTTAAAAAATTAGTACATAAAATTACTACATATTACACAAGCAGTACATAAATATACTCTCATTATGAATAAATCATTAAAGAAGGTGATGTCGGCAAGTCGTTAGAATAGGAAGTCCTAGCACTCACTCCCCCAAAAAATAGAGTTGACAATGATTTAAGTAAAATCAAACAAACAAAACAAAACATTTATGAGGAGACCAAAACCCAGTTAAGAATTTACAGTACCCCTGATAAACACAACATTGACATTACCTGCATTGAAATGGATAAGGGCAATTGAACTTTAACTGCATGAGCCTTTCCCCCACGCTGGCACAGTTCACTGCTGAGAAATATGGTGACATCAACCTAGTGTAGGAGGAAAAGTGTAGGTCAATATCCAATGTCTTTTGGCTTTCAATAACATCCCTAAAGGGTGGCTTTCTGTCTTATTTCACAGAGAGCTGAAAGAGTTGAAACAGTCTGGAAGCTTAGAGCATTTAAGTGGGATAGGCACATTCCTCTGGCCTGAAATGCTTTGTAAAGCTTGAAAAAGGTGCAGAACTGAGGCCTCTCCTGAAGGGAGGGAGGAGTCAAGTGTGACTCCAATGTCCCTGGTATTTCAGTGGGCTGCCTGAAATGCTGGTTTCTGCCCTGCCTCTAACAGAAAGCTAAGGAAACTAGAATGTTCCAGAACATTGGGATAGCAGCTAGCATAGCTCTGGGATGTAGAAAAGGTGTATAATTGAGACTTATTCCTGAGAAAGAATAGGGAAGAGTTAGGCATGCCCCTAATGTCTGTGGTATTTCAGTGCACCACCTGATTGTCTGGTTTCTATCTTGTTTTAAGTAGAGAGATGATAAAACTGACATAGTCACCAGAAGGAGCAAGAGATTATGAGGTATCAGAAAAAGTAACCAAAATAATGAAACAAAATAAACAAAAACGGATACTTGGTGAAGAAAAGGACTAAGGCCCAGAATCTCTAGCCAAAGTCACTGATGAAGTTCTTTCTCAGTGAAAGTCCATTAGACTAGAAGAGGGTGCTATTTCTTTAGATGTATATATATCATCACAACGCTACAAGGAAGGTGAAGAATCATGAAAATCATGAAATCATGGAAATATAGTCAAAAGAATAAAATAAATCTCCAATAACTGACCCTAAAAAAATGCATATTTACAAATTATCAGACCAATAATTAAAAATTGTCGCTTTGAAGGAGATTGCTGAGTTACAACAGAGCATAAATAAATAAGTGAAATTAGAAAGACAATACATGAAAAACAAATAAGAGTGTTATCAGAGATAGAATGATAAAGAAAAACTGAACAAATTCTGGAACTGAAGAATAAATCACTGAAATAAAAAACTAACTAGAAGAATTTCAAAGTAGATAAGTAAGCAAAAGGATCAGTGAACTTAAAAACAAGCTATTTTAAATTATTTAATCAGAGAAATACAAAGGACAAAAGAAAAAGAAAAAAATGAAGGAAACTTAAGGGACTTATACAATACAATGAGAGGATCAATATAAACATTATGGAAGTACCAGAAAATAAAGAGAGAGAGGAGGCAGAAAATTTAAAGATATAGTGGCTGAAAACCTCCCAAATTTGAGAAGACCAGACCATGAGGACCATGAAGCCAAAAGAATTCCAAATATGATGAATCTCAGAAGTCTACACTAGGTCACATTATAACTGAATTGTCATAATTCAAGGAAAAAGAGAGCTTTACAAGTAGTGAGAAGAAAGTGATTCATCAAGTATAAGGGATCCTCCATTAGACTATCAGCAAGTTTCTCAACAGAAACTTTTCAAATGAGGGAGGAGTATGATGATATGTTTAAAGCTGGGAGGAAAAAAAAAAAAACTGCCAACCAAGAACTATAACTGGCAAATTTGTCCTTTAGAAATAAAGGAGATATAAATACTTCCAAAAACAAAGAAAAGCTGAGCAAGTTCTTCACCAGTGGACCTAAGTTACAAGAAGTGCTAAAGGGAGTTCTTCAAGTTGAAATGAAAGGATCTTAAACAGAAATAGAAAAGCATATGAAAGTATGAAACTTATTAATAGAAATAAATATATTGGCAAATACAGAATACTGCATGGTGCTGGTTAAATTACTTTTACTTCTAGTATAAAAGATTAAAATAAAACTATGAAATATAAGTATAACAAATAATTGTAAAAGATATGCAATTTGAGTGACTGTAAATTGTGATAACAATATCTGGTGGCAGAAGGGAAGCAAAATGTAGAGTTTTTTTATGAAATTGAAGTTAAATTGTCATCAGCTTCAAATAGACTTACATTATATGATATTTTATGTAAGCTTCATGATAGCTATAGTAGATATGTAAGAGAAAAAGAGAAAGGAATCAAAGCATTCCAATACAAAAAATGAGCAAGTCACAAAAGATAGCAAGAGAAGAAAGGATGAACAAAGAACTAAAAAGCAACATAAAACAATTACAATGACAACAATGAGTCATTATCTATTAATAATAACTTTATTTTTATTTATTTATTTTTTTTAATAATAACTTTAAATGCAGATGGTTTAAATTCAATGACAGAAATTTAACACGAAAAAACGACAACAAAAACGATCAATTAAATGTTTACAAAAGAACCACTTTATTCTTTTTTGAGATTTTATTTATTTATTCATGAGAGACACAGAGAGAGAGAGGCAGAGACACAGGCAGAGGGAGAAGCAGGTTCCATGTGGGGAGCCGGATGTGGCACTCAATCCCAGGACCCCAAGATCATGACCGCAGCCACAGGCAGACACTTAACCGCTGAGCCACCCAGGCATCCCAAAAGAGTCACTTTAGAATAAAATACACACCTCGGTTGAAAGTGAAGTTTTGTAAAAAGATATTTTGTGATAATAGTAATTAAAAGACAGCAGAAGTCGCCAGACTTAGGCACACTACACTTTATGTCAAAAACTGCCACAAGAGACAAAGTCATTATATAATGATTATAGGGGCAATTCATCAGGAAGATATAACTATGCTAGGTATATGTGCTCCCAAAACCAGAGCACTTAAATATATAAAGCAATGATTGACAGATCTGAAGGGAGAAAGATAGTAATACAATAATAATAGGAGACTAATACCCTATTCGTTCCCATTTTCAATAATGGTTGAATATCCTTACAGAGAACATCAATAAAAAACAACAAACTTGAACATTATAGAAAAAGTGAACCTAATAGACATATATAGAACATTCCCTCCAACAGCAGCAGAATATGCATTCTTTTCAAGCATATAGGAATCATTTTTTCAGGATGGATCACATATTAGGTCACAAAATAAGTTTCGAGAGGTTTAAGTTTGGAATCATACCAAGCATCTTTTCTGACACTAGAAACCTTGAAAAATACGACATTAAACAGACTTTTAAATTGTCATTAAAAACTCAAGGGCTGGGAGGGGGGGAACACGTGGGTGGTTCAGCGGTTGAGCATCTGCCTTTGGTTCAGGGCGTGATCCTGGAGTCCCGGCATCAAATCCCACATCAAGCTCCTTGTGTGGAGCCTGCTTCTCCCTCCACTTGTGTCTCTGCCTCGCTCTCTATCTTTCATGAATAAATAAAATCTTAAAAAAAAAAAACTGAAATAGGACAGTAGAAAATATCTCAGAGCAAGTGAAAATGAAAGCACAACATACCAAAACTTATGGGATTCAGCAAAAGCAGTAGTAACTGGAAGTTTATAGTAATAAGCATCTACATTTAAAAGGAATAAAGTTCTTCAACAACAACAACAACAAAATACCACTAACTTTATGCTTCAATGACCTAGGAAAAGCAGAACAAATTAAGTCCAGATTTAGCAGAAGGGAGATAATAAGAAAGATTAGAGCAGAAATTAACAAAATAAAAAGTAGGGAAAAAAGTAGAAAAAAATCAAAGAAATCATAGCTTGGTTTTTGGAAAAGATGAAAAAACTGACAGACACTCAGCTAGACAAAAAAAGAGAAAACGTGAATAAAATCGGAAATGAAAGAAGGGACATTACAAGTAATGCCACAGGGGGGCAAATCATGAGATTGTAATGGACAATTATGCATCAAAAATTGGATAGTCCAAATGAAGGATAAATTCCCAGAAACACAGAATCCACCAAGAGTAAGTCACAAAGAAATAGAAAATTTGAACAGACCAGTAATGGGTGAGATTGAATGAGTACTCAAAAATATCTCAACAAAGTCCATAACCAGATGGCTTCACTGGTGAATTCTAATAAACCTTTATGGATTTAACACCAGTGCTTCTTTTTTAAAATTTTTCTTTAAGTAGAGTTGACACACAATGTTAAATTAGTTCAGGTATACAACATAGTGATTCCTAGTGATTCTCTATAGTTCATGCTATGCTCCCCAGAGATATAGCTACATCTGTCATCAAAGAACCCTATTATAAGTCATTAGCTATATTTGTTATTCAGTGCCTTTTATTCCTCTTGACTTGTTGACTTTATATCAGGAAGCCTGTATCTCTACCCTCGCCTTCATCCATGTTGCCCATCCTCCCCACCTCTGGAAACCATCAGTTTGTTCTTTGTATGTATAAGTCTGATTCAATTTGTTGTTTATTCATTATTTTTAGCTTCCACATATGAGTGGAATCATATGGCATTTATCATTCTCTGTTTGATTTATTTCACTTAGCATAACACCTCCTAGATCCATCCATGTTGTCATAAATAGCACAATCTCATCTTTATATGGTTGCCTAATATTCCATTATGTATATTTATAAACACATGCACACCCCACACACAACCTGTCCTTCTTATCCATCTGTCAATGGACACTTAGATTGCTTCCATATCTTGGTTATTGCTGCAGTAAGCATAAGGGTGCACATATCTTTTCAGATTAATGTTTTCATTTTCTTTGCATAAATACCTAGTAGTGGAATTACTGGATCATATGGTATTTCTATTTTTAAATTTTTGAGGAACCTCCATACTCTTTTCCACAGTAGCTGTACCAATTTACATTTCCACTAATAGTATAAAAGTGTTCCTTTTTTGCCACATCCTCACCAATACTTGTAATTTCTTGTCCTTTTTATTTTAGCCATTTTTGACAGGTGTAAGGTCATATCTCACTTCAGTTTTGATTTGCAGTTCTGTTAATGATTACTGAATGTTAAGCATCTTTTCATGTGTCTTTTGGCCATTTAAATGTTTTCTTTGGAAAAATTTCTATTCAGGTCCTCTGTCCCCATTTTTCTAAGTGGGTTGTTTGTTTTTTTGAACACCAGTCCTTCTTTAAAATATCTTAAAAATTGAAGAAGAAGGAACACTTCCAAACTTTTTTTAAAAAGATTTTATTTATTTATTTGAGGGACAAAGAGAGATAGAGCATAAGTGGAGAAGAGAGGGAAAAGCAGGCTCAACAGGGAGCCTGACATGGGGCCTGATCCCAGAACTCTGAGATCACAACCTGAGCCAAAGGCAGATGCCCAACCAACTAAGCCACTCAGGGGCCCCTCCAAACTTTTTATGAAACTAGCATTATGCTGGTACCAAAGCCAGACAGAAACACAACACATAAAGAAAACCAAGACCGATATTCCTGATGAACATGGATGAAAAATTCTCAACTAAATACTAATGCATAAAATAACACATTGAAGCTATCATATACCATGACCAAATGAGCTTTATCCTTGGGATACAAAGATATTTCAAAATATGCAAAACAATTAGTGTGATATCCGCATTAACAGAATGAAGGATAGGAATCACATGATCATCTCAATAGATGGAAAACAGGCATACACTTCTGTGATTGAAAAATCTCAAAAAATTAGGTAAAGAGGAACTTTTCCTCAACACAATAAAGGCCATATTTGAAAAGACCAGAGATATCATCATACACAGTGGTTGAAAACTGAAAGTTTTTCCTCTAATATTAGGAAAAAAACAAGGAAGCCCACTATATGTCTATTCAACATAGTACTAGAATTCTTAGCTAGAGCAATTCAGTGAGAAAAAGAAATGAAAAGTATTCAAATTGGAAAAGAAGTAAAATTATCTCTGTTTCAGATGACATAATCTTACATTTTAAAAGCCCTAAACTTCATAAAAAGACTGTTAGACCTAATAAATGAATTCAGTTATTGAAAAATACAACAGATACAAAATCAACAGAGAAAAATGAGTTGCATTGTCATACCTTATAAAGACTATTTAAACATATATTTTTAAAATAAATTTATTTATTTTAGAGAGAGGGAGAGCACAAGTGGATAGAGGAGAGGTAGAGGGACAGAGAACCTCAAACAGACTCTGCACTGAGTCTGGAGCCTGACACGAGGCTCAATCTCATGATTCTGAGATCACGACTAGAGCTGAAACCACAGACAGAGTCAGATGCTTAGCCAACTGTGCCATCCAGGCATCCCTATAAAAAACTATTTGAAAATGGAACTAAAAGAACAATTTTATGTGAAATATCATTAAAAGAATAAAATGTTTAGGAATTAATGTAATCAAGAAAGTGAAAGAATTGCATATTGAAAACTAGAAAACATTAATGGAAAAAAATTAAAGAAGACACAACTTAAGAGACATCTTGTGTTGATAGATTGGAAGATTTAATGTTGTTAAAATGGCCATTATACACCCAAACAATCTACACATTCAATGCAATCCCAATCAAAAGTCTAATGGTGTTTTTAACAAATAGAAAAAAACAATCCTAACATTTATATGGAAACATAAAAGAACCTCAATTGCCATAGAAATCTTAAGAAAGAAAAATTGAGCTGAAGACATCACACTTGCTGATTTCAAAATAACTTACAAGCTAAATATTAAAGTCATAACAGTATGGCCCTGGCATTCAAAAGAGAATATATATAGGCAAATTGAACAGAATCAAGAGCCCAGAAATAAATACATACACATATGGTCAACTGATCTTAGACAAGGGTGCAAAAAGTTCGCAATGGGGAAAGGACAGCCTCTTCAACAAGTGGAGTTGGGAAAACTGAATATCCACATTTAAAAGAATGAAATCTTATCTTATACCACACACATAAGTCAACCCAAAATGAATTAAAGATTTAAACATTTGGCTTGGAACTTAAAACCCCCTGAAGAAAACATGGGAGAAAGCTTCATTACTTTGGGCTTGGTAATGATTCCTTGAAGATGACACCAAAATCACAAGCAGCAAAAGCAATATTATACTACATAAACAAAAAGCTTCTGTACAGCAAAGAAAACAACAGAATAAAAAGGAAACCTATGGAAAGTGAGAAATTATTTGCAAACCATGTATTTGAAAAGGGATTAATATCTAAAAAAAATCATTAGGCATTCCTACAAGTCAACAGCAAATAAGAAAATAGTCCAATTAAACATTGGGCAAAGGACTTAGCCTTTGGGAGACATTTCTCCCAAAAAGACATACAAATCTCCAACCAGGATATGAAAATATTCAATATCATTAATTATCAAGGACATGCAAATGAAAGCACAAGATACAACCTCATGCTTCTTAGAATGGCTATTATAATAATATAACAAAAACAATAAATTTTGGCAAGGATGTGGGGAAATTGGAGCCTTTGTACAATGTTGGTGGAAATGTTAAAATGGTGCAGCCACTATGAAAAGAAAGACGGCAATTCCACAGAAAAATTTAAAATCATATGATCCAGCAATTCCATTTCTAAATATAAATCCAAAAGAGATTAAACCAAGATCTCAAAGAGATATACACACTTCCACGTTCATTGAAGCATTATACACAATAGCCAAGATCTGGAAATAACATAAATGTCCACTGACAGATGAATGGCTAAAGTAAATGTGGTATATGCATACAAAGGAATATTATTCATCCTTTTAAAAGAAGAAAGGATGATCTTGGAGTGTATTATGCTAAATGGAGTAAGTCAGACAGAAAAAAGACAAATATTGCTTCTTATATGACATATGTAATATAGTAAAATTCATGGAAACAGAATGTAGAATGGGGCTACCAGGGACTGGGAAGTGGGGGCAAAGGGAGTTGCTGGTCAACAGGCATGAAGTTTCAGTTATACAAGATGAATAGTTTCTAGAGATCTGCTATACAACATAGTTAGTGTCTATAATTCACAATACTGAACCGTGCACTTAAAAATCTATTAAGGAATTAGATATCATGTTGTGTTCCTACCACAAGAATAAAATAAACTTGAGCAATAACAAGAAAATAAACAAATAATAAACAAATAAAATCAATTAGTCAAGATACAGTATATAAAATATGAAATGTCATTCTTTAATAACCAGGTCAATTCTTTGTTTTTCTGAGAAAAGATAATCCATTATTTAGTATTAGTGAAAGGGACTCACTTATCAGATTAGTCCACCTCTTGTTAGTCAGCAGAGATATTTAATGTATTATGAAAAAGGTTGTATACTTTTTTTCTCTTTGTCATTAGTTTTATTTGATTATTATATTTGGGGAGTATGGGTGTAGGAAACAGGAAACCAGAATCCGGGACATGAAGAGCTATTTAAACTGTACCGGGTATTATTATGCATGGTCATCCTTCTCCTCCAATCAGGAAAGAATTAGGAACATATGATAAATAAGAAAAGTTTTAAAAGTGAAAGGACATGTTTGAAAAGTAGTAGAGCATTAAAGATAAATTGGTTTATAATACAGTTTTATCTGCTCTCTGATGACATACCCACTTCAGAACTAGTTTGGCATCATTCAAGGATGTTGCTGAGATGGCCATCTGCTTGTTTCTCTTTGGGATCACCTTATGTCCATGTAAACAAAAACTATCAAACACCCACAAAGGATGTTTCCCAGAATTAGAAGGACCTTTTAGTCTATAAAATTAGTATATTGCACTCTTCGGAAAATATCAATTCAAAGGAGGAATATTATCTTATCTAGCCCAGTGGATGAAACAGAGTTTTACGCTACCTGTGAGGGCAATGCCAATTAGAAATTAACAGAATTGTTGCACAATTTCCCTGATGTGTTCGTGTTGGTTCGCATATATCATAGAAAATGGGGGTAGAGCCTGGGATTGAGAATAGGGAGAGTGGCTTAGTGGCTTAGAGTGTATATGGATGGTTTGAGCATTGAGTTCTCTCCTTTTCCCTACATTCTAGACTTATCCCTCTCCCAATCTCAGGCAGGAGGCTTGAGGTTTATCATCTGAAGACATCAAATGTAATACTTGTGGACTTGAATATACAGGTGCTGCAGCAGGAGTCAGGAGGAGGTGTCTGAATTAAAATAGTGTTGCAGTAAAGCTTGCATACTGAATTTTGGGAAGCCCCAAGTCCCTTCCCTGACAGTACTATAGCATAAGCTGACCAGTTTACCCTCTCCACTCATTCTAACCTTGCTCCCCCATACACATACAATGAGATACTAGTAGAAGTTTCTTTAAAGAAATGTAAGGGGCTTAGAGAAAAGCATTTTCCAGAGTGGTATTTGGAAGGCTACCACTGATTACATAGCTAGTACACCAGATAATGACCCAAAAGAATTTTATGATCAATTCTTAATGCTTCAATATTAATTGTGAATGATGAACAGATAAACATCACTAGTACATTGAATAAAGACTCCAAGATAACAGATATAGACTACATTAGGCAAAAAAGGAGATAGGAAAGAGGGATTAAAGGTAATTCAGAAATGAGAAGAAAACAAAATCATTATTAATGTCCTCAAATAAAAAAGAAACACTGAACTTCCACAAAGTAAGAACACAATACTATGAAAAAGTCAGAGAATATCACAGGTTTCTTGGAAGTTAAAAAATATGACAGATAAAATGAGTATAAAGATTGGAAGATAAGGGCAAGGAAATCTTCATGAAAACTTTTACAAATATTAAAAATAGAAGACATAAAAAATAGACAATGTTAGAGAAAATGGGAAGGGCACAAATTATACAAGTGGTATATTCTGATTTGAATTGTCTGATTCAAAAGTGCCACTAAATTTCCAACAATATCAGTGAGGGAAGACTCATGCTGATAAGGTCAAATATTGTCAACTTTCAAAATGGTGTGGTTTTAAAAAACATAAAATGATCCTGAAAGTCCATGGGGGAGAGAAGAGAATAATAAAGCAGGTCACATACAAAGATACGGGAATTAAATGGCATCACATTTTTAATAATAAAAAATGAAGCAATGTTTTACAGATTTTTAAAAAATATTTTATTTATTTACACATGACAGACACACAACAGAGAGAGAGAGAGAGAGAAGCAGAGACACAGGCAGAGGGAGAAGCAGGCTCCATCCAAGGAGCCTGATATGGGACTCGAACCTGGGACTTCAGGATCACGCCCTGGGCTGAAGGCAGGGGCTAAGCCACTGAGCCACCCAGGGATCCCTGTTTTACAGATTTTTTTGTTTTTTTTTGTTTTACAGATTTTGATGAAAAAGTATTGGATATAATTCTGCATTCAAGTAATTAATCCAAATGCAGGTAAAATACAAATATTTTGTATTTTGTATTTTGTATATTTTTGACATCTCATGGGCTAAATATTTCTACTTCCTTTCAACCTATTTTGATGAAGTTTCTGGTGGATAAGCTCCCATAAAACAAGACTGTAGCTTAGAAGGAGGAAGAAATAGAACCCAGAATATGAGTTCCCAGATAAGAAAGAGCTCATGAGAACCTCTAGGATGCCAGCTATATTATGCTGTCCCATCATAGCCAGATTGAAATGTCCCATAGCCAGCAGAGAACTCCAGGAACATAGCTCTAGGAAACAAAAAGAACAGAATTACAGATACAAAATTATGTTATCTGTTATAATAAGTTGTTACTATACATGTCTATTATATATTATGTCATATAATTATGATTTCAGCATTTAGAAAACACTAGTTATGCTTATGAGATATTAGCTAATACAATTTGAAAAATGATGGTAGGTCCATAGAAAAATGTAAGAAACTGCTAAAAAATAAATACATAAAAGATTTTCTTTCTACACAATAGAATTGGAGTGAGAAAAATGCAGAGAAGTTCCCTTTCATTGTTAAATGTTTAATATGTAAGCATTAATATGCAAATATTTTGATAAAATGAAAATGCAAATGCATATCATAACAAAACCAAAAGATTCAAATAAAATAACTATGAATTAAAATTAAGGAACTAGATAAAAGTAAACAAACTTTAAAAATTCAAAAAGAAATTAATAAAAGTAAGAATAAGTAATTAGGAGAAAATAGAAAACAGAACAAAATTCAGACCCGATTATTAAAAACCAAAGCTATTTTCTTTGTAAACATCAATAAACTAGACCTTTGTCTCACAAATTTTAATCAAGAAAAAGATAGGATGCAAATATAAAGCTATTGGATTGAGAGCAGGGATGAAAAATGGTAATGAAGAAAAAGAACACAATTATAATAACATGAAATAAAACTTTTGTCAAAACATTTGAAAATATAGATGAAATGGATGAATTTTAGTAAGTTAAACTGTTATCAAAATCACCTCGAGGATATACCTGAATATGTCAATGATTACAAAAGAAATTTTTAAATATGCAAGTTGGGCAACCCCAGTGGCCCAGTGGTTTAGCACTGCCTGCAGCCCAGGGCGTGATCCTAGAGACCTGGGTTCGAGTCCTGCATTGGGCTCCCTGCATGGAACCTGTTTCTCCCTCTGCCTGTCTCTGCCTCTCTCTCTCTCTCTGTCATGAATAAATAAAAAAGATCTTTAAAAAAAATAATAAAATGTGCAAGTGATCTAACCTAAAAGAGCACACCAAAGGAGTTCACTTCTCAAATTCTATCAGTTCTTCAAAATTCGTTTACAACGGGGACATGGGTTTTCAGGACATTTCTTTCACCTACAATTTCATCTTTCTTTCCACCTCTTTTTTGGTTGTCCTTTCTCCTTTACTGACCATACACCTGACCATTCTTCTCCATTTGTTAAAATCCACTGAATTGTTGCCATATATATGTCACAAATAATGAGGAGAGAAAGTAGATCTTGTTTACCCATTTATCCACTTATTCATTCATTCATTCAATAAGTATTTCTCTTTTTGTGATTGTGGTGTGTGCATGCATGCACGTGTGTGTGTGTGTGTGTGTGTGTGTGTGTACTGTGCAGGGAGTGGAAAAGGAAAAGAAACAGATCTAATGATTTCTGTCCTCCTACCTCAAGCCTCACCCTGAAAAGTGAGTTATCCCCTAAGCAGCACCAGTCTTAGGCAGTTCTAAGGGTGGACAGTAGCTAATTGGGGTAAGTCTATAGGGGGCAGAGCTCTGTGAGCATTTGCTCCTGTTAGCCCAGGCAGAAAATGAGATTATTAATATGAGATAAAATTATTCCAAAGTTAATAAGAGATTCTTTAATCCACTCTGATGACGCTATGTTCAAAGCCAAAAGCAATGGGTTAGTTTCTTTTATCCAGGTCACGTTAAATAAAAATATTTAGTTGCAATTTAATGATGCTATCTCCAGAACTACAGAGATCATTTCTTTGGTAAGAAGTGGAGTTTATTTTCAACAAGTGTAAAAGGATGGTGTGATATCCTTGTTGTTTTTAACTTAATGAAAAGAAAACCATTTACATGTTGCAGTGTGGGAAAACACATGCCAGATTCTCAGCCACTTGTTTGTGAGAAGTAGAAAAGCTTACACCTACGTTCTTTTAGCACTTCTCCCTTATTTTTGGTCATTACATTTGCAGATATGAGTCAGAAGTCTATATCATCTGGAGAAGAGGAAAATAGAAATAATTCTTTTATGTGTGGGCGTGACTTTCTAAATTGTGTACAAATGAACCAACCAGGAAAAAAAGTGCTAAATATAAGAACTAATAACAACTGAAAAGCAATATACTTTATACTGTGTGATCTGCATTTTCATACTATAAAAAGCTAAATAGGTAATATGCTATAAATACGCTGCAGCTGAAAAGCTATTAGATAACCTAATATCATTTTATCAGTGCGTTCTCATAGGCATATGAGCTGCTCTCTCATCCAAATGGGTTAACTTCATGTTCCTTCACTACAACACCTATTGAACCTTCTCCACAGTATCCTGTAATAATGCAAATGTGAACTCTTGGCACTCTAGTTGTCATAGAGTTGTAGTATATGTTGCCGCTGTCTGTTTTTTCTGTTTCAAATACCTCATAGAGGGATACTGAGTGGCTCAGTGGTTGAGAATCTGCCTTTGGCTCAGCATGATCCTGGAGTCTTGAGATCCAGTCCAGCATCAAGTTCCCCACAGGAAGCCTGCTTCTCCCTCTGCCTGTGTCTCGGCCTCTCTCTCTGTGTCTCTCATGAATAAATAAATAAATAATTTTTAAAAAAACACACAACAAATATCTCATAGAACTTTTAACATTTCACTCTAGTTGGAATGTTTAACATTACATCTTTTCCACTCTAGTTTTATATATACTGTGATTGACAACCTAATCCATACTAACTCATTGCTGACCTGCATTTTCCTGCTTTAGTGTACATCCAAACTGAGAATAAAAATTAGAAGCTCTGACATGACACCACATTCAGATCATTTAAAATACAGAATTACATTGCTCAATTTCACCTAATGGAAACTCACTTGACTATGGAAAAATTATAAAGATTTTTATTATAGTGTGATGAATACTAACTTTATTTAGGAAAAAAATATTGCCTTCTCTCCCACTTTCATTCTGATTTGTACTTTAAGGGACATATGAAACCTCAAGATGTTTACATAGCTCATAGGACATCCATGAATATGTGCAGATATGAATACATGGATGCCATCCATGTTATGGGTATCTGGAAAAAATGTTCAGCATGACTTTATTAAAGAATGAGACCAGCACCTAAAACAAAAGTTGTCCAGATACTGTGAATGGAAATGATTTCACCACAATGCCCTCTCCTTCCCTCTGAATGTGTTTGAGATAGATGACATTACTTTGAAATTTAGCATGTAAGAGCCTTGGATATTTTTAGCAAATGTTTCTATATACCTGTAAATAACATTTGAGAATGTGTATCTATTTTTATTTCTTTGTTTCTATCACTGGCTTCTTTCTGACTTTGGGCAAAATATTTTATTTTAGTTACTGTCATAGTTACCTCTGGGTTATTAGCTAAGGTTAATCTGAACATTTCAGGATTTGATGATAAAGATTAAAGCTATATTTAACATTATGATAATATGACTTGTGCTTGTAATGGCCTCTTTTAGCATGGACACAATGATTGATGTACATCAAAATTCAGTCTAAATCTCAGGTAAAATGAAATAGCTCCCAGGTGTTTGATTTGTTCCTTGTGACCATCTTAGTGATTGATGCAGATAACCACTTGGTCACCAGCACCTGAAATAGGTATTGATCTTCAAGATGTCTGAAAGGAACAGATAGATGAGTTATCACAAGTCTCTTGACGGTTTGGATTTTTTTTTAATGTCTTTGACAAATGTGATGGCTTTGATATTTTTCTCTGGATCCACATTACCTCCACATATTACAAAAGGACACTTTCCTTCCTTCCTTTTAAATACCTGAATTTATGACAGACTGTGGCAGACTAAATAAATCAGAAATAAACACTATTCTAATGCAAGAAATAAAAATCCCTCTATGAAATTTTAAAATAAGCTGTAAGAAACTAAGCTCTATGATGGGGGCAAATGACACTGAAGACAGAGACAGGCAATGTAAGTGCAAGCCTTCTGTTATGAATTTGTTAAATTAATATTTATTATATGGAACACAAGTCACCAGATGGTGAGCCATGGTTCAACAACAGATCACAAGAGTAATTAAATAGAGAAGTTTATCTCTTACAGTGTATGAAAGAAGTACACAGCACACTTCAAGGAGCCACAAAGTGAGATTAAGGCAGAGTACAGACAGAGAGGTTGCCAATCCAGTGGTGATAGCCAATCCTAACAAGATAGGAATAACAAGGGCTCTTTGGGTATGTTAGCAGAGAAGTGCTGGGAGGGGAAAGGGTGGCTGGAATACTGAAGATAATAATGTTGCAATAATACAGTTCATCTCCATAAAGAGGTTGCAGACTGGGCTGGGTCAAGTGGACCCCCTCCTAGTCCTTTGAATAAGGTCCACAGTAGAATCTGAATGAGACATTATTCATCCTTAAGGGGCAATGGGTTTACAGGGTGAGGATCAGCTCTTGTGTTCAAGTGTAGCTGTTGGACTTTAGGAAATACACTGAAAGATTAGCTATTTTGCCTCTCATCCATGGGGTCCCTTGTTTGGGGTTTAAACTGGAGGTTTGGTCCAGCCTAAAATGAGGCTCATGGACTGTTGGAGGGAATTGGTGCAAAGGGCTGATCGCTGGGCAGAACTCAGGGGTAGATGGTGACATGAGGCTGCAGGTCTGGCCCTACATAGTGACAGATCCAAAGTAATTTTACTTGCAAGGCCTGGACCGTGACCTCAAAAGTTTGAATGTATTTGTCATGTCACATCTGGTCGATTTGGTTGTGAGGTGGGATAGGGTTGTCGTCTGCAATAGGGAGGGGCTTATAGATTAGATATGGAAAGGAGATGACATTTCAGGTGTGAAGGAGGTGCTGGTGGTGGGAGGAACAGATGGAGTAGGGTCTGTTATAGATTTGTCGGGTGGAGAGCAGTAGCTATAATCCGGTACATTGAACAGCAAACAGCACAGAGAAGTCCCTGATGGCGAGGTCTTAGGCAGGTCAACCAGGGGCTTGTGAGGAAGTGCCTTTTTGTGTCTAGTGTGGTTTAGAGTATACTCTTTGGCTTGCTATAAAGGCGAAATGATATCCGATGCTGCCAAATAACAGGAAACTTACAGTTTTGCAAGCCTTTTTTTTTTTTTTTTTTTTATAGAGGCAAGTATTGCAAAGCAAGCAGTTCACTACTTCAGAAAAAACGGTGCTCTATCAGGTCCTCAGGATTCATACGTTGGAGGCGTTTTTTTCAGCTCAGCCCGCAGGTTGACAGACACCACAGTCACTGACCTCCTGGTACAGAGGTGATCTGGGAAGGGACAGTCCTTGGGTCCAGTGAGATCAGAGTGCATTATCTCTTTTTATGAAGCCAGTCATCACTTCAAAATCCTGGTCTCAATCTCCTGTCCACCTACAAATCCATTCTGAAATCACCTGTATACAGCAGCCTCCATTAACCAAGCCCATAGCATTCACCCAAGGAGAAACTGCAAAAAAAGATTAAACCCTAAGTGAAGACGAGATTGCTCTTAAAATTAACTATGTTTAATTCAGATTTTCACCTGTGTCATCCCTCTTTTATTCAGCTCTTCTGTCTTATTTTCAAGTGGACACTTTGAAAATGAAATATTTTCTAGACAATTGAAATTATTAAAATTATTTTACAACTATTGGACTTTTTATTTGTTAAAGAATGAAATCCTGTGTCTTATATACCCACTTAAGAATTTTATTTCCTTTAAATTGTTAGAAAAGCAAAGATAACCTTTTACATGTTTTTTACATTTATATTTATATGATAGTTATCCTTTGAAGAACTGTTTTTCATTTATATCCATTGATTCCTATGCATCATTAATATAATAATTTATTGTTTAAATATTTTAAATATCTTGGGGAGCCTGGGTGGCTCAGTCAGTTAAGCATCTAACTTCAGCTAAAGTCATAATCTCAGGTCCTGGGATGGAGCCCCCAATCCCTTCTCCTCTTGCTCAGCAGAGTCTGCTTCTCCCTCCTGCCCACCTCTCCCTCAACCCACTCATTCTCTCTCTCTCAAATAAATAAGTAAAATTGCAAATATCTTAACAGAGTATGCTTATCAAATACAAGATTAGTTGCATTATGTAATCTCACTAAAAAAACTTAAAACTTTTTTTTCTTATTGAAATATAGTTGATATAAATGTTATATTTCACATATACAACATAGTGATATGACAGCTATATACCTTACTCAGTGCTCATCACAGTAAGTGTAGTGACCATGTGTCCCCTTATAGCATTATTACAGTATTATTGACTATATTCCCTATGGTGTACTTTCCATCAAAAATCAGCTTTTGAGTTGAATATATACCAAAATTGGATCCCTAAACATTTGATTAATAACAGAATTTCAATGGCGGAAAAGTAAAAGACGTAAGTAATAAAAATCTCTTAATTTTCAGTGTGAAATACACTCTTTATAAGTGTACTTATGTTAGCTCTACAGTTAGTTTTTTTTTTTTTAACTAGCTAAGAGAAAGTCTCTTTAGAAGAAATAAATGAAAAATTTCACACATTAATCTAAACATAGCTGGGAAGACAAATCGAAAGAGAGCATGAATATGAATTCTATACAGCTTTATACATAGGGACTTTATAAATGGAAATTTTCCATGTCTTTTCTCTTATTTTCAACCTATAAAAGGAAATCTATCCTAAGAATACAAAGGTGTTTAAAAAAGGAATTGCGGTGGGGGAGCTCTCCATCAATATAAATTATGTTACTAATTATGGATGGCAAAATATACTTCATTAATTTGGGGACATTGTTGAATAAGTTAGTTAAGGCAAGTTAATTTTTTATATGACTCAGCTTTGTCTTTTTAGAGACCACAACTTTGTTAATTTTAAGCCACCCTTTGAACAGTGTCATTTTAAAATATTGTACATCTTCTCTTCCTTCTCAGAAACCAGTTATGCAAGTAACTATCTTGAAGATTCATCATCAATATGTTAATAATTACCATGAGTATTATAATCAGCATCTTTATAAATGGTATCTTAATTTCTGTTGTTATAGTAATAACCAAAGGTATAACTAGTACAAACAAATTGCAAAAATTAATTAATTAATATGTTTTTTTTTCAGTTAACTGAATGCTAAAGAAAATACAGGTAAGGAAATCAATGTAATATTACATTTTTTTAAAAAGAAGAAATGTTAAAATGAATACACTGGATAACATAGTCATTAAGAAGACTACATTTAGTGTGAAATTATTTTAATAGTAGGAACAGAAAGGCAATTCCAAACATTATTTCTGGACTGGAAACTGTATATTTTATGATATGAGAAAGAAGTTTAAGTTGCTTTTTTTATAGACAAATAGAAATGAAAAGTCTTCTTGATTATCTAATTGTACTCTATCATCCTACAAACAGGCTTTCTATAGCAATGCAGGTTATGTACATTTCAGGTAGTTTATGTAGCTGGCTAGTTACATTTGCACAGCTCCTTTATCAGCAGAAAGAGAATTGGAATTCATATTTTCAGAATCTTTTGAATCACTTGATAGCCTTATGTTACTCATTTTTTTGATGCTAAAGTGTTTGCATTGATCAATGCAGGTTTTTATTCAGTTTTCTTTATGACCCAAAAAATCTAAAGCAGCTAATCAAAGTTAGAATATAGTAGTTTGTGATGAGAAAAAAGTAATACATGTCACAACTGAGGATCGAATTCAAGGGTTTTTGTTGTTAATTCTCTGATGTGTTTCTTCACAATCTAGGAAAGCATTTTTTCAATAGTGCACACTGAAAGCTATGTGAGTTAAAATTACCTTGTAATGACAAAGTGGGAAAGAATAAACTTTATTTTACTCTGTTATAATAGAAGCATATTTTTAGTTGTGTTGTGTGTGTTTTTCTGTTTTTGTTTTTAAATTTGCCTATACAGTAAATAATACAAGACATGTATTTGTAATTATTATTTAACCCCAGTACATATTGATAAGATATACATAAATATATATCATTTACATATATTGAATACGTTATATTGAAAATTCATATTTTTGTCATAAAAACTGTTCCAAGCTTGTCTGAGTGAGAAAAAAATGGGAATGGGAATATAGAGGAAAATTGAGAAACAGAGAGAAAGAGAAAGAATGCATGTGCGTGCATGCGCATGGGTGTGCAGAGAGAGATATTGATACAGTTAGGGGACAGTGAGTCTTAGAGAAACAGAGACAATTCTTTTCCAGGATGTCAAAAGTAGTTTTTTTGGGAGCCCAGGTGGCTCAGCAGTTTAGCTCTGCCTTCAACCAGGGCCTGATCCTAGAGCCCCGGGATCGAGTCCCACATCAGGCTCCCTGTGTGGAGCCTGCTTCTCCCTCTGTCTGTGTCTCTGCCTCTCTCTCTCTCTCTGTCTCTCATGAATAAATACATAAAATCTTAAAAAAATAAGCAAAAGTAGTTTTCTTTATACTAAGGTGATGTACTTCTTAACAACCTGCTACTTGTAAGTATCATGTCTTTTATCCCATATACAAATTATAATAAAAATGTCATCTTCAAAAGTTAAAAAAAAATCACCTAATTTAACTTGTAGGCTAAGCCTTTTTAGCAGTGCATGATTAAAAACTTCTTTAATTCATATATTATCCAAAAATCAAGTGGCCATACAATAAATATAATGTCATAAAACCATGCATAATTGTAAATTATCTTGAAAAGAGAGCTTTAAATAATATAAGTAACTATACCTATGGTGGTCTTTCTGCATTTTCTTTTTAGCCATGGAGGATATAATTAATAATCAGTTAAAAATGGTATTTTAGAGTAGAGGGGCACCTGGTGGCTCAGTTGGTTAAGCATCTGCCTTCTGCTCAGGTCATGATCCCACTATCCTGGCCTCCAGTCCTGCTGTCTGGCTCTCTGCTACACCGGGAGCCACCTTCTTCCTCTCCCTCTGCCCTCCACCCCACCCCCACTCATTCTCTCTCTCTCTCTCTCTCTCTCTTAAACAAACATATATATATTTTAGGTGAGTAATTTAGAAAGTCATTTGTGGCTATTGATTAAATTCAAAGACTCCATTTTTGGTTTAGAGTTTTGGTTTGAGTACAATTTAAGATTGATTTAAAATGTTTTATCCACAGCATTATATTATCGGATGGATATATTTCATGAATAAGTCATACATTTAATCTTATTTATTTTGTCTGTCTATACATGAAGAGATGAGAGGAAATTGAACAATAAGTAGAAGACTGACCTTGAAAAATATTTGAGTGCTTTACATGAATTCCAGAGATTTTGAGAGGTAAATCTGAATGTGGTTTACAAAATGAGTGTACTACTAAATGAGGTAGAAAATGGAGAAGTCCTTGTTGGGAAGGAATGTGTTAGCTAAATTATTACTTTGTGTTAAAAAGATTATCTTTGGATGCCTTGAAGGAAATTTTTTTTAAAGATTTTATTATTTTATTCATGAGAGACACAGAGAGAGAGAGAGGCAGAGACACTGGCAGAGGGAGAAGCAGGCTCCATGCAGGGAGCCTGACGTGGGACTCAATCCCGGGACTCCAGGATCAGGCCCTGGGCTGAAGGCAGCACTAAACTGCTTAGCCACCCGGGCTGCCCAGAAAGGAAATTTTAAAATAATTCTCATTTTGGAGGTTCCTGTCTGGTTCTGGCAGTAGAGCCTGCGACTCCTGATCTCAGAGCTGTAAATTCAAGCCCCACGTTGAGTGTAGAGGCTACTTAAAAATAAAAACTTCTTTAAAAATATATTTCTCATTCTTTAATGCATTTTCAAAAAGGAAATATATCCACATATTTACTTTTAACTTCAAAATGTATTACCAACCCTTGGAGATATGTTGAAAAGAGACAAATAACTCTTTATGTATGAATATTTTCTAGTTCGGATTTTCATATTCTGTAACTTCTGATAGACAGGGTGTCCATCTAGAGAGAAGGTATGAATCATGGTTCCTAATGAACTATAGGCCATTAGATGTTCAAGATGCTGCAGTCCAACCACAGGCCCTATCTGCTGAATAAGTATTTCCTGCACAGTATATTCATGTAGAACTCCATAGAAGAAAGGCAAATATCCATGTGGTAGGATACTTGATGTCATCTAAAACACAGCACTGACTTATTTTCTATGTACTTTCTAACAATAACTGTACCAATGTAACGGTGTTTCAATGCACAAGGGTTTGCTGAGTATCCTACTACATTGGAATTTACTGTAAAAAGTTGTAAAGTTGCCCAAGAAGAAAATTTGGACTAGATATTCTCCAGCTAGAACAGCTTCTCAGAAGTGAACGTGAGTTCTTATTATTGCTAATATATTGATATGTATTGCAGCCTAGTGAATTCTTATGAAATCCTGAAAGCAGAACAAAGCAGAAAGTACACTAAAATTTATCTGTGGAATTTGGTGATTTGATAATTGTCTGAAAGTAAACTCTACACTCCCTAAATTCCATGACTATGCATCAGTTATATTTACACATTCAACATGTATTTATAGAGCAACTACAGCATGCCAGGCACTGCTTTATATACTGAGAGTACAACAGTGAGCAAACATTCCTAAATCTCTAGTGATCAATCCCCTCCAAAGGCTACCCATCATATTTTGCATAAAATCCAAAGGCAATAGCATACCTTACAAAGTCCACATCATTTGACTGTTCTCTATATCTCTCTGCCTGATATATAGAGAGGATATATATCCTTCTGCTTGCTTGCTCCTTTCTGGCACATTAGCTCCTTCCAAAACACTACCACCCCAAGAACTTCCATTTTCTGTTGATGGAATATTCTAGAATTTTTAATTGGCTCAAGTCCTTACTCCATCCAGTTTTCTGTTTAATGCTACTTCCTAAGACAAGATTCCCATCACTCTATCACAATAATTCATTTATTTTCTTCAGCACACTCAATTACACCTAAGATTTTATGTGTTTATGAATAGACAATAAATAGGTAGATAGATGAATAGGCAGACAGAGACAGACCTCCTTATCTCCTCCACTAATATGAAATCCTTATGACCACAGAGACAGTGTCAGTTTTGTTCACTGCTTTATTCTCAGCATCAAGAACAGTGCAAGACACACAATGTTCTCAGTTAAAATGCTATTAAGATGAATTTACATATAATTATTTAATTTCAATATAATTTGTTTAAATATCCAGTTCTATGAGATGATCTAATAGGTGGACTTAACCCAACTTGAGTGTCAGAGTAAAATAACATGTATTAAAGAACTACAATGAATTGTAGTTAATGAGAGAGTATGTTGGGCCAAGAGGTGAAGCCAAAGGTCTGCAGCTGTGAGAAATAGAAAGATGATCAGGAAATATTGAGCAGAGTTCTTTTTTTTTTTCAAGATTTATTTATTTATTTGAGAGAAAGAGAGAGAAAGAGCATGAGCTTGTAGAGGGAGAGAGAGAGAGAATCTTAAGCAGATTCTCTGCTGAGCATAACGCCCAACCCAATCTCACAGCCCCGAGACAGTGACCTGAGTCACTATCACGAATCCAGTGCTTAACTGCTAAGCCACTCAGGGGTCCTGGGAAGGGATTTTGATGAGGCTGGATAAGTGGTATTCTGGTTAGATTTTATACCTGGCTCTCCATTAAAAAAGCTCTAATATACAGTGTTTGCTAATTTCTGAGACATAAATCCTTCCACTATTATCTCATGCCATCAATAGGACAGCACTGAATGCAGAGTTTTGGGGTAAACACATTCAGTAGGACATCACTGTGCATTTTCAGCACGTAAATACAGCAGAGAAGGAAGCCAGTACTTTAATCATTCTGTGACTCAATTAAATGGCAAGAGGTACCTGGAATATCTGTAATCACTTTACCTGTCACGTGTGAGATCTGCATGGGAATGAATAACCAAGACCTTCACCTAAACAGTGTTACAAGTAGTATTTCTCAAAGATGGGCAATCAAAATTTCTTAGGTACATATATGTAATTCTATGAAAATCACTGTCATAGAGGAAAATCCTTTAAGAAATCAAAGCATCTACTAGCATAGTTAAAGTTGGCCAATTGAAATAGAAAAAAGCAAGGAAAAAAACCAAAAGACTCCACAGGATGCACTGCCACTAATAATTATTAAATACTTTCTTTCTAGAAAAAAACTCTAGACTAATTATTATATCCATTTTTAGATAATCAAAAACATTTCTTTTTTAAGGATGCCCTTTTAATACACAAGAAAAAGATGAATACATTCACACTGTAAAATATCAAACAATAGAAAATATATAATGTATATATAAAGGTCCCATGTTGTTATTTCAATGGCTTCGATTCTACCTCCCTTCTCCAAGATAAACAAGGGCTATAATTTTTTGTGAGTCTCCTTCTTGACCTTATTTGATCTATTTACATGTCTTTGTGTGCCTATATAAAGCATTTTCTCCATTTCACATACAAATTCAGGAATCAACTTATTCTGTTTAATTGCATTGTATTACATCCTAAAAACATAGTTTCTGAAAGAATGGCCAGATGGTTGTCATGAGATGTCCCTACAGCTTTTTTATCTATTGCTTCAGAATTTGGCATTCCCCAGGATTCATTCACTTTTTATAACAATCTCATCTAAGTATATATTCATTTCCTCCACCAATTTGAAACAATCTGTTTTGTTTTTCAGGATTTCTTTTCTTTTCAAAATATTTGGTCTCCTAATGACCTTCATTAATTAGGGATCTTTGATTACCAGCAGCAGAAGCTAATTCTAATTAAGAAGAAGGGACTTATTGAAGGATAGTGAGACTTCACAGAACAGACATGAGCCTGGGAAAACAGGCTTGGAAGCAGACAAGTGCAGAGTGAGTACAAATAATGTGGCCACTGCCTTTGAGATGAACAGTCCTGAAATACCTCCATTGTCCTCAAGAAGTATCATGAGAAGGCATAGTATAAGAGCCATTGGCAAATATCAGCTTTCAGAAAATTATCATAAAAATGAGTGAAATAAATTATTCACGTACAAATAAAGTAATAAAAGACTGTGTGGCTGAAAATGCCAATCACAGGTCTGAAATTCACACTTTCATTATATATAACCCTGGAGGCCATTTCTCTCCGTCATACTGTTAACAGGATGTATAGCCTCAACAGATTGAAAAATGTAGGACATTATTACCTAACTATCCATGAATTGCATTTACTTTGGGATTCTGATTAATAAGATGCATGATTAGAAATTATTTTCTAGACATTGATTCCAGTTGATGAAAACCAAAATGAAGCCCATATATAAATTATTCTTTGTTTTCTTTTATACCATTTAATCAGATTATTGCATGCACTAAATTGTGTGTTTCTTGCAAAGAAAATACCCAATCTATGAGGAACACAAAATTTTTAAGGATGCCTAATACATTAAAGGAGCTCGATGCAATGGTGTTAAATACAACTTTAATATGGAGAAAACTTTATTTTGTTCATTTCAAAATATTCCCTGGACATCAACAAAAACAGGACAGGCACGAATTTACTTTCTTTTTGTTTAAAGGTGAGATATGCTAGTTTATATATTCTGTGAGGTCTTCTAGTGGCTTTCCAGTTTCAAATTAAAGTGAAATTTCATTTCACAATGATTGATGGATATTTGCCACATTGTAGGCATCTGTTTTTTAAATAAGGGCACAAGAGCATTTTTTACATAGAGTCATAAAATTGGTCATTGTATTTGTTAAAAATAGACAAGATTTATTAACTGAATATTTATAGTTAAACTATGTAAAGAATATTCTCATTTCAGAAAAGTCATTTTAAAACTACAAAATAACAGACTGTTTTAATCTCTATTTCTAGCAGTTTAATATGCATACTCTGCTATTAAATTTCCTACCTCCTAAGAAGTAGTAATGAATGAATGGTTCTAAACTCTTCTACTCCCTCCATGAGCTAAAGAAGCCATTGAGTTGTTTTCTCTCTTTTCCTCCTACCTGTTTTCTGTGGAGATTAAGCAAAACCATTGATAACCCCTGGGTATAAAAGCAGAAGAATGGGGCTAAAAGAAAGAGTAACAGAGGAGGATGGGTGGGCAGGGGTCAGTGCTAGGGCTGAAGAAATGGAAACTAAGTAAGTGTATTTTGAACTCTCCTTCATTGTGCTCCAGAACAAAGGTAAAGACTTAAACTAGTTGCAGGAATTTAAAAATTATATCTGTATTTGTTTACAGCCTATTTTTGGCCTAATCCATGCTCTGAGAAACAATCAAAAGCATCTTGACTTTATAAATGTTGAAAAAAACAAGCCTTTAAATCAGTATCCTACTTTTTGATTCAGGGGAAAGTACTGCCTTATCAAACCTGAAACAAGGACAGTGTATGTATGTTGCACTCTAAAAACAGTACATCAAAAAGTTCTGATAAAATGACTGATTCACACAGGATATAAAAAAACATCAGAAGTTAAATAATTCTGAGATTGGTGTTGCTTGTATCATGTTGCAGATATGTGTTGGCAAAACAATCAATTTTATTAAGCCTGTTATGCCATTGCTTTGTACTTTTACTCAGAAATATATATGCCCTGGAAATGAAAATGATGCTCTTACTTTTGTCTACAGATGTATTTCTAGAACCCAACAGCAACTATACATGAGAAATCCCTATCAGGCCTCAAATAATATCTCTGGGCTCCCCCAGTAATGATTTGAAAGGCATTCTGAACATCACATCCTCCCTCTTCAGGTATATAATTTTACTGATTATCAATACAAATGCCATTTTTTAGATCTTAAATGGCATTTCTATCCATTAACTTTTGCACAACTGAGTATTACCATAATATCTATGAGCTTGTCCAAGTGGACAAAATCTACTCCATCAGTTTAAAATATATTATTGAATGATAAGTAGATTTCCAAACAAAGTGGATGTTATAATTTAATTTTATAAAAAAGTATGTAGACTTCTAGTTTCTAGTATGGCGTATTTATAGTTATAACAATAGGGAAAATATTGAACAAACTGAAAAATCAATGACTCTTCTTAGAACCCTAAAAGAAGTGAGTTTTAGTTTTTGTGTTTTTATGGAAGCACTGTTTGCATGTACAGAGAATCCATTAAAGCTCTTCTCATTAATTAAATAAGAAAAAATACTATTGATGCTGTCACTCATTCCCTCGGATTTCAGCTTTCTTCTGCTATTGGCAGTAGTATATATTAAATTTTGATACCAAAAAAATATGAGTACAAACATTGCTCTAAGGAACCTTCCTTCATAATCTCCAATAGCTAGTATATTTGAAATTTGAGAAACCAATCTATAATATTAATCACTATTATTAGCTTTTTCTTTCTGTAATTCTAATTCCCTGATTGTAATTATAATTATTCATGTGTCATGTAGAGGGATTAGAAACCAGAAGATATATTTCCTCATTCTAGTTGGAGGTCAAAGTGTTGGCTTTTCCTTCTTTATTAATAAAGGCCCTGAGTTTTATTTTGAGAATGGCATTCACAGAAAAAAAGACAAAGTCAAGTTTTTCAACTTTATATGTATTCTGTATTTATGTGTAAAACAAGACATTATTCACTCCATTTCATAAGAAGAAACTTAAGAGAGAATTATCAGGGGCAGCCCAGGTGGCTCAGTGGTTTAGCGCTGCCTTCAGCCCAGGGTGCGATCCTGTAGACCCAGAATCGAGTCCCACGTCAGGCTCCTTACATGAAGCCTGCTTCTCCCTATGTCTGTGCCTCTGTCTCTCTCTCTCTATGTCTCTCATGAATAAATAAACAAACAAATAAATAAATAAACAAAGAATCTTTTTTAAAAAAGAGAGAGAATTATCATCCATAGTCTATAGGTAAACAAGTCCCAGAGTTTCAAAAATAGTCTGGAATCCAAATTTTGCTCTCCTACCAACATTTGAACTTGTGTTACCATATATTCTGATTTAATCTTTGATAAAGTAATGTAATGAAAGCAACCCATAATAATACTTACTCTGTGCCGACAATAGCCTGACAGAGGCTATTCCCTCAATCAAGCTCTGGTCTGGCTCCTCTGAGCCCTCTTCTTGAGTAGATCTCTTCATTGGCATAATAAAAATTGCAGACTCTTACTACAAATGTTTTTGCCTGTTGTTACCCTGCATCCTCTCCCCAACACACACTAAGAGATTTGCACAAAACTAGCATAGTTTCTAACCACTCAAGGTGACATTTCTAGGATGAGGACTCTAGTACCCTTAAGTTCCTGTCCATAAAGTTCAAGGATGCCAAAAGAATGTACTGTTTGTTTCAGTCAACAAGATAGGGCCTCTACTTCCCACTGTCTGTGTGAGCACCCGAGTCTGTCTTAGATGAGGGTCAATTAGCATACCCTGATGGCCAAACACACTAACCAAACCTCCATCTCACTTTGTATGTATTTCTACTTCTCTGATTGTGCTCGTGCCCCCATCATTTCCTCTATCTATCCCTTCATTCTCCATTTAAAAGCCTCAGTCACAGATGCACTAACAGAAGTGAAGTTTAGTTTACCCTGGGCTCTCTTGCCTATTGTGATACTTACATGATTAAAATCTATCTGTACCACATTAGCATCTGGCTCCTTCTTTCACAAAATATCACCTGTATTAACTTATTCATTAATGTCTGTGAAGTAGGGAATATTATCTCCATACTATAGGTGAGTAAACAAAGACATGAGAAGTCCTGTAACTTGTCCAAGAACAAATATGAACTAAATGATGCAGTTGTGGTTAACTTGACACCCAGAATTGTGGCTTGGGAGTGTTTACTACTTACAGCTTTGTTCTACAAGTAAAAAGCCGATGACTACATTTCTATTACTCTCCTCAACTACAATATGCACTCAAGTCTTATTTTTCTTGTTCTAGGTAATAAGGATGCAAGGTAAGCCTGGCCCTTTGCAATCCATGGATCACAGATATTCTACTCAGTCCTCACTCATAGAAGCCCCACTTTAATCCTGTTTTGCAATGTATTTTTCGTAAGATTTTATTTATTCATTCATGAGAGACACATAGAGAGACACAGAGAAACAGGCAGAGGGAGAAGCAGGCTCCAGGCAGGGACCCTGATGCGGGATTCCATCACAGGACCCTGGGATCATGCCCTGAGCCAAAGGCAGACAATCCCCGAGCCACCCAGGTATCTCTGCAATGTATTTCTAATTATAATGACACCCACTTAAATGTCATAGAACTATGCAATTTAGATGGCATTGGTGTTGTTTTTCTCCCCTCCCCTTCCCTTTTTAAGTAGGCTCCACACCCACCAGGGAGCCCAAAACAGGGCCTGAACCCACGACCCTGAGATCAAGACCTATGCAGAAATCAAGAGTCAGATGCCCAACCGAGTGACCCAGGTGCCCATCTTCCTTTCTTTTTAGAAAAAGTGTTTTGACTTTTAAAATTACTCTCCTGCTGGGACGCCTGGGTGGCTCAGCTGTTGAGCATCTACCTTTGGCCCAGGGCATGATCCCGCAGTCTTGGGATTGAGGCCCACATTGAGCTCTGCATGGAGCCTGAGTCTCCTTCCTTTGCTATGTCTCTGCCTCTCTCTCTCTCTCTCTCTCTCTCTCTCTCTGTGTCTCATGAATAAGTAAATAAAATCTTTTTTAAAAAATTACTTTCGTTATATCTATGGTTAAATTGAAAATAGAGCTATAGCACCACCAGTAGAAATTAATGTATCCTTTGGAAATCACACCAGGTATTTGTAGGCAGATATAATAGTATTTGAAAGCTAAATCAGTTGTTACCCATTAAACAATAAAACATCAATAATATTCTATTTTGCTATGCCCCTGATGAAAGAGGTGCCTACATGATCCATAAATACACTCATTCATTATAAGCGAGCATCTCTATTAGCTTTTAGACACTACATTATTAAAATTATAACCTCACTAAGCAGTCAACTAACTTTTAATTTCTGTTTTTATATGGTGGTAAAACTCTACTGCCTGGAAATAACAATGTTATAAAGAAGTTTTCTGTAAATTTACAAACTGGGCAAAAATCTTAATAACCTTCTGAAATAATCAGGTTTTATTTGAGCCCCAAAGTGAATTGAAATAATGTAAGTGAGCTACAATTTTCCCTGTGAAGTATATATTATCATTCCAGTGAGAAGTGATTAAAAAATACTCCAGTATTCAGTCAATATTGTTCTCCATATACATGAATCCAGATTATCCCAATTTAAACCAAAGTCACACATTCTGAGGACTCATTACCCTTTACAGAATATGCATTAAAAAGGGAAACATAAGAAGCTATGGGTTTATGGTGTGCTGATTGATTTCTGAGGAAGGCTCCACTTTCTCCTGTGCTCTGGAATCTTCACACCTCAGGGCAATGCACCAAATGAACATTTGTGATCTGTAAAATGTATGGTTCTTGTCCATAAACTGGAAAAGTCAATGATAAATTTGAGAAAGTCTATAGAATATAGTACAGATAGAAGGTGAGAATCTATAAATTGATTCTCTTAAAATTATTCCTGTCCTTTTCCTAAATATCTCTCTGTGCCATTAGGGAAATTACTATCCCAGTTTGAGAAGCAATACAGATATTAGACCAAAATCCAGATGTTTTGGAGATGCTTTAGTTAATCTTTCTAGCTTTAATTTAGTAAGGATTGGTGCAGCAAGGAAGCAAAAATATTGAGGTCTTTACAATCCTTAATTTAATTCAGTCACTCTAATACCGCATCCATATTTCTGTTTCAATTTTCTGAAATATTTGTTTGTTTTTCTGAAATATTTACCATTTTCAATTCATTCTAATGTACTCCTATTTACTAACATCAAATCTGATATTTATCTGAAAATTTAATTTTAAAATCAATTATTTATGACACAGGTAAATTGTTTTATGACAGGGGAAAATTTAATAAATAAAATTTAATGTTAATATAATCTGAAACACATTATTAAGAATCAGAAGACTATAGAATTATAAATCAGCTCCAGAATTGAGAAGAGACTAGACCAGTTGTGGACAGAAAAGCAGAGAGTGACAATCAAAAATGACATAGGGATCAGCAAAACGAAAGGCAACATACATCATCTGTTGAGAGATGCTTTGAACAGGTATAATTCTACATTGCTTGACATTTTAACTAAAGATTGCTAAATGCTTTTCAAACACTAATTAAGATCCACATCATCTCTGCAGGAAACCAAAGATTGATATGTACCACTTAGAACTGTCAACAATACTGTCAAGTATCTCTCATTTGCAGTGTTCACAGTGGTCTCCTTTGTTCTTCTCTGTTCACTATTACACTCATAACCAATTCTTAAAATATTTGAGTATTTTTAACGTCACTATTTAAGAAGTAAAACAGTAAAAATATTTGGAATAGCCCTTTTGCTTTTTTATATTTGTTTCTGTTTTTCTAATGTTGTTTCTCTTGTTTGTTTTGCTTTTGAGAATATTTTAATGTAATGATTCAGATTCAATGTACTTCTATCAAAAATAAAATACAAGCATTCTTTGGAAAATTACTGAAGGACATCCTATCTTTGTATCTGACATTCATGATTTTCTCTTATTATGTGCTCCAATACTGACCCCCAATATATCCTTAACACAAACGCATTTGTACTTTCTCTTATCTTATACTTACTGTATCTGGTAAGTCAGCAAGATCATGAATAGATTTATCCCAAACGTTATTATTGTGTGGTATCTTTCCTTAAGCTATTGCACAATCTGATTCAAAACAAGCAGAAGAACTTTGGTCATCTTATAGAAAGTTGCCAGGAGCAGAAATGACAGGAATTAAGACATGAGAACTAAGATCATTTGACAAGCCAAACTCAGTAGTTGAAAATTTGGAACTAAAAGAGAGTAGAATGAAGGAAGAGTGGTATTAGGAAATGCTATAAAGAGATTTACAGAGTCTGCTTGTTCTTTAATGGCCAACAGATGTGCTCTGAATTAATAAACTGACCTGCCTTAAAAGTATGTGACCAAGACAAACAAATATAATTGTATTGACCATGTATTTAATCAAGTTTTTACAAAATTAACAACTAAATTGTTTGTCTCACACCCATCCCAAAATAATACATAAATGTTTTACATCTATGTATACTCAATTTTATTTATTTAGATATTTTGATGGTATTGAACAACACCAGCTGGAATTATTTCATATCTGAGCCACTTCTATATTACAAATGGTACAATAAGAAAAATAAAATATAACAAGTGATTAAAACAGTAACATTAATAAATACCCAGACATAAATCTGTTACATTCTATACATTCTCTATTTTCTGTACTTCTGTTAAATGCATCATTGCCATTATCTATGAGTGTGTGCCAACTAAGACTATCCAAATTGACAATGGCAATTTAATAGGCATTTTATAGAGTACCTATTATTAATCTAAAGTGAAGTTTCCTAAGTCACATTCTATTAGACAAAATAGTAATGCTAATTTGGATATACAGCTTAGAGATTTAAACATTAAAGTGGCTTTGTTACATTAGTTGCATAAATTATGTATAACTTATCTTTATCAGAACACATATATAGTTGTTGATAATGATTCCCTTATTATATAAACACAAAGCTAATGGTCTTTAGTTGTTTGAATGACTCAGAATTAATTTTCAAATCTGACAAGGAGTAGCTACAAATGAGCTATAAATGCATTTATAGTATTTGAGTTCTGATCTATCTTATAATGAAATGTTTCATTTATACTTATACTACTATAAATATATTTATATTTTAAAAGCCAGTCATATTTCATAAATCCAAAACTCTTGGCTTTATTGTCTTAGAACCAGTCAATAGCCAGTCAGTGACAGATTAGATATCTAAGTTTTCCTGTGAAGAAATTAGATTTGCTAAGTATACAGTATAGACAGATAAAGCTATACGCAGGTACTTCATTCATTGGCAGGATTTATTTACAACATGCAAGGTATTCTGCATTCAGAAAATAAACTTTAAAATTATTTAGAAGTATGCATTTACTATCAAACACATCTAATATGAGCAAAGACCATATTTATTAACTTTGGATTTTTTAATGTTTTAAAGACAAAATATCATTACTTATTTGATAAAGCAGAAACCCTTGCAGCTAACACTTTGATGAAGAAAAAATACTAAAAAGTAGTGAAAGTGTGTTTTGAAGGAACTCAGAATTTTCTGTAATTCATGCACAGAAGTCAGAGGTATAACATTTTTAGGAAATTGAATAAATGGTTGCATGATACCATGTTGATAGAAATTTGTGTGTATCAAAATGGTACAAAGAGAAAAATCCATTCCAAAATGAAGAAGTTTCAGTTATCAGACTAATGACTGACTAGATCTACACTAAACTAAGGCAGTAGTCATTTTGTGTAATTAAAATTATCCTCTTATTCTTCAACTTAAAAAAATCTGTATACTATCTAAACAGAATAAATTTTATGTAGGCTTTCTCTCTTGATATATACTATCTTTATTATTTTTCAATTTGCAATTTGTAATATCACCTCATATAAAATCAACCTCCATCAAACCATTTCAGAATAATCCATTATTTCAGTAAGTTCATGCATATTGCATAGTTTAGGAAACTTTTGAGATTTATTTTTGACAATGTTTCACAGGCAGAATGCTTTTTACAAGACTATAGTTTCAAAATTATTACAGTATCTCAGATGTGACATTCTTAATAGAGCTCTTTTTAATCACTTTTTTAAAAAAGATTTATTTATTTGAGAGAGAGTGAGAGAGTGTGGGAGAGAGCACAAGCAGAGTGAGGGATAGAGGGAGAGAAAAAATCCACAAACTGACTCTCTGCTGACTGCAGAGCCCACCACAGGGCTTGATCCCAAGACCCTGAAATCACGAACTGAGCCAAAACCAAGATTTGAATGCTCAATCAACTGCACCATCTAGGTGCCCCTTAATCACTTTTTTTTAAACTAGTAAGTTACCTCAAATATTTCAGTTCTTAATATATGCTTATTTTTTATCTATCTTATTTTCACGAACAGTGATTTTTTTTAATTTTAATTACTTCATCTTTATTTTGTAGTGAAAGACTTTATTTCATTTTTTTCCCTTTTTTGGCTTATTTATTTATTTTAAAAAAGGCTTTATTTGTAATTTCAGAAATGTCAAACAAAAAGATAAGTAAGAGAAATGTTGGGGAGGTGGGCAAGGTAATCTTAATTGGGGGGATATGAGTCTTTTGTCTTTTTTTCTTTTTTAAGATTTTATTTATTTACTCATGAGAGACACAGAGAAAGAGGCAGAGACACAGGCAGAGGGAAAAGTAGGCTCCATGCAGGGATCCCAAAGTGGGACTCAATCCCGGGTCTCCAGGATCACACCCTGGGCCAAAGGCAGGTGCTGAACCGCTGAGCCACCTGTGCTGCCTGAGTCTTTTGCCTTTTAGCCTCTTGAATATAAGTTTATGTTTGATGATGATTACTAAAATAGAGCAAAATACCAGGGACAATTGATATCGATTGGAAGTAGTAAAGTGAGAAAAGAAACTAAAAGTTAGCAGCATTTATTAAAGTAATTCCAGGGATTATCTCTTTTCAAGAATTTAGTCTCTTGTATATTTTTTTCTTTTCTTTTTCCTTTTTCATTCCTTTTTTTTTTTTTTTTTCCTTTTTCATTCCTAAGACACATGTGTCTTTTTAAATTTCTTACTCTTCAAGAATAAGTGATAATTTAAAAGATATATTTTACCCATTCCTTCTAACATAAACTGGAAAAAATATAGCAAACATTTGCATATATATGCTTGCCTGCATTAATCATTTGTACCAGAAAGAAAAATGTATTACTGACTAGGAAAGAGAAAGGGAAACACAGGCATACAAAAGAGAGAGAGAACAGACAAACAACAATATTGATAGGTATTGAGCTGGAAGAAGAACTATATGATTTATGATAAAATAATAGGGAACAAAATGGACCAGGGGAAAGGAGTGAAGAGTAACTAAAAAGCCAATAAAAGAATCAAGAAAAAAAGAAAAGACAGGATAATTAATGATAAAAACATTAGAATGAGAAATTCTGGATCATGAAGGGAGTTTGCAGGGCTGAAATAGAAAAGCTTACCATCACCAATAGCTCTTCTCAGAACCCAGGGGGAGAAAGCTGTTTTGGGAGATTGAGTTTGATATTCACCCAACAGATTCCATCTTCTAACAAAAAGCACTACTCCTCTTAGGAAAACCTATCTTCCTTAATTAAATCTTCTGTAGTAACGGGGACCAAAGCCCACAGGCTCACCGGCCGAGGTCTTGGGCCAATCATGCCAAGATAACAAGATGCTTCAGGAGTCCTGTTTTTCTTCGATCAAATCTGGCATTATTTACTGTCGTATATGAGCTATAAAGTCTGAATTGACTACTCTGAGTACTTGGCTACTTAGCTACTTCCTAAGCAACCAGTGCCATGCCAAACCATACTGGGCCAGAAGCAAAAGAAGAAACAAAACAAAACCACCGCCACCACCAACAAAAGCCAGTAATGCTGAAGCTGCCTTTATTTTAAAATTTTAATATTTTGCTAAGCAATGATTTCTTTGCATTAATTTTTATTTTAAAATATCATGTTAACTTTGATTTATTTTGATGACTGAGTTTTCTGGCACTTACTAAAATTTCACAATCGAGGTTATGGCATCTCTCTTCTCACACTATGCCCAGCCCTTTGGTGTCCCCTAATCATTCCATGCAGGCAAATGAACTGAAGACATGTTCCAAACAGCAAAAGGAATTCAGGGATCCCTGGGTGGTGCAGCGGTTTGGCGCCTGCCTTTGGCCCAGGGCGCGATCCTGGAGACCCGGGATCGAATCCCACATCAGGCTCCCGGTGCATGGAGCCTGCTTCTCCCTCTGCCTATGTCTCTGCCTCTCTCTCTCTGTGACTATCATAAATAAAAATAAAATAAAATAAAAATTAAAAAAAAAACAAAAGAAATGAACAAACAAAAACCTGTCTTTAAGGGAATTGTGAATTTTTAAAAACTAGTACAAAGGAAACAGAAAACACTACAGAGAGTGAATGTATTAAAAAAAATTTTTTTTTTGCACTGGCTTTTGTCCCCAGTTACTGAGAGATAATTTTCCAAACCCTTGGAATTTTCTAAATAAGAGGCATGCCTTTGCTATTCATGGTGCCTTCCCACCAACCACCACCACCACATTGATAGTTCATACTAGTAGGTGACTCACAGTAGGCCTCTTAGATAGTTTATGATAATAAGATGACTCAGGATGAGGCCGGACAAGCCAGAAAGGCCAATCATATAATTAGGTGAAAATTTGAGTGATATGAAAGTAATATTAACTCCTGGGATAGGAGAGGCCTGGATATTGAGTCACATGGCTATTGATTCAATCAATCGGGTCTATATAAATAAGCCCCAATAAAAAGTATGACACCAAAGTTCAGGTGAGCTTCCTGGGTTGGTAATACTCAATATATGGTCACATATTAATGTATCAAGAGGGTAATGCATCCTGAATCCACTGAGATAGGACAATAGACATTTTGCCTTGGTTCCCAGACATCACTCTGTATGTCTCTCTTTTTGGATGGTTCTAACTTGTATCTTCTTGCTATAATAAAATTATTATTTTAAGTATAGTGCTCTCCTGAATATTATGAAATGTTCTAGCAAATTATTGAATATTGAGAACCCCTGATTATGTAGCAAGCTGGTCAAAAGTGAGGGTGGTCTGAGGACCTCTGAATTTGGACATGGTGTTTGAAGTGAGAGCAATATTCTGGAGGACTGTGCTTTTCATCTGTGAAGTTTTGTCAGACTCTAGGTAGTTGTCAGAAGTCATTGCAGAAAGAAATTAATGCTATCTTTCTAATGGGCTTATATCGGTGCTCTGCAAGCCCCCTATGTAAATAAATTCTGATCTATTTGCAAAGGTTGTCTCACATTCAATCATCTTTATAAAGCAGCCTAAAAATTCCAACTCTTACCTATTTTTTTTTCCTTACCTCTTATTTAACACCATACTTCAATTAAATTATAAGACCAGAGAGGCTGGTGATTTTTAGCATAGTGCCTGGCCTAGGGTAGGTACTGATGATTACATTGTTCTAAGAATCTGTAACCAATATACTAGGAAATTTCTGATATTTGTAGTAATCATCTCTTATTTAAGGGTGGCTCTTTCCCATTTTCATCTTTTAACCTCTTGGATATCATTATAATTCATATATGTAAGTATCTGATATACTGGTTTCTTAGATATCAGTATGATGTTCGGTATATGTATAACTCTACATTTACTACATGTGGTAATCCTCCCCAAATTATATGTTATTGAAATTCTGGACTCTGTCAAATACTTTGGAACAATAAGAAAATTACAATCATGTTTCAGTGAAGTAAGAAGATTTGCAAGGCAAAATTTATAAGACAAATCTGAAAAGGAAAATATCTTCAAAAGTTAAAGTCTGTCCCTAAATTTGACTGTATAACTTTATAATTAGATTTATTCTTCTAATATCAGGTAAGAATCATATCCATCACACGTTTCTTGATACGTTTCTTTTAAATATTCCAAAAGCAGTGCCATGTGCCCCCCAAATTTGACCGAACTGCTTCTCTACCATATAACAGAATTAGAATCTGATTTTTTGTATGTCTGTATCCTAATAATATATGTAGTTAAAGGTTGAATCAGTCCGTTTTGGAAACAAATTAGAAAAACAGCAGCACATTGACAAAGAATAGTCTTAGTGCTTTTTTGTGTTTGTTTAGCTTTGTTTTTATTTTACGTATTTTGTTTCTTTGTTTCAGTACATATCCACATTTAATACTGTGTTAGCTTAAACCATTGTAAACATTATCTCACTTTCCATTTATGTATTTTGTTATTTATTTTAACCTTGGTTTTCATATACCATCACATTCTAACATAATTCAGTTTATCACTGGAAGACAATGGAAATTGCATTGATGTCCATAATGGGTAATGAAATTTAAGAACAATCAAATTAATAAGGATTTTAAAAAATAAATTATCATAGATTTATAGTAAGTAGCATGGTAATTAAAATTTTTCTTCAACTGAAACTCTTTAATTTTTTTTCATTTCTACATACAGACACAAATTTGCATATCTTTTCCTGTTTTCAGAAACATTTCATTAATTTATTAGTAATGAATGCAAATATAAGAGAATAGAAAAATACAGGGAAAAAGGGATGATTAATCTCTTTATGCAGTTTACTTAGTTTATTTTGTTTCTAATGAATGCACTTTAAATGAGAGAAGCTTATATGTACCAAACTCTGATGGAAATTTACATACAGGAAATTTAATTATGGTTATGAGTTACTTTATTCATTCAGAATTACTACATATGAACATTATATACAGCTACATATCACCATTTAGTCTTTGGCTTGAAAATTAGATTGTACCATAAGCAATCTTGACAGAAGCAAATATCTTTAGAATTGGAAAATCTTTCAGCTCCATATACCTATGCTTCCCAAGTTAATATTCATGACCAATACATTGCACAGAACAGTGGATGTTAGCAAGATTATCTCTGCATATGTAATAATGGTTCTTCCATTACAAAGATATTATTGGCTGATAAAGTAATATCTTTATTGTTACTTATCTTTCCTTAATTCCCACACCACAACTTCTGGCTTGAATGGAGAGTTTATTTTTTTTTTCCCTCATAACTAATGTAATGCATTCTTTAAAATCTTCTCTCTGAACAAAGTGACCACGGTGTTTCTCTATGTTTATGGCTGTTGTGATATAGTTCATTTCTGCCCCATCTCAAGATCTGCACTGACTTACAGTGTAGTTACAAATGATGGCATACTGTCATAAGAAAACACCTGACAACCCAAGGCACTTGCCACAGTCATACAGCTAGAGTATATGTGGCTCCAGTAATTAAAATTGGACCTATGCCACCCAGAAGCACATGTAGAACCACCAGTACTCTCAGGAGGGGTGTTTCAAATGTGGATAAAGTTGAGAGAAGAATGGAATGATTTGGGGGAGAGGGCTCAAACCTTAAATTTGGGAAGCCCTCATGAGAGTAAAAACCTGGTACAAGCACAAGCATCAAAGATCCTTGAAATCACTCTTTAAAGTTTATCTGACATCCAAATATTTATCTAGGCTGAATCCTATCTAAGATGTCTGACCGTCTCATCTTACAGAGGTTTTACTTCTTTCTTTATGGACTCTCACTTTTTGGAATTAACAATCCCATTGTTTAATTTCTTGGAGATTTGATCAGTCTTGATTTAGCTTTTCTATTCCAGAACTAACTGCGTCTTTTCATGGGTAAGACAAAGCTCTTACACTCATTTATCCCATGTATAGCTACACTACAATTCTTTTGGATCAAGGCTCTTATGGTGCCTGAATTCTGTATTTGGATGGACGCAAAAACACATTTGCATCAAATGTCCACTCAAAACCTTAATGAAGTGAGTTATAGCATACAGCACATCATTGTCCTATCCCATCACTGCACTTTCAAGGGAAGCTCTTTAGATCATCCAGTCCTTTAAATTGGTCTGCCAGAGGAGTCTATTCTTTGCCATGATAAAAATCAAGTGTGGTTATCTAAGAATAATAATGGATAATAATGCAGACCCTGCATGTGGAAAAAAGAGACTCCTTTCAACCATCGCAAATTTCCATTATAAACTTTACAATGGCCCAGGGTTGTTCTTCTTTCAATACACAAAGGTAAAGATATGATTCTTTCATTAGTTCTCCATGGTACAGAGGAATAGTGCTGAATCATCTAAACAATAACTAGAGAAAAGAGGATAACAAAAAAAAAATATAGAAGGTAACATAAAACTAGGAAATCTGATTCAAATAATGTGATTTTTCTTCTCAGAATCTAATCCTATCTCCTGCCGTCCCTCTAAGTTCTGTACACTATCACTTCTGGAGTTCAGACCCAGTCAGCTATTATCTCTGGAGTGTATAGTTAAGAAATGGATGCTCATAAAGAAGCAGGATCTTTGTTTCCTTTCAAAACTCTCATTTTCTCTCTAAAAATTCAACTTCTCTTAGGATGACTGATGCTCAGTATAACATATGCCAAAACTCAAAATTCTGCCTCCTTCAGAGAAAACTTCATACCCTATTTACAAAGGTCTAGCCTTATTACATGGTGAAGAGATCAGTCATATTAGAATACTACATAAAGTACATAATGTACACCACTGTGGTGATACATTTGCCACCAGAAGTTATATTGAGTCAACTGCATGCTTTTTTGTATTTTTGTGAAACACTGTTTCTTTGATAATGAAGCTGTAATTCTTTGTATGCCAACTATCTCATGAATATTTTATACAGAAAATTATCTTGAAAAATCTTACTTGCATCACTCTTAATCCCTAGGATTCAGGTACAAATCTATACAGTTAGGCTTTTGGGCAAATCATGGTGTCAGACATTGAAATGTACTCAGAATCATCCCCTCCTGACTGAGGTTTACACGGGGATTAGAGAATAGTTATTAAGATAAAATGTTAATGCAAATGACCTCAATCAATATGATGTTATGATTTTTTTTCCAGAAATCCAACCTGCCCTTATCAGCTTCACTGTGTAGATGCTCAAAGGAACCCATGAGTGGTCTAGCAGTTTAAAATGTGGCATAAAAGTATTAACTAGTCAGAACTATTAATTTGAATGTCCAAGATATTAAATCAAGACTTTTAAACAAATGTAATAAATTTTCTTTGTTAAGCAATTTTTCTTTTAAACAGAACTAAGTACATTTAGAGTACTTAGGTATATTTAAGTTAGTATGTTTATTCAAATTTTCTTTTGAACAAAGCATCAAGTATAATAATGACTACTGAATTTGACCAGAGTCTACTCAGTTACACATATGGTCTGTCACTACAAATAATGTTATCACTAAATGATTACAGTGCAAAAGTAAATTAGTAAGACTGATTGTATAACACTTTATCACTCTATAACTATATGGCCAGGTTATTTGATGACCAAAGGGATGCAGTAAATGAAGATAACACCTTGGTTGAATCCCCATGACCATCTCTATTGGAATGAACTGTTGTATCTCTTTCCTCTGTCACCTCCTGTATTCAGCCTAGGTCTAATTGACCCTTCTTTAAAATCAGGTTCGTAGATTCTAATTGCTGAAATCAATTCGTGTCCCTGGACTCAGAGGATTAAATATAAAATTTCTGAGCCAATTTTTATGGTTCTTTAAATTGATCTTGCAGCTAATCCTTAAACTTGGCTACCTCAGTTTCCCAGCTCTGAAAGATTGCTGGTACAGTCTTGGTACCCTGTTGTTTCCTGGTATTCTAGATTATTAAATTCTAGATTTCCAATAAGCCACTTAAAATTAGATTTCTTTTTTTTAATTTTTTATTTATTTATGACAGTCACAGAGAGAGAGAGAGAGAGAGAGAGAGAGAGGCAGAGACACAGGCAGAGGAAGAAGCAGGCTCCATGCACTGGGAGCCCAACGTGGGATTCGATCCCGGGTCTCCAGGATCGCGCCCTGGGCCAAAGGCAGGCGCCAAACCGCTGCGCCACCCAGGGATCCCTAAAATTAGATTTCTAAACTCTTCATCACATGAGCAAAACCCTATTTTGCTAACAGATTTTATATTTCCCTTTGCAAATAGAAATGGAGAAATATGGGAAACAGTTATGCAGCTTCTATTTAATATAGATCTTTTACATAGGTTATTGTGTATCTTTTAAAAATATATGTATAGACTCCACATATATATAAGTAAATAAATTTTGGAAAGTGCATACATTGCTGCCTCTGTGTAAAATAAATAAATTGCTAGATGGGGAAATTGAAGTGGAATAATGCAAACATGTTAATTATGCTTATTAAGTAGGCAAGGTTTAATCTGAAGAGTATTTTTTATAATGTATACATAAATATGGAAGATAAACCAATAAGTTACCTGTGTACTCATAACTATTTAAGGAGAAGGTACTATAGATATAAAGGGCAAAAAAAAGAGGAAAAAATAGGAATCATTTCCACTTTCCTGAATTAGACTCTATTTCCAGTAATAGAAAAATATATTTTTCCAGCTTTATTGAGATACAATAAACAAGTAACATTGTGTGAGTTTAAAGTGTAAAATGTGATTTGATACACACATATATATATACTGTAAAATGTTTACCACAATAAGATTAGTTAACACAACCTTTATGTTACATAACTACCATTTTGTTGTTCCTACTGTTATTATGGTAAGAACATTAAAGTCCTAATCTCATAACAACTTTCACAAAAGCAATTCTTTTTTTTTTAAAGATTTTATTTATTTAATCATGATAGACACAGAGAGAGAAAGAGAGTCAGAGATACAGGCAGAGGGAGAAGCAGGCTCCATGCCGGGAGCCCCATCCTGGGGCTCCAGGATCACGCACTGGGCCAGGTTAGCAGGTGCTAAACCGCTGAGCCACCCAGGGATCCCCACAAAAGTAATTCTTTATTGTTAACTATAGCCATTGTGCTGTATGTAAGATCTCTGGAATTTATTCTTCTTATAGCTGAAAGTTTGTACCTGCTAAGCAATATCTCCTCATTTCTCCTACCCCTAGACCCCAGGTAGCCATCTTTCCATTCTCTGTTTCTATTAATTCGATGTTTTTAGATTCCATATATAAGTGTGATCATAAAGTATTTGTCTTTTCCCATCTGACTTATTTCTCTTAACACCCTCAAAGTCTGACAAAGACTAAATACAACATCCATATTGTCATAAATGTCAGGATTTCATTTTTTTAAACATTTGATTAATATTTCATTGTGTGTGTATGTGTGTATGCATGTGTATTACACTTTCTTTATCCATTCATGCATTGATGGATACTTAGGTTCCCATCTCTTAGCCATTATAAACGGTGCTGTAGTGAGTATGGGAGTGCAGATATATCTTTAAGATAGGAGTTTCATTTCTTTCTGATATATACCTGGAAGTATATATGGCTGAATTATATGGTAGTTCTATTTTTTAATTTTTTTTTGTTTTTTTTTTTTGTTTTTAATTTTTTATTTATTTATGATAGTCACAGAGAGAGAAAGAGAGGCAGAGACACAGGCAGAGGGAGAAGCAGGCTCCATGCACCGGGAGCCCGATGTGGGATTCGATCCCAGGTCTCCAGGATCGCGCCCTGGGCCAAAGGCAGGCGCCAAACCGCTGCGCCACCCAGGGATCCCTATTTTTTAATTTTTTGAGAAAACTTTACACTGTTTTTCATAGTGGTTGTACCAATTTACATTCTCAACAATAAAGTACCAATGTTCCAATTTCCCTACATCCTTGCCACATTTGTTTTTTGTTTGTTTGTTGGTTGGTTGGTTTTGATAATAGTCTTTCTGACCGATGTGAGCGATACCTCACTGTGGTTTTGAATTACATTTCCCTGATAATAAGTGATGTTGAGCACTTTTTCATGAACTTGTTGGCCATCTGTATATCTCCTTTAAAAAATGTCTATTCAAGTCCTCTGCCTGTTTTTTAATCAAATTGTTTGAGGTTTTTGTGATTGAGTTGCATGAATTACTTAAATATTTGGAATATTAACCCCTGTATCAAATATATAGCTTACAAATATTTTCTCCCATTTTTTAAGTTGCCTTTCATTTCATTGTTTCTTTTGCTGTGCAGAAGTTTTTTAGTTTGATGTAGTCTTCCTTTTACATTTTTGCTTTGTTGCTTGTGTTTTTAGTCTCATATCCAAAAATTGTTCCCAAGACTGATGTTAAGACACTTTTCCCCTATGTTTTCCTCTAGGAGTTTTATAGTTTCAGGTCATGCATTTAAATCCTTACCCCATTTCAAGTTATTTTTTGAGCAGTGTAAGATAAGGATCCAATTTCATTCTTTTGTGTATGGCTATCCAGTTTTCCCAGTATCATTTATTGAAGACTTCCTTTTCCCCATTGTGTATTCATGATTCCCTTGTCAAATATTAGTTCACCATATATTTCCACTCTTGATTCTGTCCCAATGGCCTATGTGTCTGTTTTTATATCATTATAATGTTTTGATTACTATAGCTTTATTGAAATCAGGGAGTGTGAAACCTCCAGCTTTGTTCTTTTGCAAGATGCTTTGAGTATATGGTTCCATACAAATTTTAGTTTTTTTTCTATATTTCCTATTTCATTTATCTGTGTCTCCTTCAAATCCTTTTATCAATATCTTATAGAATTTAGTGTACAGATCTTCCACTTTCTTAGTTAAATCTATTTCTAAGTATTTTGAAGATGACACAAAGAGTTGGAAAAACATGCCATGCTCATGGAGTGGAAGAACAAATATTATTAAAATCTCAATATTAACTAAAGAAATCTATGCATTTAATGCAATCTCTATCAAAATAGCTGTTTCTGATGTTACTATAAATAGGATACTTTTTAAAGAAAATTTTCAGATAATTCACTGTTAGTTTATAGAAAGAGAACTGATTTATGAGTATTGTTTATGTGTAATGAAACTTCACTGAATTTGTTTATTAAGTCTAACAGTTGTTTGGTGGAGTTTTTAGGATTTTCTATATACAAGATCATATCATCAGCAGAGACAGTTTTACTACTTCTTTTCTGATTTGGTTGCCTTTTATTTCTTTTTCTTGCCTAATTGCTCTGGCTAGGATTTCCAATACTATGGTGAATAGGAGTGATGAGAGTGAGTTTATTGCTTAGTTCTTGATGTTATTGGTGTTATTAATGTTATTTCACCATTAAGTATAATGTTAACTGAGAGTTTTTCATATACAGCCTTTATTATGATGAGGTATAATCCTTCTATACCCAATTTGTTAACAGTTTTATCATGAAAACATGCTGAATTTTGTCAAATGCTTTTTCTGCATTCATTGAAATGAACTTATGATTTTTGTCTTTCATTCAACTAATGCGGTGTATTTCATTTTTGATTTGCATATGTTGAACCATGCTTTTATCCTAATGATAAATCCAACTTAATTATAGTGTATGATCCTTTTAACACACGGTTGAATTTGGGTTGTTTCTATTTTGTTGACAATTTTTGCATTTATATTCATCAAGGATATTGGCCTATAGTTATGATGTTGTTCTTGTTGCTTGTTTGTTTGTTTTGTACTATCCTTCTCCAGCTTTGATATCAGAGTTATATTGGCCTCATAAAATGAGTTTAGGAGTATTTCTTCCTTTTCAATTTTTGGTAGAGTTTGAGAAGAATTGGCATTAATTCTTCTTTAAATATTTAAATATTTGGTAGAATTCTGGGATGCCTGAGTGGCTCAGCAATTGAGCAACTGCCTTCTGCCCAGGGCGTGATCCTGAAGTCCTGGAATCAAGACCCACATCGGGCTTCCTGCATGGAGCCTGCTTTTCTCTCTACAGGGGCTAGCTACAGTTGTGTCTGTAATGCCAGGGTGTGGTTGCATACACATATGTAGTGGTGAGGACCAGGGCAACCAGCAAATGTTGAAGCCAATTGTGGACATATTGGCAGCTGTGGGGTTCCTGGCTGTTGGCATGTACTACCATGCCTGTTGGTTCTCCAGCAGTGGTGATTGATTTTGGGAGATAGTCCAAGTATATGTTGGAGAGGGCAGCTGCAGGTAACCCTGATAGAAGATAAGCCACTGACAAGAGATAAGGCCAGTTCCAGGTCTACGAACAGCAATGAAGCCCTAGCAGTGTGCATTCCTGTGGTTGCACATCTCCCCACAGTTGGGTACATGGTATGAGGCCAGTGACAGGAGTAGGGCCAAGGGAGTGCAGATCAACAGCTGGGGGGACTAGTTGCAGGTAGCCTCGTGGTATAAACCAGTAACAAGAGATTGAGCTAATCAGGCCCATAAGCAACTTTTGTGGCTTTGTCTACTGGTGTGCGCTTCTGTGCAGGATCTTGCTGTAGGTACGCAGAAGGCAATGCAGGCAAATGTCATGCTTCAGACCAATAGTGTGCAAGAGCATAGATAGAGGGCTTAGCCCCAAGTGACAGCTGTGGTGGTCTAGGCTAGAATCTTGCACCTGTACAGTGTCAGAGGCCTGGGCTGGCTGCTGGTGCTAATTCCAAAAGTGAAGGGGTGGAAGAGTAGAGAGAAACTCAGGTGGTTCATGTCAGGAAAGCTAATACCTGTTGGGTGAAAGCTGAAAAAATCTATAGGAAATTCACAGCAGCTGTGCTGCTGTTGAATCCTTCGTTGGCAAAAGCTACTGGGGTCATCTGCCGAACAGGTCATTGAGAACTGCAGTCACTCCCTGTGATGGCTGACTGATACAAGATAGCTTGGGCTATCTCTATGTCTCAGCTTTGACAGTCTCTGGGTGGGGGGAAATTAAATCAGGTCTTTCTTGTGCAGTGCCCTGAAAGGCTGGAGAAGCTGGTTGTTCCCCCTGTTCTACCTTTCTCAGTGAGGGAAACTCTTTCCAGTAAGAAGTTCCCTCTTGGTGCTTATCAGTGCCAGCATGGGAGACTGGATGGTACAGCAAAAAAAAAAAAGCATGGTTATTCTCATGTGTTTGTTTGTTTTCCTATTGTATTGCTAAAGTTTCTTGAGTGGACTCCAGAGCTCACCTAGAGCTGTTTTGTTCATGATCTTGAGGGATAGAGGCTAGGATTTCCTACTCTGCCGTCTTGCTGACATTGTTCCATGGGGGAAAAATGTTTTTACAAAGAAAATAAAAGCTTCTATCAACATAAGAACATATAAAATTCCACTATTAACTTTTGATAAAGTATTTGTACTGGTTGAAGATTAAGTTCTAAAAAATATCCAAAAGGAAATTTTAAGCACACCAATGGTATTTTTTTAATTATGTTAAACATATAAAAACCTACTTAGATGTCTTTTTTAATGGATCTCTACATTTTTTTCATAGAAAATGTCTAAATAATTACGTTAAGGATAACTAGGGAGCTATCCATTGACAATGTAGATTGAAAAATATGGCAATATGTTAAAGAAATAATGCCTAATATTTTGCCTATTTTTTGTTTTTGTTCTTTTATAGTTTTAAATTTTATTGATAAAATTAAGAATTTTGGAGGAAGGATAAGGATTCCAATCCACAAAATAAATTAGAATTTTCATTTTGATAAATATAAATGGCCATTTAGGGATCCCTGGGTGGCGCAGCGGTTTAGCGCCCACCTTTGGCCCAGGGCGCGATCCTGGAGACCTGGGATCAAATCCCACATCGGGCTCCCGGTGCATGGAGCCTGCTTCTCTCTCTGCCTATGTCTCCGCCTCTCTCTCTCTCTCTCAATGTGTGACTATCATAAATAAATAAAAATTTAAAAAAAAAATAAAAATAAATGGCCATTTAAATAATTAAAATTCAACTGGTTGTTTGTAAATCAGATACACAAACGTGTCAGTACATCGTTTGTAACTTCCAATCAGACATTGGGGACTTAAATTTCTGTAAATGAATTTTCAGTCTGTTAAATAGAAAATACTTATAATACCGAACTACTGAAGACCTCTGAAAAAAATCATGCTAGTAACGTTAGGAAGAAGATGGGCTTCAGAATAAATAAAATAGGGCTCAAATATGAGCTCTGTCTTATACATCTAGTGTGATCTCAAAGACATGACTTTATCTAATCATAGTTTTCTCATTCAAATTTTGAAGAGATTAAATGGATTAGTTTATTTAATTAAATAAATTAATCCATATAAAGTCCCCATCACATTCCCTGAGATAAGTATTCATTTCCTCCTCCTCTCCTTTTCTTAGGTTTTACTAAGTGATTTCCTAAATGTGTTCTGAAAGAGAACTTGAATAAAGTCCAAAGCAAGCCATTAGAGTAACCAATGAATTCCTTAACTGAGCTTATTGTACATATGTGCATTTGTGTATGCATTGTATATGTTTATAGAATATTTTGTCTAAAATATTTTTATATTTTCATCAGATGAAAACCTCCACTGTTATATACTAACTCACTATATTTATTATGAGTAACTGGCACCCATAATGATGTCTATTGGAGTAATGTTAGAAATTCTCATCCCTTGAAGGAAATGCAACTATATATGGGATTTCTTACTTATTACATCACCAAGATGGCAGACAAAAAGATCTCAGCTTCTGTCCCTTCAAAGAAGATCAACGTTTCCATGATCAAGAATAGCTCTGGGAGAGCTCTTGGAGTCCTCTTAAGAATTCCTTACTTATTCTCTTTCCTGGTATTAAATTGGAGGGGGGAAATAACATGGTTTATAACACCACTTATTAGGACTGCAAAATTGTACATACAAGAAAAATGATAATTATAAGATTTTATCTGCCATTCATCCTCACCCTCTTGTGACTTTGCCTCTGGCTTATGCTTCCCTATGGCTTTAATGCACTGTCCAGCAACCATATTTCCTGCTTATTAAAATGTTTTTCTCTCTTTACTATAAAGTCCATGTTAGTTCTCCCATAAAAAAAAAGAGCTGGTTTCCCTCTAAAAGAACTATCTTCAAGTTTATTCCTATAGGACATTTTGCATATGCACTGTCACTGTGTTGCAACTTGCATACCATTAGTTGGAAAAATATGTTTCCCTAGACAATCTCCTCAAGGGTGGACAATTTCTTTCTGCAGTGCTAAACGGGGACTAGTACCTAAGCAGTACTAGATATAGTTCTGTCGAATGAACGAATACATGAGTGAAAATTGGATATAGAATTGAACACAATTTCACACTTAATGAAAATCTCCAACCTGTCTATCTGTAAGGGATTACATAGAATAAAGTTTTGACTAATCTGCAAGCATTTTATTAAAATACTGATTCTATTATTGATTCACTTCCCAACCTATAAACATAGATCACTTTGATAAAATTTAGTTTTGAAAAACGTCTCTGACCATTAAGAGAGTGCAAAGCTGAATTAAAAACATCACTGAGAGTTTCCTAGTATATTGTTACTTTTAAAGTAAGTTAAGCAGATTATACTTTAGAGAAGGCTTTTATTTTTCATGGCTGTCTTATCTCCTATGCTTTATTTTCTATTTCACACAGTAGCAATGGCAACTATTCAAATATTCTGTAATAATGTTCTTGAGTTGCTGAGTTCATTTCTTTTTTGATCTATGAGCAGCACAGGTTATGTGAGCACAGAAATATCTAGAAATCACTCCTGACCAGAGAAGAGAGCTGCTATACATCACAGTACCTGTTTTGATATATTCAAATACTTAAGTCATTTGATAGGCTGGAAAATAGAACCATGGAAAAAAAAAAAAGACAAGAGAATAAGAAAAAGACAAGAACACTTGAGGAATAATCACTTAGAATTTGAAGTTATGATTCTTAAACATACATGAAAAAATACTTTTGGGAAGAGTGAATAATCTTTGGATTTTTTCAATTTTTCCAAATCCCATATGAATTATTTTTTTACTGTCCTTAGTTTATTTACTTGTATTTTTGCTTTTACTTTGTATGACAAGTGAAATACCATTATATGATATACCAGATCAATTGAATATCCATTAGATAATTCCTAAACTGTATTTCCTTCCCCTTAAGTTCTTTGAGGCTGTAGCCTCTATTTTATTCAGTCTTGTGCTTCCAACCCTTAATCCCCAAGTACATGGCACTTTGCTTAACATATAGAAAATCCTCAACATCAAAATTAACACGTACACACATACATTTGTGTATTTGTATGTGTGTGTGTGTTTGTACACACAGAGTATACATAAATAAACAGATCTTCATAATGGTTTTTGGTAACTAAAACAAATTTTATGCAATGACTTGGAAAATAGATACCCAAAAATACAGATGAATGTGTATGTATGCACACTATATATATATATATATATATATACATAAACTTATTTTTCACACATTATATATAAACTTATTTTGCATGATGTTGATGGGCATAATAGAGCACCTGAGCATATTGACTTTTTAAAGCTGAAGGAGTTTGAGCAATAGCAGGTCCAGGAAGGATTTTCTGATCCTTCCCTGAAGTATAAGACTCCTATGTGAAAGGGACCCTCTGTATACTCAGAGGAAAGGAGCATCCTTATTTTCAAAGGTTGAAGGATTATCAAGAAGAATCGGAATGAGCAAGCCTTGCCAAGTTAACCTTAGTTACTACTCTTAGCTCATATCTCTTATGGTCCTACCAGTTTTCCATGACTCTCCACTCTCTAACAAACCTAATTATTTTTTTTTTTCAAACCTAATATTAAAACACACTCAGCATTAGCCATTTCTTTTTAGGTCTTCATTTCCTTATGAAGGCTCCATGTCATGTAAAACATATTAAATACATTTGCATGCTTTTCTCCTATTAATCTATCTTTGTTATAGAGACCCAACTGAGAACCAAAGATGGGTAGAAAAATATATTTTTTTCCCTATGATGTCTTTTAGTAGTTAAAACAAACTTAATATAATGGCTTTTAGAAATGGGTGTTCATTACCATCCTTCCATCTTAACTTCTATTTAGTCTATCTCCCTAACTTCTCTAGAGGAAGGGACTTGATCTCTTTACCTTTTGTATAAAATAGCTTTAGTCATACATGAAACCTAATCCTCAAAACCAGTCTTTTTAAGTGATTACACATTGTTTTATCTTACATAACAAAACCAGGTGTACTTAGACATTATGTAAATCATGTAATTGCTAATGAAGCTCACTGAATGGTATCTTCCATTTCCTTCTTATTTAGTTAGTTCTCTAATTTAGGACCTTAACTGAACTATAAATTGACCAAATTCTTGTTAATGGAAAAATTCAGTAACACAGAGTTTTAAAAGATATTTCAATATTTTTAAAGTATCAAATACACAGAGAAATGAGTCCTAATATGTGGAAAATCATAACAAAATTATTTTTTTCCTGATTTTGAAGAAAGTACTATGTAAGATTCCCTGACTGGTGAGGGAAAAAAAAAAATCTGTTCAACCAGCCAGCCTCAGTTTCTCTATTCCTGAAAAGAGGGTTGATTGGCCTTTCCGAAGTGTTTTGAGACTTAATTAGTTTATACTTGAAAAGCACTTTCAATGTGAAAGGTCTCATTTAAATGCAAAGTACTATTAATCAGTGAATGCCAGATTCAGCAATTTTCTTTTACTTTATAAACTTAGCAACTATTTAAACAAAATACTAAATTACCTGTCCTGTTTGTTTGTTTTTTTTATTTAGATATATCTTTTGTGCACATTTGCAGGCCACTTTTAAAATGTTTGCAACAAACTATTCTTTTCTCTCTTTTTTTTTCTATAAATAGTGCAACCTAAAAGTTCATGAAAACATTTTTTATGTGTGTTTTTCTCTTGTTTCTCCTATTTCCCAATCCGTGTTATTCACAGCATTGTCGTAATACAACTGATGACATTAATAAAGTGATGAATTAAATTGTGACCCTTTCAATTGTCACTTCATTACTAATAGATTTGCAGAAGGAATGCATTATTTGTAAACATATTTTATAAAATATTAACTGTTATAATTCAGTGTAAATTCTCAAGATATATATAGATCCTACTTTCAATTCCGGGGAAAATGTGAAGATCATGCTTTTGGCTCCACCATGGAGCTGAGACAAGTAACTGCAAGCTTTAGAATTGATGTCTTAAATATAAATCCAATAAAAAAGGATGGCCTACTTTATAATTTTTTCTCCCAATTACATATGTAGTGCAATATTTATAACACTCTAATAGGCAGGGATAACAAGCATGTATCCCTTCAAAAGTCAAGCTATTTGGAAATTAGTTTTTAGATTGGTGTTTCAAAAGCAAACCTGGGAGAACAAGAGGGATGGCTTGAAAGAATAATACAGAGCTACTTCCATGTTTTAAAATCAGATTTTCTAAAAAGTTGTTTGGAAAGCACATTTCTATAAACTTCTATTTATAAAAAAAACATCATTTAATTTTCAAAGAATTATTCTGTACTTAGTTTCTTGCTTATGCCTCACAAGGGGCATATGAAATTTCATACCATTAATCTAAACAGTGTTAGTAAACTATGCAAAGCAACCTTATTTTTAAACTCAACTTATATAAAAATAAATAATATTTTGACTATCACTGCAAAATTAACAAAATGAATAATTCTATGACTTGGCAAAATAAAAATTTACTATTAACTTCTTGGCTAGATTGAGTTTTCTTACACTTATCCATCATTTATTATATTATTATGAGCTCTTAAATGTTAAAGATTAAAGATGAAAAGACATGACTTCTTGATTTTACAAACTGATCTTAATTCTCAATTATGAATGGCTTTTTTTTAGATGGCTAAATTTTCTATTTGCTACTATAAAAGTAACTTTAAAACAAATCCACCTACTTTATAATGAGTAAACTGCAGTATCTCACCCCCGCCACCCCACATTTTATTGAAGAATGATTCACAAGGAAAGATTGTATATATTTAAGGTACACAATGTGAAATTTTTATATATACATACATATCATAATCAAGCTAATTAAACATCCACCACCTCATGTAGTTCTTTGTGTGCATGTGTCTATATGTTGAGAACATTTGAGATGTACTCTCTTAGTGAATTTCAAGTACCTTATTATTAATTATAATCACCATGATGTACAGTAGGTCTTCAAAACTTTTTCATCTCATAATTAAAGCTTATACTCTCAATTCCAACTTACTAATTCATAATTACTTCATATGATGGTTGAAAAGTACTATTTTGGGTAGCATCATATATGCTTAATGGTTAACTTCATATGTATTTAGGTACTATTTAACTTTAAAAATTGGATTATTTAGTCATCAAGGTATTTTTATATTATTCAAATATATGGCCCAGAGGTGAGAAAAATAGGTGCTTATTTGATTTATTTTTTACTCTTTATTCTGAATTCTTACATCACGTATAGTCCCTTGGTTATTTGTCTTTAGAGACATCAAGGAAAGAAACAGATGCCTACATCTTACAAGACTCAAGAAAAATGGTAATTAAGATATAATGACATCCCTTAGGCTTCTAATAACAACAATAACAATAATAATAAGTTAAATCTTCTCTAATATCATAGAGGCCCAAATTAGGATTTAGTCAACCATGGAGACTCTTCATTTTTTTTAGTTCAAAAATCTGAATGACTTTCCTTTCATAAGCTGCTTCTGCTATAAGTCCTTCCTTAATTAAAAATACAAAATAAACTCAGTTATACAGTTCTTGCCTTTTCTCTCAATCTATTGCATTTTCAACTGATCACCTACCTCACACTCAATTCTAGTTCCAGATATTTCTCGTATCTGCCGCCTCACTTCCTCTTGCATCACTCCTAACTTAGTTCATACTTTACTGCGTTTTCTTTGTGGCCCTTCCCTCTGTGGTTTATAGGTTATCCTCCACTGTCCACCTATAAGTGCACATGTTTACCACAATGGACCCACTAATAAATCAATAAGATCATATAACTCCTCCACTTGAAATTGTTCCATGTCCTCCTAAGTGTTCCTGACACTGATAAAGAAATGTTTACCTTTTTCTTAAATGCTATGACATGGCCAAATATATGCATTAACATCATGCCAGCTTCCTCTTGAAAGTCGGTTGCCTCATCCCAGAAGATAAATGCTCCATAATTTGTGTATGCTGCTACTAATTATTTGTCTAGATTATTATATCTTTGTGTGCATACACCCTATTCAGACTTCCTATGAAGAAAAGAATAGTGGCTTATTTATCTAGTTATCTAGCTGGTAGTCGAATCGTACCTCTTGTGCTCTGTGACTTTGAGCAAAATATGTAACATCTGCCTCATCAGCAAACAAGAATTTGACTAAAATTAAATGGATGAATGCATGTAAAATCTTAGTATAGTGCCTGGCACAGGAACATGCATTATTAAAATGACTGTAAGTTGATATTATTGATGTTATTATGATTCGTATTTTTCTGCATCTTTCAGTATGTGACTTATAAGAGACACTCAATAAATATTGTTGAATTTAAATAACAGAAACAAGGAGGCTTAATTATTCATCAAAGTCAGCAATGATCACCAACATTATCATCATCGTTATCACCTCAAGCCTTCAATATGTACAAAATATGTTAGCTAAATAAATAACAAGATGCATTGTTTATATCTATAGTGCTCGTAATCAATATGAATATTGTTTCCATATAGCTCCAGTTAATAAGTAATTCAGTACTGTAAATTTGCATAATAACAATGTGTTATGAGACAAGGGCAGAATTGTGAATATTTTTTAGGTTACGGTTACAACAAACGTGTCTTAATGTTTCATAGGCAGTGCCGATTTTAAAAATGTAAGCATACCCATTATGCCAACAACTTCAGAAACAACACATGACATAGAGGGCTTTGACAGTATTGGGAACTCAGTTACTAACTTGCTGGGTGGCAAGATAGGTGTTTATAGGATAACTTTAATATATTTTGTAAATCTGAAATAATTCATATAAAAAAGAGACATAAAAATTCTATATATCTTGTAAATCACGACTTCCAGACTGCCCTTTCCATTCTGAAGCAGCACAGAATTCCAATTGGGAATCAGAAACTATGATTTTATCACTTTGCATATTTAGTTCAACTGGGCTTAATTGATTTTATAGAATTTTAATTCAACATATATCTTCATGAATTGTTTCTGAAACTATAAAAAATTGGTAAATATGACCTAGTGTGTGTTTTTTTTTTCCTTAATAAACACCTAAAATCTTATTTAGTATGTGCTGGACAAATGATAGCCAAAGTGTGTTAATGGTTGACTATAAAACTTCCATATAATTCTGTTAATAAACTTATTAATTGAGAGTATAATACTACTGAAAGAAATTTAAAAAAACTTTTCTTTCTAATTTTAGGTTGTATGTATTTATTTAGCCAGGAAAAGAGAGATATCTGAAGACTTGCTTGTTCACTTTTACTTTTTTTTTTTTTTTTAATACATGCTTTATGAAATTCTGGTCCTGGTACTATATCACTCCCTCTGAAAACTACTTGTCCATCAAGCCATACTCTAAAAATAAAACGCAAAAGAACTCCCTACTTTGACAGTAGGAATTTAAGTTCTGATTCCAAGTAGTGATTTTAGTCAGGAATGATTTTTGTTCGTTTGTTTGTTTAATCCATTTTCTGCCTACACTGCTAAGGTCTTTCTCTCTAAAGATGAAATTGATTGAATTGCAGTGTGTAACTTGTATACTGTGGGACCAAAGCTAAGAATGAGGCAGAGACATGATTACTCAACTCCTCTCCCTCCATATACCCAGTTGTTAACCAAATCTTGACTCCTCCTTTTCATGTCCATTCTCCGTTCCTTCTGTCTCATTCCCACCACTAGCATTTTACCCCAGGGTCTCATCATCTTAAAACTGAATTATTCAATTGCTTCCTGATTGTATTCTTATTTTTTATTTTTACAAGGCAATCCATACTCCATATACCTGCAAAAGATTTCTCCAAAATGTATCATTTTATGTGTCAATTCCTTCTCAGAAGCTTTAGATGGCTCAATGTTGTCTCCGTGCAGGATAGCAGAGAGCTTCCAGAACTGCCAGCTCCAGTCCATAGTCCTGGAGTGCCCTGTGGAAACTAATTGTGAGACTAGTTTCCAAAATTACCTGGCAAGAGGGCAGTGACTGATCAGTGATGTCTGCAATGGGAGTAGACATGGACACTTGTAGCAAATACAGAGTAGATTTAAGAATAGTTTCAACAGAGTAGAATCTATCCTCTCACTATTCTCAAATGGAACATATATGTATCTATTTAGACAACATAGTTTATGATTTGAAAGAATAATATGCATTACTCAAGCAAATGGATATAACATTCACTATATTCTCAGGTAGATCACTTTGTAACTTCCTGTATTATGTAGTTGCTTAACCTTCCTGTGACTTTTTCCTAATTATCAAAATGAGTATAATAAGGTCATTGTAAAACCTAAGTATATAACTATGCGTAAATCACTTAGAGGTATGCCTGACACATAGCAAGCTTTCAAAAAAATGTGTGCTATTATTATCATCATTACTATGTCTTTATGATACCTACAGAAGCCCCTTATTCATTACTTTGAGAAGAAAATAAAGAAAAATTTGTTCACACAATATTTCCCACCATGTGGAACATATAAGAGCACATATTCACATACACAGATGTATAGATACCGATGTATAGATGTATATATAAATGTAAAAAGAAGTATCTGTAGAGAGAAATTGCTTTTGCCACGGTGTAAACAATTGTCAATTATTCTATATCTTGCCACAGTACTATTTAGCAGAAAATAATGAAGTAACTAAAAATGAGGTATTTATTTATGAAAGAAGGAAAGATAATTCCTCTAATGGAAGAGTGATTATAATATCATTCCTAGATAATATAGGTACAATTTTACTCAAGACAATTGCACTTGCTATTTCCTTTGCTTGAGGTGCTTTTCCCTACATATTCCTGGTTATCACTTCTCCTTCAAGTCTACCTAGTTATCATCTTCTCAATGAGGTCTTGACCATCCACTCTATTTCTGAATGCAGTGACCCAATGCTCATCTTCTCATTCCTTGCACATTTTTTCCTTTACTGTACTAGTAACTTTCTATTATATTATGTAGATTACTATATATCATTTAAATTATTTTCTCCTCTCTATGCTAGACTGTACGATCTATAATGACAGAGAACATTGTTCTGTTTACTGCTGTATTCACATTGCCTAAAAGATGGGCTCACCCATAATAAGCTCACGAATTGTAACAAAAGTGAATAAAAGAATATTTTAGTTGAAATAGACATCCTTAGCTATTTAGATAAAAAGATTATTTATTAATCTCCCACAGTATATATAAGGATCTTGATTGATCTTTAGAGACCTTTAGGAGTAGAGTATGATTTATAAATAGGCCTTTACCTTTATACAGAGTATTTTGGAATTAATGTGTAGCTATACGAGGAAAACTGAGGCTGAAGATGTAGTCAATAAATAATAATAATTATAATAATAAATTATTGCCGTATACAAGTACGTCTTTTTGTTAGCAAATGTTTGGAATTTTTGTTTTTGAAGAAATAGTAAAATCTAAAATCTGTTCCAAAAATTATTCACACAAGAACTCATGGTTCTCTGGTCTGATTTGATATCCTCTGTTACAGTGAGGAAGGTATGTGAAGGTGAACATAATCTCATCTATACTGCACTTTGCATGTGAGAAAGGCAAGGGGAAAGGTAAAAAGCTCTTGTCCCTTTTACATCTATAAAATGCCTTTTTCTGGAAACATCTTTGGATGTGTGATTGTTATTCATGGAAACTGTCAGTTTTCTTAAGTCCATCCTGTAACATGATAGGTGAGTGACAGAGAGTGGGCCATTATCCTGACAAGGTAGAGAGCTTACCTAGCAAAAAGTCAAGTTAAAAGGAAACCTAAAATAAAGAATATTGTTGTTTTTATTTGATGTTACGCATACTGTGAATCTGAACTGTATGATTTTATTTTAATCATTAAAACTGTCCTTTCCTGGCTCACCTTCTGCCAGATAATCCAAATGAATGTTGGGGAAAAGGTCAATCATTCAACTACTGATTTAATGGTAATATATGAGGTTTTATACTATAGACTTAATATTAAGGAGATTTTATTTCAATGTTTTGGCATTAAAAGCAGTCATTATAGCTGTTGAATATATTGTTTTTATTCCTCCCCAAGTAATCTTTTCTATAAAGTATGTTATCAACCTTAATTAAACAGGGACCATAAAAAGTCCTTAAGTCATTTTTAGAAAATATCTTCAAAGTGGTTTTATAATATCACTTAATATATGCTTGTAATCTGAAGAAAATACCGTAGCTACTGTAGAATATAACAGATGAATCCAGAGCAAATGATTCCACACATTCTGAGTTGAGAATATATCATAATTAAAAGCAGATCTAGACAATGCATCTTGCAAACAGGAGATCTAACAAGGAATGTTACAGGAAACTACATTAGTAAGGTATAGGGGAAGGAAGATTGGGCAGAAGGCAAAGTTAGGATCTGATAAAGTTGCAACAGAGATTTCAAGGATCCAGTGAGCAGTTCTAGAACTGTTAGTATTCTTCTGAGTTGTTCTCATTGAGGCAAAGGAGTCACACCTTTGTATTCTTTCAACATTTAACCACTGGTTGTAGGTTACCTCCCAGGGTGGTGGCATTGTAGTTGATGGAGCATAGCCTTAAAGAAGACAGCCTCCTTTGGCCAAGGGCAGTTCCCAGAAAAGGACTTGGCTATATGCCTCCAGCCGTGACATTCCTGACAGCCGGGGAAATGAAAGTCTCAGTTCAAAGTGGGATCTGGGAGGCACACCAAGGCATCTACTGCAGTCTACCTATTGCTGCAAACAGTGAGTTCATCCATCTGCAAACAACTTGCCCGTCATTCTGGTTGGTACTTCTTCCAGGAGAAACTTAGAAGAAGAAAGTTAGGGGATCCCTGGGTGGCTCAGAGGTTTAGCACCTGCCTTCGGCATGATACTGGAATCCCCGGATCGAGTTCCACGTCAGGCTCCCTGCATGGAGTCTGCTTCTCCTTCTGCCTGTGTCTCTGTCTCTCTGTCTCTGTCTCTCTCTCTCTTTCTTTCTCTCTCTCACGTGAATAAATAAAATCTTTAAAAAAAATAGAGGAGGAAAGTTAGTGGGACCCCAATGTGCTGCTGATAGTGTTAAGGCCCCAACTTGGCACTTGTCAGCTCCCTCCTTTACTACCTCTGTGGGACTTCCCTCACCCTTGGCTAGCACCCCTGCTCATCTAAGTTGCTAGTTTGGGGAGTTACATGGACTGCGTCCTTAAGAGGCCTGGATCCCTGGTCACAGTGTACTTTTCAGGCTGTGATTTGTGCCCTTGTCCATTCTTTGTCATGATTGGTCAGGAGTATAAAGAATTATTAGGGAGATGCCTGACTGGCTCAGCGGTTGACCATCTGCCTTCAGCTCAGGGCTTGATCCCGAGGTTCTGGAATCTAGTCCTGCCTTGGGCTCCCCAAAGAGAGCCTGCTTCTGTCTCTGCCTATGTCTCTGCCTCTCTCTGTGTATCTCACGAATGAATAAATAAAATCTTTAAAAAAAAAGAATTATCAGGGTATGAAAAATATTTTCCCTGCTTCTGATAATCAGGATCAATTACTTAAAAGATAGTTAACACTTTCCTCGACTTCTGGTTTCTTAGCCTAAGAAGTACAATATTGTTGGATAGCAGTAAGAGCTTAAAGTTTAATGGAATTTCATGCATGTTCTGGAGGAAATGTTTCCATCTGAGAACCAGGACTTCTAGAGTGCAGAGACTGGAAATGCAGTGATAAAGAATCACAAGTTCCTCAAATGAGTCACTGTTGCTTTTCCCACTTGTTTTCTAGACTCATGCACTCTATTTTAATTTGTATCCAACATTCACAGTGGGTATATTATCTCCAAGATGGTATCTGTCAAATTTCTCTCTAAAAGTTGTTCTAATGCTCTCCTGGGCCAGTAGCTTCTAGATAGCTAGATATCAGCCTCTGTGGGTCCCATGGTCATGTGGCCTTTGCCACTCTCCTGTTTAAAGTGAATCTCTGTGACCTACAGGATATTATATAGGATAATATGTTGATTGACCAACGATCTAGTGTGGCTACTCTGTAAGCCCTCTGATAGTAGTGCTGGTTGAGGTGTTAGGGCAAGAAAGGCAAATCCATACATGCATCGATTATAGTCAAAATGAACTGCTATTCCTCCCGGGGTAGATGGAATCCAGTGTAACTAACTTATTTCTAAGTCCTTGTTGCTGGTAGCTAAGACATTTGGTAGTGACAGTAGGAAACTCGGGATCATTGGAAGGAAACTCAGGCATTTACAGTCATGCATAGACTCCATACTTCCCATCATAGCTACTCCATTAATAAGCATATTATGTCAGTTCTGGGATAACGCAAGAGAGCCTCTGGGTGACATTGGCTGTCAGGTCTTTTATATACTTGTGCCACTTCTATAATGGATACTTTCTTTTGGGTGTTGATATGCTACACAAATATATTCACAATTTGTTCCCACTGTTATCTGTCCATTCATGTCTCTTCTCTAGAGCACCTTGTCCCCATGTTCTAATATTTTTCTGTCTGGGTCCCTATCAGCCAAGATGTTTTCCACTGATGTTGAGTTTGTGTACACACACACACACACACACACACACACACACACATATATATATCTTCTTATTTCAGACTACTCTTCTTCCTACATAAAGTAGATGACCAGTTTTCCTGCATGCTTCTATTTATTGAGAGTATTTCTCCTCATTGCTGAATTTTAGAATTGCCCCTGGGTTGTGGATTAGTAGCCCAATTTTAGCTTCTACATCCATAACAAAATGAATCATTTAAAAACCAATCTTGAACTTTTCCTTATCCATCAGATAGCTGTGGCCTAGGTATGATGTAATAAAAGGTGCTATTGCAACAGTGGTGGAAGGCATGGATGTCTTGATCATTTGTTCATGGAGTTTACTTGTGTCCTTGGCCCTGGATTTATGTGTGTCCAATCTCAGATGTAGAACTTACATGTTATGAAGGATTGCTGCTGAAGTCATCTACCCCTGTGATTTGATAGACTGGACAAACTCCAGCTTACCTTAGGAAGCTCTGGCAATATGGCCACTTACTGTCTTGCGCTCAAGCATTGTCTCTACCAAGACCAACTAGTCACCAAAATTTTTTTCAAGAGGAATATGATTTTCTGCTTCAGATTGCATGGCTGTGATCTAGAAATCTAGGGGCTATGTGGTGATTCTCCTGTCAGGGCTTGTCATATATACAGTCATCATTTTTCCCACTAGGGATACTCCCTATACTATAGCATACACCAGATTATGTGGCCTGAATGTTAAAGCTGCTTGTACACTGGCCAGACCTGCTGCAGAACCTGTTCCTTTTCTGGTTCCCACTCAAAACCGGCAACCTTCTTGTCAATCAGTAATAGTTGGACCAATATTCTTAAGTGAGATATACTATCTGTAGAATCCAGTAAGACCTACAAGACAGTGTGCTTCCTTTTTAGACTAAAAGATGTGAGATCTAATAATCCATTCCTTACTCTGAGGATGTGAGATACAATAATTAGCTCTTGACCCTGACATTCCCAGAAAATCGAATCCCTACAAATATTGCTAATATGCTGGACTCTTGAACTTCCATAAGTTTTTTTTTTTTCTCCCACCTTCTGAAAGCACATATGTTTTATAATGTCTTCAAAAAGCTAATCACTTGCTCACTCATGTCAATTAGCATGAAGTTACTGGTACAGCTATAGTCAAGTGGACCAGTAGAATGTACTGAGGGAATCTAGATGGGGCACTTTGCTTTGGACTATATTATCACAGAATATGGGAGACAATACAGCCCTGAAAGAGCATAAATGCATACTAGTCTGCTTCTTTTGTGAATGTGAACTTCTGCCTCATTTTTCTTGATGAGGATGGAACAGTGAATTCACCAGATTAATGGGCACATATTATGTACCTGAGGGCATATTTGTCTACCTTAGAAAAATTCCTGTGATATATTAATGAAAATAAGATAATTAATTTCCTCTCAAATGACATTAAAAGATACTGAACATGTTATCACATAAATTATGTGGACAGTGTGTATGATTTTTACTAAAAGGAATCTCATCAAATATGGAAAATGTTGTCAGCTGAGAAAGGGATGGAACTGATACTGGTGGACACAAGGTGTACAACCAGGATCGATATACAAGGAAATAAATTTTATTTCAATACAAGGAACAATTTTGTAGCTGAGATGAGTAGTTGGGAGGTAAATCATTCCCCGATATTACAAGTCTTTTAATAAAGGTTTGACAACCTCTTTGACCATGTAGTTGTGGTGCAAGTTGCAGAGTAATATTTAGGGTAAGTGACTTTCAAGAATACTTCCAACACTGAGATTATTGAATTCTAATATATTCTCTACAGGTTGAAAATGTTCAGATATCCATTCATGTATATGTTTATTCATTCCAATACTATGTATTGAGCACTTACAGAATGTTAGGGATGAGATATTTTATTGGCTTTTTTTTCCTTGGGTGACTATGGTAGAAAAGTATTCCACATTTGGGAAATGTATCATATTTTCAAGCACCAATAAGACTTTTTTAACTGTTTCGATGTTCATATGTAGACATATTGGCAGTCAGGCATACATACAAATTAATATTTAAATATATATTTCAATTTCTTGACATGAGATAAAAGGATTGATATTTTATATAATTTTCTTAAAGTTTAGATACCAGTGAAAAGCTATTTAATGAAATTGATAGTGAAAAGAGCAATAGACAAATCCAGTCTTTGAATTCTTGAAAGTATTTCCCAATAAGTCCCAGACAAAAAACTAGTTCTTAAAAACCTACATTAGCAGTAAGATAAATATATTTGGTACATTGATAAGTCCTGTTTAATATAATGTACAAAGTTTTTCTACTGATACTACTTTTGAAATTTTCATTAAGAAATGGGAAAACATTTGCAAGCATACCTCATCATATTATAAAAAGAATATATTATTTTTAAAAAGATATGACCTAGGAGTTTAAATTTAATAAAATTATTTTACAAAAGGTTGAAATCAATCAAATGTCAGGAAAATACTTATGCTTTTGTTTTAATAGGGTGAGCTCAGATGTTAAAATCAAACAGATGTCTATTCAGTTCCAGATCTGTCATGTGTTAGCTAACCAACTTTTTTTTTTTTCACTTCAATTTTTTAATTTTTATTTGTTTACATATTTTTTAATTGGAGTTCAATTTGCTAACATATAGCATAACACCCAGTGCTCATCCCATCAAGTGCCCCCCTCAGTGCCCGTCACCCAGTCATTCCCACCCCCCACCCACCTCCCAGCTAACCAACTTTTTGTAAATTCCCTTTCTTTCTGTTCTTTGGTTACCTTGTGTTTAAAATGGGGAGAATTCTAACTAAAGTAGAGATGATACATAAGTTTTGTAAAAACTGAATTAGATAAAAAATGTAAAATATGCTGAACAATGTGCCTGACACATAAAGAAGCACTTACCAAGCAGGATTTTTTTAAAAATATTTTATTTATTTATTCATAAGAGACACACAGAGAGAGGCAGAGACAGAGGCAAAGAGAGAAGCAGGGTCCCCTGAGGGAGCCCTGATGCAAACTCGATTCCAGGACCTCAGGATCACGACCTGAGCCAGAGGCAGATGCTCAACCACTGAGCCACTCAGGTGCCCCACCAAACAGGATTATTGATTGCAGAACTAAGCCTACATTATTAGTAGTAATATTAATTTATTATTTTTTCTGAAACTTTAATTATTAACTACTTAGTAGTATATATACTTAGTGCACTAGAAAGTTTTTTGTATTGATCAAGTTACTGTGGCGTGTAGCTCAAAGTAAATGTTGCCAACAGATTTGATTTGAAAGGATCCTTTTCTTCTGTCTTGAGGGATAGACTGACTATTGGATTAAATATAATTCCCACTGCAATTTATATGAAAGAGAAACATCATGATAAGGAATTTAAAAGGTCTCATTATCTGCATGCTTATTTTGATTCTATTCTGCCTATATAAATTAAACTTTATATTAGAGGAACTCTAACATCTCATAGAACATTGTCAGTTTTGGTCATCACAGTAACTCTTGAAATAGGTATAATTTTCCAATTCCAGTTTTGTAAGAAGATGCTCAGTATCGTTAAATGTCTTTCCAGGTCATTTGAGATGGTGAGTAATGAAAGTGGGGTTTGAACACAGACTTTCCTCATCCTCTTTGCTCTTTTTACTACCACTAAGCTATCTCTTAGGGCTTCTCAAAGGGATCTCAAAAGATTATATTTACTTGTCTGGAGGCAAAACCGCAGATTCCAACCAGTGTAAGTTACAAATAATCTAGGTATTAGAATTGTTGATGCAATTTGTAAGCACATTAGACATGATTAACATGAGCCCACTTTTACTTTGAGGGTTCTCTTTCTTTTTCTGAGATAGATAGATGATAGATAATTGATAGAATCAGAACTGAAATGTTCAGACAGAATGACATAAGGAATAGGAAAAAAGTGAAAAGTAGCTACTGGTAGAATTTGATAGTCATATACCATCATGAACTTCATAAAAGATATAAAGGTGTTAAGATGCACTACGTATTCATTTGCATTTGTCCCCAGTTAGTGCCTTTCTTTCTTTTAAGATTTTATTTATTTATTCATGAGATACACAGAGAGAGAGAGAGAGAGAGAGAGAGGCAGAGATGCAGGCAGAGGGAGAAGCAGGCTCCATGCAGGGAGCCTGACATGGGACTTGATCCCGGGTCTCCAGGCTGCGCTAAACTGCTGAGACACCCGGGCAACCCAGTGCCTTTCTTTCTTTTTCTTTCTTTCTTTCTTTCTTTCTTTCTTTCTTTCTTTCTTTCTTTCTTTCTTTCTTTCTTTCTTTCTTTTCTTTCTTTCTTTCTTTCTTTCTTTCTTTCTTTCTTTCTTTCTTTCTTTCTCCTTTCTTTCTTTCTTTCTTTCTCCTTTCTTTCTTTCTTTTTTTTCTTTCTTTCTTTCTTTCTTTCTTTCTTTCTTTCTTTCTTTCTTTCTTTCTTCTTTCTTTCTCCTTTCTTTCTTTCTTTCTTTCTTTCTTCTTTCTTTCTTCTTCTTTCTTTCTTTCTTTCTTTCTTTCTTTCTTTCTTCTTTCTTTCTTTCTTCTTTATACTTTAATACTTTACTTTCTTTCAATACTTTAATATATCTGTCCATGTGCAATAATAGTTGTCTTTTATTAATAAAATGCATTTAAGGGCATTAGGAGATATTTTTTGCTGCATAGTCATGCTGATGGAAATTGTGTGTGTGTGTGTGTGAGCAAGAGAGAGACAGAGAGACAGAAAGGGAGAGACAGACAGACAGAGAGAGATTGAGTATCTGGTTAAATTAGATCCTCAAGGACTTCCAGAGGATGGAGGGGGGGTGGGGGGGGGAGACAGAAATGCATGCATGAGACCTGAAATCTTCCAAGACTTGAATTTGTTTGGATGATGGAAATTGGTCCAAAACAGTCTCTGGAAGAGTAATTTCTTGATATAATTTGCTGAGCACATTAATGAGTACCTAACTCTCAACCTTCAAGTTGATCAGACAGGGTGAGAAGACAAGATGGCTAACCCATGACCTTTACTCTTTTTTTGATGTTGTCATTAAAAGCTACAGGCTTATGTGCAATGGGTTTAAAATCATTGTGTCTTAGTTTCACGGTAAGGAAGAAAATAACTTAAATTTCCATAAACTAGTGATGTTTAGAATCTTTTCATTTTCTTTTGATAATTGCTTTCAGAGATAAATGCACTTGTATCACACAAAATTAAATACATTCCTTGCTTTGGTCATTAAATGCTTAACATAAGTATGCTAATTAAAACTTTATTATCAGATTTTCTGTAGAGATCATCCTTTCTTTTATCTAGACTGTTATTTTTTGGCTGCACTTGATGCTATCTGCCTAGTTCCTAATGGGATAAGGAAATTTTACAATTACTAAATCCAGTGATGATTTTTTTTCAACTTCATCTTATTTGACTTACCAACTTTGATAGATCTGATCACTTCCTTCTCTTTGAGACTGTCTCTTCATTTGACTCTTGTGGTTTTCCACAAACCTCACCAACTACTACCTCTCAAGGTCTTTTGCTTGTTTCTCTTCATCTCCCCAAGCTTTAATTGTTGGAGTACTTTTATTGTTCTATTATCTATTTGCACTCAGTCTCTTGATAATCTTATAACCTTTATGGCTTTAAGTGCTCTAAGGACTTCCAGAGTTATATCCTCAACTTTAATTCCATAGTTCTCTATCCCTATCAATTCCAAAATCTTATATCCAAACACTTATTCAACATTTCTATAATTAGCTATGCCATTTCAGTAAGTCCAATCAAACACCTGATCTCTCTCAAGCCTGTTTCTCCTAATGTCTTCCTATCTCAGTAAAAGATAATTCCAGCCTTACAGGAGTATAGAACAAAACTTGGAGTATCTTGGGCTCTCTCTGTCTCTCACACCCCATATTGGTTCCTACAACTATTCAGTGTAGTTTTATAGTGAGAATTTTTCAAGTCTTTTCTTCATTTCCACTGCTATCACCCTGATAGGGACACCATTTCCTTTGGATTAACACAACTTCTTTCCTGTCTATCCTATAATCTATTTTCAACTCAGCAGCCAGGATGATCTTGTTAAAAAGTAAATCAGAAAAAAAATATGTCAGATTGTGTTAATCTCTACTCACATCCTCTCAGTGGCTTCCCATCCCACTCAGACTAAAAGCCAACTTTCTCCTATAGATTTAAATCTTTGTCTACATAGATTATAATATCTGATCTGACTCCCCACCTCATTCCTCAACATCACCATCTCCTTCCTTCCTGCTCTTTGTTTCCAAAGCACTTTCTTTGCTGTTCACTCACATCCCGGACAAACCCACCAAAGAACCCTCCATTTGCTGCTTCCGCTACTTGGAATTCCATCTCCTTGGAATCCAAGTTCACTTCCCTGCTTCCTTTAGATACTTGTTTCAATGATTACTTACTCAGTGAGGACTTTCTCTTATGCTTTATTTGAAATTATACCACTTCTCCTCCTGGATTGCTCTACTCCTCTTTACTTCCTTATTTTTCTCCATGTCTTAATTTTTAACCACCACTTGTTCTAACTTGTAATCTACACTTGACTTGTTCCTGTTAAAAGTCTGAAGGCAGAGTTTTGTCCGTGATGTTCACCATTGCATCTCCAGTACCTGGATTGTGTATTCAATAAATGTCTGTGAATTGTTATCAGTATATCTCAAGTTGTAATAAGAAGTTTATATATATATATTTACTTTTTAAAACCAGAACGTTTATTTTGACTAATTGTTGAAATCCTTAAGATGAACTGGATGCTGCAACAGCTGCCCTCTTGGGCTTAGGTGTCGTGCCTCCACGGAATCCATGCCTGTATCTGTGGTATACAATTTTTAGGTGCCTCATTCGGCCGGTCCCAGTGGTATTCCGTCTTTTAGCCTTGGCACCCCAGTTATACTTTCTCTTCCACTTGGCAGGGTAGCGACACTTGCCGCAGGTGGACTTCTGAAGGTGGTAGGCCTTAGAGCCACAGCGGCGGCACAACGTGTGCATCTTATTGCGACGCTTTCCGAACGATGACGTCCCCTTCTCATCTGGTTTCTGCGGCAGACCCCAAACGAAGTTTATATTTTTAAGGTTATTTTTTCATGTCCATAAGTATCGTCAGAAAAATTTTAATATTCAATACATAATGTGTGTCTGACATTCTTTAGTCTTTCTCAAAAAAAAATTATAACATGCCATATACTATTTAGTGACTTCTTAAGCATGTTTTATTGGCTTCGCTTATATTAATTATAACTTTTTAAAATTTCCATTTTTGAATTTTGTACTGCATTATTATGAAGAATCTTTTCTTCAAAATTAATATTAAATTTATTTAAAGCCACCTGATTTCATCATTCAAATAATATTTAGACTTTTCACTGAAATAAACAGATGAACTTTGTTTAGCACAAACATTTTAAAGGCATAATGTATGTTAAACACTCTTTGTAAAAGGTGGAAGGTGCAAATACTGTATATGATAAAGGTCAAATCTAAGCTAGAAATCTCATATGTAATTATATAAAATTAAAATCATGCAAACTAAGAATATAGTTATATTTATATATTGTGTAAAATATCAAAGGATAGTTTATTATGTAACTTTATCTTCAGTATAACCTTCTTTTTAACACTCCCAACCAAAAAAAAAAAAAAAAAAATAGAGAAGAAAAAAAGAGAAAAAGAACAAAGAAGCTTCAAGGTTATAAACCTGTACTATCATCTCTTCTAAATTCGGTTCTTTTGCTTAGTTCCTTTAATCTTCTCCCAAAAGTAAAAATGAAATAAGAGAAAGAGAGAGATGGAGAGAGAGAGAGAGAGAGAGAGAGAGAGAGAGAGAGAGAGAAAGAAAGAAAGAAAGAAAGAAAGAAAGAAAGAAAGAAAGAAGAAAGAAAATGAATTAACATATTTGTCAGAAAAATTTTTAGGTAATACAATGCAGTGATCAAGATTGTGGAATCTGGTTAAAATTCCTGCCCTAGCACTTACTAGCACTTATTTGAACAAGATGCTTATCATTTCCTTGCCATAGTTTTCCAGGCTATTAAATGGAGGTAGTAATAGAACCTACATAAGAAGATTGTTTACAAAATTAAATGACTTATGCCTAAGAAATGCTTATATAAATGTCTAGCATATAGTAAATCCTAAATAAATGTTTGATAGCTAAATATATAGGGAAAGATTCAAATCAAGGTATGGTCTATTGTTAAAGGGAAAGAAAAACACATATTCAGAGGTAAAATTAACTACTAAGAGTTTAAACACCATAAAGTCTAGTTAGAAAGTATTTAGGCCAAAAAAGAAACAACCTTTTTCTTTTAGCATTTGTCACTTTTTAATTTGCACCACATTTAACTGCAAACACCTTTAAATCCCTTGTGGTGCTAAAAATTCTGCAAGAATGTTCATCTTTGCAACCTCTGCCCAACAGCACTTGCATATATATAGAAATTGACTCAGGGCTTTTTGGTGAAGAATTTCAGCAATGATAGAGACTGGGTATTACCATGTTTTGATATTTAAGTTGGTTCTTACTTCTTTCTACGGTGTAGTAGAAAGCATTTGACATTCCAGCAAAAAAGAATTAAGGAGATTCCTTAAAGTATGTTTTAATTCCACAAAAATGAATTGTATAATTTAACTGTACCATTACTAAAATTGCTATTTAATACATTCCTGTTTTTCACTACAAAATCATTTTTTCTTCAAAAACTGAGATAACTTAGCTAAAGGTATGCTAATATCAAAATATTGTAGTAGTGTATTCAGATTGAAAACTTTCAAGAGTTTTCATATTCCAGACATCATCACTGGAGAAGATTGGAATATGCCTCCATTTCTAGACACATTAACTTCATGCTCTAGTGTCTCTGCCTTCTGATAAAACCTTGGAAAAAACTCATCTCAGTGAAAATGAACACCACCATATTAGGATCCAAGGTGAATGATTTCAAATTAAATTCCAGTCATGTCATCAGTTTTTAAAATAAAAGAATAAACTTATTTTTCCAGTTTTGTTGAGCAGCAGGCTCTCCTCTGAGTGTGGAGCCCTCTATGCATGGCAATCTCATGACCCTGAGATCATGACCTGAGCCAAAATCAAGAGTCAGATTTTTTTTTTTTTAAGAGTCAGATGTTTAACTGACTGAATCACCCAGGCACCCCATAACAACCCTATTTTTTAACTAAAAGTTAATTCACTATCTTTGTAGAAATGAATACTTTGATTCAATCCAACCTATGAAAACTTTTGCCCATTACATCTCATCATCCAGTGTCTAATCTGGTTAGGCCTTCCTTAGGAATTCCTACCTCTATGCCTTTGAATATCTATCGTGAGTTAAAGGTCAAATCTCTCACTGAGAGGTCAGTTTGATCCCCATAATTTCACCACCACCTGCTCTGGAGAATCTGGGCTGGTTCTGTGACCACTGCAAAAGTGAGGTGGTTCTAATTCTGGGCCTTTAAGAGGACTTGGCAGTTTTTGTTTTCTCCCTCTTGGAGTACAGATTCTTGGGATGTTGTTCCCTTTTGGATCCTGGCCACCATACTGTGAGAAGCTCAGACTATGTGGAAGGGTCATGTAGAGAATTGAGAGGCTCCAAATGATTGGCCCGGATGATCTTCCAGCTGACCGTGCCAACTGCTACCTGTGTGAGGGAGCCATCCTGGCCCAGCAAGACCTAAGTCCTAGGACCCAGCCTTCATCACTCAAAACACAACTGCCTAGCTGAGCCCATTCAAATGAAAAGAACTGAGAGAGTGAAATAGTTGTTTTAAGTCATCACATTTTGGAGTAGAGCTATAACTAAGCAATTTCCTTCTGCCCCTTTCCAATTTATTCTAATTGCCTTTATATTACATTTTCAACTAGACTATAAATTATTCATGGCAACAGATATTGCTGTTTGCTTCCCAGGTGTCCCTGTAGCTATTAACACATTGCTAGGCACATGGGACTCTGATTACCTGACATTCCCAGGGGAATCATAACAAAATGGAGAAGCAAACAGAAGTAAAAAGGGGGCTTTGAATAGAAGACAAATTTTAAAGACATAAGATTTTGATGAAACCAATATTAATAACGACATAAAAATAATATATCTATTTAATCTGGATTATCTGACAAGTGTTTGTTTGTAAATTGAACCTAAAATATCAATTTTAGTTAGAATCATTGTCATCTATCGGAAATTTATACATGGAATTATAAAAGAAGACCAGATTGAATGAAAATCATGACATGATTCAAATAAATAAATAAATAAATAAATAAATAAATAAAGGAAAAAGCAAAAGTGATTAAAGCTACACAGTAAAAGGGATGAACATACTAATTTTCTTCCTCTAGTTTCTGCCTCGTATTCTGCATGTACTTGATGTGGGACCTAACAGTGATTATACCCATTCACTGACACTAATAATGCCCTGGGAATGGGTACTGTTCACAAGGCCATTTACTAGTGTAACAACAATGAAGCACAATTCAAGTCAGAATCCTGGATTTAGTAAACAGATTGACAATATGACAATATGTCTATTTGTGATACAGAGCTTTTTTGTTTTGTTTTGTTTTGGGTATAAAGAAACCAACGTTATTCAAAATGTGAAGGACTTTTATTTTTCTAATTCCAAGTATTCTTTTGGGTGCTTTTATTTTTAATTGTTAATAACTTAACTGTAAGGCAGAAAATGTCCAATATACTTAAATAAATCTCCAAAATCTTTCCTCGAGGACCAAGCCTCCCAGCAAAATCTCTCCCTATGTTGCTTCTCCAAATTCATATTTCTATGTTTCAGAACTGCACTTGCTAAGAGAGAAAAAGGTTTTTAAATAATGCAAAATGGAAAAGGCAGAGTGTGTGTGTGTGTGTGTGTGTGTGTGTATGAGCACGTGTGTGTAAGGGGGGGTGAGGAATTAAGTCCCTTGCTCTCTGGATTCTTGCATTTGTGTAAAATTGAAGGGTAACTGGTCTACACATAAAGGACATATTTAAAAACACTTACGAAACCTGTTTATATACTCTTTTGAAATGCAAGTGATTCACAAAGACAAATATTGCGGCACAAAGCTTTATTCATGCAGTCATAGAGCCAATATTTATTGTTCAAATACATTTTAAAATTATAACGTGAGGAGTTGAAGGCATAACTCTTCACACTCACATCTGTGTCTTTCTCAAGTGAGCCACGGATAGAGAGAGTAGAAGTGGGAGGCAGAGGGAGGCGGGCGGGGGGGGGGGGGTACGAACAGGGAGCGAGTGAGCAGATGAAGAGAGGAAGGAAAGAAGAGAGAAAAGACCAAAATACCGTTCTGGGGCCCACAGTCTCCTCTATCCCAAGTATGTGGGCATCACATCTAGCCTGTAACAAAGGGATGGCCATGGCGCTTCTTTTAGGCTCTAGACAGGGCTGATGCAGGGGGCAGTGCAGGCACGCCTGTCGCCTCACCAAGTCCCGGTTCCTTCAGGAGCCCTGAGCTCTCAGGGTCCAAGAGTACCCAGCGCACGCCGCCAGGCACGCAGGTGTCTTGGAGAGGACCCCCCGGTCCGCGCGTGTGCGCCCGGGGGCGCGGTGCATCTGCATGTTGGGGAGACGCAGGAGTCCCTGCTGCCTGAGACCGACCTCGAGTCCTCACATTTTCCGGGGACCACGGGAGGAGAGTGCGAGGTCGGGGGCCAGGCAGCCCTTGCAGCAATAAAGCGCGCGGGGCGCGGGCGAGCCGGGCGGGGGAGGAGCGCCGCGCCGCCGCCACATCGCGGGGCCCCGGGTGCCTGCACGCCCTGGACGCGCCCCGGGTCTCCGCGGAGTCGCTCCAGAGCTGCTGCCTCGCCTCGGCGTCGTCCTCCTCCACCCCCCGCACGTACCTGGCCCGAGCGGCGGGACAGGTGCCCGGGGAGCCCCTCTGGGCGGCAGCGGCCCAGCCTCGGGGCGCCCCCGCGCTGCGCTCCGCCCGCACCGGAGAAGGACCGGGGTCAGCCCGCGAGCCCGGCGACTTTTCCTCCGGAGTCTCTGGCCTGGCGCCTTCTGCGTGAGATGAGTGGGGGCGCTGCTATCTCTGCCCCCGAAAGGATGCTCCGAAAAGCGCCGGCGGAGACAGAGGCCGGCAGGTGCGAGTCCCCGTCCCGCAGCGTCTTCGCCCTCGTCTTCCACCTTCCCCAGGGTCTGGGCCCGGGGGAACTGCCCGCCCCTCGCGGCGGCCCGCCCCTCCCCTCCCCTCCCCTCCCCTCCCCTCCGCGCCCCTCGGCTCCCGGGCTCGGGCTCGGGCTCGGGCTCCCGCACGTGGTCGGCCCCAGCAGCGTCTCGGCGGAAGGCGGGCGGCGGCGAGCGGGGAGCGGGGAGCGGGGAGCGGGGAGCGGGCGGCCGGGAGGGAGGGAGCAGCGCCCGCCGCTCGCCCTCCGCGCACCCCCGCGCGCCCTCGCGCACCGCCCAGCCCGGCGCACACGCGCCTTCGCCCCGCTCCAGCCCCTCCGCGGGAGGGGAGGCGGACCCCACCGCCCTGTGGGCGCTCGCGATGTTCCTCGGGGTTCGCTCCGCTGCCGGAAAAGAATGGTAACATGAAGAGCGGCGCGTGAGAGCGTCACGGCGAAGGCGAAGAGATTGATGGCACAGCGCTGACTGCGCGGAGCAGCACGTTCCGAGGGCGCCTCCAGTTCCTGGCTGGGCTCCGCTGACATCTGTAGCCTCCCTTCCAGCAGGTTCCGCGCTCGGGAGCCGCTGCCCGCCGAGCGGAGTGAGGACCGCGCGCGGGCACCCAGGAGTTTGCCAACCTCCATCCGCACAGGACTTGCGCCCCGGGGCCGGCGACCCGCATCCGTGCGGAGCCCGCCGGCACGCTGGCTTCCCGGGGAGTTGGCCCCGAGTTCAGGTGGGTTATCCCGCGGGGAGCTCCGGAGGAGACGTTCGGGGAGGACGAGGAAGGTGACGTCCCAATGTCCAAAGCAGACGCTCTTCTTCCTGACACCTGCCGGGGCTGACCGCTTCCTCCACGCAGTCCTCCCCCCCACTGACCCGCTCCCGTCTCCTCTCCCCAGCCCGGCCCTCCCCCACCAAGGGGGGCGCGCCCCACAACTCCTGTGTTCTTGCCTATCTAGCATGCTGTAGACTTTCGTTAACTTAGGATTATGTGAGAAAGGAGCATATTTACTCCATTGCTGTATTTTCAGAGAGGCTTAATGATTTCCTCAGTCAAGTCATTTACTTCTAAGCCAATAGATAATGCCTTCGTCATAGTTTTCTGGGGGGGGAAAGTAACTGTGCGTTTGTTCTGCAGATGCCCAACTCCCTCTGAATCGTGCAGATTGGTGCTGAGCACGCAACAAAAGTTTTTAGCTTCTCCTCAGTTTCTGGTGCTTCGCAGGGGAGAGGAAAGGACTTTGGCATTAAACACAAGAAGCAGGCAGGGAGCCATCTCCTTTAACTTTTCTTCTCTGTTATCACTTGCAATGAAGAGGAAACAGAAGAGATTTCTGCAGATGACTTTCTTATTCATGGTGGCTTTAATTTTCCTGCCCAATATTGGTCTGTGGTCTCTGTACAAGGATAAGCACCTGGTGAAATCTACGGAACCCGGGGAGCAGCAGGTAAGTGCCATCCGGAGAACGCTCACCAGAGGATTGGTAAGGCGTGCAGCTGGCTGGGGCACAGCAAGCGAGCGCAGGGTGGGTGGCCTTGGGTTTTCTCCCAAGTATTTGCGGGGCACACATTCGGAGACTGGAGACTTTGGGGCGTAAGCAAGTCGTTGTTTTAGATCTTAACCAATGACATGGGTAAAGTGTAAAATCAACTAGATAAGGAGGATAAGAGAGGTCAAGAGCAAGAGAGAAGACAGTCTCTCTCGGTTGGTCCTTAGCTGGTTTTTGACTTGAGGTGGATGCAAGGTAACTGCTAATTTGTGGGATGTGGAAGTGGACTTGCTTTCACTTCTCATCCGGTTTGGGTATCCAGGTTAAAGTGCACTGGGCCAATTAAATTATTAAACTTGTGAAGTAGTTCTCAAAAAACAAGCTACAGTTTTCTATATTTTTGGTTGTAATGTTTGCTTAGCAACAGCTTTCTTACTCTATGGAGACTTAAAGTCACGGTTTTTCCTCTCCTGTTGCTAAGGTGATGTGCTGGGGGTATACAGGCAGAGTTATTAAGGATGCCTGTTCAGTTTCACAATCTGGTGATAACAGTTTGTTGCTAAAAGCTTTTCTTCATATCTGAAACCCTGGGTGGTGTGGTATGTTTTGTTTCTACGTACATGTAATCTGTTAGTATGTACAAAGCTCATGATTTAACATAGATCAAAATAACTTAAGGAGTAACAATGAAGAAAAAAATCTTTCACCAAGTGTTGAAAAGTAATATTGTTGAATTTCTTATTTATTAATAAATAAGATAGCTTCTGTAATTCAGCTTTTAACAATAGAATGCAACCTTCTTTGTGATATTGATGTAACACTTTTTTTAACTAGTCCTGTGGGACACCTCAGAATATTAATATTGTTAATTTCAAGGGTCATCACCCATGTACACCGTGTACCTTCCACAGATAGAAAGGGTTTAAATAAAAGTCCATTGGTGGACAACAGCAATATGTATTAACGGCAATTAAATATTTGTTCTTCTACTTAACAAAGTTTGATCTTCTCTTTACACAGTGGTAGTTAGTTGTGAAATATCCGGAGGTAATCTACTTTTTCATTTTGACAAGTAATGATTACCGGTCTCTAAACCTTAAAGATAACTAGTTGTTTATGGATTTTTGGTGGATTGGAATTTTGAGGGAAAATGTTGACATGTTTTTATTTAGTTGCTGAACTCTTATCATCCTTTCTAATACGGAGATAACTTTGATTTGAAGTATATTCTGTATTGTCATTCCAGTGAAAAAAAAGGAAGATGTGCACTTTGAATGTGAAACTTTTTTTTCCTATTTAGATCACTTATTTCTCCAACCCCTCATATGAAAGATTTTATTAATATTAGTAAATATAATATTATGTAAAAGTTCTACTTCAAAATAGTTAAAATAAGAAAAGCAAAATTGAATTAACAACTATCAGAAGTATTTGCTGTATAGGTAACATAAAACACTAGTTATTCTTATTAATGAGATCTTTACAACTTTCACACTGGCTCTTACTGATTTTATCTCTTAATGAGAAATTTGTCTGTCCAATGCCATTAAAAAATGAAATATGGCAAATCAACTCTATGACTTATTGTAATCTCCAAAAGAGTTTCCTTGTTTCTGGTCCTTCTATATCACCAATGATTCTTAATGGTAGGTAATAAATTAACAATTATAGAAGGCATGGGGTGGCAAGAGAAGGAGCTATTTTTCAAACTTTCATACACTGGAGTAAATAACTGATGGGTATTTTGTGACTTTCCAGTTTAATAAATCTGTGTAACAGTTTTGAAACCAAGAGTAAAGACCAGCAGTTATATGCAATAAAATGAATGTCAGTCACACACTTTAGTAGTTTTTAACCTAATTAATAGTTTTAAAACTAATACTTTCTTATAGAAACAAAATAAAATTTAAAAAGGCAGGAATTTATTGTCACTCACTGAAAGATAGAATTCATTGTAAAACAGGAAAAGATATGCTTTTACTGGTTTTATCCCACTGTTAAATATAATTGGGAAGATAATTAGATCATTGGATAAATAAGAGTTAAATACGTATATATACATATGCGTATATGCATACACGTATATGTATATATGATATACGTGTATGTATATATGTATGTGTATGTGTATATACACACTTGACCAGATAAAAAGTGACTTGCAGTGATGGATTAAACATGCTTAATATTGTGATATAATAGTTTGCTAATGTATATATAAATCCATGTTAGTAAGTCAGCTAGACACACAGGTTTCCAATTGAAGCATGTAATTTGACTATTGGATAATGTGCTATTTAAATTTAGCAATTTGTTCTAAAAAGACTATTTCATGGTTAATTGCTAAAATGTTCTTCAAAAGCCATCTTTTGCTATATTTATCACTAAGTTGTAAAATCGTGAGGGTAGGGATAATGTGCTGATTGAGGCATTGACAGCAGTAAGTACTGAAGCTATTCAAAACACGTCACGTGCCCATATAAGCAGTCTATTTTTACAGCAGTTTTGTGTAAAACAGCATTTGTGGTGCTAAATGTGATGTGATAGTGGGGTCACAGGAATTGAAAACCTTTACTGTATTAAATAGTTCAATTATTACAGTGGGTTGTAGGGAAGTACTTTAATTTATAGAGACTCAAAATCATAGAATGGCTAATACTCTTTAAATTCTCCTAATCTGAAAATAAAAAATAAAAAAAAATAAATTCTCCTATTTTTATTTTACCAGAGTTCATCACTAATAGTTGTCTACCTACTATTCAGTATATATAGTATTTATTATACAATCTGAAACAAAGTGAAGGTAAACAGAAAACACTGACAGAAACTATGTATTAATTTTCATACTGTTTAGTATTTTCACATTTTTATCCTCATTTTTATACTATTACGAGTAAATTGCACTTATTGTCATTTAACATTAAGAATAATATTTCTGATAGTTCCCATAATACTTGAATATTTGCTCCATCTATGATGCAGAAAAGAAAAAAAAAATGAAATAAAAATTCCCGGATTATTCATTTAAAAGTTTTTTTTTTCTTTTCTCTCACATGAGAGAAAAGACCAAATAAGATTGAAAAAATTTAATAATACAATAATTAAGATGTGTATTTTATTGTTTGGGCTCTGCAAAGTTGGAATCCCAGTTACTGAAATAATTTTTAAGCTTTTGAGACTTTTAATGTTTTAGAAAAATTTGAAGATATTTTATAGTTTTGGTTTATATGTTATTAAGTTATCAGTCATAATGTTCATATGTTATTTTAAGTTGAGTTAATTTTGTCACTTGTTTGTTCTTATTGAGATGATATAATTATCTCCTTTATTTTGTTTAGAAATATATATGTATATTACAAAATAATTTATTGATAATGAAGGTGGCATTTAGCTGAGAATGATTACTATATGATTATTGTATAATACTTCTCATTTTTCTCTTAAAATTTGAATTGCTATTTTTCTTTACTTTCAGCTGCATTTAAATTAAAATTATATATTTAGATCTTAATTAAGCAGTGTATTAGGATAATTAGACAAAACAATATTTTAGAGCAAAACTACTTCATTCTTATACCTTTATTATTATACCTTTCTTCCTAATTGTTCATACAAGAATAGGTAAATAAAAACTACCCCTAAACCACTTTCTTTCCCTAAATACATTAAGAAGATTAGTAAAAAAAAAAAAAAAAAAAAAAAAAAAAAAAAAAAAAAAAGTAGCTGCAGTTTGGCAACTAAGTTGCAAATAATATGACTTACAGAAATAATGCAAGAATATTCAGGGTATGACAAAGATCTTGCAATAACTTTGCGAATTATTTTTGAAATGAAAGAACTATAGTCAAAATTGCAGAATTTTAAATCAGACATTTTCAGAATTATTCAGAATGATTTTAGAAACTTAAGCTTGCCTTCGATTTTTCTAGCACGTTAAAAAAAAAACTAAACTAAACTAAATACTCAGGTCACTTTTAAATTGTAGAACCTTCTTCTTTGTACTTTGAATTTTTATTGGTGAAATTGGGCAAATCATGCTTGCCACATAAGGTATGTAAAGTCCTGATCACATCTTGGGTATGGAAAGTATGGTGTGGTAATGTTTTGTTTTTAGTCAGATCCACATGTAAGCTGTGCGTGACAGATGTGGGATTTTGCCTTCATTTAAAAACAAAATCTCTCCTGAAAGATTCCTCGTCATCTTTTATCAACTCTTCTAAAGTTAATCAGCACCACACATCGAGGCGATTCTTTCTTTTGGTGAAGAACATTTTTTCCCCCATGGCATTTTAAACCTGCTTTATGATGTGAAAATGTCAGATAATTGGTACTGAGTGTATGCAAACTGCCTTATGCTTTCCTTTGTCATGCTGATCACTAAAGCAGTAGAGTGTGTCTGTGTTTCTTTTCCAGCAAACACCTTAAAAGAGCTAAGGACAGGAGAAAAAAAATTAAGGTTTTCTCTTCTCTCTTCCTGTTCTCAGGATTATCAATACACTAAGTGTGAAATGATGTATTAGTTTGAGCCATACTGTTCTTAATTAGCTAAAATGTAGGTTTTAAATTAGGATTTTAAAGGACCTTTTCTTGAATTTATGGAAAATCCATTCTGAGTCGCTACAGGATCGCACCACACAGACCACTGTAACAAGTGTCTTAATTATTTGCTGTGACCTCGTAGATCGCAACATGATTAGTTCATCACCTTGCCTCCTGGGAGACTATGTGAAACACAGTCTTCTGTTCGCAATCTGGTAAAAAATTAGATAGGTTTTTCTCCCGTTCATTGCTGTATTCGATAAGCTGTGCTGAATCAATTAGACTCCTATAAGGTTTTTTTGTTTGTTTGTTTTCTGTAAGAGAAACCAAGTCAAGACTGGAATATGTGGGGAAAAGGGTAAGAAAGTTTGGGTGTTCTAAGTGGTTTAGAGAAGAGAATTGAGGAGTTTGCTTTGCTTTGTTTTGTTTTTTAAAGTTTTGTCAGGAATAGCCATGACAACCTTTAGGAAGTTTGCAACTGTGTCTCACCTTGTAACACTTTTATACAGATGAAAAGTCAGCTGAGGTACATCAAGAATAACCTTAAAGGAAGGGATACAAATTAAGATGAGGAAAAGATGTTAGGCATTGTAAATGGGATATAGAATCAGATGTGGTTGTGCTTTGTCTAAGCAGTCACTCATTTTTCATTTGCTTGGCTTGCTTATGATGAAGAGGTGAGCACTGGAGACTTCTGATTCTTAAAACCATCTTACATGACTACATTGTTCTTCTCTTTCCTTCATATTTTCATGTGTTGACAAGGTACCATTATAGAATTAAAGGTAAAAATATGCCACGAAATAGAAGGTTCTCAGGATGATAGTAAAAGTAAAGACATACTCATAAACTAGATACTTGCTCTCCATATGACCACCATCTGTCACACCATAAAGCTAACAATTCCTAAATTCTCTCAAAATGCAGTTGTAATTCTTGAATGCGCAACAAGAAAGAACAAATAAAAACTGTTTGTGCTACTGACAATATATATTTAGACAGGCATGAACATATGTGTATTCACACATATGGATTTATTTAAAGGTTGAAAAGGTTGAAAAGAAGAGACAGCATCCACAAATGTTCAAGAACACGATTACCACCACTGTTCCTCTCCAATATGCTGGTATCTGTTACTACCAAACTTCAACTAGGTGGCCAGAAAGAGGGTGAAAAAATAAAAAGTAAATTTAGAATAAAGGAAAGTCACATGAATGTTTTCTGCAACTTTTCTACTTCTAGTATAATGGGGAAAAGTATGGACCGGATTAGCTGTATTCTCAAAGTATTCATTTCACATATTCATTTAGCAGCACACATACACATACATCCCCATGCGTGGTCTCACTTATAAAGAAAAAATAAATCTACCCAACTGTTTCATTTTGTGTATTTTTTTTTTTTTACTATTGTAACTTTATGCTTTTTCCATTGCTTTGAATCCACAAGAGGCTGTTAGTCGAGTTTGAAGCGTCATTTAAATATTACTAGTGTAATTCTAGGAAAGTACGGAGAGATAAAGAAATGCATCTGTTTCTAGAAGTACTTACATCAATTTAGCAAGTGTGAGACTCATAGCAAGGATTTAGCTTGTTAGACTTGCACAGATTATAAATAGGGTGTTTCGTTTGTTATCTGGTAATAGAATCAATGCAGTTGTGGTTGCCATAGACGATGGTGGTGGCTATCAGCTCTCTATTGCAACGAGTGGGGTGGTGTCTCAATTCGGACTGAGAAGGCTAATTTAAAATTTATTGCCCAATTACTCATGGAATGTTATTTTCAGTACTTGAAGTCTAGAAAGCCCGAGACAGGGAATTTTATTATAAATCATTTTGAACTGTTTTATCATAATAAAAATGACCACATTGTCAGGGCTGCCACCCAAGTTTGAGTGAGTTGAGCTTTTCTTTTTCCTTATTTTTGGCATGTCTCCTCAGCAAAAGAATCTAGTTGAACTTAATTTTAGGAGGAATATCAGAATTTCCATTCTATCTTGTTCTCTTTTAGTATGTAAGGATGTAGGATCTGGAACCAAATTCTCAGGGTTCAAATTCTGGTTCCAGCACTTAGCACTTTGTGACATTTAGCACGTCATTGATCTTTACTAAATCTGTTTTCTCTTAAGTCAAATGAGGAAGACAATACTTTTCTTGTAGTGTTATAGTGAGGACTAAATGCTTAGTATCTTGAACAGCATATAATAAGGATTAATGAATATAGATTGTTTTTATGGTATAAGCATTTATAAGCAATCATTGCCATTAGCAAGGAAATTAGTGTTTGTTTAATAAATATTTGCAGATGGTTTCTCTTTGCAAGGTTGTGTCAAGAAAGCACAGCAAAAGAATGAATATGGTAGAGGACTGTCACTGATGTGTTAAATCCGGAAAGAAGGGACTGTTCAATAAACGAATAGGGTCTAGAAAATGAAAGGGTTTTTTCTTTGCAATTTTTTGGTCCAATGCTTAAGGACAGGTTTTTAATTTTATTTTTCATATAATCATTTATTGCAAAAAATGAATTTTTTTGGTATATTGCATTCAAAGTTATTTTAAAAATCGAAGCTTTTAATAGAAGAGATTTTTTTAAAAGTAATACTTCTTTGTAGTGACCACTTTCATTTCCCATAATAAATAATGCCCATAAAAAAAAAAATGCCCATGCCTCACATATAGGCATTTTTTTCTCTACATTAATTACAAACAAGAACCTGAGAACTACTTTTGCTGTTTAAATCTTGGCTATGAGAGAGACTGGATTAATCTGAAGAAAAAGTTAAAAAGCAGAATAGAAACTATCAAAATCATGAATCTACTTTATAAAGAGTTATTATTTCCTTCAGTGGAGTTAGGAGGTACGGAAAAAGCATATTGCATGTGCCCATTCTTAATTTTCTAAATAGTGAATTGGTGAGGTTAAATTGATATTCATGAAACAAAAACAAGCACTAAATAGTAGAATTTTCTATGTGTATCATGGACCTTTGGAAGAGGGAGAGAGCGGTATGATCTCTGGACCCATTAGAGCTCCATTCTTTTAGGGGGAAATGTTGAGCCACATCTTATCAGAATTAGACAGGGTTGGGATTAGGCTAAGGGTTAGGACAGATACTTCAAGTTCCAAATTTGGGCTCACCACTTCCCAGAACATGTCCTCTTGTGCAAGTCACTTAATGTCTTAGAACCTCAGGTCTTCGTGTGTTAACACAGATATTATCTTATAAAGGGTAGCAGAGAGAACTCACTGGATTAATATATGGAAATTGCCCTGGTGCATAGTAAGTCAAGTAAGGGAAACTAAACAAATAGCATCGCTGCCTTTTTTTCAGTTTTTAGGGTATTCATTAAAGGTAGTGAATACGCTTAATATTGGGCAAACTCAGTAAATTTATAATAAAAAAAATCACTATTAATTTGTTTATTAATGATAATAGAGATGTTTATTGGCTATACGTACCAACGATACTATGCTACACCCTGCGGCAAGTAAGTGATTAAGAGATAAATCTGTTTTCAATTAACTTACAATCTGCTCATTAGGAAAAGGCATGCACACACCCATAATACGGGGATGGATTAAGTTGTTTCACAAGAAATACATGTTCTAATCATTTACAGTTTAGAAGAGGTAGAGAAAACGTCAGTTATTGTGTAAGTATTATGTGGCCTTAAGTGTTTTGTGCAAATATACTGATTTAATTGTCCAACAATTCATTGAGATAGGTTCTTTTGAATAACTCAGTTCAGAGTTAAGTAAGGCACAAAGACGAAAACTTGAGTTTGTGCACTCTGGATTCATAAAAAGAAAAAAATAACGAACAGTGTTAATAGCTGTGTAGTTTAAGGCAAGTGAGAACTTTGAAAAAGTGAATGGGTTTGATAATGTGTCCCTGATACTCTCTTGATTGAAGTTACATGCAGTGATAGAGGTGTACACAGAATTGTAAGTGGTTAAATGGTAAGACTAAACAATACAACTGAAATATCTTATAAGATTGATAATAAGTATTTGTGGGCCTGGCATTGATATAAACAGCTGAATGTGAGGTCTTGTTTGGTAGGAGACCAGAGAAGCCAAAGAGGGCTGATGCATGAAGGCCAGTCCCTGAGGAAAATGAAGATAGATGAAAAAAAAAAAAAAAAAGGCAGAAAGAAGCAGAAAAGGTTGTTAGGACCTGAAAGGTAAATATAGAGCATGTTTCTGTTATAGTTCAGCAGAGAGGTTTGAGATTTTTCCTATGCAGTTATCTTACTAATTTGGAGAGATAATTGAACATTTGTGAAATGTTCTGCAAAGTGTGAAACAATATAATATGGTTATCTATAATATCTAGATAGATAGGTAATTAGATGTTTATCATAGTATATATAGTCCTGTAATGAAGATTGAAGACTATAATACTGAATGGGAATGTCAAGAAACTGTGGCAGCCACCGGGTCAATAAGACAGCAACGTACCTGTCAAAATAAATGCAGATAATGAATGGATATGCAGAGCAAAGGAAAAAAGCAATTGGTTATGTATAGGTAGTAGAATGAGGGAAGTGAAAGCATATTAATTTAAAGGAAAAGGAGATAGTAATATTAAGTTGCCAAGAATTCCAAGATAATATGTGAATAATAAAATTAATAAAATCATTATGATAAAAAATAAAATAATAAAATACAATATATTAACAATAAAAGTTAAAGTAGCATTTATGTATAGTTTCTTACCATGTACCAGACACCATGTTAAGCTGTTCTTAGTCACAGCATATCCATGGTAAAAAAAAAAAAAGTGAGACTTTTTTTTCAAAATTTGTTAAGATCTTCCAGTGATTATTCTACCAATATTGAAGTTTTGGACTATCTATAATTTACCGTATAATGTAACTACATTGAATATCCTGACTGTGGGGTTGTATATTAACTTAGCTGTGAAAGGAAATACGCACAGTGGTTAAGGGCTTGGATACTAGAACCAGGCTGTCTGGTTTCAGTTCCAACCCTACCTGTGTCACTTTAGACGAGTTGCTTATCTATATTCTGTGTCTTAGATTTGCTATTTCTAAGATGGGTACAAAAAACAGTGCCTACTTGGTTGAATTGATGTGTGAGTTAAATAGGTTAATGTTCATAAAATGTTTGAGGGAGTGGATTGCACATAGCAAGCAATTTTAAAGTGTTAGCTATTATTATCTGTTAGAATTCTAGAGAATTGAGATCGGATGAAAAAGGAAAAGTATGTTTCTATACCATTTCTTCCATAAACCCCATCATGAGGGTTTCTAAAGAATTTGCATTTTTTTTTTTTTAAGATTTATTTCTTTGAGAGAGAGAGAGAGTATGCACACAAGTGAAGCGGAAAGGGGCAGAGGGAAAGAATCCAATCAGACAACCTGCTGAGTGTAGATCCAGTGTGGGTCTCCCATCTCAGGACCCTGAGATCATGATCTGAGCTGAAACCAACAAGAGTTGGACACTACTGACGGAGCCACTAGGTACCCTCAGAATTTTCATTCTTAAAAAGCTTTAAAAAAATGTGCAGTCCCACATTGGGCTTCCTGCATGGAGCCTGCTTCTCCTTCTGCCTGTGTCTCTGCCTCTCTCTCACTGTGCTGTCATGAATAAATAAATAAAATCTTAAAAAAATTGTTCAAAGAAACATCTTTGACTTCTTTCTCTTTCTTCCTTCCTTTTTTTTTTTTTTTTGACTTTTAGTAGCTCATATGGAAATAATATAGCACTTAGTTAAGAAGTTTTTGTAACTTAAACCAAGGACTCACATAGCCCTACACATGTCAGAGCAAACTGGATTTCAGCAGAGAATCTAGTTCTTCCCAGCATCTGCAGTCAGCACCAATGCTGTTATGGTGACCTTTCCCCTCATATTTTGTGTGCTCTTCTCTCTGCAGGATGTTGATTTCTCAATGTGTATTTTGCCCTCAAGGGATAAAAACTATCTTTTAAATTATGTCATTAAGTCTGAACTTCTAAAAAAGATTATCTAAAGATGTCTTCAGGGTCGAATATTTTCTTATTTTATATAACTTGAATTTTAACATTATTGCTCTGGCTTGGTTCTGAATGATGCTGTTTGGGACTGGGAAAGTGAGCTTGACAAAAGAAATACTCTCTTACTCCTAGTACTTTGGAGAAAACTGGTTGGGAAAACAGGAATGGAAAGCTGTAGAAGACTAAGTGGTGAGGGAAGATGAAAATGCTTTTGAGTAAATTGTATCATTTTTTTATGGAGCCTAACAGTAGGGTATCAGATTAACAATAACTATATAGTGGGATTGTTTCCGTCTCTTGATTTCTACAGAAACTTTCATTTTTTTCTTTTACAAACTGAAGTAAATTACATTTTCTGTATAATCCCCACATTCCAAGGCAAAGATCTTGAGTTCTAATATATGAAATATGGTGGGAAAGATAAGTACCAGAGAGGCCAAGGGGATACTATTCAAGAAAGAGTAGAAATACAAACTACTTTATCACTTTGCCCCCCTCCTCCTTTTTTCTGCTCAGAGCTGACTGTCCTCTCCTTTTCCTTTAAAATTTTCCTTAAAGAAACATTTCAAATGGGAATTGATCAATTATTAGTCCTATGAATGGACAAAAGACTTCAAACTCTAAAAACTTGAGTCTTTTGCATTATATTAAAAGAAAAAGGTTATGTTGAACCTAACTGGGTTTTCAATTATTGAAATATGTATGATGTGAGAAATACTCTTTTAGCCCAAGGCTTCTGCTGTTGATCTATGTTGCCATTGTTTTGTTTGTAATACTGGGAGCTGACACCTTATTTCAGACTCTGCCATCAGAAGGTAAATATTGCTTAGTGTGTCACCTCAAGGGACACGATCTTGTGTAAGTTAAAAATAAAAACTGGCACAAAGAAGCCCAAACTACTAGTAAAGAATCTCTCTCTGCTTTCCCACTCAGCATTTCCTCCCATTTTCTAAAGCTGTTTTCTCCAAATTCCTCTTGTCTTCTCAAATCTTCCTTGCTTCCACCTGTCTTCCTATGCTCACTGGATAGCCTGGCCTCATTCTTCACTGACAGCACAGTATTTTCATATTGGGAGAACCAAGACCTCATGCCATAAAATCAGAAAAGTGCCCACCTTTATTTCTCAGTTCTCTATTTGCCTCCTGTGACTGTGGAAAGATGTCCCTAATTTTAGGACATATTAGGGACTTTCTCTCCAGACTATCGACCATAACTTTTTTTAGGAATTTCACATTGATCTGTTTTGTGTGTGTGTGTGTGTGTGTGTGTTATTTTCATTTTACTTATTTTAAGTCTCTTTCTCTCTGATCCATCCTTCACATCAATATTTAAACTTGCTCTGATTTTTCCCACTATTGGAGGAGTGCAAGGAGCTAGAGCAAAGCAAAGACAGTGTCATTCTGTGTCACACACCCCTTTGGTACTGTCCTGTCTCTCTCCTCTTAACAACCAAACCTGATGCATCTACTTCCTGACTTTCTGCTTCTGTGCATGGCAGGCTGATTCCAGCTCCTCTAATCTGCATTAGGTCCTTTCAGCTGTCACTGTGAATCTCTTGGTAGGTAGTTCCCAAAGCACTTTTCATTAATCATACTACTTGATATAATTTAACTCAACTCTCTTACCTAAAACAGTCTTCTTTATCTAAAAAGAGGGGCAGAGTAGGAGACTTAAAGAGAGAAGAGACTGGAAAGGCAGCTTTGGGAAATAAGCAAGAAGGTCAAATAGGGAAACGTGCACTGACTCTTTACTGGTACTTTAGGCTTTGCTCTGCAAACCCTTATTTTAATTCTTCTATCCCCATGGCCTATCCCAACCACCATGCATGCACAAATATATTTACCATTGTCTTTATAGACACCTACTTCTGTTCTTTTCCTTAAAATGATATTTTCTTTGGCATCTCTGCAATTCTTCTTGTCTACATTCTCGGGAGAGGACCATGAGAGAAGGGGCAGTTCACCCAGCTGCTCATAATTTCAGTTGTCAAATATAAGTTGATGACTCCCGAATCATTATATCTAATTCAGCTATCCCTCTGGACATGTGATCCACCCACCCATCTAAAATCTAGAAACATATTTTAAACCTTAGGTGTCTGCAATGAAATCTACTTTTCCTTACACTCCCTGCAGCGGTTCTCTCTTTGTGTGTCTTACTAAATTAAGCATACCATCATCTATCTCAGTGTTCATTATGATCAGTACCTTCATTATGTTTACTTCTGAAATTCAGTCCATTGATACACATTAAAAATTCTTCCTAAAACATCTCTTTTGCATTCATTCATGTCTCTTGATGCCCCTTGCCACTGCCATGGTTGGGACCAGCAAAAACACTTCACTGGATTTCTGGAAAAGAGCCTCAACTTGATAGTCCTACCTCCAGCCTTCTCCTCCAGTCTACAATCACAGAGCCTAGTTGTTTATCCAAAGTATGTAACTGAAGGCCATGGCCATTTGTCATTCTACTCATGAGGTAGCTTCCCACATCTTCAGATTAAAGTTCAAAGTCTTTAATATGGCTTTACTGTATTAAATGCTCCTTGATAAACCCAACTGGCCACTACTTTACTGCCAAGACTCTGCAGGCTCCAACCGCTTTGAACTTCTTTTAGGTTCCTTAGAATATCATGCTCTTTCTCCTCCAGGAATTTGCATGTATTTTATCTTCAGTCTTACCTGAATAATTTCTACTTTTCTTCCAAACTCTTTCTGGGAAATTTCCCCTGATTGCTCATGCTTGGCTTTGGTATCTTACCTGTTTCTATGAAAAACTTTCTTTTTCTGCCCTTTTAATGAAATTTAACAGTCTGTGTATTAACTACCAGTTTAGGTAGTTTATTCACCATTAATCAGTAAGTTCCGTAAACTTAGTAGAAGTTGATTGATGGCCTTACCCTGCCCCCTTGGCAAAAAAAAAAAGTTTGTCGAGGTACTAATCCCTTGAATTTGTGAATGTTACCTGAATTATCCTCCTAGGCCCTAAATCCAATGACAAGCATCCTTATAAAAGACACACAATGTGGGGGGTATTTGATGTACAGAAGGGAAGAAGACACAGACAGGGGAGGGAGATGCAGTATGAAGATAGAGGCAGAGATTGGAGTGATGCAGAATAACCCAAGCAGTTGGAAGAGGCAAAAGAGGATGGAGCCTCCAGAGGTGAGGCAGCCCTGCCATCACCTTGATTTGGAATTTCTGGCCTCCAGAACTGCTTGAGAGTAAATTTTTGTTATTCAAAGCCACCTAATTTGTGGTGATTTGTTAAAGCAGCCCTGGGAAGCTAATACAGTTAGAAATTGTCTTTTCCACGTTTTAATTCCAGTGCCCAGCATTGCCTGACCACAAGTTGGGCATTGAATAAATATTTGTTGAAAGAATGAGGAATGATAGATATGAATCGTTTTCTGAATATTGAACTTATGTTAGCTGAACTATATTTATACGAAAATAAGAGTTTGTGCAACCCATTATGTATGCATAAATGCCAAATAGGTATTATCAGACCACTGTGAATATAAAAAAGTTAAACTGTTGTCATTCTCATGAATTAGGTTCTATTTGCATGTGTTCGTTCTGTCTCTCTCTGACTAAATTTGCTGTTATGTCAAGACTTGACTGATCCTGATACTGAAAATCACAATGAGATTTCATCAAACTTGTAGACATCCGAGGTGCTATAGAAGCCATGTATGGCTCCAGTAACTTTAATGAAAAGAAGGGTCACCTTCAAACAAGCCTGTAAGATAAAGAACTGCATACAATCACAGAATGTGTGCTTTCTCTAATTATAGCAACATCTGTAGTATAACTTACACTTATAAAGTGTTTAGGCACATGATGTATCTACATTAACTACTGTGGCAATTTAGGCAAGACTTATTTTAAAATTTTACTGATTTATAAAAAAGCTTGTAGTTGAGTTAATTATTACAATCTACAAGGGAGCACTAAGCAGCCCACTTCATTTAAAAAAGTCATTTTGGAAATACAGATTGACATATTTCAAGGGGTTTATTTTAATTTGAACGCTTCAGATCCTAAGACTTCTATTAAGTTGATTGTCTAGCATAGGTCTTCATTTTAACAGCCCCAACTTCTTTTGAAAAAGTCTACCTTGATTTACCTGTGTTCATTTTAATTAGCAGTTGTCTAGTGGGGATGTGGAAGCAAGGAGAGGAAGGGAGAATATTCAAGGGTAAAACTTTGAAAGAGATTAGGAAAAAAATTCTAAGAGCTAGAAAAGATATGACAGGGTTTATTTGGTAGAGGCATATTTAATTCAGTGTCTTGGGGGAAATCTCTTACTGTTCTGATAATTACATAGCATTGTGTTTGATGAGATGGTCGCACAAAGCTCTTCTCATGATGCTAAATTACTTCAAGCACATTAATTATATTTCCTTTTCTTTGTACTAGTATGATGGTCAGCTTTGGATTTTTGAACTTCTCATTCTGATGTTTCTATCTACTGGTCACCTAACTTTGACCTTTTTTTCCCTTCAGTTGCTTTTGTGTTCATCTCAATAAGTGTGTTAAAATGATTTTCAGTGTAAGAAGGGTTACCAAGATGTATTAAGCTTTTAAAAGATGTGCAGAGGAGGGCTGGGTGATGGAGTGGATTGAGCATCTGACTCTTGATCTCAGCTCAGGTCTTCACCTCAGGGCCATTGAGTTCAGGCTCTGCACTGGGCTCTGCACTGGGCATGGAGCATGGAGCCTACTTAAAAAAAAAAAAAAAAGATGTTCAAAAATATTAGATGGAGGCTTTTTTTTGTTGTTGTTGTTTTTTTAAATCAGGTCTTTTTCCTTAATGTTATCAGTCCAGTGGCATCTAGTATCAAATGCCATTTAAAACGTTCTTATAGTTGGGCAAAAATAATACATGCTATTATACATTAGCTTGTGTCATAATATTTAGATGCTAAAACATAACTTTCTAGGCACCATCACATAACAAAAACATGCCTGTGGATGTTTGGTTAAACATTTTGAGAAAATATGTGCATCTGATTATAAGCAACTTGTTTGACATGAACACTAAAGAAGTCTTTTCTGATTTACACTTGACTTGATTTTACATTGTTTCTGTATCTGCAGTTACATATTTCTACTTATTTAAGACACATTCAGTCTTTGTCAGTGATCTCGTGGTAATATATTGTCTCTGAATGATTCATCAGTATCTTTCATGTAGATAAATACAAAAACTATTTTCTGTAATTTTTTTAGATGGAAAAGGTTTTCACTTTCATTTTACTGATGGAATGTATAGGTTTGGGTAAACATTTCTTTAATACATTTAAAAAATATAATACAAGTACAGCAATCAAATATTAGCTATGGGTATTTGCCCTTTTTAAATATAAAATAGTAGTTTGTGTATGTTTGTCAGTCCTTCTCGTTCTGTTTAGTATGTTTTGCCATCTTTAAGTTGGGTAGGATATTGCTTTTAATTTATGCTTATTTTATGTACCATTTTACTTAATTTCTTATTGTTTTTTTGTCTGATTTTTATTACTTACCTGGGACTTATATTTTATAGTGTTTTCTTTCTTTTCCTGTGTGACACTGATTATGTATGCAGATACATATATGTATTTTCATATATATTATGTATGTATATATATATAAATTTTGTCATTGTCAGTATTGATCGACATGTGAGTACTTTGTGAGAAAGTATTTTTTTTGTGAGAAAGTATTTAATAATATTTTCATTTCTCATTTTAGCAAATATCATTTTCTTCCATAGTTTATTAGATTTGAGTAAATATGAAAATTTGAGCTATGACCTTTAAAAAACATCAGTTAGGAATAGTGAGTAAGAATGACTTTTTTTTTTCTTTTTTACCATGGGCCCCGAAGAAAGATTGATAAAGTTAAAACATAAGGTAAGTGGGTGTCTGCACTAGCTGATAGTGACTATTTGAGGCTGACATGGGTACTTCTAGACAAACATAAACACGAGGTAAGCTTTCTGAGTCCTACCACCGTTAAAGGAAAATGTTTAAGGTCACTTTATCCTCATTGCAATACACATCCCCAAAGATATGGATTTGGGGTTTACTTTTCAATTTTTCAGGTTGCCCTAGATGCTCACTTTAACCAATATAAAATGCTATGAAGTAGTCCAAATCTGATTTTGATGATTCTCTCTTAAAGCTTTTTCTACATGGCCTGATTAGTGGCATACTGAGCACTATTAAGAAGAGGTAAGTGCACAAAAACAGCATATGAAATCTACGATATAATACTAAAAACAGTTTTCCTTTTTGTGTGAATGTGAAGTACAGTATAAATTGTTTATCACAGTATGTGATACAGAATGAATTACTATGGAGTGGTGACTAATTTTTAAAAATTTATGTTCCATTTATTAAAAATATTCATGCTAATAATAAATGTTACACATGAATGAATTCTTGGAGCTTTCACATATCTTATTCCCATTTTAATTAATTTGTCAAATACGTATTGCATTTAGCCAGGATTTGATGAAACTGCTAATATTAAGAACAAAATAGACTTAGAAGAACAATAATTCTATTCTGCCATAAACTACCTAAACACAAAGCTAAAATCTTAGGTGTTCTGAGATTTTGTCATTTTCTTTTCTAAAGTGCCTTCTGCGTACTTTTGGTTGCAGTCTCTCTCTTTTTTTAAGCATATTGTCATTTTTTAATGTTACGTAAAATTTGTTTACATACAGTGCTAAGGAAGAATTTTATATCCCACTCATCAGCTTTGTTGATATTAGATTTATTTCACAATAAGAATTCTTATTTTATTTATTTTATTTTATTTTATTTTATTATTTTTTTTATTTTATTTTTTATCTGGTATAATTAACATACAATGTTATGTTGATCTTAGGTATACAATGTGATAATTCACCAATTCTATTCAGTACTCACTGCTCATCAAAATAAGTCTATTCTTAATTCCCTTCACCTATTTCACTATTCCCCCCATGCACCTCCCCTCTGCAACACAACAAACCTTGTGTTTGTTCTCTACAGCAAGAGTGTCTGGTTTCTTTCTCTCTTTTTTCCCCTTGAGCTTTTGTTTTGTTTCTTACATTCCACGTATGAGTGAAATCATATGGCATTTGTCTTTTTCTGACTGGATTTTTTTGATTAGCATAATAGTCTCTAGCCCTCCATCCATGCCATTGGAAATGGAAAGATTTTAGTTCTTTTTTTTTATGGCTATTAGTGTATTGTGTGTGTGTATATATATATATATATATATATATATATATATATGTATACACACATATACATATATGTATATGTATACACACATATACATATATATATATGTATACACACACCACATCTTCTTTATCCATTCATCTATCAGTGGATTCTTGGGCTGCTCCATGATTTGAATATTGTAAATAATGCTGCAGTAAATGTAGAAGTGCATATATCCTTGAATTAGTGTTTTGTAGTTTTGGGGTAAATACCCAGTAGTGTAGTTACTGGATCATATGGTAATTATCTTTTTTAATATTTTAAGAATTTCCATATTGTTTTACAAAATGGCTGCACCAGTTTGCATTCCCACCGACAGTGCATCAGGGTTCCTTTTTTCTCCACATCCTCATCACCACTTATTTCTTGCCTTTTTCAATTTTAACTGTTCTGACAGGTGTCAAGTGATATCTCCTTGGGGTTTTGATTTGCATTTCCCTGATGATGAGTGATGTCGATCTTTTCTTAGGTCTGTTGGTCATCTGCATGCCTTTTTTGGAAAACTGTTCATGTCTTCTACCTATTTTAATTAGCTTATTTAGTTTTTTTTTTTTCTGTTTTGGAGGGGTGTTTTTCGTGTTGAGTTGTATAAATTTTTTCATATATTTGGGTACTAATCCTTTATCATTTATGTCATTTGCAAATATGTTCCCACACTTAGTAGGTTGTCTTTTAGTTTTGTTGATTGTCTTCTTCGCTGTACAGAAGCTTTTTATTTTGATGTAGTCCTAATAGTTTATTTTTGCTTTCATTACCTGCCTCAGGAGACATAGCTGGAAAAATGTTGCTATCGCTAATGTTGGAAAAATTACTGCCTGTGCTCTGTTCTAGGATTTTTAGTTTCAGATCTCACATTAGGTCCTTCATCCATTTTGAGTTTATTTTTGTGTATGATATAAAAAGTGGTCCACATTCATTCTTTTGCATGTAGCTACCCAGTTTTCCCAGGACCATTTGCTGAAGAGATTGTCTTTTTCCCTTGGTTCTTCTTTCCTGCTTTGTTGATTAATTGACCACATGGTTGTGGGTTCAGTTCTGAGCTTTCTGTTCTGTTCTGTTGATCTGTGTGTATGTTTTTCTGTCAATACCATGCTGTCTTGAATACTATAACTTTTTTTATTTATTTATTCGAGAGAGAGAGAGAGAGAGAGAGAGATTGAGAGAGAGGCAGAGACACAAGCAGAGGGAGAAGCAGGCTCCATGCAGGGACCCTGACGTGGAACTCAATCCTGGGTCTCCAGGATCAGGCCCTGGGCTGAAGGTGGCGCTAAACCACTGAGCAACCAGGGCTGCCCAACACTATAGCTTTGTAATGTAACTTGTAGTCTAGAATTGTGATACCTCCTACTTTGCTTTTCTTTTTCAAGATTGCTTTGGCCTTTCGGGGTCTTTTGTGGTTCCATACAGATTATAGGATTGTTTGTTTTAGCTCTGTGAAAAATGCTGTTGGTATCTTGATAGGGATTGCATTAAATCTGCTAAAGATAGCTTTGGGTAGTATGGACATTTTTACAATATTTGTTCTTCCAATCTATGAGCATGGAATGTCTTTCAGTTTCTCTGTGTCCTCTTCAGTTTTTTCATCAATATTTTATAGTATCCACAGTGTAGCTCTTTCACCTGGGTTAAGCTTATTCCTAGGTATTTTATTACTTTTGGTGCAATTGTAAATGAGATTGTTTTCTTAATTTCTGTTTCTGATGCTTCATTGATGTGTATAGAAATGCAATAGACTTCTGTACATTGATTCATTGATTTTGTATCCTGTACAATTCATTTATCAGTTCTAGTCATTTTTTGATGGAGTCTTTAGGATTTTCTATATATAGTAATGTCATCTGCAAATAATAAAATTTTACTTCTTCCTCGCCAATTTAGATTTCTCTTCATTGTCTACTATAGCTAAGACTTCCAGTACTATGTTATAAAAGTGAGAGTGAACCTCCTTGTCTTCTTCCTTACCTTAGGGGGAGAGTTCTCAGTTTTTCCCCATTATGATAATTGCTGTGGGTTTTACATATATGGCCTTTATTATTTTGAAGTATGCTCTCTCTAAATCTACTTTGTTGAGGGTTCATACAATGAATAGATGTCCTTTGTCAAATGCTTTTTCTGCATGTGTTGAAAAGATCATATAGTATCATTTCTCTTTGTTGATATGATGTATCATGATGTTTAATTTGTGTATAATGAAGCACCCTTGCATCCTAGGAATAACTCCCACTTGATCATGGTGAATTTTTTAAATGTATTTTTGGATTAGGTTTGCGAGTATCTTGTTGAGGATTTTTGCATCTATGTTTATCAAATATATTGACCTGCAGTTCTCTTTTTTTGTGTGTGTGTGGTATCTTTATCTGTATTAGTATCAGGATAATGATGGCCTCATAGAATGAATTTGGGAGTTTTCTTTCCTCTCCTATTTTTTGGTATAGTTTGGAAAGAATAGGTACTAACTAAACTTCAAATGTTTGGTAGAATTTGCTATGAAGTTGTCTGGTTATGGACTTCTGTCTTTAGGGAGTTTTTTTGACTAGTGATTCAACTTCATTGCTGGTTATCGGTCTATTCAAATTTTCTATTTCTTCCTGCCTTAGTTTTGGTAGGCTTGAATTTTTAGAATTTATCCATTTCTTCTGGGTTGTCCAATTTCTTGGCATATAGTTTTTCATAATAGTCCCTTAAAATTGTTTGTGTTTCTGTGGTGTTATTTCTACCCTTTTATTTGTAATTTTGTTTATTTGAGTTCTCTCTTTTTTTTTGATGAGTCTGGCTAGAGGTTTATGAATTATATTTATCTTTTCAGTGAAGCAGCTCCTTGTTTCATCGATCTGTTCTGTGTTTTGTTGTTGTTTTTTTAGTTTACATCATTTGTGCTGTAATCTTTATTATTTCCTTCCTTCTGGTTTTTTGTTTTGTTTGTTTTTTTTTTTAGCTCCTTTATGTATAAATTTAGGTTGTTTATTTTAGATTTTTCTTGCTTCTTGAGATAGGCCTATATTGCTATAAACTTTCCTCTTAGATCCACTTCTGCTACGTGTTAAAGATTTTGGCCATTGTGTTTTCATTTTCATTTGTTTCCATTTGCTTTTGGATTTCTTCTGATTTCTTGGTTGACCCATTCATTATTTAGTAGCATGTTATTTAATATCTATGTTTTTGTGCTCTTTCCAGATTTTATCTTTTGATTGCTTTCTGATTTCATAGCATTGTTGTCAGAAAAGATGCATGGTATGACTTCAGTCTTTTTAAGTTTGTTGAGGCTTGTTTTGTGTTTAATTTGTGATCTATTCTGGAGAATGTTCCATGTGCACTTGAAAAGAATGTATATTCTGCAATTTTAAGATATAATGATTTTTTTTTCTTTTTAAATATTTTATTTATTTATTCATGAGAGACGGGGTGGGGGAAGGTGGTGGGCAGAAACACAGGCAGAAGGAGAAGCAGGCTCCATGCAAGGAGCCTGATGTGGGGCTTGATCCTGGGACTCCGGTATCATGCCCTGAGCTGAAGGCAGACACTCAACTGCTGAGCTACCCAGACATCCCAGGATAGAATGATCTAAATATATTTGTTAAATCCATTTGGCCCAATGTGTCCTTCAAAGCCATTTTTTTTTCTTTTTGATTTTCTGATTACCTGATAGGTCATTGGTGTGAATAGGATGTTAAAGTCCCCCACTATCATTGTATAACTATTGATTTTCCTTTATGATTGTTATTAACTGTTTTATGTATTTGGGTACTCTCATGTTAGGTGCATAAATATATAAAACGGCTTATCTTCTTGCTGGATTGTCCCCCCTTTATTATTATATAGTGTCCTTCTTTGTCTCTTGTTACAGTCTTTGTTTTGAAATCTATTTTATCTGATATATGTATTGCTACCCTAGCGTTCTTTTGACATCCATTGACTTGATAAATGTTTCTCCATCCCAACACTTTTGATCTGCAGGTGTCTTTAGGTCTAAAATAAGTCTCTTATAGGCAGCATTTGGATAGGCCTTGTTTTTTTTTTTTTTCCCAGTTGGTCACCCTGTGTCTTGTGATTATAGTGTTTATCCCATTTACTTTTAGCGTAATTATTGATAAGTATGTATTTATTGCCATTTTCTTACTTATTTTGCAGTTGTTTCTGAAGATTTTCTCAGATCCTTTCTTGTCTTTCTATCCTTCATTATTTGATGGTTTTCTATAATGATATATTTAGATTTCTTTGTCTTTATTCTTAGTGTATCAATTAGTGGCTTGTGATTTGTAGTTACCATCAGGTTTGTATATAACCTCTTCTGCATATAGCAGTTGATATTAAATTTATGGTCATTTAAGTTTGAACCCATTCTTTACTCATCTCTTACCCATGTTTTACGTATATGTTGCATATTTTATGTCATTTTATTTTGAGTTCTTTGACTTATCTTTTAGAGAAATACTCTTTTTTTTTTAGAAATACTCATATTTTTACTGATTTTGTGATTCTTACTTTCATACTGTCACTTTTGTTCTTTCCACTCAGTGAGTCCCCTTTAATATTTCTTGCAGGGCTGTTTTAGTAGTCATGAACTCCTTTAGTTTTTGTTTGTCTGTGAAACTTTTTAGGTGTCCTTTTACTCTGAAAGGTAGCCTTGCTGGAGAGAGTATGCTTGGCTGCAGATTTTTCCCATTCAACACTTTGAATATATCATGCCACTTTCTTGTGGCTTGCAAAGTTTCTGCTGAAAAATTCTTCCATATTCTTATTAGCTTTCCCTTGTATTAACTTATCAAATCTTTGAAAAAAGATTTCTTGCTGCTTTTACAATTTTTTTTCATCACTGAATTTTGCAAATTTTAATTACAATACGTCTTGGGATACGTCTACTTTTGTTGATGTCTTGGAGGGGTTTCTCTGGCTTCCTGGATCTAGATATTTGTTTCCTTCCCCAGATTAGGGAAGTATTCAACTACTATTTTTTCAAATAAATTTTCTGCCCCCTCTTTGATTTCTTCTCCTGGTTTCCCTAAAATATGAATGTTATTGTGTGTGATGAAGATACTAAGTTCCCTAAGTCTATTCTCATATTACATAATTCTTTTTTCTATCTTTGTTCAGCTTTATTACTCTTCATTGCTCTGTCTTCTAGGTCACTAATTCATTCTTCTGCTCTCATCCTGCTGTTCATTCTATCAAGTGTGCTTCTCATTTCCTTTATTGAACTTTTATCTCTGCTATATTAATCCTTATCTCTTTGTTAAGGGTCTCACTCATGTCTTCCACACTTTTCTCAAGTCTTGTGTCTTTATGATCATTACTTTACATTATCCGAGAGGAATGCTACTTTATATCTGTTTTGCTTGGATCTCTCGCCTTGTCCTTGTCCTGTTCTTTCATTTGGTACAAATTCCTCTGTCTTGACTTTTTTTTTTTTTCCTAATTCTTTGTGCCTGTTTCTCTTTGTTAGAAAAGCCATCTGTATCTCCTGTTCTTGAGGCAGTGACTTTGTGAAGAAGAGGTCCTATAGTGCCTTGCAGTGTAGTCCCCTTGTTCTGCAGGGCCTGATGCTTCAAGAAATGTTTTCAGTGTGTGCTGTGCATGCTCTGCTATTGTATCCTGGTTGCTTTATCCTTCAGGCCATTCATCTGTAGGGGCTGTCTTGGCCTGTTTTGGGCAGCATTTTGTTCCTGGCCTAAGTGTGGTGAGTTTTAACTAGATGTGCCATGGTTTGCTTATGAAACGAGATCTCTTGCCACCACCACCAGAATTGAGGCCCTGCAAGTCTCCTGGGTGGGGAGATGCAGCATTGGCAGGGGTATGGGCTGGTTTTTTGGGATAGGGTGCCTGCTATGCTGTGACTAAGGCAAGCTTGATTGGGAAGGATGGTTCCACCAGAGCATGGGGGCGGGGGTGATTGTTGGTATAAGCAAGGTAGGTAGGGAGTGTTGGTGCCATGTTGGTTCCTGCAGGTGGCCCTGTGTTTATGCTGAGAGGTAGGGAATGTAAATGGCACCTGTCAGTTCCTTTGTTCCTAGAGGGAACCATGAATGCTGGCCCTTTGGGACATGCTCCAAGATCAGCAAATAATCTTTCCTCCATGTGCCCCAAACAATCTTTAAATCACTGTTAACACATTATGTCCTTGGGCTATTTGTCTCCTTTGCAAGAATAGCCCCAGTGCTTTCCAGGCTCTTCCTGAGCCAAACTCTCTGATCTTAAAACTACAGGCTTTAAACTCCACTGGTTGCAAAAACTCACAAAATTTGGGCTCTCTAGCTTTTTCCAAGCCACAGTTGCTGTGGGAAGTAATCTTCCCCATGTGGGCTTACCTGTCTGCGAGTCTATCTCTTGCCTTTCTCCAGAACCGTGACTCCTTTCCTGCTCCAGCAGCCACAGTCTGTTTCTCTCTCAAACTATGTCTTTGCACTTCCTACCTTCTTTGATATGGCCTCTTGTCTGCCTTTAGTTGTGGAACTTGTTCTGTCAATCTTCAGGTTGATTTCTGGGGTATTTAGGATGATTTAATAGTTATCTTGTTGTGTTTGAAGGACCAGGTAAGCCTAATATCCTCCTCCTGTGCCACCATCTTCCCAACCTGCCTCCAAGTTATGGGTAATTTATATTCAAGATGGTAAAATACTTATGCATTAACAAATATGTCTCTTTAATATGGCATATGCCTTTATTTGTTTAGAATTTTTGTTTCTTTGAAAAATGATTTATAATATTACCTTAAAGATTTCACACAACTTAATTTAAGCTAAATATGTCCTCTTAAATTTATTTTTGTTACCATTGTAAATGTCATCTTGTTGTAAAAGTAATTATGTTATTACTGAAGTTCAACTTAGCAATCATTTATGGTTAGTATTTTTTTTGTGTTTTAAGAAATCTTTGTTGGGGCAATTTGGTGGTGCAGTTAAGCATCCAACTCATGGTTTTGGCTCAGGTTGTGATCTCAGAGTCGTGGGATCAACCCCCAAGTTGGGCTCCCCATTTCATGTGGAATCTCCTTCTCCTTGACTTTCTCTCCCCTTCTGCTCATCCTCCCTCTGTGTGTACTCTCTTTCTCTCTTTCTCAAATGAATAAATAAATCTTAAAAAAAAAAAAAAATCTCTGTCTACCTAAGTCATTGAATGTATGTTCTGTGTTATCATTTTTCAAATATATTTTTAAAGATTTATTTATTTATTTATTTATTTATTTGAGAGAGAGAGAGAGAGTTTGAGAAAGAGAGAGATTGATTTGAGTGAAGGGAAGAGGAAATGGAGCAAGCCAACTTTGTGCTGAGTATGGAGCCTGATGCAGGGCTTAATCCCAGGATTCTGAGATCATGACCGGAGTTGAAATCAAGAGTCAGACAACTGACTGAGCCACCTGGGTGCCTCAGAATGTTGTATGTGATCTTTAGAAGCTTTATTGTTTCGTTACTTAGACTTAGATAACTATGAGCCTTCTGGAATTGATTTTTGTGTGTGGTGTGAGACAGGAACAAGATCCTTTTTTATTAGATATACATATGCAATTGATCCAGGAACTTTATACTGAAAAGAACATCTTTTTCCTCCAGCATATTGAATGATGACATCTAAGCTATAAATCAGATGAGTAAATATATATGGATCTATTTTTATTTCAATTGTCTTTTTAATTCCTTGTGCTATGTCACACCGTTTTAATTACAGGAATAGTAAATAAGCTTTAATATCTGTATGTGTCTTTCATTATTGTTTTTATAATTAACTGAATTTTCTCATCATTTGAATTCTTGTAGTATTAAGAATCAACTTGCCAATATTAAACAAAAATAAAAAAGGAAGAGAAAAAAGAATGGTAGGGATTTAGATTAAAAGTATATATAAATTTTGCAATATTAATTTTAATATATAAATATGAATAAACCTATAAAATTAAGTATAATTATGAATAATATTTAAGTTGATTATAAGTATAAAAACCTACATTTATTAATGTAGGTCTTATTTCATTCTTCCCCATAAAATTTTGCTAATTTATGAACAGAGTTTTTGTATATGTTTTATTATATACAGTTTTAGTTATTTGAGGCTTTTGATGCTTTTTAAAATTCATGTATAAATAAACATATTTGATGCTATTTTAAAATGAAAATGCTATTTAAAATGAATGTATATAAATATACCTACAGATAATATGTTTAACGTATTTAATGACTAGGACTCCACTGCAATTTTTTAATTTTGAATTGTAATAGAATAATAGTATGGTACACATCCTGATATAATTTCTCATTTTAAGATATGGGGTTTCATTTTTGTATTAGTCAATTAAAAATAAAATTTCTGTTGTTACTAACTTGGTGGATCATTTTCCATAAGTAAATGTTGAATTCTGTGAAATGTCTTCTGTATATCTTTGGGGAAGTTGTGGTTATTTTCATTTTTTTCTTGTTCTTGTGATAAATTAGACTGATTTTTAGATGTTATACTAATCATGCATTCCTGGAATTAACCTAATATTGTGTAGGTTCGATTTACTAATATTTTCTTTAGCATTTTTGGAAGAATATTCCCAAGTTACTGGAATATAATCTTTTATTTTTGTAATGCAATTCTCAGGTGTTGATGTTGGCAATCTCAAGATTACCCTAGTTTCATTAATTAAATTAGGCAGTGTTTATACTTTTTCTATTCTATATGTTTGTATAACTTATTTTTTTCCTTATATGTTTGAATGAATTGTCTGATTGAGCCATGTGAAGATCAAGTACGTTATTTTGTTTGAATTTTTTTTTTTTTTTTTTTTTTGTAAATAGGCTCCATGCCCAGCATGGAGCTCAAAATGGGGCTTACATTTACCACCTTGAGATCAAGCAAGACTTGAGCTAAGATTAAGAGTCGGATGCTTAGCCAACTAAGCCACACAGTTTCCCCTATTGTTTAATTTTTAATAATATTTTATATAATGAAATTAATTTATTCACTATTCATAGAACTATTTTGATTTTCTATTTCTTTTTGAGTTCATTTTGATAAGTGAAACTTTGCAATTTATTTCACTGCTTAATTTACACCTTCAAATCTATTAGTATAAGATTGTCACTCTTTATTCTTAATATATTTTTATGCTTTTACTAGTAATAATATCTTTTCATTTTTGTTATTGTGACAATTTGTGTCTTTCTCTTTATCATGATTGCTATGGAGGAGATAAGTTTTATATTCTTTCAAGGAAACAACTATGACTTTAATTTTGTCATTCCACTGTGATGTTTTTCTATTTCATTAATTTGTGAGATTTATTATATTTTCTTTTTAGAATTTAATTTACTATTTTCTTATAGCTGCTTAAGTTGAAATCTAATATAATTGATCTCCATATTTAAAATGTTTGTTAAATATTCATTTAAGATTTTATTTTCCCTCTCTGCACTGGTTGAGCTGCATAGATATACTCTTGAAATTATTTATTATAATACTAATATAGAAACACTGCTTATTTTCTGAAATCTTAGTAAGCATTTACTGAATTGTGTTGCTATTTCTGCCATTGGTTAGGCTAAATTGATGGTTGAATTAAATTGCTAATCCAAGTAGAAAGAACTTATTCCTTTCATTTGTATTTCTCATGAAATGCTAGTATAGATAATATAGCCAGGACATACTACTCATTTATTAAGAATGACTGCATTTGATGCTTTTGTGTTTTCATTTATCTAGTTGGAAATTAGAATTCATATTTTTAACATTAATTATATCTTGTTGTCAAAAAAGAGATAATGGGCAAGACTTTCATATTATAAAATTCTGTAAGTATTAAGAATAAATGAAGAAACATACTTTATTTTCATATAAAATATAATTTAACATTATAGAGCTATGAGATTTGAAAAACTTCTTATACTTCTTTTAATAGTTACCTGTGTCATATTTTATAAATATATGTGTGCATTTATATATTAATGATTCCCTTACAAATTATGCTGTTAGACTTTAAATAAAAATTTGCGATTCACTGAAAGAAATTGAGGAAGACACAAAGAGATGGAAAAATATTCCATGCTCATGGATTGGCAGAATTAATATTGTGAAAATGTCAATGTTACCCAGGGCAATATACACGTTTAATGCAATCCCTATCAAAATACCATGGAGTTTCTTCAGAGAGTTAGAACAAATTATTTTAAGATTTGTGTGGAATCAGAAAAGACCCCGAATAGCCAGGGGAATTTTAAAAAAGAAAACCATATCTGGGGGCATCACAATGCCAGATTTCAGGTTGTACTACAAAGCTGTGGTCATCAAGACAGTGTAGTACTGGCACAAAAACAGACACATAGATCAGTGGAACAGAATAGAGAATCCAGAAGTGGACCCTGAACTTTATGGGCAACTAATATTCAATAAAGGAGGAAAGACTATCCATTGGAAGAAAGACAGTCTCTTCAATAAATGGTGCTGGGAAAATTGGACATCCACATGCAGAAGAATGAAACTAGACCACTCTCTTGCACCATACACAAAGATAAACTCAAAATGGATGAAAGATCTAAATGTGAGACAAGATTCCATCAAAATCCTAGAGAAGAACACAGGCAACACCCTTTTTGAACTCGGCCATAGTAACTTCTTGCAAGATACATCCACGAAGGCAAAAGAAACAAAAGCAAAAATGAACTATTGGGACTTCATCAAGATAAGAAGCTTTTGCACAGCAAAGGATACAGTCAACAAAACTCAAAGACAACCTACAGAATGGGAGAAGATATTTGCAAATGACATATCAGATAAAGGGCTAGTTTCCAAGATCTATAAAGAACTTCTTAAACTCAACACCAAAGAAACAAACAATCCAATCATGAAATGGGCAAAAGACATGAACAGAAATCTCACAGAGGAAGACATAGACATGGCCAACATGCATATGAGAAAATGCTCTGCATCACTTGCCATCAGGGAAATACAAATCAAAACCACAATGAGATACCACCTCACACAAGTGAGAATGGGGAAAATTAACAAGGCAGGAAACAACAAATGTTGGAGAGGATGCGGAGAAAAGGGAACCCTTATACACTTTTGGTGGGAATGTGAACTGATGCAGCCACTCTGGAAAACTGTGTGGAGATTCCTCAAACAGTTAAAAATATACCTGCCCTACGACCCAGCAATTGCACTGTTGGGGATTTACCCCAAAGATACAAATGCAATGAAACGCTGGGACACCTGCACCCCGATGTTTATAGCAGCAATGGCCACGATAGCCAAACTGTGGAAGGAGCCTCGGTGTCCAACGAAAGATGAATGGATAAAGAAGATGTGGTTTATGTATACAATGGAATATTACTCAGCTATTAGAAATGACAAATACCCACCATTTGCTTCAACGTGGATGGAACTGGAGGGTATTATGCTGAGTGAAGTAAGTCAGTCGGAGAAGGACAAACATTATATGTTCTCATTCATTTGGGGAATATAAATAATAGTGAAAGGGAATATAAGGGAAGGGAGAAGAAATGTGTGGGAAATATCAGAAAGGGAGACAGAACGTAAAAATTTGCGATTCAGGTAAATTTTACCTTCAATATAAATAATGGTGTCAAAATTATGCATTTGCCAGACTGCAGACAAGATTTGTTAGATTTGTTATCCTGTCATAATAGTAACTACTCCAACATTTTAGTAAATAAAAATTCCATATGAAAGATATTAATATTCCATGGAGAAGTTGAGTTGAAATGAAAACCTGGAATAATTGTACCATAATCACTTGACTAGACTATAAAAGCTTTCTAATTTTGAAGGAATTAGCTAAAGACATTTTTGATAGTTTTCAGATTATTAACTCATTATCCTTTCATTTTGTTCTAAATGTTCGCTTATTAGGTCCATGTTAACCTGGACCTTTGTTATCTACTTACAGGTTTGCCTCGTAGTCCTTACCACTTTTCTGCTCCTTTTCTGGCCTCCTTGGATTTTTTAAATATACTTTTAAAGCATGAATCTCATGCCTACAAACTAAAGTAAGGAACCTGGCATTCAATTGCTAGTCACCAGATAAGCTGTGATGATATGTGAGTCTTATACAGGATAATTTTGCTATGGTAATATTTATAAAATACAAATTATAGATATTATTCTACTGTATAGCATTGTCTTTCAATCCTGTGAGTGCATCAGAATCATCTAGGGAACCTTTTAAAGAATAGCAATGTTCAGACCCTCAGATCAGTCAATTTAGAGTATCTAGGAATAGGATACTATCAACGGCTTTTTTTTTAGTTCCCAAGGTAATTCTGAGTTGCACTCAAGATTGAAAGTTATAACTTTCAAGTTATTGCCCTAAAGCTATAAGACAACTCTGCATGTCATATAGAAGCAGTCTCTAAATATATGCTGGGCTTTGTTCCCAAAAGACACTTGCAAATCGTATTAATTCCAAAACGGCTTTCAGTCTAGTTTGCTAGAAGTCATAGATTTATACCATTTCTCCTTAATCTGTGGAGCCAATACTATATACATAAGGCAATGTTAGGACATTTGTATGAGAAAAAACATGCATATTTATTGCTTCCCCATGGTATCATAGCCTACTATAATCTAGTCTTGAATAGCATTTTAAAATCTTAAGCACTCCCTTCCTTTCTTCTTTCCCTTCCCAGTTTAGGCCCAAAGACATTGGCAGGGCCAAGTGTGATATGCATCCACACAGAGGTGGAGGAAAGCAACACTGTGCAAAGTGGATTGTTAGAGCCCTACCAAATGAGAAGGATGCCTATACCTACAAGAGGAGGTGCTGGCCAGGCATAAGGTGTTAGATCCCCAGTAGCATGAGAGATGTGCCTTCCCAGTCAGGGATGTTGCAACCCAAGCAGATGGAGTAAATGTCTGCCTAATTGAGCAGGATGTCAGAGCTCAAGCAAATGAGGAGGACATCTCTGTGTGGGACTACCCGGTTTGATGTGTCAGGACCTTGGCAAAGTGAGGGAGGCATTTGCATGAGAGTGTTGAGTAAGGCAGAAGTTTGGTGATGGAAGACTTTTTTGAATACAGGTGGATAGATCAAAAAAGTGAATATATCAAGGAAAAGGGAAGCTAAGTTAAAGGAATTCACGTGGAAAGGAAAAAAAAAAAAACTAGAGTGAATCCTGAGATGTCAGGGTGGAATTGGAGGTATCAATGTGAACTCATACATTGTAATACAAATATAAAATGAATACAGATGTAGCTGCACATGTAAATATGTCAAAATTACAAAGAGGAAAAATGAACAATATTACAGTGGAGAAAATAGACATCACAGTAAGTGATTAAAATGGACACTAGCAAATTGAAATTGTAAGCAGTGGATAAGATGCTGTGAAAAGAACACAGTATTACTTCCATGATGTTTCTCCCAAAGAGTCAAAACCTGAGTTGAATCATATGAAACAGCAGAGAAACCCAAAGTAACATATCAAATAACTGGCCTACAATCTTCAGGAAAGTCTAAGACCTAATCCAGACTGAAAGAAGGGAAAGAAACACAAGAACTAAATGCAATGCGTGGTTCTGAAACTATGTCCTTTTACTATAAAGGATATTTTGAGAGACAGTGAAATTTGGTGGCATCTGAGGTTTAAATTATGATAATGAATCAGTGTCAGTGTCCTGATTTTGATGGTAGTAGAGTGATTTTGTAGGAGGATGTCAATATTCAAGGTGATAGAATATCATGTCACAAACTTATCAAATGGTTCAGGGGGAAAATGGATATTTGTGAAGCATTTACAGCTGTTTTGAAGTTTAAGATTGTTTTAGAATAATGTAAGGGAAAAAATACCTGTGAGAATACTATTAATTATGTACTGCATTCCCCATTTAGAAATGTTTACCCAATTCTCCCATCAAATCATCCTTGAGAAATTATTCTCAGAGATTAGGAAAACATTTTTTCTTGTTGAAGCTTCAAGATAAACACTTGGCTCATTGGTATGGCTTTTTTATTAAGAATTTTCTGTTCACCATAGGCTTCTAGTCTTTTATATGTTTCTTTGTTTTTACTGTGGGTGGGCTAAGAAGTTTCAAATTTATCGTTCTTGTCTTTACTTCAAATATGTATGTGTGTGTGTGTGTGTACTTACCCACACTTAGCTTGCTAAGTAAGCTACAAAGGCAGTTGACAACAAATATATTATTGTCATTTTTCCTTTTCATTCTGCCAGTGCCATGCACATCATAGATACTGAACAAATGGCTGTTGAGTTAAACAAATTCTATTGTTTATTACTTGTGACAAAATTACATGAATATTTTGCTTATGAATTTCTGTTTAAAACATGAGGGTTTTTTTTCTTAAGGATTTTATTTGACAGAGAGAGAGAGAGATAGAGAGAGAGAGGGGGGAATGAGAACATAAGCAGAGGAAATGGCAGTCAGAGAGAGAGGGAGAAGTAGGCTTCCCACGGACCAGGGAGCCCAATGCTGGGTTTTATCCCAGGACTTTGGGACCATGACCTTAGGCAAAGGCAGCTGCTCAACTGATTCAGCCACCCATGTACCCCTAAAACATGAGTTTTTAACACCAGTTGTAGGTGTGGGTTGTTTTGGTTCATATTTTTTGACTTTAAAGGTATAAAGAAATTAGGCTAGGCAATGAAGTGGAGCTCCGGGTTGGAAGATTGTCAATATAAATCATGAACATGAAATATGCGTAGAATGGATGCATGTCCTTGATCCCTAGTTCTTTACTGGGGACCTCAGAATTTGGTGGTCAACAGTAAGGAATATGCTCTAGGTCACAGGAGTAAAGAAAGCACAAGCTCACTTGTTTTGTTGTTGTTGTTATAAGAACACTTCACATGAGATTTGATCTCTTAAATTTTTAATTTTAAACAATTCAGCATTGTTACCTATAAGCACAGTATTATACAGCAGATGCCTAGAACTTAATCATCTTGCATAACTGAAATTTTATACTTATCTAGAGCACTCTCCACCCTTCTTCCCCCAGCCTCTGGCAACCACCATTCAACTCTCCTCTTCCCTGTGTCTGACGCACTGCTCGGCTGGGGTGGAGATGCATCAAAGCTCCAAGATCCACCTAAGCCTTGTTTCCCTTCCAACACAGATGTCCCTGCTCTCTACTGAGTATTCTGGCCTATAGCAGCCCAGCCATGAGCTGCCGTAAAAATGATAACCTTGAACATAAGAAACAAAAGTTCAGATTTTTTTTCATGTAGTAGTTTGGATAAAACAAAATAGGCTTGCAAATTTGGGGATGTGGAGAGGCACATGTAACAAAGGAACAAGGCTGACAGTCATGACATTATCATAATAGGGAATAAGGAGAAGAGCTTTTAGTACTGCATGTTTCTAGTCCTTTTAAAATCTGCTTCCTTGGACTCCATGCCTTAATGAACAACTAAGCTTGTTCATAAATTTGCATTTGATTCCACAATTTCTGATTTTTTTTATCTGCCTTACTAATTGGTCAGATGTTCATCTGGAAGCAAGACATTATAGGATATTTTTGGGGTATCTGTTGATTTAAGGAAAAATAAAATCCTTGGTGATCTATATCTCATAAATTTGTGTTTCTAATTTGCTGCCTCTTTCTTAATTTTTTATAGATATGTCAGCTTTAATCACGGTAGCCCCACTTATGTACTCCACTTCTAAAACACACATATGCACACACACAGGTATGATTGATGTATACTACAGATTGCCAGGAATAAAAAGACAGCAATCAAGGGAATAAAAAGGATTAGAATAAGAAAAAAGATATGATTAAAATGAATGTGAAAATTTAAGTTGTCAAGGTTAAAACTAAGTGAATGAAAACGGAGAAGTAAAAAGGTGAAAATCCAAGATTGATTTACTTAATCCTTCTGGACAAAATAAAACTGGGTGTATCATATCCTTCAGGCTCTTCATCATGCCTTTCATTTTAGCAATAATTTATTCATGAGTCTTAGAGACTTTTTTTGCATCATTTAAATGTATCATGTCTTGACCGTTTTTTCCTCTCTTCAGGCTCATCCTACTCCATTGTAATTTATTTAAGTATTTTAGTGTTTTAGAGGATTGTGGATTAATGATGCATTTAAACTGCTTTAGAATGACCTTAGGCTAGGTAAATTACTGAAGTAGTGCCAACCAGGGATATTTATTTTGATGACAGTAAGCCTTTACTCTCTTGTTTAATAACCACATGGCACACAGAGTTACTGGCTAGCTGGTTCAAAGTATATTCTGTGAGAGTTACAAACAAATTTCATTAAGAGGGAAATAGCTTTACAACCTTGACCTTATTACAGGCAGTATCTAATTCTATTTTTTACTATGATTGAGTTACTTTATCTTGACCGTTAATGGTATGTTTGAAAAGAAGTATAACTAGGATCATGCTCTAGGCTCCATAATTAAAGCCTGTGTGTCTCACAATCACACACACACACACAAATAAATATATTAAAAGAACCACGGACACTTTCACTGCTTGGAACCCACCAGTTGGAACCATAGAGCTACACATCAAGTCTATGATTCTCACTTCAGGCCTGAGAGAAAAGCTTCCCCACATCTCTGGCCACACGTCTTTCCACCTAACGGCCATGCTCTGAAGACAGGGATATTATATAGTTGGTGCCTTCTGCTGTAGACACTATTTAGAAGACCGTGGTTGCTTTTAGGGCAGAAGAGCACTTAAATGAGAGAAAAGACTAACTCATCAAATATTTTCTATGATTTTTTTTATAGATGAATCTTCTCATAAATACAATAGATTTTTGCGTGACAAAGTATAATTTTTCAACCAAGTCTCTTCTATTATTTCTTATCATATTGAAATTCATGTCCTAAAAGCAATCTTATTTTTTGGAACTATCTTGAATCTTTTTATCATAGTATTTTCCCTTGGCCCCATTTGTTCCAGTTAGAAAAGTCTACATGATCTTGACTTAAAACTAAGTTACTAAGAAAGAATTATTAGAACTTTTCTCAAGAAAATAATAAGGAAGGCCCTTTTGTTCATGATCACAGCAACTCATATCTTGTTTGAGTGAAAACTTTCCTGCCAGAAACCTTGAAACTTTGTGATTCTCTTTCAGGAACCTCTGCTACGTCTCCTCACAGTGGCTTTGACAACCAAACTCCTATAAGATTCCTCCTCTGTTGTGTCTTTGAAAGCAGCTTCTTTGCTGGCTGGCTTCTCTACCATATATCAGTTATAAAGAAAAATCTTCCCTCCTCTAGATCTCCTTGTTCGGTTGAACATATAGAAGTCTGGACATGTAGAAAGTTAAGAAAACAATGAAACAGAATGAAGAATCAAACATGAGGTTATTAATTTGTGGTAGATAAAGTGGGAAAAAAGAGTGCAAATGAAATTATCAAAGTAAATACCCACTTCACTTTGTGTCGGTGATGAAACTAATGTTGAACAATTAATGGTGAAATACCAGTCAGAAAAAGCAAAGAGGTTGAAATTAATGAATGTTTCCATTGTTATATAGATGTAGTATTGACTTACATTAATTATAAAAAGAACAACTTTCAGTTTCATGCATTAGTTTAAAAGACTGGAAAGGACAACTTTATGAAATGACACTAATGTGTTGGTGAAGAAAAGAATGGATAAGCCAGATTTTTAGGCCAATCCAGATATGTTCTATGTGCCAGGTGTGATGCACAGTTTGAATTTATTACTAGGAGATATGGCCTCAAATGTGTCTATGGCAATGACATTATTTGAAACAATTTAAACCTTACATAGAACATTTTTTGATGTGCCCCAAAATGGAATGTCTTGATGAAATACATATTAAATTTGATGTAATAACCACTCTTAGACACATATTGGAAATAGTAGCTAAAAGCTATAAACAAATGAACAATGATTCTTTTGGTAGACAATAAATTAACTTTGAATTTCTCTTAGCCCAAGATATTTTATAGAATTGTGGCTTACTATCAGTAGTGCTAGCAAACATTTACATAAAATCTCAAACTTACCTAAAAAAGGATTAAAAAGTTTTAAAAATGATACCTATAGAGAAAGCAGCTTAATGCAAAACATATACAAAAGTGATACTTCGATAGAGTATAAGTGGAATGGAACAATAAAATAAAAATATTAACATGACTATAACAAAGGCTCACAGGCAAATAATATAGCAACTAATTTTTGGACTGATTTCTGGCCCTTATAGATCAAGATACAATCTTGATTGAAGAAAGATTTAAACGATTTGATCAGCATACTGTTATTTTTAATTTTCTTTATAAATTTCCAGTACTGAGGAATTTGATAGAACTTAAAAATAGTGTATGAAACTAGATATTTTTAAAAGATAGTGGAACTCATGATATAACTAATTAGTAAATTTGTAAGCATATTAAAATATCCTATATTTTGTGAAAAATTAATTTATCATATATAATGCATAACAGTTAAGATAATATGCAAAATTCTTGACTCATTTTAGAACTGCTCAGCCACCCAGGCATCCCTAGAAAATAAATATTTCTATGAAATTTTATTAATAATACAAGTTGCTACATCCCTAGAAGAGACTTTTACAGTTTTTTCATAGTTCACCCAGATTTTGGAATTTTGTGTTTATAAACTCCTCACATGAGTAGATTTGTATTTCTTATGACATTGAGCTATCCAGGGAGACTAGGTCCTGCCCATGATTTGCATGGGTATGCAATATATTTTGTTGAGAGAGGATGAAGATCTTGAGTGCAAAAATGTATTGAGTAAAACAAGCAAACAAAAATCTACGTATTTTTAGAAATTCACAGAATATGAATATTATAAAGAAAGATGCCTAGTAATAACCAGAATTCTTTAACTCTTGAAAACCAACAGTAGAATTTTCTATTAGTGATAGCTATAGTGATTTCTATTAGTGATTTTCTATTTGTGATTAAAACAATAGTGGTTATTCAATATTGGTGTAGAATTTGTACATCTGAGAAAAGTGGAAAAGAAAATGTCTTTCCCTAAATTTCTTCTGGAAGTTAATATTGAAAAAATGCTAACTTCAAAATATATATAATTAAAGCAAGCTTTGTATTTGTACAAATGCCTTTATAATAGCATGCATGTTATTGTGCAGTGAGACAATGGAATTACAGGTGTTCAACAGATGGGGTAGCTTTATGTTCATTAATATTTGTTAATGTAACCTCTAAATTTTGGAGCCAGAATATCACTCTTTTCTAGCTGATTTGCCAGTTACAATGATTGGGGTCATTCCTTGACTTAGGATGAAGGTCAGGGTTACCACTGTTTTTAAGAAAATGTTCACTTTACCCTCATCTTCCTCTTAGTTAACTTTGTTCCCATTTCACCATTTATGTCTGAGGTGTATGTTTTCCCCTAAATAAGCAAAATCCCTCATTGTTGCTCTTGTGTTTACCAACACGGGCACCTATATTATCTTCTTGGGAAGCCTTGGATGTTTTGATGCCTGCCAAGTTTCTGAATAGATGATAGAACTCTGCAGTATTTTGAATTTCATTTTCCTATTAAGCTGTTAGTTTCTGTTGTATGTTGTTTCCAGATACAAGGTTTGGAGGAGTTTTACATTAATTAGGCTAATGTCTTGAGGCACTTCATTGACCTGACGAATCATAGAAGTAGAGCAGTAGATATCCAGAGCACTTTGCCCTTGTGGGTGCTGGTTGTTGGGTTGTGACATTGTGTGATCGGATTGGAGGAAGTACTGATTACTGTTTAAGAAGAGTGATCCCCCAAGAACTGAAATAACATTGAGAATTGTACTCAGGGCAATAGGTAACATACAAATAAATGGCACCAATAGGGTTGCTTTGTAAAGTAACAAGCAATTTAGTCAGAAATGGTTGCTGTGATGAGGATTCTCTTTGGAGTTACTTGTTTTCAGCTGATTGAGATCTCCACAGTATACTGCTTTTCTGGCTCCATTACAACAATCAGCATGAAATAGTGTAACCAGCATATCTACAGGTTTGCTTGTCTCCAAGCTATAGACATTAATCTGTTCTCCATTCTAAGAATAACACTTGATGACTTTCAGTATCCAAATGTTGAAATTACTTACCAACATACTTATTCAGTCACTAACTGGTTCATGTATTAATGAACCCACTTGCCTAGCAATAGCTGCTAAATGAAATGGAGGTAATTTGATAAACTTCCAATTATGTGGGAAGCTGATGCTTCTTAATTGGTTTTATTTTTCCATCCAAAATTACCCTGTTTGCTTGGGTCATTTGCATCTGGAAGACAAATGCTTGCTAGTCTTTTGGTTTTGAGAGAAAATTAAAGGTGATTTTTAGGAATATGATGACAGTGTATGGATTCTGGGTTAGAAGTAAAAAAAAAATTAAAATGCTTTTAAGGATATTTAACCAAGGACTTACATTAGATAGTATTTTCATATCAATGGTAATGTCAATGCTCTATGAAAAATAGATGCTTCCTTTTCCATATTACCATCCTGGTGCTGGCAAGTGGCTGCCCTCATTGGGATTTCATTTTCCAACTCTTTTGAATTTGTATGTGGTCATGAAGCTGGTTCTTATTAATGGAACATGAACATATAAGTTATTATATAATTCCCAGCCAACCTATTTAGGAAGTAAATATGCTTTCTAAAATCCCTTTTTCCCTTCAGCCAATGGGATGGAGATGACCAGAATATCTAAGGGATGGTGATGCCACAAGATGAGAGGAATCCAGCTCTCTGAATTAATATAAAAAAGAAATACACCAATCAAGCAAAACACCTGCTTTGAAGTATTACACTATTGAGAAAAAAAAAAAAAAAAAAACACTTGTATCCACTAAACAACTAGCATTTGAGCTTTATTTGTGACAACAGCTCTTAATAACCTCATTAATATAAGCAAAGTATCCCATTGTGTAATTCATCCCCAATGAATTGTGAATAATTATCATCATAGCTACCCAACAGTAATAATATTATTTTACCAAATATTTCTACAAGAGCATACAGTCATTGTTTGTAGATTAAGGTTTCAGTGCACTTTTAGTTTTCCTTTTTTTTTTCAATGTGCTGATTGATACCCATCATAATACTTTTCTATTTTATTTTATTTTATTTTATTATTTTATTTTATTTTATTTTATTTTATTTTATTTTATTTTATTTTTTATTTTATTTTTATTTTAATTCCAGTGCAGTTAACATACAGTGTTATGTTAGTTTTAGGTGTACAACACAATGATTTAAAAATTCCTTCTATTACTCAGTGCTCCTGGATAAGTGTACTCAATCCTCTTTACCTAATGCACCCATCCCCCCACTAACCTTCCCTCTGGTGACCATCAGTTTGTTCTCTATAGTTAAAAGCATGCTTTTCGGTTTGTCTCTTATATATTTCCCCTTTGTTTATTTGTTTTGTTTCTTACATTCTACATGTGAGTGAAATCATACAGTATGTGTCTTTCCCTGATAGACTCATTTCACTTAGCATTATACTCTCCATTCATGTTGTTCCATCCATGTTGTTGCTAATGGCAGGATTTTGGGTGATTAATATTCCATCGTGTATATATACCACGACTTTTTTCCATTTATCTATCAATGGATACTTGGGCTGCTTCCATAATTGAACTATTGTAAATAATGCTGCAATAAACTTGGGAATGCACCTATGGCCTTTGAAATAGTGTTTTTCTCTTCTTTGGGTAAATACCCAGTAGTGTGATTAATTACTGGATCATATGGTAGTTCTGTTTTTAATTTTTTGAGGACCCTCCACAGTGACTGCGCCAGTTCGCATTCTCACCAGCAACATAAGGGTTCTGTTTTTTTCCACATTGTCCTCAACACTTGCTGTTTCTTGTGTTTTTGAGTTTAGGCATTCTGACAAGAGTTGATTTTCATTTTTCTGATGATGAGTGATTTGAGCATCTTTTCATGCTTCTGTTGGCCATCTGGTTGTCTTCCTTGGAGAAATGTCCATGTCTTCTGCGCATTTATTTAAATTGAATTATTTGTTTTTTTGGTGTTGAATTGTATAAGGTCTATATATATTTTGGATACTAACATTCTACCAGATATGATACTTGCAAGTATCTTCTCCCATTCAGAAGTTGTCTTTTACTTCTGTTGGTTATTTCCTTTACTTTGAAAAAGCTTTTTATTTTGATGTAGTCGCAATAGTTTATTTTTGCTTTGGTTTCCCTTGACTTAGGAAACATCTAGAAAAATGTTGCAATGGCTGATGTCAGAGAAGTTACTGCCTGTGCTCTCTTCTAGGATTTTTTATGGTTTGAGGTCTTACATTTAGGTCTCTTAATCCATTTTGAGTTTATATTTGTGTATGATATAAGAAAGTGGTCCAGTTTCATTCTTTTGCATTTAGCTCTCCAGTATTGTCCCAACACTATTTGTTGACAAGATTGTTTTTTTTCCATTGCATATTCTTTCCTGCTTTGTCAGATTAATTGATAATCATGGGTTTCTTTTTCAGCTTTCTATTCTGTTCCATTCATCTATTTGTCTGTTTTTGTGCCAGTACCATACTGTTTTGATTACTCCAACGTTGTAAAATAACGTGACATCTGGAACTATGATACTTTGCCTTTTTATTTTCAACATTGTTTTGACTATTTGGGTTCTTCTGTAATTCCATACAAATTTTAGGCTATTTTCTAGTTCTGTGAAAAATGCTGTTGGTATTTTGATAGCAGTTACATTAAATCTGCTAAAGATTGCTTTGGTAGTATGGGCATTCTAACAATTTTGTTCTTGTAATCCATGAGCATGGAATGTCTCTCCCTTTCTTTGTGTCATCATCAATCTCTTTCATCAGTGTTTTATAGTCTTCAGAGTACAGGCCTTTCACCTCTTTAAGTTTATTCCTAGATATTTTATTACTTTTGATGCAGTTATAACTGGGATTGGTTTATTCATTTCTCTTTCTGTTGCTTTATTATTAGTGTATAGAAATGTAACACATATCTGCACATTGATTTTGTGCCCTGCAACCTTACTGAATTCATTTATCAGTTCTAGTAGTTTTTTGGTGGAGTCCTTAGAGTTTTTTTTATATATAGTATCATGCATCTGCATATAGTGAAAACTTTATTTCTTCCTTATCAATTTGGATGCCTTTTATTTCTTTTTCTTGTCTGATTGCTGGGGCTAGGACTTCTTTACTATGTTAAATAAAAATAGTGAGAGTAGACAATCTTGTCTTATTCCTGATCTCAGGGGAAAAAGTGCTCCGTTTTTCCTCATTGAGTATGCTATTTGCTGTGGATTTTTCACATATGGCCTTTATTATGTTGAGTTTTATTCCCTCTGAACCTACTTTGCTGAGGGTTTTTATCATGAATGGATGTTGTCCTTTGTCAAATGCTTTTTCTGCATTTATTGAAATGATCTCATGGTTTGTATCCTTTGTCTTATGGATGTGATGTATCTTGTTGATTGACTTGTGAATATTGAACAACCCTTGCAGCTAAGGAATAAATTCCACAAATCATGGTGAATGATTTCTAATTTAAAAAAAAAAAAAAGATTTTATTTATTATTAGAGAGAGAGAGTGCACAAGTCAGGGGAGGGGCCGAGGGAGAGGGTAGGGAGAAGCAGGCTTATCATTGATCAGGAAGCCCAATGTGGGGCTCAATCTTGGGACTCTGAGATTATGACCTGAGCCAAAGGTGGATTCCCAATCAACTGAGCCACCCAGGCACTCCTGTTAATTACTTTTAATTTTTTTTTTTTTTTAATGCACTGTTGGATTCTGTTTGCTAGTATTTTGCTGAGGTTTTTGCACCTATGTTCATTAAAGATATTGACCTGTAGTTCTCCATTTTTGTAGTGTCTTTATCTGATATTAATATCAGGGTAATGCTGGCCTCATAGAATGAATTTGGAAGTTTTCATTCCTTTTAATTTTTGGAATTATTTGAGGAGAATAGGTATTAATTCTTCTTTAAATGTTTGGTAGAATTCCCTCTGTGAAATCGTCTGGTCATGGACTTTTGTCTGCTGAGGATTTTTTTTGATTAATGATTTGATTTTACTACCGGTAATTCATCTGTTCAAATTTTCTGTTCCGTCCTACTTCAGTTTTGGTAGGTTATATGTTTTTTGGAATTTTTTTTTAATTTTTTTTAAATTTTTTTTTATTTATTTATGATAGTCACAGAGAGAGAGAGGCAGAGACGTAGGCAGAGGGAGAAGCAGGCTCCATGCACCGGGAGCCTGACGTGGGATTCGATCCCGGTTCTCCAGGATCGCGCCCTGGGCCAAAGGCAGGCGCCAAACCACTGCGCCACCCAGGGATCCCTGTTTTTTGGAATTTATCTGTTTCTTCTAAGTTGTCCAATTTGGTGTCATATAATTTTTCATAATATTCTCTTAGAATTCTTATATTTCTTTGGTGTCAGTTATTTCTCATCTTTCATTTCTGAATTTTTTTTTTTTTTTTTTTTAGTTCTCTCTCAATGTGACTTTGGCTAGAGGTTTATCACTTCTTTTGAACTGTTCAAAGAAAAGTGCTTTTTTTCTTTTCTCTAATCTTTATTATTTTCTTCCTTTTGGATTTGGATTTTGAATTTTTATTTGTTCTTTTCTAGCTTCTTTAGGGGTAAGGTTAAGTTGCTCATTTGAAATTTGTTTTGCTTCTTAAGGTGGGCCTCTATTGCTGTAAACTTCCCTCTTAGAACCACTTTTGGTGCATCCCAGAGATTTTGGATCATTGTGTTTCCATTTTCATTTGCCTCCAAGTATTTTTTATTTTTTTTGATTTTATGATTGACTCATTCATTCTTTAATAGATTGTTGTTTAACCTTCATGTGTTTGTGCTCTTTCCAGGTTTTTTCTTGTAGTTGCCTTCTGGTTTAGTGTTATGGTTAGAAGAGATGTGTGATGTGACTGATATTTTTGAATTTGTTGAGACTTTTTTTGTGACCTAATATGTGATCTATTCTGGAGAATGTTTGATGTGCATTTGAAAAGAATCTGTATTCTGTTTTTTTAGGATGGAATGTTCTGAATATATCTGTTAAATCTTTCTGGTCCCATGTGTCATTAAAGCCATTGTTTCCTTATTTATTTTCTGATTGATTGATTTAAGTAGGGTTTTAAAATCCCTTACTACCATTGTATTGCTGTCAGTTAGTGCCTTTGTGTTTGCCATTAACTGTTTTATGTATTTGGGAGCTCCTTTATTGGTACATAAATATTTACAAGTGTTATATCTTGTTGGATTGTCCCTTTGATTATTATACAATAATTTGTCTTTTGATACAGTCTTTATTTTTAAAGTCTATTTTTATCTAAGTATTGCTACCCAACTTTCTTTTGACATCCATTTGCATCATAAATGTTCCTCTGTTCCTTCACTTACAATCTGCAGGCATCATTGGGTCTGAAATAAGTCTCTTGTAGGCAGCATATAAATGGGTGTTTCTTTTCTTTTCTTTTCTTTTCTTTTTTTTTTTTTTTTGTCTTTTTAAATCCATTCTATCACCCTCTGTCTTTTGATTGGAATATTTAGTCCATTTACAGTCAAAGTAATTATTGATAAGTATATATTGCCATTTTATTACTTGTCCTGTGTTTGTTTTTGTAGTTTTTCTCTGATGTTCTCTTCTCTTTTTCACAGTTTGTTGGCTTTCTTTAATGATATACTTGGATTAATTTCTCTTTATTTTTTCATAGGTACTACTGGTATTTGAATTGTTGTTACCATTAGGTTTGTATATAACATTGTCTGCACATAGCAGTCTATGTTAAGTGGATGGTTGTTCAAATTTAAAACCATTCTTTACTTCTTTCCTCCCCATAATTTAGATATATGGAGTTATACTTTGCATCCCTTTATATTGTGAGTCTTTTAACTTATTTTCTTAGATAAATTTAATTTTGCTACTTTTGTGATTCCTACTTTTCTTACTCTGACTTATGATCTTCCCTTTCCACTCAGAGTCCCCTTTAACACTTTTGTAGGTCTGATTTTGTGGTCATCAACTCCTTTAACTTTTGTTTGTGTGGGAAAGTCTTCATCTTGCCTTCTATTCTGAATGATAGCCTTGCTGGATAAAGCTTGGCTGCAGATTTTTCCCATTCAGCACTTTGAATATAGCATGACACTCTCTTCTGTTCAATGGCAAGTTTTTGCTGAAAATCCACTCATGGCATTATGGGGTTTCCCTTGTATATAACTGTCTTTTTTTCTCTTGCTGCTTTTAAAATTCTTTATTACTGCTTTTGCCATTTTAATTACTATGTTTCTTGGTGAGGACCTCCTTGGGTGGTTTTGTTGGGAGATCTCTATGCTTCCTGTATCTTACTTTGTTTCCTTCTTCAGATTCAGGATATTTTCAGCTGTTTTTTCAAATGAGTTTTTTGTCCCTTTTTCTCTCTTCTGCTTCTGGTATCCCTATGATGAAAATGTTATTTTGCCTGATGGAATCACTGAATTCCCTAAGACTATTCTCAATTTGCATATATATTTCTCTCACCTGCTCAGCTTGACTGCTTTACATTACTCCGACTTCCAGGTCACTGATTCATTTTTCTGCTTTCTGTAATGTTCTATTTAATACATCTTGTATACTTTTAATTTCAATTATTGTATTGCTCATCTCTGATTTGTTCTTGTTTATCTTGTTAAGGATCTCACTGATGTTCTCCATTTTTCTCAAGTCCAATGAGAGTGTCTTTATGATCATTACTTTAAATTATTTAACAGGGTGCCTTTGTAGCTCGGTTAAATGTCTGCCTTTAGCTCAGGTCACTATCCCAGGGCCCTAAAATTGAGCCCTGCATCAGGTTCCCTGCTCAGTGGAGAATCTTCTCCCTTTCCCAACCCCCCTGCTCGTGTGCTCATTCTCTCTCTGTGTCACATAAATAAATAAGTAAGTAAATAAATAAATAAATAATATCTTAAAAAATAAATTGTCCTGTTCTTTCATTTGGGTCATATCCTCTATGTCCTTATTTTGTCTAACTCTCTGCTTCTGTCTTTTAGGATAGTTAGTTATGTTTTTGCTCCTGAAATTAGCAGGTGAGGTGTGCAGTTTTAAGGTGTGTGTTGGTCTTCTTTTTTTTTTTTTAAAGGTTTTATTTACTCATTCATGAAAGACACAGAGAGAGAGGCAAAGACATAGGCAAAGGGAGAAGCAGAACCCCCGCAAGGAGCCCGATGTGGGACTTGATCCCAGAATGCTGGGATCACGCCCTGAGCCGAAGGCAGATGCTCAACCGCTGAGCCACGCAGGCGTCCCTGGTCTTCTTCTACAGAAGATGTGCTGCTGCTGCTGCTGCTCCTGCTGCTGAGACTGTGCCCCCCAGCTGATCTGCATTATTAAAACTATGTGCTAACAAGGTGTATGAGTCCTTTGTGGGAGGTGACTAGCCACTGACACCAAACCAAGGTCCTTTGCAAAGTACACAGTGGGGTGACACAATGTTAGCAAAGTTTGAACTGATTTTCTAGGGGAGGGTCCTACAGTGCCAGGACTGAGGCAGGCCCAGCTGGAGGGGCAGGGCCTGGTGTAAGTAAATTAAGTAGTGAATTCTGGAGCTGTGCTAGTTCCCACAGGTAGCTGTGTGTAAGTTGTGAAGAGTAGATAAGTGGCATCTCCTTTGTTCTTGGAGAAGTCCCTGAGGGAACCATGTGTCTCCAGAACTTGCTCTAAGATTAGTAAATAACACTCCCTCCCTTATGCCCTAGGAATTTTTTTTTCCCTAGGAATTTTTTTAAACTGCTGGTTCTATGCTTTATCTCCATGAGCTCTTTTTCTTGTCTCCTTAAGGAGAGCTGATACTCTATTTCCTATTGTCCTCCAGGCTCTTTCCAAACCACGCCTAGTGATTATTAATGTTCAGGCTTTAAGTCTCCTTGGTTGTAAGAATTCATCAAATTCAGCCTTTCTGGTTTTCAAAGCCAAATGTTATGGAGACTGATCCCTGCATAGGCACCCTGGGGTAAGGGTCTGTTTCTCTCTCTTCTCCACACCCATATGTCCCTCCCTCCCATGAAAAGTCTCACCTGTTCTTTTAGCTCCCCACAGCGTCTTTGTCCTTCCTACCCTCTTCAATGTGGCCTCTTCCCTACATTATGTTGTGGCATTTGTTCTGCCAGTGTTCGGGTCATTTTCTAGGTTATTTACACTGATATGAGTGTTACCTAGTTGTTTTTGTGGAGTGAGGTGAGCTTAGGTCCTCCTACTACACCATCTCCCCCAAAGTCTTTTCCTGTTTGTTTTAGGATAGAAGTGGTGTTCTGAAGTCTTCTTTTTATTATTTGTTACTAATTCTTTGACTCTTTCCTGATATTCTCCATTATTTCAGAATAAATTGACCATTGATACTGTAGTCCTCATTATTTGCTGATTTCATATTTGAGAATTCACCTATTCACCGAAATTTATTTGTAACCCCATAATCAATACTTGCAGGGCTTCATAGTCATTTTCAGATGTGTGGAAAGGGAAGAAAAGATATGAATCACCTAAAGCACACATTCACAGCTATAGTGGAGCAAGGTGATGCTCTGTCTTCATGTTCCAGCTCTCCTAAATGATGACCAGAGGAATGGAGACATCCGGTAGGGGGCAGGAGTGAAAGAAGCTCCTGCTTTCAGTCCATTGCCAGCATTTGAACCCAATTCTAACATGTTAGTGGGGTGCCTGAGGCAAGTCTTTTAACACCCCTGAACCGTGTTTACTATTTTTTAGCATGAAAATAGAAGCTGTCTATATGAGTTGTTTTAGGATTTAAGAATGTAATCAGTATGATAAATGTATACCAACATCAATTATATCAACAGAAATAGTTCAGTATTGCTAACATAACAAATTTATAGACCATAATTTCCTCAACTGATGAAAATGGTGCATCTTGCTTTTCTTAGTTTCTGTTAGTATGTGTTGATTTGTTTCTTTGGATAATTAAATATAACTCTTTTGTTATTGAAGCACAGTCATTGGAGCACCTGGATGGCAAGGTCAGTTAAGCATCCAACTCTTGGTTTTGACTTAGCATCATGATCTGAAGGTCGTGAGATCGAGCCGAGTCAGGCTCTATGCTCAGTGCAGAGTCTTTATTTTTCTGTTCCTCTTCCTCTGCCCCTCCTGCTTGTGCTCTCTCTGTCTTTCTTGCTCTAAATCTTTAAATAAATAAATAAATAAATAAACAAACAGAACCAGTCTAATAATTACTGATCTTATATTGGGATAATAATGAACCTTTTGTGTAATTTATAAAAATTGTACCCTTCAGAGTACAAATATCTTAGGAAAGAAATAATCTTTCTTAAGTGCCTCCTTTGTTTGTTCTTTATTTGGTTAGTTTCTACTTAATTTTCAGGGGCCCAGCTAAGGCCTCATCCTCTCTAGGATATCTTTCTTAATTCTCAGTGCCTCCACTGAGTGTTCATCATTGCATATATTATATAAACATTACATCATGTATTAGCTGACTGCAAACTTGTTTAAATTAGTGCTGTGCTTTTCAATTTCCTGGCTCCTGACATAGTTTATGACACAGAGAAATTCAACAGATGATTCTTGTGCTGATCTAAAATAAGGATGTTAAAATATAATTTCAAATCTTTTTGGTTAAGAAATTGATGGTATCAACCTACAGATAAGATACTATTTCAAGAAGCAATATGTTTATTTGGGATGAAATACTTGCAGTTTGGGGTACACAGATAGATAGAACCCCAAATATATTAGGAGGTAAACTTTTTTATGGGGAAGAAAAAAGATTAGGTAAGCTTGTTTGTTTTTTTTTTTAAAGATTTATTTATGAGAGAGAGAGAGAGAGAGAGAGTTAGTGCACATGAACCCAAAGGGGTAGAGCAGAAGGAGAGAGAATCTCCAGCTGACTTCCCCACCTAGCATGAAGCCTGACATGGGGCTCAGTCCCACCACCCTGATATGACCTGAGCCAAAATCAAGAGTCAGATGCTTTACTGACTGAACCACCCAGGTGCCCCAAGCTGTTTTTAAGAAGAGTTCATTGGTGCTAACAAGGATGCCTAGATTTGTACTTCATTGATTGGTCAGGGGTAATGGTCAGTAGACAAAAGTTCACTTTCATCAGTCTTTCTCTTTCTTGCTGACTTTTAAAATGTTGGCAGTTTGGCCCTGTTCAGAGGTTTAGAAAACAGGATGTACAAGGCAGTTCCTCTGAAATGGCTGCTCCAGCTCTATTTTAAAAATGGCTCTACTTATATATCATTTTTCACAATGGGAGTTACTTCAAAGTGTATTACTTTTTCTAGCAGGGATAGGTACTTTTTTGTAAGCTAGCTTTTCTTAGGAAGTTTTATACCTCCAACCATACGCAAAGTTATAGAAGAACGAGTATGGTTTTTAAGATTTTAGGACAAATATATCATTTGTTTTAAAAAATTAGCTTGAATGTACCCATCAAGAATCATTGAAGATAGCTTTGTACTTCAAGAATACCTATTTTTCTTTGTGAATTTAGCATTTCAGTACTCTAGTCTCAGATCTCTAAGAACAGTTTGTGAAAATAAAAAACTCCCCCGTATGTTTAAATATTTTCTTGTTACTCCAGTGATATTTTTGGGGAGGCAATTGATGTGACACTCACATAAAATAACATAAAAAAGTAAGAAATGCCCACTAGAATGTCATTTGGCTTTAATAAATCATGATGCAATGTACGTTAAATATGTGAGGAAATTTAGATGTTCAGTACAGCATAATTAAATACATTTACTAACAAAACTTTGTTTTGGCATGCAATGACACTTTTGTTTGTGATATAAAGTTAAAGTGATTTAACTTTTATTTTATAAGTAAGATCAAATTATAGAATGATAAAATAATAATAATACCCAAAAGATGTGGAAACATTTGCTACATAAAGTGTCTGAGAAAAGAAGCAATAGTTAATAATATGGAGTACTGAGTGTTATTTACATGGAGCCTGAGAGCGGAGATACAAGGGAATGATTCCTTGTTCTTTCACAAAGAGGGTAAATGTTGCCATTTGCATGGCATTCCAATTTCATATTTAAACTGCTTTAAGCCATATATATTTAAAATAGAAGCAAAGGAAATCTTATAAGCAATTCTTTAGAAAATTGTAAATATCATGAAATGTCACCAAAACATAATTTTACATATATAAATTTAATTCTAGGTAGGTAAATTTATATTGAGAGAATAAAAATAATAATTACATTTATCAGTACTCCAATGTGCCAGAAACTATTCTAGGAGCTATTCATGGGTTACTTCTCAGTTTCTTAGCCACCTTGATAGAGGATATTATTCTCAAACAATGCAGTACAGGTGAATACTTCTGCCACAGAGCTTTAGTTTCACATTCTATGTTTGTGAGCAGTATTAGCCTTTTAATAAAGGCTCAAGGCATTTCTAGCTGTGTATAATTCACAAGGTTTGCCTGATAATTGAAGTAAAAGATGGGAACAAACTTGAATGTAAAAGAGCATTTTTATTTATTCATTATTTCTCTTTGATCCTCATAGTAATAAGTTACTTTAAATTATAGAACTAAGTTCACACTACACTATTCTATCTCATGTTTTTAGCTGACTACAAACTTAGCTCATCACTTGCTTCCAGCTTGAAATTGTTGTCATTTCTTATTGTTTTATATTTTGGCAGAATCAGTCAGAAGACTATCAGCCTAGCAGAAAGATATGACCAATTGCTTTAAAAATAAATGATACTAGACTGAAGAAAGAAGAACGTTCATTAAAACTGTAGAAAAAAACCCTCATCAGTCTCTCCATATTGCTCTTGACAATGCCTGAGAGAGAGTTATATAATATTTTTATTTTCAGAGCCAACCAATCTCTTTTAACTTAGACTGCAGGATGAAGAGAGTAATAACATTTTCAGATAGCTCGTAAATTTAGTGTGAGTGAACTGAATTATTTCTTTCTTTTAGAAATTGTTGTCCTGTTCTTTTCTTTGGACTGATTTCATCAGAATTAACAGAGAAAAAAATTTACTATGTATTCTGGTCCTGTAGATTCACCTGCTCTTAATTAATAATGTATGTGAACTAATGTCATAATAAAGCAAAGCTGACTCCGATTTTTATTCAACTTTTTAAAGTATCAGAAGGACCATTGCAATGTGATTTTTCTGGTAAAATTGATTAAGGCTACTCTTTTACTACTTAGATTATTTCTAAAGAGTTGAAAATATCCAGTGAAATTAAATATTTAGAATATTAACTTTTTACTGTATTTCCTTTGGATTCACTTGAAAATGTATTAGGGGAAAAAAAGCAGAGCATTTCATTCAACAGTTTTCATTTTGTTTTTCAAAGTACATTAGTGCTGAAAAAACAAAATCAGAGTATGATATTTATGTTCCAGTGACCAGACACAAAGAACATTTCAAAATATTGACTAGTAATATATCAGAAAATATCTAAAAGGTATTGAAATTATTGGAACTAAATACATAGAGAGTCAACATTCAAGTTCCAAGTTAGATTTCAGTGATGACAAATACCTGCTTCTCTTTCAGTTGTCCACTCTGGGCACAACTGCCACTTGTCCACTTCATCACCATGATCTGTTCTTTTTTTTATGGGTACTTGGCTTTTATTCAAAGTCTTTTTTGCATGTAAGTGGTAGCTATTCTAAAGCTGTTGATACAGGAAGAAAGTGTGTGACGGTGGGTAGCACTCAAAGAAACTTGAAAACTAAATATTCAAATGAGGAAAATAGGAAAACTATGAGATGCCCATGAAGGTATGAAATGCCATTTGCAAGGTTCAGAGCATTTATCATGGGTTTAATCTGAACATCAGTTTTTTCCATGAACTTAATGTCCAAACTTTCAACAAGAGGCATTGCGTAAAGAAAATAATAAATTCAGTTCTATATATTATATTCCACAAATGAAGAAAAGCCACATAGTGATTTGGGGAATTATTGCTAACTATCAATTATATGTTAAAATTATATTAATATCCACATCATCTGGCCATTACTATGGATAGAGAAATAAATGATTTTCTGGAACATATCATTATTTATCTAATAGTTTTGTGAATTCCAGAGTCACACTAAGGGAAAAAAAAAAAAACCTTACACTTTCAGGTAACTTCCATGAGAAATCTAGGACTCTAATAAGAGTTTAAGATACATTTTTTTTCTTTTTGATACCTTTATTCTCAAAAATATATTAGTTCCTTTAAGTAGCTAGAATAGCAGAACTACCACATTGATTACAATGCAGAAATGATTTTGTTTAAAACAGGAGTGGGCATTTCCCTGCTGGTGTAGTTGCTGCCCTGGGCTCTTCTTGCATACTCCCTGCAGTTCCCTGCACTGCTGTCTTCCCTTTGCCTGCCTTCTCACCTTTTCTTCTCCTCCTTCTCTGTAGTCCTTTTCCACCCTTTGCATCTTCTCCCTTTTACTTTCTGCTCATTCTTTATTTCTTATTCTTTTTTTTCTCTTCTTATCTCTTCATTTCTTTCTCTTCCCTTTCTTTCTGTCTTCCCTTCCCATTTTCCTTACCTTATATTTGGGCCACATTTTTTCTCTTTCTTTAGTGGCCACCCTTGATGCCTCTTTTCTTTCTTTTTCATTTTTCCTCATATACGGAATCCATACATGAAGCAACAGAAATTCAGAAAGGCTAAGATAGTTCCTGCCTTGAAGGGAACGTTCTATGAGATGGAAAAGAAAGCTATGAATGAAAACCTCCGCAGTGCAAAACCTGTCCTCTCTGGTGAGCTCCTTGAGGGTAGAGATGGAGTCTTAATTCATTTCAGTAACTGTGTTGCCTGTAGTGCCCAGCCAGTGCTGTGGACACTGTCATACTCTACCTGGATCCCCGAGTCTTCTCTGTGGCACCCACCCCCTCTCCATGAGTGGGTGTTACCTGCTGCATTCTCAGGAAGACCACTTTTGGCCAATCTAGTCCTTATGCCCTCCAGATCATGGATGTTCCAGTTGCCTTAAGGGGATACTAGAATCCAAGTTTAAATGTGAAGTTATGTTTTTTTTTTAATAGAATTTTATTTATTCATGAGGGACACAGAGACAGAGAGAGAGGCAGAAACACAGGCAGAGGGAGAAGCAGGCTCCATGCAGGGAGACTCGATCCACGGTCTCCAGGATCAGGCCCTGGGCTGAAGGTGGCGCTAAACCGCTGAGCCACTGGAGCTTCCCTGAAGTTCTGTTTTGAACATGAGGAATGACCATATCAATTTTAATTGACAGCTCTTATGCATCGACTCTCACAAAATTGGTTTCATTATAGGGATCTAACATGTGCTTTGGACCCTCGTTGTTGTCTTTGTCTGTACATTGCTATCAGATAGGAAGTTGTTGCTGTAGAAAGTGAGGGATATTTGGATGAGACATCCAAATTTCTGTGGAACTAGGCCTAAGCTCCATTCCAGCTGACACCAATCCTTGCTTTGCGCCTTCCCCAGCCCTGCTCTCCTCACTCCTTTTCTTGGGAGTACAGCTTCCCTTCCCCTCAGTCTGTGCTTCAGAGTCAGGTTCTCCTTCTTTTCTCCCTTTTCTTCCTATATTACTCCCTTTAGAGTACCCCCCCTGGAGGCATACCACATGTATGCCATTAAGTATTGAATGAATGACTGGAACATGATATTACAAAGGAAGGATTAGAGAAAGCCTCACAGAGGTAGTCGTCTTTGAACTGGGTATGAGTTTTCCTATCCGACCTCTTTTTCTGTTCTCTTCTGTATTCAGAAACTGAACCAGTAAAGCAATTTCAGAAGATCTACAATACATTTTTTCCATCTAAAAATTTAGCATGCTTTAAGTTATAGAAAAATTTAGTGGAAAGTCGCGAGTTCCCATATCTCCACCTCTTCCCAAATTTCTCCTATTATTAGCATCTTGGATTCTTGAGCATTTGTTATCATTCATGAGCCATTATTGATACATTATTATTAACTAAAGCCCATACCTTACAGAAAGGCTCACTCTTTTGTTGTGCATTCAGTGGGTTTTGTAAATGTATAATAACATATCTATTGGGACAATATGGGACAGAATAATTTCATTGCCCCCAAAAACCTTTGTATTCCATCTGTTCATTCCTTCAGTTCTCCACTCTAAACTTATTAGGCAACCACTGATCTCTTTGCTGTCTCTATAGTTTGCCTTTTTCAGAATGTCCTATAGTTGGAATTATACAGTATATATGTACCTTTTCAAATTGGCTTCTTTCACTTAGCAATAACCATTTATGGTTCCTCCATGACTTTTTGTAACTTAGTATCTCATTTCTTTTTGTTGCTGAATAGTACTTCAATGTATGGATCTGCCTCTGTTTTGTAACCTTTCATTTGCTGAAAGCACCTTGATTGATTCCAAGTTTTAGTAATTATGAATAAAGCTGCTATAAACATCCATGTGCAGGTTTTTGTGTGGACATGGATTTTTAACGTATTTGGATAAATGCCAAGGAGTGTGATTGCTGGATTGTACAGTAAGAGTATGTTTAGTTTTGTAGGAGATTTCCAAACTGTCTTCCAGAGTGTCTACCATTTTGCATTCCCATGATCAATGAATGAGAATTCCTGATGCTCCACATCTTTGACAGCATTTGTGATTGTTAGTGTTTTGGGTTCAGCCATTCTAATGGGAGTATAGTGGTATCTTATTTCAATTTACAGTTCTTTAATGACTTATGATGTTGAACATCTTTTCAAATGAATTTGCCATCTGTAAATATTTTTTGGTGAGGTGTCTGTTCAGATCATTTACCAATTTTTTTTAATTGATTTCTTATTTTTGAGTTTTAAAAGTTCTTTAAATATTTTAGATACTAGCCTCTTAATAGATATGTTTTGCAAATATTTTCTTCTAGTCTGTGGCATGTCTTTTTAATTTCTTTTTAAAAAAGATTTTATTTATTCATAAGAGACACAGAGATAGAGAGGCAGAGACATAGGCAGAGAGAGAAGCAGGCTCCATGCATGGAGCCCTATGTGGGACTCGATCCCAGAACCCCAGGATCATGCCCTGAGCAGGAAGACAGACGCTTAACTGCTGAGCCACCCAAGTGTCCCTCTTTTTATTTCTTTGTCTTTCTTTGGGCAGAATTTTTTAATTTTAATGACATCCAATTTACAGTATTTTTTTTCATGGTTCATGCTTTTGGTGTTGTATCAAAAAAAGTAATCACCAACAGCAAACCCAGAGTCACCTAGATTTTCTCTTATGTCATTTTATAGGAGTTTTATTGTTTTTGCATTTTATATTTAGGTTTGTAATCCATTTTGAGTTAATGGTTAAAGTTTGTGAACGGTATAAATGTATTCAAGATTTTTTTTTTTTTTTGCATGTGGATGTGCATTTGTTTGAATACCATTTGTGGAAAAGAGTTTGGATTGCCTTTGCTCCTTTGTCAAAGATCAGGTGACTGTACTTGTGTCAGTGTATGCCTGCGATTTCTGTTCTGTACCATTAATGGATTTCTCTATTCTTTTGTTAGTACACATTGTCATGATTATTGTAGCATTATAATAGATCTTAAAGTCTGTTGCTGTTCATCTCATTCACTATTGCGATTCTTTTTTTAAAGACATATTTATTGAGTGCAAATCATATATTCTAGGGCTACAGCAGCGATTAGAATAGATAAAAAAAACATACTCATGGAGTTTACTTTTTAGTGGGGATACTGTGTGTACATACACATATAGACCCTTAATGTTAAATAATAAATGCATGCATGACAATACAAAAGTAAAGGCATATTGCAGATTATAAAACTCCTGATTGAACGTTAGTATATAAAAACATGTTTGTGTACACATAGTCATGTGTATTTGAAAGTGAAAAAGCTATGTACTTGACTGTTTTCAGCAGAGGATATCTTTACCAAACCCTAATTTCATAATAACCACTAATAATTATCTTTTTTCAATTCTAGTCTTTTCCTTGATTGCTCAGTATTTTATTAAGAAAGAATATTGAGACATATTGCAGTGTGGGATATTACCTAGAAAAATGTTTGCTGTAGAATAAATGATTAGAAGGGATTTTTAAAGAGCAAAATAGTGGAAAGCTGTTCATAAGAATGCAGGGATAAGAGCAGATGTTTGGGATGTTTGGTGATGGTCCTAACACAGATAATTTGACCCTGTATCCCAGGAAAGCCATAAGGAGTGTGCTGATAAGATTCAGCAATAGGCAGAGAATCATTTTAGTGATGTTAAGGTTTAATATCAAGAAAGCTAGTGTTGGGCTAATCCACTTGTGAGTCCTGGAACAAAATAAATAAATATTAGCAAAATAAGAGAAAAATTAAATGACTAATGATGTCACTATAGGAATAAAGAGAAAATCATCTTTTTTTGTAAGGTACTGTATAAAAGTAGAATGGCAAAATTTGGTGAGACTCTCATTTTGGAAATTGATGATAAGTCTGTTTATTTGGTAATCTAAAGTTACAGTAAGTTGCAAATGAGCTACTTTGTAGTTGTCACATTTAATTTGAGATGAAGGGGAAACTAATAATGTATATTTTTTGGAAGGTTATGTAGACTTGGGGAACCCCGTTTATACTAAATCATCAGAAATTAATGAACTATGCCTATGCTCCATCTGGTTCAGAGCTCAGGATAATGTCTTAGCCTGCTCAATACGATCTGTGAAAAATATAAGCACTTACATCAATTATGTGAAGAGAGAAAACTGAGTAATGAAGTCTTTTCATGACATTTCCATGTTTTCTTTCAACTGCTAGATACCTGAGTTTTTTATTTGTTTATGTTTTGTTTTCAGTGTTCAATTTTAGGCATGAGAAAGTAATACATATATTATTGTATATTTCTCTCAAATTCTGCATTGCAAAAACCTATATAAATATATGAATCAGAGCAATTTTATGTCCATTTTGAAGCATAGACAGTTATCTTCAGTGAAGATAACAAAATGTATTATTGGGTTATCAATAATATGTTACTACATAATATTAAGTTTAAGAACCACTATTAAAGGAGACTTGAATATTCTTTTCTATCGATAGTTGAAGTTAGCTTTGAGGTAGAAAATTCCAAGAAATCCTAGGGTCTCTCACAAAGAAGAGGCAATCAGGGAACAAAAGTTACTGACTTTTGTGCCTATAATATTCCAAGCACCAGGATGATTTTTTTGGATCATTTTTATTACATAAATTATCTAACTAATCCTAACAGCAATCCTATGAAGTATATGTTAATATCCACGTTTATCAGATGAAAGGATTTGAGACCTATAGTATTAAAAAGATATTGCTGAAATACTCTTAGCAACTTAAAATAAGTTTTACAGGGGCATCTGGGTGGCTCAGTCCGTTAACCATCTGACTTCGGCTCAGATCATGAGCTCAGGGTCCTGGGGTCAGGGTCCCCTATTGGCCTGGTGTAGAGATCCACACTCAGCAGGGAGTTTGTCCTTCTCCCTTTCCCTCTGCCCGACCCCCACTCCTGCTCTCTCTCAAATAAATAAGTAAAATCTTAAAAAAGGCCAGTGCCTGGGACAGTGGGGAAGCTGTGCCCACAGCTGCCGGCTGCGCGGCCAGATGAGGGGGCGATGGAACTGGAGCCCGAGCTGCTGCTGCCGGAGGCCCAGGAGAGTATGGAGGCGGCACAGAGCTACCGGTGGGCGCTGGGCCAGAGGCTGCAGGGGCTGCAGGAGGCATGGAGGCAGATCAAAGAGAGTGCATCACAGACAAGAGATGTCCTCAAACAGCATTTTAATGATTTAAAGGGATCTCTTGGGAAGCTTCTGGATGAGCGAAGGTAACCACAAGAGGTGGATACCATTGAACAGGAAACCATTAAACCTCTAGATGACTGCCAGAAGCTCATAGAGCATGGAAGTTAATACTGCAGAGGACTTAGTCCAAGAAGGGGAGATTGCCATTCTTGGTGGCATAGGAGAACAGAATGAAAAACTATGGAACTCTACCAAAAAGGCCTCACACATTCAGTTGGACAGCTTACCAGAAGTGCCTTTACTGGTTGATGTGCCTTGTTTGTCTGCTCAGTTGGATGACGCAATTCTGAACATAGTGAAAGATCACATTTTCAAGCATGGAACGGTAGCATCTCGCCCACCAGTACAGATAGAAGAACTAATAGAGAAACCTGGAGGCATCATTGTTCGATGGTGTAAGGTGGATGACGACTTTACAGCCCAGGATTACAGGCTCCAGTTCTGCAAATGCACTTCAAATCATTTTGAAGATGTATATGTAGGCTCTGAAACTGAGTTCATTGTGTTGCACATAGACCCCAACATTATCAGTTCAGAGTTTGTGCCCGAGGAGATGGCTGACAGGAGTGGAGTCCTTGGAGTGTCCCCCAGATGGGTCACTCCACATTGGTGCCTCATGAGTGGACAGCTGGTTTTGAGGGGTACAGCTTGAGTAGTCAAAGAAATATAGCCCTCCGGAATGATTCTGAGTCCTTGGGTGTGCTCTACTCCAGTGCTCCAACTTATTTCTGTGGGCAGACATTGACATTCAGAGTTGAGACTGTGGGACAGCCAGACAGAAGAGACAGTATAGGAGTGTGTGCAGAAAAACAGAATGGATATGATTCTCTGCAGCGTGATCAAGCAGTGTGCATTAGTACAAATGGTGCAGTTTTTGTAAATTGAAAAGAAATGACTAATCAGTTGCCAGCAGTTACTTCTGGGTCCATTGTCACATTTGACATAGAAGTGTGACTCTAGGATCCACCAATAATAACGAAGGAGGAAACTTCAAGCTTAGGGTAACTATTAGCTCAAATAACAGAGAAGTGGTTTTTGATTGGTTGCTTGAGCAGTCCTGTGGTTCTCTTTATTTTGGATGCTCTTTTTTCTATCCTGGATGGAAAGTGTTGGTATTCTAGATTTTTGAGTGATTGGCTATGGTTTTACAGAGTTTTAAACGTAGCTGTCCCCAGCTCAGTTTAATTGTAATTGGTTTAAAAAAAAACTGTTAGATTCATCTCGTAGTTAAGTCATTGGAAGTGGAAATGGTTTACTGGATTTATTTTGGAATATTTTAGCAATAAGAGATTTGACTATTATGGACAAAACTGTAGTATAGTCAGCCTTCCTTGTAGCATAGTGTTGATTGAAATATCAGCATCACGATAAAAAATGAAATTGGCTTTTAAAGTATGAGGAGATACAGAAAGCCCTATATCCTTCCACTGTGTACTTCTTGGAAAGTTGATTGTTAGAACAGAAAAACTTAACGTTATCTGATTAGATTTATATCTTCTAAGGATCCAAGGCCATGTAAAACTCTAGGATCAAACAGTAGGAAGAGACCAGCGAGACACCAGAGTTCTATAATATACATTCACTTGTGTGCTCTCCACCTGAGTGGTGAATATGCTGTCCATATTCAAGTATTTGTCAGCAGTATTGAATTTTATCTCATGTTCAGTAATCTTTAAGGCCCAAAAGCATGATAATTTTTGTGTTTTTAAAAATTACTGAGCAGGTGTCTATAATAGGCAAAGTATTTTCTTTTTTCCTTTCCTTGCGGTTTGATTCATGATAGGCTAGAGGATTTTTACAGGGTGGAACTACTTATGAAAGTAGTATGTACAGCAATAGCCATTCACATATATGTAATATGCACTTGTGCATACCCAGCCTCAGTGATATGTATGTTACTACTCATAGGGTATGAGCTACATACAGTCCAGTTTAATGTCAGTTTTATAAATGGTCTTCTGGTGGACCAAACAAATAGAGGGTAAATACTTGACCTATTTTTTTTAAAACTTAAATTTGTTTAAAATATTTATTTGAAGGACTTATTTAGTATGTAAAAATGATTATCTTAACTTGCTATACCAGCCTGCAGATTTTTTTTTTAATGTGAAATTTTTTCCCTTCATTTTTAACAGTAGAGATGTGGAAAAGCAAGTTTGATATTTTTGTAAGATAATTTATTTGGGGATTCAAATTCCCTGTTAGACAATCATGACCTTTTTCCCTTGCCTTTTTATATATAAGTAAGTTGTCTTTCATTTGTTTAGTGATTATTAAGAAGATGTGCTAGAATGTAGTTGCCTCGTCCAGCAGTCTGAAACAAAATAAAAAACTAAAAGTTAAAAAAAATCTTAAAAAAGAATTATGAACATAATTTGATGCCTAAAAATTTATCCACATATTTACTTACAAATTAAACATTTTAGTTATATTTCCTTTACAATTCTCAAACACAGGGGTGCTTGGGTGGCTCAGTTTGTTAAACATCTGCCTTTGGCTCAGGTCATGATCTCAGGGTCCTGAGATCCAGCTGGGCCTTGGGCTCCCTATGTAGGAGTCTGCTTTGACCTCTCCCTCTGCCCCTCCCCCCACTCATGCTTGCACACACACTCTCTCAAATAAATAAATAAAATCTTAAAAAAAGTTCTCAAGCACAAATGTATTTCCCATTTCAGTGTCTTGAAACTCAGAAATATGCACCTCTCCTTAGGAGCATAAAAGAAATTCTTGCAGTTTCTAAATATTGACTGAAACTTATCATGTTTTTGTTACATGTATATAACTATAAAACTCATAAACTCTTTATACTTTTTATGAAACTATTAAATCAAAGGAATATATAAATTAATATTGAGTAACATATCAATATTATTAAAATTAAAAATGTTAAAACTAGATTTTGCACAAATGACATCTTTACTTATAATATGAAATATACCATCTGTTAGCTTAATTTTTTTTCATGTAAATACTAATATGTCCCTTCATTATTCAGTTCTACTCATGAACTTTCATTTTCAGAGTAAATCCCAATATCTGATAGTCTTTTTTCTTTTGTTCTTTTTTTAAAATTTTTAAAAAATTTTTATTTATTTATGATAGTCACAGAGAGAGAGAGAGAGAGAGAGAGAGAGAGGCAGAGACATAGGCAGAGGGAGAAGCAGGCTCCATGCACCGGGAGCCCGACGTGGGATTCGATCCTGGGTCTCCAGGATCGCGCCCTGGGCCAAAGGCAGGCGCTAAACCGCTGCGCCACCCAGGGATCCCTATCTGATAGTCTTTAACACAGTTATATCTTTACATGCTTCATTCTTACCATTCTCTAGTATTACAAGAGTACTAGTAGCTTTAACAGATGGTATCATAATTGCCAACAAAAGGACTGATACTTTACCACACTACTTGATTATATAGTGGATATATAAGTAGTCTATAATATCTTTATATTATTATTTGCATTTTAATCTAAATGAAAATGGAACATTAAAAATTTTTATAAAATGCTATATACCCCCAGTAATACATGTTGGAATTTTCAAATTTCTAAGAACTATAGTCATCCATGGCTAGAATGGACTACTTTGAGCAGTGTTCATTTTGGTCCCTTCTAGAAGGTATAGAAACATGTGTTTTGGATTCTTTAAGACTCCACTTGGTCTTGAAGATCCACTAGATTATTCCTGGGATTCAGATAAAGCTGTTATACTCATGGTAACAGTTTATTACAAAAAAGGATACAGATTATAGTTGGCAAAGAAAAAAGACACATGGGGTGCAGTCTAGGAGAAACCAGATCCAAGCTCCCAAGGTTCCCCTCCTAGTGGAATTCACAAGAACTCACTTAATGTTCCCAACAATGGTGTATGACAACACGTGTGAAGTTTCATCACTTACCTGAGTCAACACTTACCAAGTCTTTGTGCCCAGTTTATGTTTAGGGTCAGTCATCTGAGCATTTAGTGACTACATGATTGACTTCAGCTATTCAGACTCTGGCCCCGATTCTGCAACTCCTTCTTCCCTATCCCTACTGACACACACTGACTGAAATAGGCATTCATCCACCATAAATCAAATTGTTAGGATAAAGTTTTCTGGTCAGATTGGTACAGCATGGCTTCAGGCATTCAAAACCACTCTTATTAGGCATAATATCCCAAGGTCTCAGAGATTGTATCCAAAAAGTTAGTCAGGGGTCAGCCCTGAAGACAGGCCTTTCTTTGGGATGTGGAGGATTAAAGCAACTCAGGCCTCCTGAGTTAACCCTTTCCTGCTGGTTTGAAAACATTTTTGATTCAATTATCTGCAGTCACAAAAATTCACCAACTATTAGGCACATAGAATGTGTCAGTCCCTATCCAAACGTTACCATATATTTTTTTCTCAACAAAAACAATATTAGACCCATTTACTGATGAGGCAGATGATAATCAGCTAATTTAATTTCTTCATATGACATGGCTAATAAATATTACAGCTGGTATTTAAACGAAGTCGTATTTGATTTTATGACCTTGCAATTTCTACTGCTCCATCCATTATATATTCTGGGTGAAAATTAGGCTTTAATAGTCTACAAGATAAATATCTTATAAAGGAATAAGAACTACAGTCAACGAATGCAATATATGTTGCCACTGTTTGGTTTAAGCACCCATGCCACCTGGCATTAGTCATCATTCCTCTATACTTGCTCAGTTTGGAATAATCAATATACCAAATAGAAAATGACTACCGCAAAAAGGCTCTGCCTTAAAATTCCTTAGCCCCCTTACTGAAGCTGATTCTTTATGTACGTAATATTTCTTAAAATATATGTTGGTGTTGGGAGGAAAAACTTTTGCTCTACCCTTCTAAATTCTTAGACTGGTCCAATGACCAAATTAACGCAGGACAGACAACAGGAGAAAAACAAATTTAATTATGTTTGTGCAGGGCATCTCTAAAGACACTGAGACCCAAAAACAAGTCGGATAATTGAAGTTTATATGCCATTCTACAGGAAGGAATAAGATAGGGGCCCAGGGCTTCAAGTAGATAAGGGTAGTTCACAGGACAATAAGAAGAGCAGATGTTAGGTAATTAGATGTTTCCCTGACATGCGTGAAGGCCATTCAGATAAAAGTTATCTCTGGTCAGATAGCTTTATTCTGAGCCAAGCTCTCTGTCTAAATTCTTTTAGACAGTTAAAGGAGAGGTAAAGGTTTTTCTTGAGTCTGCTGGGTCTTTCATGCCTGAAGCTTACAATAATCTGAATGCCAAAGTGTTATATTTTGGATTCATGTATTCCATTTCTCTTCACTGGTCATTGGGAATGGCATTGTAGCAAGTATTAATTATATTATTTCCTTAACAGAATGTTGATTTTTTTCTGCCAGTCTGGTAAATTATGAGGAGATCGTGTTTTTCCTTTGATACTGGGCCTTATTCTTCATTAGGGTAGATCTATTTTGGCTTTGCTCCTTGTCCTGGGAAGCGGCCCTTTATTCAGAATATAGTCTTTTCTCATAAACTGTGGGCTTTTCTGACATCGAAGTGAGCATCTGAGGTATCACCCATCTGCTGAGCCAACACTCCATTGTCTTTCATTGGAGCAACCTCTTGTACCTTCACCATTGAGCTTTCAGCTTACTTCCAGAATTCTCTGGTAGGAGTCACACAGTGTTGCTCTGCACATATCTAGTTCTTTTCTCATTTCATGGAACCTTCATGAAGACTAGGCCACCTTGTTCTCCTCCAGTATCCTGCCCCATAAATTTCACTTCTTTGTTCAGATGCAGACTCCAGTCTAAGCTTCTTCAGTTTTGTAATACTGAGTGCAGATAACCATCTCATTTTCTGGAGAATACCCTCAATAGGAAGCCAGGTTAGAGGTGAGATTCATCTCCTCAGTTTTCTTCCCGCAGTGTGGCATTGCTTCTTGTTCAGTTTTTACAAAGTCACACCCATATAAATTGTCCAGTTTTGTAGTCATTTACCATGGGAGGTCCAGTCTAGAAAGAGTTATTCTGCTAGTGCTAAAATTAGAAGTCAAATAAAATAATTTAATTGACATTTACAGCCCTTTTCAATTGAGTGTCCGTTCACTTTCCTGATATTTACTGTGTTCACAGCAACCCAGTGTGGCTTCCATTTCTCAAACTTGATGCATTTAAGCATACCCTTCTCTTACCTTGGAATACCTTTTCATTTCTCTTCTATTGGTGAAAACTTACTTAGTTCTCAAGACCCAGGTAAAGCACTATTTCCCCTTGTGAAGCTACTCAGGACCACTCTCACCAAACCTAAATCCTGTTATTTTGTCCAAAGAACTTCATATGTTCTATAAGTATTTCTGTGTGAATCTGCTTTCCAAACTAATTATGATAGCTTTAAAGGGGAGTATATTATTTGGTTATGTTTAGTAAATATTTAAAAGCATTGACAATATTTCTGATGGTATTTTTTGCAGTATATATTATAAAATAAGTTAAATTATATGTCTGATGCTATTATTTAACCACTAGCACCAGCCACCAGTAATGGCTCCTGACTACTTATGAGTGTTTAGTATGATCAACTTTCTTAGATGTTTGGTTTTAATTATTTCATACATTCTTTCAAATGTCATTATGTGGTAGGTGGTATATTCCCCACTGTAGATTTGAGAAATACTAGGTAAACAGTAGGTAAAGAAAATGTTAATAATAACTCAGAAAGTAAGTAATACTGGGCAGACCCAGTATTTCAGACTAGATTTGTCCATTGCGATTCACTGATGTTATACAATGGTGATTTATTTAACAGTCAGAGGTCTACAGAGACAAATTAGAATTTTATTTGAGAGGTAATTTTTTAAATGTCATATTCCATTATTAGCATATCCATATGTGGAATTATTGAAGAAGAGAATACAAATGAAGGTGATTTTTCTTTGGGTTTAATTTTTCACTTTATAGGGAAAAGCATTAGCATGCTATTGATTTTGGATGGGACTTGATGCTTAGAAAAACAAAATTTCAGTGTGAAGTGAGCATCTGATTAATTGCTTATTAATAAATACATTCAAAGTCTGAAATATCCCAAATGCATTTTAATTTATTTAAATTCAGGATGTCTAAAACATATTTTTTGAGAATTAGGAAAATATATTTTAATTATTACATTTGAGGATATAAATAAGCAGAAATTAACATTTTACTTAAGAAGAAATAAGATTAGTACACTAGACCAAGAATTTCTCAATGTAAATGACTTAATATATTGAAATCTTGCTTTGTTAAAAGAACAATAGCATTTTGTAAAGAATGTCACACTCTATATAATAATGAAATTTTAAACATCTTGATTTTGGTAAATAATACTGAATCTTTTGTTCTTAACCATTGTTGACTTATTTCATCAATGGTATGAATGAGTCAATTAAACAAGTATGGTAACTTAAAAGGTCTTAAACATATGAATGTCATTTGGTTCTATAAATCCAGAAATTATCTGAGTTTTTCTTAGATTCACTATGACTGGATGAATTAAAATCTTGATTCTAAGTGAAGTGATGTTGTCAAAAAATCCATATTGTAAAGACCAGAAAAATATATTTCGCAATAGAAATATGGCATAATATGTCATTTGAAAGAATTTTGTAACTAGGAAAGCTAGGCATCTGGTTCTCTTAAAACTTCCTATCATTGGATCATAGGTTGAGTTCAGGGGAGGCTTGAAGTTCAGTGAAATACCAATCATTTGAAAAATCGAATGAAATATCATCCCTGAAATTGTTGTAAGGCACTAGAATGAACAGTGGTGATAAATATGGAGAATTCTTCTTTACTTAGGCCAGCTGCAGAACAACTAATCAATAAACATAGCTTATTATGATCATTGTCAATTGCCTTTTGGCAATTTATTGAAGACCTGTGTGTTCAACTTTAAGCTACCTATATGGTTTTCTATTATTTTATATAAAGACTAGATAGGTGGTATTTTTATAAATATAGAAGGATCTAGAATTTCTGAAAGAAGTTAACTTCCGTTCATGTATTCTTGGTAATTACCTCCCTGCTTTTTTTCAAATAACTGAGGTATTCTGCCTCTGTTTTTGCCTTCAAACTTTTTTTCTTGCTTTCATTACATTCTCGGTAATCTGTTTCATCTTCTGCAATTCAGGAGCAAAGTAACATGTTACATTAGTTCTAAAGTTTCTGTAAAAGCTTTAATAGATTATTAAATTTAACAGTGAGCATAATATTCATCATTAGTTTAAAGAAATTATTAAATTTACACATCAAGTCCTCCAAAGTGAAAATTCTTAGTAGGACAAAGTGCATACATTAAATAATGATGCACTTGTGAAAATGAGTATTTTATTTCTAGGATAAAGCACCTAAGTGTCTTCCATGTGTTAAGTTTTGTTGATAATTATTTGTTCAAATTTACAATTATTTAAGTATTCTTCATAATTATTACTTTTATCATATCTCTAAAGGAAATAATTATTGACTGAATAATTCCTATGTTTAAATCACAAACTTAGGTTTCAAATGTCATCAAACTGTGAGAGTCCTTCTAATCCATATATTCATGATTATTTTTGAGGAAAAGAAATTAAGGAAATGCCAGGTTATCCATATATGGTAAATATGTTCAAATATGAGGTATAGAGATTATATATTCAGGAATTGACAGAAATTAGATATTAAAGGATGCTATCAGTCATAATTTTGTTTCACATTACATATATATATTAAATAAGGTAGGCTATAATGTAACAAAATAATACCGAAAGCTATATATTACCACCAACTCTTTGTAGTCACACCATACAAAACTTCAAATTATAGTAAACCTAGTTCACTTAGGATGCATTGAGTATAATATATTTGGTATATATTATTCCTAATAGGTCTAGATTTCAGCTTTATTTTTATTTTTAATCTAATTTAATATAATTTTTTTTCAGTTTTATTTTTAAAACAGGATTTTTAATTAATATTTTCCACCCAATCCACCTCATAGTTTAAATTACCTGCAGGGTCCTAAAGGCATTTGTGTTGCTTCCTCCTGTTTTATCAAAATCCCAGTGAAGATACAAGAGATTAAAAAATCCACTAACTGGACTTATATAAAATATACTAAATTTATCTTTTTTTTTTTTTGAAATATACTAAATTTATCTAAACAAGATTCTAACCATTCAAAGAGAATTAAGTAAAATAAAACGCTTTAAAAATTAAGAAAATGAAAGCCAGTAATAACAACAGCAATTACAACAACACCAATAATAATAAACATAGAATGGGAAATAATACATCATTGTGAAAATGATTTAATTTTAGAAATAAAAGTGAATGTTAGATGACTGCTGGCCTATCCTCTTGATAAATTTCAAGAATCCAGTTTCTGTGAATCAAGAAATGAATTGTGAAATAAATAAAAGGCAGACATACAAACACATACTAGCAGAAAGGTGAGCAGAAATAGATGATATGGGAAGCAACATGGAAAAAGTGGTAGGAATTTGTGAGACAGGCTTAAAAGAATGTCCTAGATGGTAAAGAAAAATAATAAAAACTTTTAATTGATCAGGGAGAAAATGATAGATTTCAAGTTTACAAAATGCTGATTACATCCATCTATATAATTTACTTTTCTGAAAAGAAAACCCGAATTACTGTAACAGGAAGAATATTAAAGTAGGTGGGGAGTAACAGTTTTTAAGGCTAAAAACAATCTACATCTTTTGATTTTATCAGCTATCAAGACATTTGGACATTTTAGAGAGTGCATTGCATTTCAAAGAAAAATGAATTTTTTTATATGCACCAAAACAGAGATGGGAAGATCCAATTTTCAAAACACAAATCTGGATTGTGTCTGACTTTGTCTCTTAAACATTAGATGCCAAAAGAAAATAAAAGCAGTATGTCCATGTTTTTAAGAAGACCAAAATTCAATACACAGAATTAAACTAAAAAGTTAGTCTTAGAACTCTCTTGCTGAAATCAAGCATTTTCATGATAATGTTCAAACTGAAATATAAAAAATAAACTTACATGTAAAAAATAAACCGCTAAATAATTTGACAGTTTCAATACTAATTTATTATGAAGAGCCAACATAATTCTGATGTTAATATAATGAAGGCTGTCCTCTCACCAAACTAACACCCTCAACAAAGAAGTAGTACTTTTTATAAAAGGATAATCAAGCATCATAAACTAAATATCAGTTAATACAATGCAGCCCTTAATTTAAAAGAGTATCAGATAATATTGTGGTATTTAGAACCATGTAATTGGATAACATGTTTTATCACATGATCTGTTTAATAGATCCCATACAGTAGTTAATAAAATTCAAACCAATTAACCAATGAATTTTTTTTTTTAATTTGAAACAGAAGACTACTTTTTAGGGATGACACCTTTTATGATTCAAGAGTCAGTATTATTGCAAACATATGATCAGATCATTGGAATGAGAAGAAAGGATATTTACAACCTAGGTATAACCACTATTATTTAACATTTGTTTGACAGAGATAAACAATACAGTTTGAAACACAAAATCAGAGTGTACAACGACCTCAGAAGAAAGTTTTTCCCTTTCAGATGGTCATCTGCTAGATAGAAAAGCCAGAAATATTCAACTAAAATTATTTTTTAATGTTACATTTGTAGTCATTTACAAAATAAATAAAATAACATCATTAATTTTTTATAAACTAAGAAGTACTAGTTATAACATTTAAGAAAATACTCTTAGTAAAATGCTTTTTTAATATATAAGATATAATAAACTTTGAAAAATGAATAGGACCTAGATCATGAAAACCATAAAACTGTAGAGAGAAATCAAAGAAACTATAAACGAAATAAAGCATACCATTTAGAGATACAATATTTCCCTGGATGGGAAGATCTCATAAATGTCAAATGTTGATTCTGACTATTGGTCTAAATTCATGCCCTAAAATTAAATGTTTTTAATCCAACTGACTAAAAGCTCTCAAGTTCATCTTCTATAATAAATATATTTTAAAATGCCAGAATAATCTGCAAAATAAAAATCAGAACAATCGTTCTTTTCTCAGGAGACAGAACCACTCCTCTCTCAAATTCCAGTCAGGAACCCGGAAGTGTTCAGTGATTCTATACTTTCTCACTTTCCACATCCTCTTTCTACTCACATTTTCCATTCTGCTTACAAAATAACTTAAAATCTCTACTGTTCCCATAGCCACTGCCCCAAGTGTAAGTCAGACCACTGTTATCTTTCTCTTGCATCTATGCACAGCTTGCTATTACTGTTTTTTATTGATCTTTTCCCCACATAGTAGTCATGGTGATGTTTAAAAACAAATAGCAAATCGCATCATGTCACTTCTCTGCTTAAAATTGTATGTGGATCCAACACAAATCTTTGTACATTATCCACGGTCTTTACTATGACTTAGCAGAAAATTAGCATTTAGTGTTTATTAGTAGAATTAACAAAGTCATGTATTATGATACTGGCTCCATTTGCCTTTCGAACATCTAATAACTCTCAGACTTTTGTCTTATTAATAGTGAAATTCTGTCATTTCCTCAGTCTATAATTGAGGGTTTTCACTTTGCCTACCCTGTACCTTTTTAATCTCCTTATTTAACTTTAGGCTTTAATCTCAAAAATTTCTCATTTCAAAGTGTTTATTCCTGTTTCTACAAATTTGAATTAAATGTCCTTCTGTGTGTTCTCAGTACTTCCCAGATCACAGCACATAGCGCATGGTAATTCACTTGTTATTCTGTATGCTAAGCATATGAAAATTCCAATTGGGTATGGCAGCTTTGGAAGAAAAATAACATATTTTTATCATGAACCAATATGTTCTCAACACTTGGGAATGGCAGAAAAAATCTCTGTCAATCTGGGGGTCCTAAACTTGTGTCTAAAACCTGGTGAGTTTTATTCACCAAAGTACAGTAAACCTCCAGGAACTGGACCCACCCCCAAAATAGAGATTAAGGAATTGCCTGGGAAAGAATTCAAGATAATTATTCTAAAGTTGTTCAGAGAGCTATAAGAGAACACACATAAACAATTTAATGATATCAGAAGAAGTCTCCAAGAGATGAAAAAAAAAAAAAAAACAGAAATTTTGGAACTGAAGAATTAAGTGACTGAACTGAAATATTAAATACAGTGCTTCAGTCAGACTTAACCAAACAGAAGAGTCAGTAAGCTTTAAGACAGATCAATTAAGGTTATTCAAATGAGCAAGAAGAAAAACAAAAAACAAAAAAAGAATGAAAAAAAAAGAAAAGGAATGAAGAAAATCTATGGGATTTATGGTACATCATTAAGAGAAACAATGTTGAAGTCCCAGAAATAGAAGTTTGTTTAAAGAAATAATGGCTGAGAACTTCCCAAATCTGGGGAGAGATTTTGGTATATGTTTATGAAACTAATAGGTCACCCCCAAATTTCCTCCCAAACATCTTCCTTAAGATACGTAATAAGACTGTCTAAAATCAAAGACAGAAACTGTCTAAAAATCAAAGAGGAAAATAGAATTTTAAAAGTAGTGAAAGCAAACGAAACAAAGCAAAACAAAAACAGCTTTCCTATAGGGATCCTTCCATGAGGCTATCAATGGATTTCTCAGCAAAGATCTCATGGGCTGAGAGAGTGGGATAATATATTTGACTAAAATAAAGAAGCTGTGAGCCAACAATACTTCGCCCAGCAAAGTTGTCCTTTAGAAATGAAGATGAGAGGCACCTGGGTGGCTCAGTTGATTCAGCTTCTGACTGTTGGTTTAGGCTCAGGTCATGATCTCAGGGTTGTGAGATCAAACCCCTACAGGGCTCCACAGGACTCCACACTCTGCTTGGGATTCTTTCCCTCTTCCTTTCCCTCCTTCTCTGCCCTTCCACCTGCACATGCACATGTACGCACACTCTATCTCTCTCTGTGTCTCAAATTAAAGAAAAGAAAAGAAGAAAAGAAAAGAAAAGAAGGTGAAATAAAGACTTTCCCAAACAAAAGCCAAGGGAGTTTATTGCCACTAGTCCTTTCTTACAAGAAATGCTGAAAGAAATTCTTTAAGCAGAAATGAAAAGATGCTAATTGGTAACATGAAAATATATAGCAGGGGATCCCTTAGTGGCTCAGTGGTTTAGCACGTGCCTTCGGTCCAGGACGTGATCCTGGAGTCCCGGGATCGAGTCCCACATCAGGCTCCCTGCATGAAGCCTGCTTCTCCCTCTGCTTGTGTGTCTGCCTCTCTCTGTGTCTCTCATGAATAAATAAATAAAATCTTTTAAAAAAGTATATATATATATATATATATATATATATACACACACACACACAGACACACACAACAGGTATAGTTAAGTTTATAATCATATTCAGAACGCTCTAATACTCTAATATGGCGATTCTTTACTGAACTAGTATAAATGTTAAAGGATAAATATATTAAAAATAGCTACAGCAATTTGTGAATGGATACACAATATAAAAATTGTGTCATCAAAACATATGGGGAGTAAAATGGTAGAGTTTTTGTGTATGACCAAAGTTATCAGAATGAAATAGACTGTTATATCTGTGAGATATTTTATCTGAGCATCATGGTAACCACGTACAAAAACGTAATAAGTTGGGCAGCCCGAGTGGCTCAGTGGTTTAGGCCACCTTTGTCCCAGGCTATGGTCCTGGAGACCCGGGATCGAGTTCCACATCAGGCTCCCTGCCTAGAGCCTGCTTCTCCCTCTGCCTGTGTCTCTATCTTTCTCTCTCTCTCTGTGCCTCTCATGAATGAATAAACAAAATCTTTAAAAAAAAAAGTAATAAGTAAATTCACAAAGATAAGGAGGAAACCAACACATACCACTACAGAAATCTATCAGTTCACAAAGGAGGGCAGCAAGAATAGAATAAAGGTACAAGTGACCTATAAAACAGCCAGAAAGAAATAAAAATGGCATTGGTAAGCATTATTAATACTTATTTTAAATATGAATGGATTGAGTTACCCAACCAGAAGACATAGAGTGGCTGGCTGGCTGGCTGGCTCGTTTAAAAAAAAAAAAAAAAAAAAAAAAAGACCCAACTATATGCTGCCTAGAAGACTCACTTTAACTTTATGTACACACATAGGCTCAAAGTGAAGAGATGGAAAGAGATTTCTTGCAAGTAGAAACCAAAAGAGAGCCAAGGTAACTCTGCTTATATCACACAAAATAGGTTTTAAATAAAAAATGGGAACTGGAGATAAGGCCATTATATCATGATAATGGGGGGTCAATTAATAAAAAAGATTAACAATTATAAATATACATGCGCCTAACATCAGATTACCTAAACATATAAACAAACTTTATCAGATCAGAAGGGAGTGATAAACAACAATATAATAATAATAGTGAACTTCAGTATCCCACTTTCAACAGTGAATGAATCATCCAGACAGAAAATCAGCAAGAAAGCCATGGACTCAAATCATATGTTAGACCAAGTAGAACTAACCAATATTTACAGAGCATTTCATCCAACAGCAGTAGAATACATTTCTTCTCAAGTGCACGCAGAACATCCCTTAGAACAGATCATATGATAAGTTAAAAATAGTCTTAGCAAATTTAAGAAAACTGAAATAATACCGGGTGTAGTTTGTGAACACAGTGGTACACAACTAGAAATAAGTAACAGCAGAGAAACTGGAAATTTTACAGTTATATCAGAACTTAAGATACTACTGAACAACCAGTGGGTCACAGAAGAAATCAAAAAGGAAATAAAAAATATTTTGAAACAAACAAAAATGGAAACATGACATATCACAATCTAGGATGATGCAAAGCATCTCTAAGAGAAAAGATTATGGTGAGAAATGGTTATGTAAAGAAAATAGAAAGATCTCAAATTGATAACCCAACTTTAGGTTTCAAAGAACTAGAAAAAGAACAAACTTAGTGCAACATTAGCAGAAGGAAAGAAATAACAAAAGAGGAAAAAAATGAGAGACCAGAAAAATGGATAAAAAAAAAAATCAAGGTAACTATGAACTGGTTTTTGAAAAATAACAAAAATTGCCACTTTTAGCTATACTAAGATAAAAGAAATTTCAAAAATAAAATCAGAAATGAAAGAGGGTCGATTACAACTGATACCCCAGAAATAGAAAGGATCATAAGAGATTACTATGAACATCCATATATGCCAACAGAAAGGATAACCTGGAAGAAAAGGATAAATTGCTAGAAACATGTAGTTCAAGACAGAATCATGAAGAAATAGAAAGTTTGAACAGACTGGTAACAAGTAAGGAGATTGAATAATCAGAAACCTCGCAATAAAGACATGTTCAGGATTAAATGATTTTGCTAATGAGTTCTACCAAACACTCATTTATTTATTTTTAAAAGATTTTATTTATTTATTCATTCATGAGAGACACAGAGAGAGAGAGAGGCAGACACACAGGCAGAGGGAGAAACAGGCTCCATGCAGGAAGCCTGACGTGGGACTTGATCCTGGGTCTCCAGGATCACACCCTGGGCTGAAGGTGGCGCTAAACTGCTGATCCACCTGGGCTGCCCTCTACCAAACATTTAAACAAGAATTGAAATCAATCTTTCTGAAACTTTCAATAAATTGCAAGAGGAAGGAACACTTCCAAATTCGTTTTTTAAGATCAGCATTATCAATACTAAGGCCAGACAAGGAAATGACAAGAAAAGAAGGATACAGACCAGTATCTCTGATGAATATAGATGCAAAAATTCTCAACAAACATTAGCAAACCAAACTCGACAGTACAGTAAAAAGATTCATGCATGATGAGCAAGTGGAATTTATCCCTGGAAAATAAGGATGGTTCAATATATGCAAATCAAGAAATGTGATACACTATATTAATATAATGAAAGATAAAAATTGTTTAATTATTTCAGTAGATGAAAAAGAAGCATATGACAAAATATATAGCATCCTTTCATGATGAAAACACTCAACAAATTTGGTATAAAAGAAACATACCTTAACACAATAGGCATATGTGACAAGCCCTAGCCACCATCCTACTCAGTAGTGCAAGGCTGAAGGCTTTTCCTCTAAGATCAGGAACAAGACAAGGGTACTCACTCTCACCACACTTCTGGAAGTCCTTGACAGAATAATTAGGCAAGAAAAAGATGGAAAAGGCATCCAACTCAGAAAAGAAGAAAGAAAATTGCCTCTGTTCATAGATGATATGATCTTCTAGAAAGAAAATTGTAGACTCTACCAAAGAACTGTTAGAACTGATCAGTGAATTTAGTGGTTGTAGGATATAAAATCAACACATAAGTCAGTTGCATTTCCATAAGTTCACAGTGAAATATGATAAAAAGACATAAAGAAAATCTGTTTCAGAGTGGCATAAAAATAATAAAATACTTAGGAATGTGTTTAAGTAAGGAAGTGAGAAATCTGTACAATGAATGCTACAAGCTTTGACGAAAGAAAGTGAAGACACAAATGTTCATGGATTGGCAGAATTAATATTGTTAAAATGTACACAGTACTCAAAGCAATCTATGGATTCAAACAGATTTTTATAACAATTCTGAGGCATTTCTCACAGAAATAGGTGAGGAAAATCCTACAATTGGCAGGGAACCACAAAAAATCCAAAATAGGAGCAAAACTGGAGTCATCACACTTCCTGTTTTTAATCTATGCTACAAAACTATAATAATAAAAACAGTATGCTACTGGCATAAAAATAGATCCATAGACCAATGGAACAGAATTGAAAGCTCAGAAATAAATATTCACATACACAGTCAACTAGTATTTGACAAGGGAGCCTGATACTTAATGGGGGGAAAGGATAGTCTCTTCAATAAGTGGTGTTGGGAAAACTGTATTATCACATGCAGAAGAAAAAATCGGACCCCTCTTTTACACCACTTGCAAAAATGAATTTGAAATGGATTGAAGACTTAAATGTAAGACCTGAAACCATAAAACTCCTAGAAGGAAACAAGAAAAATGTTTCCTTGACTTGGATCATAGCAGTGATTTTTTAAAATATGACCTGCAATACAATAAAAAATAAACAAGGCAGACTATATCAAATTGAAATTTCTGAAAAGGAAAAGAAATGATCAAGAAATGAATGGGAGAAAATATTTGCAAACCATTTATCTGTAAAGGGTTAATATCTAGAGTATATAAAATATTTATATAACTCAAAAGCAAAAAGCAAACAGTTAAAAAATAGGCAGAGGAACTCAATAGACATTTCAAAGAAGACACCGACACCTAAGTGGCCAAGTGGTATATGAAAAGGTCCTCAACACCACTAATCCTCAGGGAAATGCAAATCAAAGCCAGTGAGATATTACCACATACCTTTTAGAATGGCTGTCATTAAAAAAGTTAACAAGTATTGGCGAGGTGGAAAAATGGGAAGCTTTGTGCACTGTTGGTGAGAATGTATACTGGTGTATCCACTACAGAAAACAGTGTGGAGTTTCCTCAGAAAATTAAAAATATAACTATTATATGATCCAGCATCCTATTTCTGGGCATATAGCTAAAGGAAAGGAAGTTAGGGTCTCAAAGAGTATCTGCACTCCATGTTTATGTAGCATTACTCATAATAACAAAGTTATAGAAATAGCCTAAGTGTCCATCTGTAGATGAATGCATAAAGAAGGCATGGTATAAAAATAATATATACACACAGTGGAATATTATTCAGCCATAAGAAAGAAGAAAATTCTGCCATTTGTGATAACATGAGTGGATCTTGAGGACCTACTGCTAAGTGAGATAACATCAAGTTAAATACAGTTTAACTTTATTTCAAACAGAAAGTCAAATACAGTTGACCCTTCAACAGTGTGAAAGTTAGGGATGCTGAGCCCCGATACAGCTGAACATCCATATATTACTTTTGACTCTCCCCAGATTTAACTACTAATAGGCTACTGTTGACCAGAGTTCTGCCTTCCTAATAACATAAACAACACATCGCTTGTATGGCATGTGTATTATATACTGTATTCTTTTTTTTTCTTAAAAGATTTATTCATTTACTCATGAGAGACACACAGAGACACAGGCAGAGGGAGAAGCAGGCTCCATGCAGGTATCCCGATGTGGCACTTGATCCTGGAACTCCAGGATCACGCCCTGAGCTGAAGACAGGCACTGAACCGCTGAGCCACCCAGGCTGCCCTATCTACTGTATTCTTAAAATAAATTTGACAAACTGTTATTAAGGTAATCATAAGGGAGAAAAAACACATCTATAGTCCTGTCCTATGTCAAAAAAAGCTGCATGTAAGTAGACCCACTTACTTCAAACCTATCTTGTACAAGAGTCTACTATATGATGACACTTATATGTGGAATCTAAAAAAATCTTGACTCCTATAAAAAGAATAGAATGGTGGTTACTAGGGCTGAAAGATGGGTGAATAGGAGAGATATTGGTCAGAGGGTAAAAACTTACAGTTTAAAGATGAATAAGTTCTGGGAACCTGAGATACAAAATGGTGATTATGGTTAAAAATACTGTATTATGTACTTGGAAGTTACTAAGGGAGTAAATCTTAAGTTCTCACCACAAAGTTATAATTTATGGTACATGATGGAAAGGTTAGCTAATGGGACTGTGGTGATCATTTCGCAATATATGTGCATCGAGTCAACTATTGTACACCTAAAACTTATGCAATGTTACATGTCAATTATATCTCAATAAAGCTGGAAAAAGTCAATATATTTGAACATACCCATTAAGTTTAAAGTGTCATTATTTTACATAAGCTTAAAATGTTACTATTTAAAAATTGTCATTGCCTTTTGATTTTGAACGTGTTCCAGTTTTAAATGTTTATAATTGAAGAGATTCCACTAATTCTTAAAAGTTTAAAAAGTAAACATATAAAACCCGGGAGCTTTACATTGCGACCAGGATTGTAGAGGACTGAGGAAGACCTCGTCTAACCGGGCTCTATTAGGATGCCTTCAATCCTTCCTTCTCTTCAGTTTTTGTTAAACTGAGGTGTGCTGAATCCTCTGCATTCCCTTTTGTGAATTTTGTTTTCATTTATTTATTGCCCTATGACTATCGCTCACTTTTGCACAGAAGAGATACTTTCTTATCCTCTCATCCTGGGGATGAGAGCAAAGTCGTTTCTCCTTCTGGTCCCTAATCATATTCTCTGAAACAAGGGGCTTTGGGGTGAAAAATAAATGTAAGCTTGTACTTGAATGACCAACACCAAACTCACCATTCTCCTTCCTCTCATCAGAAAATTATATTTCATTTGAAAATTAAGCAGCTTTGCTACTATTAATCAAATATTTTGCACACCTTTAAAAGTTATCTTGGTACACAGGATTCTTTAAATCAAGCCTACTCTTTAGTAACTCAAAATTCTGTTCTCGACTTCTCTAGATGGAAAGCATTCTACTTCTTCTAATTTAGCAACTTCATGTAAATGAGAAAGTATCACAAGGTGTGGGAAATGCTGAGGAAAATTACCTCAGTTTCCTATAGCTGAAATATATCTCCATTTAATTTATTTTTCTCGGGCAGCCCAGGTGGCTCAGCAGTTGACCTCCCTGCATGGAGCCTGCTTCTCCTTCTACCTGTGTCTCTGTCTCTCTCTCTGTCTCCCTCTGTGTGTCTCTCATGAATAAATAAATAAAATCTTAAAAAATAATAATAATTTATTTTTCCTCTAGACTAATCTGTGGGCTATGTTTTTGTAGTTCTAAATGGAATATTCAATGCTTGCCTCAATTTGTACCTCTATTAGGTAATCAACATGTGAAAAGAAGGAAGAAAAAAAGGGAGGGAGGGAGGGAGGAAGGGAATAGGGAGCAAGGACAGACTTAATTCAACTAGAAAGTAAAAAAAAATAAATTTTTAGAGTAATTTTTGAGGAAGTTGAGGAATTAAACAGAATGAATAGCCAGTTCTTAAAAATATGAAAATTAAGTTCACTTCATAAGAATATCCCTTGGGTCAGTTGTACCTCTGTGCTTGCTTTTCTATCTCAGTTTTCCTCTTAGTTGGCATATTCTTGCTTATCCTTCTAGCACTAGCTTAAATATTACCAACTTTGCTGATTTTTCTGCTTTTATTCTGGACACTTTACTCACATATTTACTAGATCCTAATTTTTTTATTGCATTGCAAATTTCCATATTTGCATGATTTGTCTCACTGTCTTTGAGTTCATGGACATAAGTCTCATCCATATTTCTTCCCTAGCTCCTGTATTATTCCTGGTAAGGGAAACTATTTAATAAATATTTGTTGAATAAAGCAATATTTGTATTTATTATTTTATTATAGAATGACGTGGACTGAGATCTGACAAACAGTATCTATTCTCTCCTTCTTCACTGGCATATGAACTTTTTGTAGTTAGCTACATAACTAACTGACAAAAGAGATTATATTTTTCAGTCCCTTTTACATGAACACGGTCATATGACTAATTTCACGTCACTGGTATATGCCTAGAAATTTCATGAATTATTTCCAAGGACACTGGGTGGCTCAGTGGTTGAGGATCTGCCTTTGGCTCAAGTCATGATCCTGGGGGTCCTGGGATTGAGTTTGGCATCTGGCTACCCACAGGGAGCCCGCTTCACCTCTGCCTTTGTCTCTGCCTCTCTCTCTCTGTGTCTCTCATGAATAAATAAATATGATCTTAAAAACAAAGAATTATTCCCAGTAAGTGTCCTTAAGGAGATAATAATCCTTATGTTTCTGTTTCCTGTTGGCTGGAATGTAGATATGATGGCCAGGACACAAAGAGCCCTCTTTCAGATATTGACTGTGGTGGATCAAATGTACACGTCTCTGATCATAGACTGCATATATTTACAAAGGAGAAAACTAGGCTTCTGTTTAGTTTAAGCTACTATTATGTGCATGTATTATGTAAATATATGTATTACCTAATACATATATATATATATGATGATAACATTATCTGTAATATATGCAATATAAGAGTATTTTACTACTCACAGTTAAAAATAAATCTTAACCATTGGTACAAATATCAAAAATAATTTCTCTAAGTGTAGTTTTCTTGCCTATTGTCATGAATTGAATTGTATCTCCCAAGACTTCATAGTTTGAAGTCCTAACCTCCACTACCCTAGAATGTGAGCTTATTTGACAATAGTATCATTATAGATGTAATTAGTTAAGAAGAGGTCTTACTGGAATAGGGTGGGTCCTTAATCAAATATGACTGGTGTCCTTATAAAAGGGAGAAATTTGGACACAGACATATGCCCAGGGAGTACACCATGTGGAGACTGGAGTTAGGCTGCCACAAGCCAGGGAGCTATTAAAAGCTAGAAAAGAAGCCTGGAACAGATCCTCTCGTGCCATCAGAGAAAGCATGGCACTTCCAAGCTTTGATCCCAGGCTTTTAGCCCCAGAACTGTGAGACAATATATTTCTGTTGTTTAAACTCCAATATTTGTGATACTTTATTAGCAGCCTACCAAATTAATATAACCATTTTTTCCCTAGTAATTTAACATGAACAACATGAAGGGTTGTTACATAATTTTAAACAAAACCAATTTATTCAAACTTTATTATATAAATGTATAATTAGAAAATAGTGGACAATTACATTAAAAATACATAGAAGTAAACTGCAGGAACAAAGTTATGGATAAGTTAAATTTGTAATCGATCCTCAGTGCTTCTTTTGGACATTTCTTCCCCAAAGAAAGATCTTACATTGCCTTCACCCTTCATTATTGCCTAAGCATGGCAGTAGTCATTTTGCCTGAATTCTTGTTCAGAATTACTAAATAATATCAAGTTAGTTAGATAAAAATTTACAGGAAATTTAAGAAAGCAGTAGTCTGGCAGCCCCGGTGGCTTAGCGGTTTAGCGCCGCCTTCAGCCCAGGGTGTGATCCTGGAGACCCGGGATGGAGTCCCATGTCAGGCTCCCAGCATGGAGTCTGCTTCTCCCTCTGCCTGTCTCTCTCTCTCTGTCTCTAATAAATAAATAAATAAATAAATAAATAAGTAAATAAATAAATAATCTTTTTTTTTTTTAAAAGCAGTAGTCCTGTGAGGTCTACCAACACAATAATGACATATAAATAAAGTTGTATTTAGACTAAGAAAAAAAATAGAATTCTAGAACTCTAGTTGAGATTGATAAAAAATATATTTAATGATTATTAGTTTTGTCACATATTGTAATACATCTTGTCTCTAAAATTGAAAAACAACATAATGAGTTTGAGCCATCTAGAGAGATAGGATACCTGTTGTCTTACTGATCTGAAAGTATGGTAGAGAAAAATAAGTGCGGTCATGAAAACTAAGTGTGTTATAAATAATTTGATGTTCCATCCTTCGCAGTGAAGTGATGTCCTTAAACTCTAAATGTGAACTTTAAAATTACTTGCTAGCAAAATAGATTTAGTTTCAAGCCAGATGTTGTCTTAAGTATGTTTACATATATTTCTGTTGAAAAAAATTTAAATATATTTAATATATATTTTATTTATTTATTTAAAAGATTTTATTTGTCATGAGACACAGAGAGAGAGAGAGAGAGAGAGAGGCAGAGACAGAAGCAAGCTCCATGCAGGGATCCCAATGTGGGACTCAATCCCAGGTCTAAAGGATCACAACCTGTACTGAAGGTGGCCCTAAACCGTTGAGCCATCCGGGCTGCCCTAAAATATATTTTAAAAATAAATATATTTTAAAAATAAATATATTTTAAAAATAAATATATTTTAATATATATTTTAATATATTTTAAATATATTTATATATAAATATATATATCTTTGTTTTTATGCTTAGAGCAGATTCAATGTTACTTTATACTGTATAGTAGAAATATTAGCATTTCTTTCCAAATGAGATATTTATGCTATACCTGAGAAAATGTTACTTTGGATCATGCTTGAGGCCATAGCTAAACTGTGGTCTAAATCAGGTAGCTATATTTACATATAAATGTATTGTCTTATGTTAGTAATAAAGCTATCAACAAATTGGATGGTGCTCACTCACACTGGCAAGGGAAAACTGCTAGTATTCAGTTGACATATCAAGCGCTAATCTCATCTAAAAACGCAATCACAGACATACCCAGAAATAATGTTTAACCCAATATCTGGTTACCTTGTGGCCCAGTCAAGTTGACATACAAAATTAACCATCGTATATGGATAAAATTGTGTTTCCAGATTTTAATCCAGCATGATTTGTTTTAGATGGGAAAAAAAATTGGAGGAAGAACAGTAGAACATAGTCCTTTATAACCATCACTTAGAATCCTGCATAGTTTAGTAGGAGTCCAGGATGTGATTAAATGATCTTATGTTGCCCCATCAACACAATCCTGAAAAGCCCTTTCTTTTTGTGCCAATTTTTAGTGCCTATAAAAACTATACATTTGTGATTAATAAATTCCCTACTCCTTTTATAATCATCCAATTTTCCATAGAAAATCAAAAGAGGGGTTCAACTCATGTATAATTTACATTGCATCCAATGGCTTACTGATTCTGTAAATTAATAAGTTTGTTGATATTTGAGACTACACCATATCTTTACCAGTATTGGTTAGCAAAGGATATGTATGTACATGTGTAACATATTTTTTTATCTTATTTTATTATTGTATTTTATACTACATGCACACATGATATATATAAATATTCGGGAGTCAGAAACTGTGGTGCATATCTAGGCAATATGAGTTATCCAAAAGAGCTTAATTATTGAGACAAATCAAAAGTAGAAATTTAAAGTTATGTTTCAGTATTTTTAATAAGGAACACATAATCCTTATTTTATTATTTAAAGATAAGTACAGATGATGCATAAATGGGGAAAGTTGGTTCTAGATTTCATTTTTGATTTGCTGAGTAAGAATGGGCTTCTTATTAGCCATTTTAAAGTAGACATGGCACTGAGGTTTGTTGATGAATTCTGTGCTCCAGAACAGATTTTGATATTTTGATTATCTCAGTTTGATGTTGCAGAAAAATGTCTGCAAACCAGTTTTTAAGATTATTTTTAAGATTATTCATTCATTCATTCATGAGACACACACACACACACAGAGAGAGAGAGAAAGAGAGAGAGGCAGAGAGAGAGGCAGGCTCCCCATGGGGAACCCAATTGGGGACTTGATCCCAGGACCCCAGGATCAAGACCTGAGCCAAAGGCAGATGCTCAACCACAGTGCCACCCAGGCGTCCCCTCCAAACTAATTTTGTATAAATTCTTAGTGGATTGTAAGATAACATCGGTTATTTCTGGAGGCAAAATAAAATATAGAGTTAAATAAACCTATTAAGATAATCTAAACAAATGCTGTAAATTGAAATAAAAGGTACATCTACATTAGTCTGAATTAATTTGATAATTACTTTAATGATTCACTTGGCATTATCACAGACTTTTTATACTGATAGAATGTTTATTAGTCTTAATAGTTGAAGTAATGCATCAACAAATGAAGTTAGTAAAATGCAGAAACAAGCAATTAAATCCCAAGAAAGTCATTTGGCCAGTGGAAGCCTAACTTGAATCCATGGGCAAAGCCATTTATTACTGAAAAGATAATCAGCCTCACAGAGTCCACTCAGGTAGGAATTTTAGTTAAGATTGTTAAATTTAATTTAAACCAGCATGCATTTTCTGAGCTGTAAATAAGAACTGTCCTTGTTAACATCTGGTATCGATAAACAAATTTTTGTTCAGCAAGCTGAGGATTACTTTTGTGAATCACAAATTTCCTCAGGCTCTATGGCCTTTGGAGGCAACTAAGAGCTTATGTGATGATTATAATTTGATTTGATTCCAAGTTTCAAGCAAATTTGGAATGATCATTCAAAATAGCCCCCAGTGTCTTCCATTTCACATTAGTCCTCTGAGTGTTTTTTCCTGCCTGCTCTGCTGCCCCTGGTTTACTTAATCCTACTGAGCTCCCCCCCCCCAACCCAATTATCCTCTTAGGCTGTGACTCTTTATTTGCTTAGAATGTAGTTGGCATCTCGAAGGGGAGCTATCCTTATTTCTCTACTTTCAAAAATTCAATGCCAGTGTTCAGAGAGGTTACTTTTCATTTATTCCAGTTTCCTTCACCATTTTTGCCAGGGATCTTGTGGACCCAAGAGTCTCAGCAAATTACTCTAAGGGTGACTACAAGTTATATCTTTCTTTGAAAATCAACGTAAAAGTAAAATTAGTTGTTTCTGTCTTCCTTCTAAACAGAGAGGCAGCCCTGTCTGTTGGAACAAATGGGCTACTGCAGATTATTGACTCGAGATAGTACAACATATTTTATTTTTTAAAAACAATTTTTAGAGAGAGTGAGAGAGTGCATGCTACCTGGGGGGTGAGGGGACAGAGGGACAGAAAGAGAAAGAATCTTAAGCAGCCTCTGTGCTCTAGTTCAGGACCCGGAGATCATGACCTGAGCCAAAATCAAGAGTCAGATGTTAACTGACTGAGCCACTCAGGTACCCCAAAGTATTTTATTTTATACCACATGTCAACAATCATGTGATGTTAAGTGAAGTCCAGAGTGTGACAGGCAGCCCTTGCCCTGCTGCTCTCTCTAGTCTCAGAACTGTAGCAGTTAAAACATGTTTTCTTTAACTGCTTTTCCTTTTTTACCTTCTTTCATAGAGTAGAGGCACAGACTCTTGAAATTATATAATGTATCATTCAAGTGAAATAATCATAATAAACCAGTAAATCTCAACCAAGTTTGGATGCCTTTTAAGTACTATGTTATTAATGGTGATACTTTTTTTACAAACAGGAATGCTTGACCTCTTTCTTATTTTCTTGTAAATTAGCAAAGGATAATGAATCAGGCAAAACTAATTTTAAATGAGAACAAAATAATGGTTAAAAACCAAGGTAATTTTGCACACAACTTTTTGATGTTGGAAGTGCAATAGTAAAACTCCTGCAAATTAGATATTGTAAGACAAGATAGACAAGCAAAATGAGACTAAACTATTTCAGTTGCAAAATGAGATGCTCAAATTTGTTGCCTTTATCTTTTTGTATTCATATGTTATGAATCACATTAAGCATTAGTCTGTTTATAAACTATTTTACATGTGAAAGAGTAACATGCCATAGAACTATTTATAACTGTTGACTCTGTTTGGAATAGGACTAACAAGTGTAACATAGACTAAATATACAATAGCAACCAAGTGTGTTTTTGCTTCTAGGTTATAGTTATACCTGAGAAAGTAACCATATAACTTATCATCCAAACCAGGGCACTTTCCAAGTGAAAGAAGATACAATGAGGCTTTGCTGTGTTTACCTACTTTTAACAGTTTTGTTATAGTTTAATTATATATATTATAGAATTTAGTATATATTACAGGCCTTCAAGGGCAAACTTCAATTTCTACCCTCTTTAGATATTCCATTGCATTTTCTCTCTTATCTTAAATTTCAGAATTTGGAGTTCTTTGTGCATAAGACCTTTGTCTTAACTTAAGTAGTCTTACCTTTAGGATGCTGAAAATATTTTTAAAACTCTCATATTCACATACATATTATAATAGTCTTTTGTATTGCAAGATGCTTTTATCGATATAAAAACAAAATGTTCTGTGGTTTATGCCTCTGCTTGCTTTTGTAATAATGTTGACTCAAATACATAAAGAAATGGTTAATGGCTCATGAAGAGAATTGCAGGACAGGGAGTGATTAACAAATCTAATACTTACTGAAATTATTGCGTGCATGCGTTAAGCCAAGAACTTGTATGTATATTATCTCATTTAGTTCTCAGAATGGTTTTGAGATAGGTATGCATGTATTACCTTAATCTTCTTATGAAAAAAAACTGAAATAAGAATAATAATTTATTTGCCCAAGATTGCAGAGCTTTTAAGGAGTAGGAGTGGGATATAAGATCACATTCTGATTCTCAAAATTGTGCTCTTTCTACAGGTTGTTTATATGTCCTTTATAGCTACCTTTAAGAAAAAAAATATTGATGGCATAACAATTCAAATTAGCTTATGCAGTTTTCAACATAATTATAGAATATGTCCATTACACTAAAAATTAGAGATGGAATAATAACTAGTTATTATATAGCTAAGTTGAACACAATTAGATAATTCATCAGTTTATTCAGTAAGTAAATAAGCACCTAATATCCACAATTTAACAAATTGTGCTTCCTGTTACCACAGACCCATAAGTTGGTAGGACAATATAGGCAAGTTTTCTGTCTTAAAGATTGGTTTCAAGCTCAGGGGTTTTCAGGAATCTTAAAAAGTTTCATCTCCTTCAGTCAATAACAATGCATAATGGACTAAGCACATAAGCTTTTGGCACCTCCAAGAGAGGATAACAAATCTTACCTGAAAACCTCAACTTAACATAGAAGAGCATATTATTTTCAGACAAATCATTTGTCAAGTATTTTGTTTATGGCAAATGCTATTTTATCCTGAAGAAATATTAAGGTGTCCTTACTTTTTATCCTATATAAATAATTAGCAGTTATTAAGCTATATCCATACAGTGGGCCATTTGTTAAGAACTTGCTATTGTAGAGAGGAATCAGTAACAGCTTCCAAAGCCACCATTAAATTGTGGATACCATACATCTAGGGCAAAACTTATGTAAAAAATAAAGGCTTGGATTCTTCATTTAGTTGAGATCTGAGGGCTTTTCTCATTGACATCTCCCCTAATTACCTTAGGTCTTTGGACTTTGTGTTTCTAACTGTGAACCTCTACTGTTAAGCCTACTGCTGCCTTACCTTGTTTATTACTATACCAAATCAAGGTTACTTTGTATAAATAACCAGATGCCTCCTCTAAGTAAATCTGTGAGGACCAAAGTAATGTAACCTAAATCAAAGTCTTTGTTGTTGTTTCCTGAAACAATCATATATTAGGTGGAGGAAGCATGAGAAGGATTTTCCCATAAGTGCCTTCACACTTTATGAGTCAGATGCTAGTAATTCCTTATTCTGCTCCCCACTATATCGTTCCATTTTAAGAAGTGTTTGGGAGGAAGGGGTGTTAATTAACACAAGAGACCTGAGACTAGGTCATCTAAAGTGTAGGTGAGCCAATTAACGGGGACAGTGAGAACTGTTGTCTGTTCGAATTTAGAATTATGCTGAAATAGGCACAAAATAACAAGACAAAAACGATGACAAAATGCAGAGTGGGAAGAGACTCAGATGAAAGTAGAATTGGAAAGGACAAAGCAGAAATAAAAGGTCAGTTCCTACAGAACAGGTTATTTACAGAACCCAAATAAAGAGAAATGCAGGATTAGCCTAAGAAATAACTACTAAAAAGTAGAGAGAGCTTTTCCCGCCTAAGGAAAAAATAATAGTCATATTTGTTACTTGAAAAAAAGAAAGCTGACAGTAGTTCAAAGTGCCTTTGTCAAAATTAACAGTATTATTACAATAAACTTTTTAAGCCCATATGGACCAGACTGTCTACTATGCTTTGTACTAAACTGAAAATTAAGGCTTTTCTTAATTTTTTCCTGTCTCAATTAAACAACATGAACAAGCCCAGATAGTTCAGCCTGTGCATAAAACAACTAACACTGAGCACGTTAGGAACTTTCAGATGTTTATTGTTAACAATTGGGAGCAATCTCTACTCCTTTACAGCTTCCCTCTGGACTGATGCTTCCAAGCTTGCACGCCAACAGGCCTACTATCTGTAACATCGAGGAGCAGTGCTGTCTGCAGAGGAATGAGCCCATAGAGATAGAAGTTGATACATTAATCTCATTAATACAATCTCTAAACATCTTATCTAGACAATAATTATAAACAGAAGGAAAATTGTGTTTCTTACTCTGGAGTTTTCATACGGACAATATAAAATAAGAAATTTTGTGTTTAAATAATCTAAAAATGTTCTGGAGAAAGGAATATAGAATTGTGGATATTGATGGTAGGTACCTAGTCCTCCTTTTCTTTCTTCTTTCTTTCTTTCTTTCTTTCTTTCTTTCTTTCTTTCTTTCTTTCTTTCTTTCTTTCTTTCTTCTTTCTTTCTCTTTCTTCTTTCTTTCTTCTTTCTTTCTTTCTTTCTTTCTTCTTTCTTTCTTTCTTTCTTTCTTTCTTTCTTTCTTTCTTCTTTCTTCTTTCTTTCTTTCTTTCTTTTCTTCTTTCTTTTCTTCTTTTTTTAAAGATTTTATTGATTTATTCATGCGAGACACAGAGGGAGAGGCAGAGACATAGGCAGAAGGAGAAGCAGGCTCCATACAGGGAGCCCGATGTGGGACTTGATCCTGGGACCCCAGGATCATACCCAAGCCAAAGGAGGATACTCAACTGCTGAGCCACCCAGGCGCCCCTAGTCATCATTTTCATATTCAAAAAAGTTCTTGGGGATCCCTGGGTGGCTCAGCGGTTTAGCACCTGCCTTTGGCTCGGGGCGTGATCCTGGAGTCCTGGTATCGAGTCCTGCATCAGGCTCTCTGCATGGAGCCTGCTTCTCCCTATGCCTGTTTCTCTGCCTCTCTAGCTCTCTGTGTCTCTCATGAATGAATAAATAAAATATATATTTTTAAAAAGGTTCTTTTCTAATAAGGAAGTCAAGTTATATCCAGTTATATCCATAAATTTCACAGATTGAATGCTTTTCTGTGGGGTAGTCAGATGAACTAATACAAAAGGATAAGCTATAACTTCTATAATTGAGCAGTTTACAATTGATTTAGGAGGCTACTTAAATAGCACGAGGCAGTAAGTTCTTAGATATCTTTGTAGTTTACACTCTAAAGGCTATCAATACAATGGTGATTGTATTGATCAGAGCAAAATTGTTGCAAATACTGAGCTGAGTTGTGCATTAAAGACAGTTGAATTAGGATAGGTGGCAATAATAAAAAGGGGCCATCTAGAAAGATGAATGGAGTCAAAGATACAAGAGTGAACATGTCTTTGTTATGGGAGTAAAAACAGCAGCAAAAGGAAGGCATGGTAGTACCAGACAAGAACAAGTCTTCAAAATCAGGTGGAGGAATTAACAATGAAAATTGAACAGAGGAATTGCTCTTAAATGTAGACTAGAAGTATGACAAGTCTACACACACACACAAACCACACATTGTGAGTTTAGGTAAGATCTGCACTCATGGATCTTCTTGTGTCTGACTCCTTCTCCCCCGAATTCCTTGATGGAGAATAAAATTCTGTCTCCATTTCCTTCACATCCTTCTTCTTCTGCGTGGGCATTCATCAAATGAGAGCTATCCACCTATGTAGGAAGAAGGCACAAACCCTGTGGAAAATGCTCAGTGAGCTAGAGAGTTGAGCTGTACATATATTAAATGGATGTTTAAGGAATTTAGAAAATATTTTCCTCAATAAACCATGTCTCTCCTTCCTGGGTTCTTCCTTGCTAAAGAGGTCAAGAAAATTTGGGATGCCTGGGTGGCTCAGTTGGTTAAGTGCCCGTCTCTTGATTTTGGCTCACGTTGGTGAGATGGAGACTTGGGATGAGCTCTGTGCTCAGCACTGAGTCTTCTTGAGACTCTTTCCCTGTCTCTCTGCCTCTACTCCTTGCACATGTGCACGTGCACGCTCTCTCTCAAATACATAAATGAATAAATAAATAAAATCTTAAAAAAAAAAAAAGGAAAAAGGAAAAGAAAGAAAGGTAGCTTCACCTGCCACACTTCTCAGTGGTCTCTGTTACAGTTTCTCCTTGTCTGAGATAAAAAGCTTCATGGTTTCATCCTAGAAGTGAGTAGCTGCAAAGGAACATAAATGAAGGCCAAAAAAAATGTGTTTGTTTAGTATTGTGTATAATCACATTCACTAGATCCATATGTAGAGCACCAAATAATAAATGCAAATGCTTTCTGTAATTGCTTTCTTTCTCTGGATAACAAATCCCTAACACTGTGAATCTGACCTATGAGAATTACTTCTCTTAATCTCCTTTGTTTTACCCTCATGCTCTCTTGATACCATCTGTTGTTTTTCTTTTCTTCTTTTTTTTCTTTGACTTTTCTTTGACTCTTTTATTGGAAATACATTAAATATCTAACTCTTTGGGTGCTTTTGCTGAGTCTCCATAAAGAAATTTAATTTTATTTCCATATACTTAAGTTCTATGAAAATGGAATTTTGACAACAGTGATCTCTCTCTTTGCCACTTCCTCATGTCCTCTCATTTTGATTATAATTTACAACATAATTAGTGTGGCCTCATACTCACTCATAATGAAACCGGGACTAACAAATGAAGGAATGGGCCATGATATTAATCTTATGAGTCAATTGGTAATTTAATTTACCAGTGTGCAAAAGTGTTGGTTTTGGAATCAGTCCTAGAATGCTGATTGTCAGTCACACAGATTGGGTTTAACCATAGATATATTTTGTGTAAGCTGTCTTGTACTTTAATAAGTACTTTTAAAATAAATTTTAATGCCTGTGAGTGGCTATGCCTTATTTCAGCTTTTTGAAGTGCCCACTATTCCCTGTTTCCCCACTTGCCAGCCAGCTTCATTTTATTTGTGTTTTGTGTGCCCCATAGGATAGTTGAGTATGGTTGACCTAAGTTTGTTTTTTTTTTTTTTTTTGAAATAAAGAATAATAAACTTGTTTGAGGACTTAATAGTTAACTGTCATTGTATATGTGCTTTTCTTTTTTTTTTTTAACTGAGAGATAATGGACATACAATGATAAGTTTAGAGTATATAAAGTGTCGATTTGATATTTATATATTGCAATATGATTACTACTGTAGCATTAACACCTCCATCATGTCCCATAATTATCATTTCTTTTTTGTGATGAGAACATCTAAGACCTAGTTTCTTAGCAACTTTGAAATATGTAGCACAGTATTATTGACTGTAATCGTCGCTATACTGTGCATTATTAGGTCTCCAGAACTGATTCATCTTAAAGCTGCAAGTTTGTACCCTTTGACCAACACCTTCCAAATTCCCCCACCCTCAGCCCCAAGTAAATACCATTCTGCTCTATTTATAGAAGTCTGACTTTTTTTGGTTGCACATATATGTGATATCGTAAGTATTTCTTTGTCTGACTTATCACACTTAACATAATGTCCTCAAGGCCATCCATGTTGTTGCAAATGGCAGGATTTTCTTCAATTTCACGTGTGAATGATATTCCATTTTATATAGATACCACATTGTCTTTATACATCTGTTCACCAGGACACTTAGGTTATTTCCATATTTTGGCTATTGTGAACAATGCTACAATAAACATGGAGTGTAGCTATCTTTTCTAGGTCCTGATTTCATGTCCTGTGCATATATACCCAGAAATGAGATAGTTGGATCATATGGTGGTTCTATTTTCAATTTTTTGAAGAATCTCCATACTATCTTTAATAGTGGCCAAACCAGTTTACAGTCCCATCAACAGTGAATTATATCCCTGCCAACAGTTCTTATCTCTTGTTTTTATAATGACAGCCATTTGAGCAGGTGTGAGCTGATAACTCATTGTGGCTTTGATTTGCATTTTCCTGATAATTAGTGAGGTGGAGCACCTTTTCTCACGTTGACCATTTTGTATCTTTCTTGGAAAACTGTGTATTCAGTTCCTCTGCCCATTTTTTAATCAGATTTTTTTTAAATTACTGAATTGCATGAATTATTTAAATACTTGGATATTAACCCCTTATCAGATGGGTGGTTTGCAAATATTTTCTCATTCTGTAGGTTGCCTTTCATTTTGTTGGTTGTTTCCTTTACTGTGCAGAAGCTCTTTAGTTTAATGTAGTTCCACTTACTGATATTTAAGGTGCTTGCTCTTTTGGTGTCCCGTCCAAAAGTTGTTGCCAAGACCAGTAGCAAGGAGCTTTTGTCCCCCATGTTTTGCCCTGGGCGATATATGGTTTCAGACATTATGTTTAATCTCAATCCATTGTGATTAGTGGTGTAAGATAGGGCTGGAAGTTCTGTATGTGGCTATCCAGTTTCCCCACCGCCATTTATTTAAGAAACTGTCATTTTTCCCATTGAGTATTCTTGGCTCCCTTGTCAAATACTACTTGACTATATACTTGAGGATTTATTTCTGGGGTCTTGATTCTGTTCCATTGGTCCTTGGTCTATTTGTATGGCAGTACCATACTGTTTTTATTACTATAGCTTTATAGTATATATTGAAATCAGAAAGTGTGATGCAGTAGCATTATTTCTCAAGATGCTTTGGTTTTGGGGGTATTTTGTGGTTTCTTGCAAATTTTAGGTTTGTTTTATTTCTGTGAAAAATTCCATTGGGATTTTGATAGGGATTGCATTGAATCTATAGATTGCTTTGAGTAATGTGGATATTTTAACAATATTATTATTTTTATCTTTGTCTTTATTTTATCAAAGACTTAATTTTTGTACAAATCTTTTACTTACTTGGTTAAATTTAGTTCTAAACATTTGTGTCTTTGATGCTGTTGTGAATGCGATTGCTTTTATTTCTTTTTCAGATATTTTATTGTTAGTATATTTTACAGGCTTTTCTTAATAGCCATCAATGTTCAGTTCCTCATAAAAATGTCCAAACATTTGTGGATCCATTCTTATTCATGATCAGGTGCTTTTTGCTGTTGGTTTTTGTTTTAGTTTTAGGTTTTTTTTATGAAACATACTTCACAAACTGTTTTCTTTTTCTTTCTTTCTTTCTTTTTTTTTTTTTTTTAAGATTTTACTTATTTATTCATGAGAGACAAAGAGAGGTAAAGACATAGGCAGAGGGAGAAGCAGGCTCCCTGTGAGGAGCCCAGTGCGGAACTCGATCCCAGAACCTCAGAATCCTGCCTTGAGCCGAAGGCAGATACTCAACCACTGAGACACCCAGGTATCCCTATTTTTTTTTTAAAGATTTTGTTTATTTATTCATGAAAGACACACACACACAGAGAGGCAGAGACACAGGCAGAGGAAGAAGCAAGCTCCATGCAGGGAGCCTGATGTGGGACTTGATCCTGGGACTCCAGGATCACACCCTGGGCTGAAGGCAAGCACTAAACCGCTGAGCCACCCAGGGACTCCGCTTTTTTTTTTTTTTTTTTTAAGATTTTATTTATTTATTCATGAGAGACAGAGAGAGAGAGACAGAAAGAGGCAGAGACCTAGGCAGAGGAAGAAGCAGGCTTCATGCACGGAGCCCAATGTGGTACTTGATCCTGGGACTCTGGGATCACGCCATGAGCCAAAGGCAGACACTCAACTGCTGAGCTACCCAGGTGTCCTTCTTTATTTTCTTTCTTAAGAAGTTATAATTGGTCTTATTTAAGTTGTTTCTTTGACAGAGTTCTCCTTACTTAACCAAACTTTCTCTCTGAGGCCAAAAGGGACCTTCTTTATTACCAATTTTTTTTTTCCCTTTGTCTTTCACTTTACTAAGTCATCGTGTACCCTATAGCCAAAGCATTCTTCCTGAAGTGTAGAAAGAGCTCTTCCTGTACTCAAAATTCTCTAATAGGAAGAATGAAAGGAGCCTAGTATTTGTTATTGTGTTCCAGACATTCTTAAAATTTTCTTATATTCATTAGTTTATTTGATATTCAAAAATAATCTAGTGTATCAGACAAGATTAGATATTATTCTTCTCATTTTAGAGCAAAGGAAAACAAAGAACAGAGAAGTTAAGGTTATGCAATGTGTAAATGATTCACACAAATTATTTGAATTGAGAATTTTTATATGCAGTTGCAGACAACAAAGAACTTTACAGACATCTGTGATAGCTAGGAAAAAGTCTGTTAATGATAAAAGTCATCTACATGTATTTATAAATAGAAGAATTTACCATGCAAAAAATGTGTTAATTATTTTGTTTAAAAATAAAATATAGATTTGACATCTTCTGTCTATGACTGTGTGGCCCAATGTGGATCTCTTCAGCAAAGATTGGGAATGCCAGTGTAGGTCTTAATCACTGTGTCAGCATGGTTATGCACCTTACCTCTTTTAGTTATCTTTTTTCTTGTTTTCCTATGTTAGTATCATATCATTTGCCCTTTACTAGATCCCGTCACATTTTGTTGGTATGTATTTCTTATAACCAGTACATGAGTATAAGAAAATACTTTATCTTTGTCTGCAGAATTAATCTTCATATTTATATTTAAATATTTTTATTTTTAGGACACTTCTTTGGCTTCATATGCTCATTGAGCTAAATTTCTCATGGATATTTTTAAGGGAGTTTTCTTGTTTTATTTGTTGCCCAGATTAAAATTATAGATACCTTTATACTTTTATCACTGATTTTGATAATGTTTTATTTGTTTCTCAGTAGTCCTTAGTAAATTTCTAGAATGCTTATGACATATTTATAGGTTTCAAGTTCACTTCTGTAGAAATGAATTCGTTTTTATGGATTGACAATTATATAGAAATGTTGACACATAAAATATTTGGTTGCCGGAGCTAAACAGAACATAGATATCCTTTCTTCAGCTATCTCTAACTACATAAATTTGTTAAATTATAGAAAGTCTATATGATTTTCCTTAATTACCACATACACTTGTTCTTTAGATATTTTAAGGTGAAAGATAGGAAACTTAAAAATGAAAGCAAATAATAAACTGACAATTTGATTTATAATGAACAAAATAAATTTTAAAAGACAGATTCAAAGAGACTTTCTAAAAATTCCAAGTCATGCATGATATGTAAAACTAATTATAGATGGATTTGGGAAAATGTATCATTTTATCAAAGCTGTATTAATTATATAAAATTATTTAATTTTATAAATCCAAAAGGTTTTCTATTTTTTATGGTAATGCATAGATAATTGTATCTTTATATTGTGGAAATATATTACACTTACAATGTGGGACTGTTTGGGTCGTGTAAGGCTAGGCTACTTGACACATTGCCTTTATGGAGCTTTTGAGGTATAGAAGGACTAGAACAAAAGTTACTTTGGTGAAGAAGGCAGATATCCAAGTTGTCCACAAATGGATGTAAAAAGCAGATGACCCATTAATCAGTCACAAGGATTGTTAGAAAATACCAAGGGGCTAAAAGAATAGAGGCTGTAATAATAGAGTTATGTAGAATGTCCTAGAAGAAATCTAGGAGAATAAACATCCTATGATTCTTCCCTATGCATTATAAATAATAGGAAAGTCCTAAGAGCTGTCATTTCCTCAAAGAATATCCAGCTTCACTAAGATGAGGAAGTAAGAAATTAGTCATTAAGCATCTATTATATTCTAAGCATAGTTTGAAAAGCCACAAGTACAAAGATAAAGAAGTGAGTCTCTCTCCTCAGTGAGCTTCATAATCTATTGGAGAGAGAAGGAAGAAAACAGTCAAGAAAAAACTTAAGTATACACAAAATGAAATGCGACTGCAAAAGAAGGAACATCTAAAATGGCTTGTCAAGAAAGTCAGGTTGTTTTGTAGAAACATGTCAATATCATTAGTTTGGTGATTGAGAGATGAATAAAAAATTGTCAAGTAAACTATCTCCAGTGAAATGTAGGGGATAGAGTATGGGGTGGTAGGGATGATATAATAAAGCAGACATGGAAAAACATAGAGGTGTATGATCATAGTGCGTGGAAGGAGCTATGAGTAGTTCAGCATGCTTGAAACATACAATTCAAGATGAGGATTGGTAGATATGAAATTGGACAAGTTGGCATACATTCATGAAGGACAGTGATTTTAGGTTGATGCTGTAGGCATTGGAAATCATTACAGATTTTTAATGGTAAGCAGGTATAATTTGACAGATGGTTTAGAAAGGTCACTTTGGCAGCACAGAGATGGCTAGGTTAAAATGAGAAAACTCCTTGAAGAGTACAAGGTTACTGGATTATGTGTTATAGAGGTGCTTATGGAAAGCTGGGGTGAAAGTCAGAGTATGATAATAACATAGTGGGGTGATGCCTGGGTGGCTTAGCGATTGAGCATCTGCTTTCGGCTCAGGGCATCATCCCATAGTCCCAGGATCAAATCCCAGGATCGAGTCCCACATTGGGCACCCTGCTTGGAGCCTGCTTCTCCCTCTGCCTATGTCTCTACCTCTCTGTGTCTCTCATGAATAAATAAATAAAATCTTTAAAAAAAAAATAACATAGTGGGAAAGATGATTGTACAAGAAGGGACAAAGGAAGGAATGAATAACTGGGGCAGGAACTATGGATAATTGTCAATGGAATTTGGAATATAATGTTATTTTGAACAGATCTTTAGTAAAATTGTTTCAAATACCACTTGCCTAAAAGCTGTCTTCCAGAAATACTGGTATATTCTGAATTGTGTGTAATTTTTTCTTGTATTTATTTTTTAATTTATTATTTTTTTTTAAAGATTTTATTTATTTATTTGAGAGAGAGATACGCAGAGATAGAGAGAGTAGGAGCAGAAGAGAGAGCGAGAAACAGGCTCCCACTGAACAGGAAGCCTGATGTGGGGCTCAATCCCAAGACCCTGGGATCATGACTTGAGCCGAAGGCAGATTGAGCCACCCAGGCACTCCAATTTTTTTCTTATATTTCAACAAAGGACATTTGAAAATAGAATAACATATAATGTTTTTAACCAAGGTAACTTATTCTTCCTCTAGTTAGAGTTTTTTATTTATTGTCAAACAAGAAAGACAATTATAACTACTTTTTACTAAGTCACAGATTGTTGTGACTATATCCCTGGCTGTTACATTGGCAAATTACATACATTTTGTGGAAATAGATTTACTAATAAATACTTCTCTATAGGATTGAAAGTTGACATTTATTTTCATTAACTAGCCTACTTTCTGAACTAATCAAATTTGTTTATCAAATCAGTGCCTATTGCAGATTTTTTTTGTCAATATGTTTAGTGAATTTATTGAAGTGAATTTATTATGATTATGTCCTTTGAACTTTAACATCAGTGAGAATTTATCAATGTTTTTCCTGTGTGTTTTTATTATTATAGTAAGATGCTTCTTTAATAATCTTTGCCATTTTCAAAAAACTTCAAAGTAAAAAAAAAAAAAGTGGAAGAAAAAAATAGTATGGCAGAAATTATTGGCTTACATAACTTTCAAGTCCAGCTGTTGCTTCAAGTGAAATTTGATTCACTGGCTTATTTCTTAAAAATTGGGTTTCTCTCCATCTTTATGCATACTTGTAAGTGAACTCTGTTGTCATAAAATGGTTGCAGCAGTTTTAATATTCATATCCTCACACAACATAATCCAGAGGAAGAAAGAGATTCCTTAGCTCTGCTCTTTATTGGAATCTCTGTATATTTCAGCTATCAAGAATTGATAAGTCTGTCTATGAGGATTTAGGTGGGGCAGATGGAGAGGGAGTGCCAGTTGGCCTAATACAATTAAGCTCCACCCAAATCAGTCAAATCCAATGCAAATCCAAACAAAGCTGAGAGGATTTCTGCAGTGTCCTGAAGAAATACAAATCCAGCCTTTTCTCTGAAAGAAGAAAACATGGATGACATGTATCAGTCACAAAAACAAACAAAACTTCTGAATGCAAACTGAATACCTACCAAAAAAGTATATGCATGTCTATGAGAATGCTGGTAGATATTTTTTTAACTTTTATGACCAGCAGTTTATTTCAGCTAAAATATGCCAGTGCTTTATTCTTTAGACCAAACAAATTCCGCGATTTATTATATAGATCTTTGCCAAGAAATAAATGTGCAGTCTGAGGCATAAAACAAAGAAATTTCTTCTTGATCCATACTTCAAAGCCTTGGTACTTCATGTGATCCTGGGAAGGGGATGGGGGGGAGGATATCCTAACTCAATAGGGTCTTTAGAATTTAGCAGGTGTTAAATTTTAATAGATGTCAATAGATTCCTCAGTTAAAAAGCAACCTAAGAAACATGGGGAAAAAATATAGACTTTGGTTTGCCTCGTAGAAGGTATGAATTTTTTATAACTATCAAACTCATGACAATTTCTCTGTGCAGTAAAATAATTTGAGGTCAGGAAAATATTTGAGATCATGAAGTTAATTTAAAAATAAAAGGTATGCTACCTAACAGACAAGTTGTGACAATCATTATTTAAGTTTCTTATTGACTTGTTTGTAGAATAATCAATTTTCCATTTTTGGATTTATGTCATTATTTTCCAGGAAATTGTATATTTATGGTAGTTATGCAAATTCCAAAGAATAGCAGAGAATCTGGAAGATTCTGGACTTCCATGCAGATAATTATATATATATATATAATCAATCTAGACTGAGTCTATCAGAAAATCATCCCATTGAATGAAATGTATTTTTGGAAGATTAGATTACTAAATTACTATGTATGAATGCCCATCATATTGAAGAATACATTATTCTGATTTTGCCTTATTATAATGATTTAGGTTTAGCTGTCACTATATTGGTTGTCTAAAGTGGTGAGAAGAAATGAGTCACAATGAAGAAAAAAAAATGACACACCTGCTTCTAGTATCGGTGCAATGCTGACATATTAAGAAGGTGCAAAAAAAATACACTCATGTTGCCAATAATGATTACCAGAAAGTTATCATCATGAAACTTTGTAGCAGAGCATTTGCAGTGAACAGGTGTGATGTAAAAGTCAAGTCGTTTTCTGTTGCTCACATACGGTATGTTTTACAAATACTCTACCACACTTGGCAATGTAAAAGAATAAATGTACTAAATGCTTTCCAATATTTTGACAGCTAGCATATAGCACCCAACTGTTAATGCCAATGGAAAGTCCAGGAGAAAGACTTTGATTCATCTAAAATTAATTTCAAAAGTAATGTATGATTGTGACTATTTTAAAAATTACAGAAAGGCAGAACTATTCTAAAACAAAAGTTAAAAGCCTCGTGTTCATCTTGCTCTTATTCAGCTCCAATTCCATTTCCTTGCCTAGAGGTTATCACTATTAATAGCCTGGGTATATATTTCTAGCCTCTATCTACATATCATAATTTTCAGGGCCTGAAAAGTCAAGTGGACCATATACTTAATTGTTCTGTGTCTCTTCCCTTTATGTATGCCTGCCCTGGAAGAAAATAAAAATGTTATATCTTTTATTTTTTAAATCCTGAAGAATAATATTTGAAACATTTAAATACTTTGACATTATCGACGTGAACAGTATGATATATATATATATAAATTTTTTTTTAGTTCCTACTGCTTCAGAGAATAGACACTCACTCTCATATTTTCATTTTCCTGTCATTGTGATAGAAGGAGTTTTATGCTAACCCTTTTGTAGGACGATATAAGATATAAGGGTTGATGAATGAAAAATAACCATTGGGGAAATTGCTATATGATTACCTGATGCCAATATTAACATAAACATAGATCTTCAAGTCCTTTTATGTAATGAACATTGTAATTATTCTTTGGCCTTAGTAGTTAACTTCTAACAAATACTTTTTTTTTTTTTTTAAGATCTTATTTGTTTATTCATTAGAGACACAGAGAGAGGTAGAGACAGGCAGAGGGAGAAGCAGGCTCCATGCAAGGAGCCTGATGTGGAACTTGATCCCGGGACTCCAGGATCACCCCCTGGGCCGAAGGCAGGTGCTAAACCACTGAGCCACCCAGGGATCCCCTAACAAATACTTTTAAGACTACTTGTTACTGTTACTTATGAATGTAACATCTTTTCTCACAAGAACTTAAATATTAAACAAAAATAATATATAGTACAACTCTGTTAGGTAATACCTGATTCTAGAGAAAGATTAAGCATTGAAGTCACAAATGGTGCCAAATATCTACTAATATAATTTATTAATAGTGATTACACACAGACTTATAGTTTTATTTTTTTTCTGGCTTAACTAGTCTAATTCCTCTGATCCTTTCTTTTTGCTAGTAACTAGATGTTGTCATCATTACTATAAAATTCACATGATAGTTCCTCTACTCCAGATCCTTCTAGCCAGCTACTCCTGTTCCTGAAGGTCTTACTTTACCTGTTGCCTATTTATTTTATCCTCTGTTGTCAACTGTCACAAAAAATGATTTGCTGATTTAAAGCAACCCACTCCTGAAGGTCCTCATTCTCATAAAGCAATCCACTCTGACCCTCGACTCCTATATCACAGGAACATTTTAGTCAAAGATTCATGATACCTCTGATCTAATTTATTTTTCCTACTTTGGAGAGTTGAAGGCATTGTGGAATGAGCACAGCAGTTTTTCTCTAAGCCTGGAATGCAAAAGCATTTCATTCTGACTACTGCAAACACAGCTAGAGGTGCCCAAGGCAGTTACTTTCAGGGTAGAGGGAGCCTGTGTTCTCAGTCTCTTTGCCATGTTCAGTTCTTACACCTATTACTCAGCCTGGAAGAATCTTGAAGAAAGGAGACTTGATTAAGCACTTTTATGATCTGCATGTGGTTGTATTTCTGTTTCTTGGGGAAACAAATAGAAAGGAAAGGAAATGGGTTTGAAAGAATCATTGTTTCTATGTTAGTGTGATTAAAAAAATAAAATTCCAGTGTTGTATGTAGTGTCGTGCTGGGGCATATTTCAAAGTCCTTCAGCAATCATTTCAGAGGTATGACTGGGTCACCTGTGGTTATTTTGTGCTGTAGTTAATGCTTTTGACATTAGGAAACTCTTAGAAATGTTTAATAAACATGTCAGTGCAATTATCTGAGGGTATCTTTTGATTATCCATAGGTTAGGGTTGCCAGGTAAAATACAGAATATCCATTTTGAATTTAAGATAAACAATGAATACATTTTAGTATAACCATGTCCAGTGCACTATTTGGGACATACTAAACATTTTTCATTGTTTATATGGATCTTAAATGAGCATTTTATATTTTTATTTGCTAAGTTTGGCAACCATACTATATGTGATAGTATCCCTTAGATATGGAAGAAGGAAGATGGGCCAAGCATAGGAAGGTTATAATGATGGGTTCTCAAGATGGCATCTTCAGGTTACTCTAAGCCATGATATATTTATTTGCATGTCAATTTTCTTTGGATAAACACACAGTAGTTACTCTTAAATGAAAGAGAAATGGGAAAGGAAAAGTAAATATCCCTTAGGTGAACACCAATATTCTTCTCAAAAACATTATGACTCAGGTTATCATGCTTTTTCCTTATAATTTTCCTCTTCTTAATGATAGTAATAACAATATCAGTAACATAATAATTACAAAAGAACACAAAATTTTTCTACTTGTCAAACATTTTCCATTAGTTACAACTTTTAATCCTTACAACCACTGTTAGACTGTATATCTCATGAAGGATTGTGTCTGTTCTATTCATTACTCAAAACCTGGAAACCTAGAGAGTATATGGCAATTATCGACAGTATTTGTACAATGAATGAATAAAGGAGAGGAATTACCATCCTGGTTTTGTAGATAGAGAAATTGAGGTTTACTAATGTTGAGATATTTCCTCCTTATTAAACAAAATCTAGGTGACAGTGCTTAGACAAAAACAGTCTGTTTCACTTCATTTACCGTACTTTATTAGCTAATTTAAATTGCCTCAAAATCTTACCATTTAATTCTAAAAGTATGAATATTATATGAACAACAGTATCTGTCAATTTTTGCTGAATATCCATATGTGGTTAAATTTGTAGATGTTATAAAGTAGAGATGGCAAACATTACACCATTTACCTTTTTTCTGACCACCCCAACAATAGTGGATATTTAGTGATGGGCTGCTTCATTGGGGAATTCAGCTCTTTCTGACAACCTGATCCTGATAATTTGACCATTTCTTTCTTATACTACAGCATGCATTAGTGTACCTAAATAGATTTTCAAAATCATTAGGGTATGACTTCAGAGAGAGTTGTCACTACTAGTCAATCTATGGGATCACCTGATTTCACAACTAATTTCCATTCCTCCAACAGCCTCCCAACATGCAAAAGCTTAGTATTTCTGAGGAGATTGATTTTTTACATATGAATAATAGCAAACCTTTATTTAATTCTATTGTTACAGATAATATCATAAAATATCATAATTTTGCATCTATATTTGATTGATCTAGACCTTAAAACCTTAGGCAAATCTCTGATTGCAAATTCCAATATGTTGGTGCAAATTCATCATCCTGTAAACATTCTTACAAATCACCAGCAGGATGTTTTACTACAAAGGAAAATTAGACAGCCATAGGCAAGATATAGTAACCTAAATACAAAGAAGGACTGTAATTAGTATTTGTCAATATAGCTGCAAATGTTGAGAGATAGTTAATCATCCTGCATACCCATGGTGTTTATTATTATGAAGCACTCTGAATATAATGCACAGCTCTCCCTTAGAGGCATGCTTTCACATGAGCTCATCTGAAACAAAGACTGAGCATCATTCATGTTTGTTTTGTGATCTCCAAGAGAGTTCCTTACACGGTAGATGCTCAGTAAATGTGCTGATAAATGCTTGGTCAGCCAGTTGGTAGGTGTCCACTAGCGTGTATTGCTCACACATTTTGATGGTATCATCTCACTTGCACTATTCCTTTCAGAAGATCCATCCTAGCTTACGATTTCTCCTCTTACTTAGTCATCAAGCCATCCTCAAGTTTACAAGTGATTTTACAGATGACACTGTGTTTTTGAACTGAGAGAATATTCCTTTTATTTTCTTTATCCCTTCATTTGTTTATACCTTATTTTTTTCTGAATGTCAGAGTCTTAATGAAGAATGGGGTTATGGGGACTCTGACTGTGGTTATTCTGCCTAGAAGTTCTGTGAAAGACTTTAGGGAATCTGAGAACTACCCAATATATAAAGATCATGCTCACTGCTTCAGGAATTTATCTACATCCATAAGGCACAGTAATTTCAGTTGAAGGGGCACTAAAATTTATTGACTATGCTACTATCTAGTGTACTGTTTAAAAAAGCTGTCCCATTAGAGCTTCAAAACAGTTGTGGGAGATGGGCTTTATTCCAGTATTAGAGGTGAAGGAAGTGAGGCATAATGACTGTGAAGCCTAGATTCAAACACAAGCCTGTCCTTTTTTCAGAAAAAGTGTATAACCATTAGTGAAGCACATTCATGTGGTTGTGTTTCCAGAAGACAGAGATCCGAATAAAGTTAGGTTAATTTTTATTATGTCATTCACATTTTACGTAGATACAGAAAATAGCATGTCAGATATGAGTGTTCTTGCATAAATTTTGTTTTTCTTTATGTGATACTATAAAATATTACCATGCCATAGTCAGTGGGGAGCTACTTAATTGAAGCCAGTACTTTAAAATAGGAAATAAAGATTCGAAATGTGTAAGAATGTGTAAGTTTATTTTTTTTAAGATTTTATTTATTTTTTCAAGAGAGACAGAGAGAGAGAGAGAGAGAGAGAGAGAGAGAGAGGCAGAGACACAGGCAGAGGGAGAAGCAAGCTTCGTGCAGGGAGTCTGATGTGGGACTCGATCCCAGGACCCCAGGATCACGCCCTGGGCTGAAGGCAAGTGCTAAACCGCTGAGCCACCTGGGCTGCCCAAATGTGTAAGTTTAAATAACCACTTAGAAATATCACTTTTTGGGGCACCTGGGTGGCTCAGAGGTTGAGCATCTGCCTTTGGCTCAGGGCGTGATCCCGTGGTTACTCCCTGCAGGGAGTCTGCTTCTCCCTCTGCCTATGTCTCTGCCTCTCTTTCTGTGTCTCTCATGAATAAATAAATACAATCTCAAAAAAAAATCACTTTTCTTCTAAGTCCACTTTCTTTTCTCTAATATGAATATGCTCTGCCAAGATTAAGTAGCTCATTTTTGAATTTTGGCAAACTGAAAAATAGACATTTCACATCATATTTTCATAGCCGTACTATAGGAGAACCGAGAGAAAATAGAAAACACTGTGTTGGAAATCCACGGTTTCACAATTTATAGCCTAGAAATTTCCAAGGAGATCTCCCCCTCCCTCTCCCTTTCTATCCAAAGGGTTTTGGATTGAAACTAAACCAGAACACATCATCATCATTATCTTTCCCCAAATTGCTGTTTAAAAAGTTTCAGACATACACTTGCTTCATGTTGATGATGCTTGCTATTCCCCTTGGGTGAAATAATCTGATGTAGTATTAAGACTGTCACTAAGAATTGTTCATGTATAATTTATAGTCACAATTAAAAAGCATTTTTAACCAAGTGTCACAACACAGTGACAACTAAATTAGACTGTGATTTACATTACCATGTGCTCCCACTTGATTTATTGTCACTCTAGAGAAATTGATAAACAGCCCGTGTAGAGCAAGACAGAGGTCTTAGTCAAGAAGGTGCTCATTCCCATGTGTTAATGAGGTGAGATATAGCTGGTGCATGTTTCTAATGTTATGATTAATAATTAATTTTTAGATTATGTAAAGCAATGGAAGAGCAACCCTTTTAGTAATCATACAAAGCTACTTTCAATTGGCAAAGAAAATAATATATTCTTATTTATGGTATAGTGTGAAGTTAGACTGCAGAGGTAAATGTAGAGATTCTCAAACCCAACCCCCTCTTTTAAATATTCCGAAGCCAAAGTTCAGCTCTTCAACCGACAGAGTTGGTATTATCCAAAAATAATCTCAAATATGTACCTTGGATTAAATAATTTAATAAAGCCATATTCAATAAATGCAAAGGGACACATTATCAGGCTGTGAGCTAGATGAGATCCAAAGGATTTGTGCTTACTTTGAGTGAATCTGGAAAAGGCTGACTTTCTTTTTCATGGAAATTCCAAGAATAAAGTAGGTTGTATAAATTAACAGCCAATAGTAGAACACATGAGAGCAGGGTAAATATTCAAGAGAGATCATGTGACTAGATAAAGAGCACAATAGTATGAATGGAGAATTTTTGTTGTTGCTATTGTGGAAGAGGAAGTGACCCGGAACATTGAAGTTCTGGTGGACTTCTTAGAAAAAACATGGTCAGGGACACCTGGGTGGCTCAGCGGTTGAGCGTCTGCCGTCAGCTCAGGGCATGACCCCGGTCCTGGGATCGAGTCCCACATCAGGCTCCCTGCAGGGAGTCTGCTTCTTCCTATGCCTGTGTCTCTGCCTCTCTCTCTCTCTCTCTGTGTCTCTCATGAATAAATAAATAAAATCTTTAAAAAAAGCAGGAGAAAACATGGTCATATTTGACTTAATTTTCATTATTAAAAAAAAAAGAATGTCATGAATTTGTGGATTCTAGTAATGGCTATGAATAGGGATTACTTTACAGTGCCCTTTATGGATAAACTCTACGATCTGAACACACTCCCTCCGAGCAGCTACTGGGAAGTGAAGGGAATAGGGCTAATTCTTCTGAAGAGCCATGTTCAGAAGAGGAGAGTTACATTTGTTTTCATCCTTTCTAGCTTGGGAGTAGGTAGAATGAATCCCTGTGGGGAAGAAACTCACAGATGCTCGGCTCTGAGGAACCAGAAGGCGAAGTCAGGGCCGCTGTAGTTTCTGGGGGAAAAGAGAAGAATCTAGGAAGGGAAATATCTAGAAAAGGTATCTCCAAATTTCATCTGCCTATATTTTAACAGACCCCTGAATCCTGAATTTGTGGCCAGAATAAAAAAGGTTAGCTGACACTAAAGACTGTATTTGGACCCGAGTTGTCCCAGGTGGAATTTGTGATTGTTACTAACTGAAACAAAACAAAACACTCATGAAGAATATAACTTCCAGTCTCTATAACTTACTGTGCATGCTACCCATTATAAGGTGCAGTCTTACCTGAGTTAAAGAGAACTAGGAATTTGGAGCACCTGGGTGGTTCAGTTGGTTAAGCATCTGACTTTTTTTTTTTTTTTAAGATTTCATTTATTTATTCATGAGACACACACATAGAGGCAGAGACACAGGCTGAGGGAGAAGCAGGCTCCATGCAGGGAGCCTGATGCGGGACTTGATCCCAGGACCCCAGGATCACACCCTGAGCCAAAGGCAGATGCTCAACTGCTGAGCTACCCAGGCATCCCAAGCATCTAACCCTTGATTTTGGTTCAGGTCATGATCGCAGAGTTGTGAAATAGAGCCCCATGTTGGGTTCTGTGCTCAGTGAGGAGTCTGCTTGAGCTTATCTCTTTCTCTCTCTCTCTGTCCCTCCCCACCAAGCATGCTTAAAATAAATAAATTAATTTTAAAAAAAGGACAGAACCAAGAATGTGGACCATGTTCTCAAAAGAAAAGGAAAGTAAATGAGACCATCCCTAAAATGATATTGATGTTGGAATTAATAGAAAGGAATTTAAAATAGCCATTCTAATTATATTAAATTATGTAAAAGAAAATATTCCTTACTTAGAGCAAGGATGGGAATATTAGCAAATAATTAGTAATGATAAAAAGGACCAAATGAATCTATATTGTAAAATATGTAAGTGATTTTTTTAAAAAAGATCTCTGATAAATTTAATGTCAGAATGGAGACAACAAGGAAAGACTAAGTGAGCTTGAAGATAGATAAATAGAAATTATCCAAGCTGAAGAACAACAACAACAAAAAAATACTGAAAAGTAAATGAGCAGAGCCTCTGGTATTTCTTACATAATATCAAATGATCTAACCTAAGTATGACTGGATATCCAACAGGATAAGGCATAAAAGTATGTGAAGACATTGTGCTTGATATTTTCTAAAATTTGAAGAAAGAAAATATATTTACAGGTGTAAAGTGTTCAACAACTCCCAAGCTGAATAAACATTAATAATGCTATGGCTAGAGACATTTGGTCCTTAGAAAAGAATGAAGAATACTTAGTATGGTAAATATCTGGCTAAGTGTAAAAGTCTATCTTAATTTCTTTATGTTTTCCTTATTAATTTATTTATATTACATATTACTACTTCAAATGAAACGATAACCATTGTCTTGCAAGAATTTATAACACAAGTACATGTAGTACATGCAACAACCCTAGACTCAAGGATGATGAGGGTGAATTGACCTATATGGTACCAAGATTTATATATTTTATATGTAGTGCTAGTATGTTAATTCTAGGAAGGCTGTGAAAATTAGGAATGCATATTGTAATGTCTTGGATAATTAATGGAAAATTAAAGTAGAGAGGTATAAATTAAAATCCAATGAAAATATTAAAATTCAATTCTAAAATGTATACAAATAAAAGAATAGGCAAGAAAATAGAAACAAAAAACAAAGATAGAGACAAATATAAAACAAATTTAAAAATTAGATCCCAATACAACCACATCAAAATTATATTATGTATGAATTAACTACAGACTCTAATTAAAAGGTACAGATCCAATTTTACATCCGAAGAAATCAGAAGAGCAAATGAATCACAAATTATGAAAGGAGAAAATATTAGAGACAAAGCAGAAATCAAGAAATTGAGAAAATAATATTTAAAACTTTTATAAGATCAATTAAGTCTCTTCAAAAGTACCAAATCAATTCAGTATGAGTTGAGTAGTCCTTTCCATAGATGGAATAGAAAATTGATATTCATAGGTAAAATAAGGAACTTCACCTTTATAATATGTTTACAAAAATTAACTTGAAATAGATTGGAAAATCAGTTAGCTATAATTATAAAACTTTGTGAAAAAGACATAGTGAAAAATCTTTGTGATATTATATTAAGCAAGATTTCTCTGAACAGAAGATAGATACGCACACATATGCACACACACACAACATAACAAATAATTAAAAGGATTGTTCTTTGAAAAGTCACAGTTCAAAAAAATGAAAATACAAGTTATAACCTAGAAAGAAATATTTTCAAAATCTGACAAAAGACAAAAGACTTTTTTTCCCCAAAATTTGTAAACAAGACTTACAACTCAATAACAGAATACAAACAGCCCAATTAAGAAACAGGAAAATGTTTTGAACACAGCTTCACAAAAGAAATGTGGAGAAGCAAATAAGCATGTGAAAAACTGCTCATTATCAGTATTCATCAGAGAAAGGGATTTTAAATCACAGTGATATATCCACTGGAATTGCTAAAAGTAAAAAGATTTACCATACCAAATACTGGTGAGGATGTGGAGGAAATGGCCTTTTTATACAATGCTGCTGGCATACAAAGTGATACAGCCACAGTGAAAATTAGTTTAGCAGTTAAATGTATACTTGCCATATGATCCAGTGCTCTCATTCCTAGGTATTTACTCAAGAGAAATGAAAATAGAGGTCTAGAGAAAGATGTATGCAGATGTCCATAGCACCATATTTATAATAACTAACAACTTAAGACATAAATATCCATCAACTATCGTATGATAATCAATTTTTGTTATATACATTATTGAATACTAATCATCAATACAAAAGAACATAGTTTGGTACATAAACAACTTGCAGAAATCTCAAATGCATTATCCTATGCAAAGAAGACAGAAGAGGTATTTACCGCTGTGGTTTTACTGAAATGAAATTCTAGAAGAGACAAAATTATAGGCACAAAAATCAAATCCATGATTGCCTAGAGCTAGGAATTGGGAGAGGAAATTGAGTTAAAAATACAGAAGGGAATTTTTTGGAGGAGCTAGAAATGTTCAATATATTAATTTTGCTAGTTATATGATAATGTAAAATTATTAAAATAAGTTATTATATGGAAATTATATCACAATAAACCTATGGGGGAAAAATTTAAAAAAATTACACAAAACCAAAGCTCTTAAAAAAGAAAGTAACTAAATGTGTGTAGGATTTTTTTTTCCTTCAGTGACAAAAGTGATTTATTAGAGCAACTGGAATGATGAGGTGGGGGGATGTGAGTTCATAAAGGATAGAATGGTATTCATGTTATTTCTAGCTACTAGAAGTTTTAACATAGAGGGTTTTGTTTATCTTATTTTGTATTTTTAAAAATAGGATCTCATTTTGTTGATATATTTTTATATTGCACCTAGTAATCTTAAAGATTTTTTAAAAAGATATGATTAAACTAAAAATATAATTGACCAATAAGCAACATGTACTTAGACATAATATAGATGTATTACTTCAGAATCTACGTGCACAATATAGTACTAGAGTGCATTTATATAAATTGTGCTAATACATTTGTAAGTATATATATATTTAATAACTGACATCAGTTTTATTGACAAACTGTGAATAATTTGTTCATGTGCAGAAGCCCAGTCTTGGTAAAAAGAAGGCAAACAATTGTTTGAATATACTTTTTTAAGTAGTCAAATAGCATAAATGTAGTAAATATATTTAGGAATTTTTTATTATTTTAATTTCTGATATTTTTGCAAAAGGAAATTATACTTTTCATGCCACTGATGCTTAAATATTTGTAATAACTAAGTAGGTTTACATGATGAACACATTTTTAAAACATTTAAGACATGGAATATTTTCCAGCAGATTACAAATGTTCTGAAACTGGATTCAAATGTAATTAGCAGTGGAAATTTACTGTTTGTGTTACCCAACAATATTAGGTAAAAGCTTCCAAAGTTAGCTTCTCTGAACAACTAGAGGCATTAAAAAAAAGTATTTTTGTTCTTGTTCAAACTATTTTAATCTTTTGGTTATGTTAAGGCTCTGTGTATTTACAGAATTTCTCCTATATCAGTGAACCAGAAACCCAGCTTTCTATCAAATAACCTATGAGTCTGAAAATGAAATTAGAAAACTAATAAAAGTGGAGATGTCAGGGCTCTTGCCATTTTCTTAGCAGCAGGGAAATCCTTTATTTGATGGATCACACTCTAATATTACTGATATGAAAATGGATGGCAAAATTTATATTACAAATTCAATTTTGAGAAAATATAGCTCAGACACATTTTTCCTGAAATTTGCCATTTAGAAATTAGCACATCAGTCTGTATTCATCTCATTAAATCACATATTTATATGATATACACACAGAATAAAGAAGAAAAGCTAAATGCTAGGAATTTAAATTTAGAACTCTATTATTCAAATGATATCTGCTAATATTTGGACCTCTTTATATTCAGACACCAAAAAGGAACCCATTATAAAAATAAAGAGCAATTATGCTAAAAATCGTAAAAATTGTTCTATTTATTGCATCATTTTCATTAAGATAATTGTTTTGAATGGATTTATTTTCAATATAATTGCTTCAACAATTTCTCTTATTATTCTTGATTACAAAATCTATTTATGTTCACACCCCACTTCCTTAAGTTTTCACTATTTGGTAAATCAATGTCTGTTCTTATATTATCAACACTTAAGAAGACCTGAAGTATCATTTAATTCTTGAACTTCTGTAAGTGTCAAGTATTTCTGTAACCTTATCAAGCTAAATGAGGGTTATGGAATAAAGTATCACCATAATAGTAATTTATTTAATAAAATCAGTGTCTTCATTCTCCAACTAAATACTCATCATATATTCATTGTAACAAAATTCTATAATAAAAAAGAATGGGCTTCATCATATGCGCTTAATTTGAGATGTGTTGTCAGTGGTCAGAAACTTCTTCATGAATATGTAATCCATGCTAAGACTTTCACTTATTTAAAATCATTTCCAAAGTTTCATGCTTAATTTATTCTAAATAGAATATTCTATTCTAATATTCTAAGGTATTATAATATTCCTTTTTTAGAGAATTTCATAATCTGGTTAAGAATATGGCACCTATGTGTGAAAATAATTAGATAATTATTAAAGATAAGTGCATCTTTATATAAGTGAAATAAAATAATTGAGACTGAAATCTGGTTAGAAACTTTAAAAAGTGTAGGAGTTCTGGGCAGTCTGGGTGGCTCAGCGGTTTAGCGCCGCCTTCAGCCCAGGGTGTGATCCTGGAGACCCGGGATCGAGTCCCACGTCCAGCTCCCTGCATGGAGCCTCCTTCTCCCTCTGCCTGTGTCTCTGCCTCTCTCTCTGTCTCTGTGTCTCTCATGAATAAATAAATAAAATCTTAAAACATAAATAAATAAAACGATTGGACTTAAAAAAAAGTCAAAATATGGGAAAAATATTCCAGGGTTAGATTATTCTATAAGAATTTCATTAATTATAGGATCCAAGAAAAGAACTAATGATTAAAAGATCTGACTGTTTTAGGAAGTACAGACTTGATTGAGGAGGAAGTGGCAAAGAATTGAAGCTAATAATAAGGAGGGTAAGATAATGCAGCAGAATTTCAGAGCATAATATTTGAAATAGGCCAGGAAGATTGAAAAGGAAGGCAAGATGGAGGTAACCAGCAACACTATTGTTATAGGGTACTGAATCATGCTAAGATTGGCAATTGTGGCTTAAAATTGGGCCAAGAGAACAACAAAGATTTGAAGAACTAGATGGTTCTGCTAAAACCTCTGATCTTCAGACTATATTTAGGAAGACTGGAAAGGAAAGTATTGAATAAAATCCTGTGGACAAGAGACTATGGGCTGCAGGAATGGAGGGACAAGAGCTAAGGAAAATTATTGAACTATGTTCCATATCTGGGAACCAATATGCATTGAAGACCACAAGCAGAGCCCTCTGAAGAATGCACATGTACTTCTCCAGAACCAGCAACCAGATACCTGCTGCAAGAGGGCATTTGCACCCCAAGAAGCTATCTAGAGCCATGAAAACCAGTAGATAGAGAACTGCAACTGAGGGAAATTATTTAAAGAAATATTATCCTTCCTCTTCCCCAACTACCCAGCTTATTTAATCAGGCCAATTATTCTTTGAAAATAGAGAAGAGCAGAAGACATCTCAGGCCCGGACTATTTACCTCTTTTCTGTGTTCTTTTAGTGCTGGAGTGGGAGGAGTGCAGAAGACCTTTTTAGATCTGTGGAACTTCAAACCTGGCTAGTGATGGTGAAAGGGTCGCTTGGAATTAGAATTTTTGTAAAGATTTTATTTATTAATTCATGTGAGACACTCAGAGACAGGTAGAGACACAGGCAGAGGGAGAAGCAGACTCCATACAGAGAGCCCGCTGTGGGACTCGATCCCAGGACCCCGGGATCATGCCCTAAGCCAAAGGTAGAGCTCCACCGTTGAGCCACCCAGGCATCCCTGAATTAGAATTTAATATTCTAAACTGGAATTCATCTCAGATATTATTCATAATATCTGCTAACCAGCAAAGAAGAGAGACTTGACAACAACATAAGAGATGTTTGGGAAGAAAAAAAAAAATTAGTATCATCCTATACAGAGGTTACAGTCTTTAACAAACTAATTACTCTCGGAAAAAAAAAAAAAAAGAAGAAGAAGAATCTAGATGAATAACTGGATTTTGGAGATTAAAAAAGCAATCCTAACACGTGCTTACAAACTTCTCATTCTGATGGATCTCTAAGATTGTGTTGTTATAGAATGTTTAGAGAGATATATCAAAATGAGACTAGTTCAGTTTTATTTAATTTTGAGAATAAAAGGGGAACTTCAGGGTGCAGTGTTATATAGACAGCAAGAAATAATTCAAGCCAGAGAGTTCTTGGCTGGAGATCTAGTTTCCATGGTCTAAGAAATTAAGTGAAGCTTTAGGAGGAATGAATTATACAAGGTAACAATTACAGAGAATGATAAGCAAAATGCTAACAGAGCCTTTTCCAATTCAGCAAATTAAAAAAAAAAATTAGAGATATGTGGTAGAACAGATTATTTTTTTTAATTATTTAATTATTTATTTAAGAGAGAAGGAGGGAGAGAGAGAGAGAGAGAGAGAGAGAGAGAGGCAGAGACACAGGCAGAGGGAGAAGCAGGCTCCATGCAGGGAACATGGCATGGGACTTGATCTGGGGTCTCCAGGATCATTCCCTGGGCTGAAGGCAGGTGCTAAACTGCTGAGTCACTTGGGCTGCCCAGAACAGATTATTATATATTATAGATAGTAAGAAGTAGAGAATATTAGAAATTCAGGTGTCTATGAATTTGGAAATGCAGTTAAAGTCATGAAGAATAATGAATGCTGGATTTCATCATCTTCAAGAGTAGATTCATTATATGAATGAGACTAGGAGCAGCACTGATGATTTGTTGACTGGGAGGAAGTACAGTAACTTCATCAAGGACGTTGGGTCTGAAAGCAAGGAGAATCAACAAGGGGGTGCTTGGAAGGGACACAAGAATCAGAACAGATGGGTGGAGAGAGAGAAAGAAAAGAAATAAGCTGGCAATCCGTTTATGGAAATGAGTTAAGAAGTCACTAACAAGTGAAGGTAGACAGGCTGGTCATTGATAAGAGCCAAGTGGTAGCAACAGGATAGGAACTTTTAGTGTGTGCATATACTCCATTATAAGATTATTATTCAGTAGTATTGCAGCAAAAAAAAAAAAAAAAAAAAAAAAAAAAAAACATAACTAGATAGTATGGCTAATCTAGATGTAAACATGAGTTAGATTATTTTTGGAAAAAAGGGTGGGGGTGAACACCTAACATACGGTTAATAGGATAGTTTTGCAACAGTTGCTTCTGTCATCCAATCATCTATATATATATATATATATATATATATATATATATAATTTTTTTGAGAGGAAGGGGAGAGACAAGGGATGGGTAGAGAGAGATAGAGAGAATCACAAGCAGACTCCATGCCCAGGGCAGAGCCCAACATGGGGCTCAATCTCATGACCCTGAGACTGTGACCTGAGCTAAAATCAAGAGTCAGACACTTTACCAAATGAGCCATCCAGGTGCCCCAAGATACATAGAATTATTGTTTGTGTTCTAAATTATATATTTCCCAAGAGTGGGGAAGAGAGAGTATTCAGAATACTGAACTATATTATGTCATTAAAGCTGTTCATAAAGTCAAAGATGAACTGAAGTCTAACCTGATCAAATGAAAGCTCATATTTTAACTAAACGTGAATAGTTAAAACCCTTGGAGAGTAAGAGTAAGACCAAAATTTTGCCAAAAGTCTAATATTTTTTGAATTCATAATGACTATAATCATATTTTTAAGTTTACAAGGGGTAGAGATCATACATTGCAACTATTGTATCTTATTAAAATAATAGATGACCCAGTTTTAGAAAAGGCAGCAAATTAGCAATAATGCCTTGTGATAAAATATCCTTTAATTTTATGCTAGCTTTCACTTTGAAATGTAATTTGTGAAAGATCACCTTACTTCTATTTTCATGATTTCATCCAATCTAAAAGTAAACTTAATGAGTTAACTTGCTAAGCTTTTGTACGTGATGATATAGAACATAGTAAATTATTGTTAGGCGTTTTGCACTCCCCAATGTCCCAGTGTAGCTAAGGACAAAAAGAAAACCTATAATCAAAAAGCTTGCTGGTATTGTTTTATATTTGTAAACATTTGACCTTAAGGTTTGCATTATACATTTTGAAATGGATAGAGTGGAAGAGCAAGTAATTAGAAATAAGTATCTTTAGAAAGGTCTTAACATGCATGCATTTATTAACATTATATATTACATTAAAATATTTTTCTTTGTTAAATCTTAAATGAATCTTGATTATATTGTAAGCCAAATCATTATCTTGTAAGCATTTATATTAAAGCAAACAACTGTTTGCTGCAGATTAAAGCAATAGTCAAAGTATCAAAGACAGTGAATTTAACTGTTTTGTCTATTTGGTTATGATCTTGAAATATGGGGTAATGGCTATGAATTTTGGAATGTTGACAATAATTATGATGACTTTAAACATATCAATAGAAAACTAAGAAATATAAATACAAAGATGCCTTCTGGAAACATTAGTATAAATCAGTAGTTATTTTCCTTTTAAAACAATGTATTTCTTTCCTAGAAATAATTAGCCTAATGCTTTTAGGTCATTTATTTTCCCACCTTTGCCAAAAAAAAAAAAAAGAGGCAAAAACAAAAAACTGGGGTGCCTGAGTGGTTCCAACTCCATTTCAGCTCAGGTCTTGATCTTACAGTCCATGAGTTCAGGCCCAGCATTGGGCTCCATGCCGAGTGTGGAGCTACTTAAAAAAAAGAAAAAGATATAATTTTTTTTGTTGTTATATCATTTCTCTTTCTAGTCCTTCTTCTGCATTATCTTTTTATCTTCTTCTTTTCATTATTCTGAGTTGTGGTGGCTTTTGACCTATTTGCGTAGATTTTTGTGTGTGCTTTGCAAGTGGGTTTTGTACCACAAAGGGAAAATCTCTCATAATAAGCTTGAAGGAGATAAATAGGTTACAATAAAAAAATATAGTGATATTTAAAAAAAAAAAGACAAAATGAAAAGCGTGGCTGTGTAAGATATAACTAATTTATGTTTATTCTCTCAGTGTGAATTTCTGGATTTGAAAATTTGGAGTTATGTTTGATTATGTATGGAAATATCTTCTTAGTCATCAAAATCATTCAGTGATACATGAACACATGTTTAGCATTAAGCACCTTGCAAAATTAAATGGTAAAGATTCAGGTTATAAATGACAGGCATCTATATTCTAAAATAAAACAGAAAACCAAATATATATATATATATTTATAATTTTTAATCCTTCATTGTTTCATATATATTTTGAGTAAACTAGTAAGTCTGGAACTTGCAAAAAATGAAAAATCATTAATAAGTTGTGATCATAATTGTAGTTTTTTATGGTTAATGACAATCCAAATATTTAATTGATCCCTTAATTAATTACAACAATTTGGCAGTGACATTTAGATAATCTAATCATGGTGACAAGAATGAATCGTTTCTTCTTTAACCACCAGGTTAGCATCCATTTTTAATATTTATATGCCATCTTAGTTTCTTAAAGGGCAACATTTGTGCTAAAATAATCCAACGATTGGGATGCCTGGGTGGCTCAGTGGTTTAGCATCTGCCTTCAGCTTTACTGTGTGATCCTGGAGTCCTCGTATCGAGTCTTTTATCAGGCTCCCTGTGAGGAGTCTGCTTTTCCCTCTGTCTTTGTCTCTGCCTCTCTCCCTCTTTGTGTCTCTCATGAATAAATAAATAAAATATTAGAAAAATAAAATTATCCAATGATTAACTTTTATGCCAGTGCTGTAAACAATCTTAGTCATTCAGAATTTGTACTTAGCTATTCTTTGAGTTCTTTTATCATTGATGGTCCTTAACAAATCATTTACAGTATTTTCCAGTAATGCTCAGAGAGTACAGGCACAGTTTGAGTCCCTAATACTGCTATTAAAACATCATAGTTACTCTATCATTTAGTGAGTGATGCCAGTTTGATAAAATGCCCTTGATCCTGAGAAGCCATAAACAACATATCAAGCCACCTCCAGGCTTACTGGGGCATCAGGAACTAAGATTCTCTGCAGTCTTTATCCTGAAGAAATTATACTCTAATTTTAATGAAAAAATAGAGAAAAATTCAGAACACAGAGTGTGGTTTGTATATGTTGATTTCAGTACAGAAATTAGTTTTGGCATCCAGGAATATCTTGGGAGAAAGAGACCATAAGGAAAGAGGAGGCGTGAGATATCTGAAAAAGACTCTCCTCTTCTCAGTATTAACAAGGTCTGTGCATATGCCACTTTGTTGTAGTATAGAATAATGAGTAATTGGGACATACTACTTAAATTATATTTTTTCAGAAATAATGTGAGTTATCCTCATACCCCCAAAATTGATTTTTGAAGAATTCTAATTTGGGTGTCTACTGATTTGTAAAAATTACTTTGATGATTGATATAAAAATCCATACATTTCAAAATGTTTTATTCTTTGATATTTTAAATTATTGGTAATTGAGAAAAAGAATGTATCATTTTAATTTAATCAATTCTTAGTAGTCACCAAAGAATAGGTTTTTGATTAATCTATTTGTTGGTGATATTATTTTACTTTGAATCCTTCTGCTGAATCTTAAAAAAATACCAGACTCAACTATTTTTTCATGAAACTATGAAAAAATTATATAATATTTATTAGATGGAGAATCTACTTTCTCTTTTCTTTTTTTCTTTTGCTAAGTTGCTAAAACAGATGTTTGCTATCAAGTAGAGGAGTTCTGAATTAGAAGTTTCTTCTGGAATTAAAAGTAAAAGCACTTATCAAATTCTTTTTTTTTTGTTATTTTTATTGCAATACGAGTGTGCCCTTTTTTTCCCAGTCTTTTCATTTGAATGCTTATAAAATCTTTGCTTTAGTAAGGTAGGAGATGATATTTGACTTGCATTCATGTCTCGGGCACATATTCCTATTCTTATATCTTGTATATTCTAATCAGAAGCCATTAATAGGCAAAGGTAAGGTTCAGAAGTAGACTAAAGTAGCTGTTGGGGAACCAGATATATTTTCTTAAATGGAACTGAGACTGTACTCAGATGGACAGAAAAGTGAAAGAAAAGTGGAACTATCTAGAGCATCCCAAGCTAATATACTGGAAAGAAACACAAAAGTCAAGGACTGATTTGGGCAGCACAGCCCACAGGAAAACAGTCTTGTAAATGTGCCATGTAACCATTTTCAGAGTTTGGTATGTGATATGTGAAAGTGTCTATACTTCTTGTGGGATATGACTGTTGGCTATGATGCAAAAATATATTAATAACTTTGACACCCACAACCGGGTTCCCCTTGTTGTACAGATGTATTAGACACTTATAGCAAATTAATGGTTATATAATTAATAACAAAGGCCATGTTGCACAATTTTCATTCTCAAGACTTAACTCTTTAGAAATGTTCATAGCAAACCATTTGTAATATAATTCTATATTGATTCCCAAAAATGAAGATAGTGCAAACATAACAATATAAAAAGAACGGGAGAAAATTCTTTTTTTTTTTTTAATTTATTTTTTTATTGGTGTTCAATTTACTAACATACAGAATAAAACCCAGTGCCCGTCACCCATTCACTCCCACCCCCCGCCCTCCTCCCCTTCTACCACCCCTAGTTCGTTTCTCAGAGTTAGCAGTCTTTACGTTCTGTCTCCCTTTCTGATATTTCCCACACATTTCTTCTCCCTTCCCTTATTTTCCCTTTCACTATTATTTATATTCCCCAAATGAATGAGAACATATAATGTTTGTCCTTCTCTGACTGACTTACTTCACTCAGCATAATACCCTCCAGTTCCATCCATGTTGAAGCAAATGGTGGGTATTTGTCATTTCTAATAGCTGAGTAATATTCCATTGTATACATAAACCACATCTTCTTTATCCATTCATCTTTCGTTGGACACAACGGGAGAAAATTCTAAACTTATAAAAAAAAAGTAGATCAACTTAACTTTCCACAGACATATTAGCTAATACTATCACTGAAGCAGTATCTTTTCAGAGGCCTTAAGTGGTAATGAAAATCCTACATTTCCAGTTTATATGATTTAGCTAATTAAATACTGCATACTATGTTTGAAACTGTATGGATTTAGCACATTAAAAAAGCTAATGATGTGACATGTCCTCTCCATCAGCAGTTTCTTTTCAACAAAATATTAAGGAATTGTATTGCTTATTAAATGTCTCAGCTTTTCTTTTGCTTTCTTTTGTTATTTTTTGAACAATCCACAACTGAAATTTAAAAATTAGATTAATTAAAGCTCTTAGAGTGTTTAAAGTGATTAAAAGTACTAAATGCTGGTTTACTTCCCTTGGTATTCTTTTTTTCTTTTTAAAGATTTTATTTATTTATTGAGAGACACACACACACAGAGAGAGAGAGAGAGAGAGAGAGAGAGAGAGAGACATAGGCAGAGGGAAAAGCTGGCTCCCTGTGAGGAGCCCGATGCAAGACTCGATTCCCAGACCGGGGTCATGCCCTGAGCCAAAGGCAGATAGATGTTCAACCACTGAGCCACTGGGGCATCCCTTCCCTTGGTATTTTTATAAAGTATTTTAAACTATATAAAATGAAAAACAATAAGAAATAACAGAAAAAAACGAACACTAGCAAAATCATCAAAACACCATAAACTACATATGTGGCATAAGTAGAGATTGACAGTAAAAACACCACTTCCTGAGGCTAATCAGGACTGATGTACAGAAAACTCCCTTTGAGATTTTCTGTTAATTCCATGTGATGTACAGAAAACTCCCTTTGAGATTTTCTGTTAATTCCATGTGAATTATCTGCCTCTTGGCATAAAAAAAGGAATTGTATTTCACCTGTCAAGTAGAATGACCAGTATCAAATAACCAGTGACAATTTTAAAAACGAGCATTTATAAACTGAAAGATACCAAAAATATATTTGATACTAGAAAAGGAAACTTACATATTCATGAGTGAAATAGCACTTAATACACTAACTTTAAGAAAAGTGAAATTTATAATAAAAGCTACAAATTGTGGTTTTAGAGATTCACCCCAAATTTTTCACCCAAGACATTAGAGTATTTTTACATGATCTAATAGAATTTTCTGTTTTAGGGCAGCCCGAGTGGCTCACTGGTTTAGTGCCGCCTTCGGCCCAGGGTGTGGTCCTGGAGACCTAGGATCGAGTCCCAAGTCAAGCTCCCTGCGTGGAATGAGGCCTTCTCCCTCTGCCTGTGCCTGTCTCTCTCTCTCTCTCTCCCTCTCTCTGTATCTCTCATGAATACATAAAATCTTTAAAAAAAAAAAAAAGAGAATTTTCTATTTTAAATCTGTCAATCTGAAGTCTGGTCATGTTCAGATTTTTTTTCTATATTTATTACTTTTGTGCAATGAGCAATTATTTGTATGTCTATATTAATCTATTTGGTCATGTTTATCTATATAAGTTATTTGATGCACAAAGAATATTCATAAGGTTTTGATACAGATTTTAAAAGATGAAAAAATTAAAAACTTAGGATATGCTTTATAATTCAATTGTTTGGAAATGAGTTTTCCACTAAAACTTATATGTGTATATGTCCTTCTCCATTATTGGAGGTATTTAATGGTACATCATTTAATGTGATTGTTGAACATTGAGATGCTAGCTTCTTTCTTGCTTGGCATTATTAGAATTTCTAATTAAGCATGGCTTATCCAGGAAAAAATGCATGCACATATATATATTTCTTTACAGTTAAACCTCTTTAGGTGACCATATAATGCAGATCTTAGAATGATTGACCCTGAATCTACCTATGCACAGAGATAGAGACTTCAGAATGTTCTGGCCCTTCTCTAACTATATGGTGCTGAGGACACTAAAAGGGGGTGGGGGAAAGGGCAGTGATTCTGAACAAAATGCTTTTTATCATTTATCTTTACCTCAGTTTGTAAGCAAACATTTGAGGAGAATGAGATCATTTGTCTAAAACCCAAGGGCTATCAACAGTTTATAGCAAGTGGCATCTTTCATTACAACTTCTTTCCCTAGATATATTATTTTAGTATTTCTGCACTTGTGCCACAAGAATTTGTTAAAATGCATAAAGTGTTTTCAGAACAAAAGGTATTTGCATGTAGTATTTCATTTTATGTTAGTTTAATGTCACAAAAGTAGTAAGTTAATTTTTTTCATCATTGAAATTCTACAGATCAAAAACCATCTTATATCCATTTTATTGAAAATGGGTGCTAACAGCTCCAGTTTCTTCTGTTTCTCAAGGTGGATGCACTTGTCAGTTTTCACATAATTTTTATATTTGTAAACTTCTTAATTCCAGAAACCAAATGCATCTATTACAACTGGTGAATAGAACAGTGAACCACAGGAAAAAATAGATACGTAAGGAAATGAAGATTTCCTTCTTTTTAGAAGTTATAAACTTAAAAAAAATAAACTAGAGAAAAAAAAAACATATAAAGATGTATTACCAACCAATCTTCAAAGAATTTTCCATTTGTACTTTACTTTTTATATCATTTTATTTTTTGAATAAGCATTATAAATCATAGATTAGCAAATTAATTTGGGGAACTAAAATATTGAAATAAAAATAATTTACAGATATTTGTATATTACAGATATTTGTATATTTATTTGCTTTACTTTAGATATAAAGCTGTCATGTTTTTTATTATAAAAACACTATTTGTGACACAGGGAGGAAGCACTTTTAACTTAATTTTTGCAAATGCTATTTGTGCAGAATAGTAACTTCAAAGGCTTATATGTTCTTTCATCTAAACTGTTGGAAATGCATTGGAATCAATCATTCTTCTTGAATGGTGAAAGTATCATGAATATAGGTGTTTTAAGACATCAGTTTGACTTGAACTCTGATTTTTATCTTTTAAATCTTTGCTATGTTTTATTCTACTGACTCCCTTTTTAAACCACAAGTCAAAGTTGTAAGAAATTTAATCTATTCAGCACCTATGTGTATGTATTTTGAAGGTATTTTTACTTCCAAACTTTTTGCTTGAATATTACTTTAGGGCAACTAGTTCTATTTTTCTTTTCAGTTATAGGAAATCATAATTTGTTCAGGATTAACAGTTCTGTTTCTCATTTTCTTGTGTAAAGGCACCTTGTTACTGACCCAGGGACTTTCAACACTCCATCCATATATCCCAGCCCTTTCAGATCTTAAAAAAAAAAAAAAAAAATTCCTTGGACAGAGCATAGGTGAAAGAATGGGAGAAAGTCTTTCTACAACACCCACCCAGTGAGCATTTAGAGTTTTCCATTCCAGTCTTGATATAATTAATGTGGGAAATGAGAGGAAATTAGTATAGTGGAATATCTACCCAGAAAATCTCACCAGAGCTGTGGAGGTCTTTACATTTTTGTGCTTTGGATTTCTGGCCTAGATCCTCAAGATTGAATCTGTCTTTCACAGCTGCCTCCTCAGAAGCAAATTTCTAAAAGAGATTGTATGAATAACATTTTTGTGATTTCTATAGATAATATAATAATGGGCATATGTGTTTCTCCCTTAATCTAAACATGCCTATATTCTTTTCCCACCCACCAAAGGATGTAGCTCCAGAAATTAACTGAAAATAAAGAAGTGAATTTTGCAGGTAGTTCCCTACTGACTTAAACAGTCTGCTAATTTGCCAAGGGTTTTAATGGAACTTTCAGATATAATTAAGGCCCCATAAAGAGACCTTTTAATAGAGCACTTATATCAATGAAACTGTGTAAATTAGATGAGTACCGTATTTGCTGTGGGCCATTTATCAGCTTGGGGAATGTTAATATTTAATGCGGGTCTAGTAATACAAATAAACAGTTAACATTTGGAGATTATGAGACAGCTAATATTTATTTCATTATTTCTTTCTAAAATAATATTAATCATCCCCTCTGTCTCCTCCCCTCCCCAATTAACTTTCAATCTGGAACAGACTCACGTTGTCTTCATTTTAAAATTAGCAGAGTCTTTTAATCCTGAAATTGTCTATAATGTTTTCTAGGTTAAATAGTGTGTTTATTAACTTAACTCTTGGGCAGGCACAGTATAATCAGAAGACTTCTTATATGCTTATATACAGAAACAGTCAATGCAAAGTGGGATTTCTTACCTAGTTTCAGCATATTAATGACATTATATCCAGCCAATCAGCTACACTCTTACTCATAATAGAGACATATCTGCCATCTGACAGCTCATATGACACTTTGTTCTTCAAAAAGTGCATGCCCAAGTCCTGTTATGTTTGCTTCTAAGGCACCTTTTCTTGTGGTGTTATAAAGCATGCAAACCTTTTTTTTTTTTTTTTTTTTTGGTAATAAATTATTTCTTCACACACAGGCAAACTTCAGAGATATTGCAGGTTCTAACCACCAAAAATGCAAATATCACTGTCAAATGAATTTTAGGAATTCCCAGTGCACATAAAAGTTATGTTTATACTATATTGTAGTGTATTAAGTGTGCAGTAGCATTATGTCTTTTTTAAAAAAAGCATCTCTGTGCCTTAATTTAAAAATACTTCTTTATTGCTAAAGACTGCTAGCCATCATCTGAGCTTTCAGCAAGTCAGTCTTTTTGCTGGTGAAGAATAATGCTTTGATGTTGATGGCTGCTTAACTGATGGTTGCTGATGATTGAACGGTTGTGGCAATTTCTTAAAATAAGACAGCAGTGAGGTTTGCCAAATTGATTGATTCCTTTCACAGACGTTTTCTCTGTAGCGTACAATGCTGTGTGGTAACATTTTACTCACAGCCGAATTCTCTCAAAATTGGAGTCCATCCTCTCAAACCCTAGCACAGCTTTAGCAACTAAGTTTATGTAATATTCTGAATCCGTTGTTGTCATTTCAGCAATCTTCACAGCATCTTCACCAGTAGCTTCCATCTCCAGAAACCACTTTCTTTGTTCATCTGTAAGAAGCAACTTCTCATTGTTCAAGTTTTATCAAGAACTTGCAGCAGTTCAGAACCACTTGCAGTTTTGGTTCTCTTGCAGTTCATCTGCAGTTACTTCCTTCCTATGTAGAAGTCTTGAACTTTCAAAGTCATCCATGAGGGTTGGAATCTACTTCTTACAAATTCTCATTAATGTTGATATTTTGACCACTTCCCATGAGTCACAAATATTCTTAATGGTGTCTGGAATGGTGAATCCTTTCTAGAAGGTTTTCAATTAACTTTGCTTAGATCTATCAGAGGAATCATTATCTATGGCAGCAGTAGCCATACCAAAAGTATTTCTTAAAAAAAGAAAAGAAAAGAAAAAAAAGACTTGAAATTTGAAATCACTTCTTGATCCATGGGCTACAAAATGGTTGTTGTGTTAGCAGGCATGAAAACAACATTAATCTGCTCGGGTATCTCCATGAGAGCTCTTGGATGACCAGGTGCATTGTCAGTGAGCAGCCATGTTTTGAAACCTTTTTTTCTGAGCAGTAGATCTCAACAATGGGCTTAAAATATCCAGCAAACTATGTTGTAAGGAGATGTGCTGTCATCCAGGATTTGTTGCTCCATTTATAGACCATGGTCAGAGTAAATTTCCCAGGATTCTTAAGGTTCCTAGGATTTTTGAAATGGTTAGTGAGCATTGGCTTCAGCTTGAAGTCCCAACTGCACTGAGTACTTTTGAGTCAGCCTGTTCTTTACAGTTTTGAAGCCAGGCATTGACTTCTCTTCTCTAGCTATGAAAGTCATAGAGTACATCTTCTTTCAATAGAAGATTGTTTCATCTACACTGAAAATCCGTTGCTTAAGTGTAGCCACCTACATCAAAGATCTGGGCCAGATCTGCTGCAGACTTCCTTGAGCTTCTACATCAGAACTTGCTGCTTCATCTTGTACTCTTTTGTTATGGAGACAGCTTCTTTCCGCAAATCTCATGAACCAACGTCTGTTAGCCTGCTTTTCTTCTTCAGCTTCTTCACCTCTCCCAGGCCTCATAAAATTGAAAACAATTAGGGCCTTGTTGTAGATCAGGCTTTAGCTTAAGGAAATGTTGGTTTGATCTCTCCAGACCACTCAAACTTTCTCCATATCAGCAATAAGGCTATATACACTTTCAGCAATAAGGCTATATACACTTTCTTATCATTTGTGTGTTCACTGGAGTAATACTTTTAATTTTCTTCAATAATTTTTAAAAATTTATTATTTATTTTTTTCTGAATTCACAACTTGGCTATTTGGTGCAAGAAGCCTAGCTTTCAGCCTGTTTTAGCTTTCAACATGCTTTTCTTTCTAAGCTTTATTATTTCTAGCTTTTGATTTGAAGAGAGAGATTGTGACTTTTCCTTTTATTTGAACACTTAGAGACCATTGGCCTAATTCAATATTGTTGTGTCTCAGAGAACACAGATAAGATTTTATTTATTTATTCATTAAAGACACACACACACACACACAGATAATAGAGACATAGGCAGAAGGAGAAGTAGGCTCCATGCAGGGAGCCTGACGTGGGACTTGATCCTGGGTCTCCAGGATCACGCCCTGAGCTGAAGGTGGCGCTAAACCACTGAGCCACCCAGGCTGCCCTCATTGTCTTATATGAACACAGTTTGTGACACCTCAAAATAAATATATTAGTAACATCAAAGATCACTGATCACATATCACTATAACAATAATAATAATAATAATGAAAAAGTTTGAAATTTTGTGAAATTACCAAAACGTGATACAGAGACACAAAGTGAGCACATGCTGTTGGAAAAAATGGTGCTGGTAGACTTGCTTGATGCAGGTTTATCACAAACCTTAAATTTGTAAAAATTAACTATTTGTGAAGCACAATAAAATGAAATTCAGTAAAAAGAGGCATGCCTGTAATGTTTAAATTTCTATCAGGTCAAAATGAAGTTCTCATGGCCTGGGATCTAATGGGCTTTTTAAGAACAGTTTGCCTATAATGTTTTCTGTGCTGATTTCATGTAACAATTTTCAGAGAATGGCTCTGTTTCTCTAATTTCTGACTTCATGGGCCTAACTTTGGACCCATGGAATGAAATTAAAGAATGAAAAAAATCTTGTATTTTCAAAGGATGCAATGTTATGATGTGTTTTGTTGTGGTTGACAGGAATCCAACTCAAATTGGTTAAGAAATTAACCAACGTATATTGGTTAAGGAAAAGAAAAAAAGATTTCATAATGGAAAAGACCTACAGTAATTCTTCAGACATTGAGTGAAATCAGATAGTTAAAAAGTATTATCAAAAATCTGACTTTTTGTCTTCCTTTGGCTCTGATTTCCTGTTTGGTTTTGGTCAGAAGCAAATGTTTTATAAAGGAAGATAAAGATAGCCTCTTAGCTCTCAGCTTAGATGCATCCAGCTTTTGCAGCTTAGCCACAGGAAGATAAAGAATGTCTTTTTCCTTCTAGCTTCATCACAAGTTTCAGTGTTGACTCTCAGTGATCCCTCGTGACACATCACTATCTCTGAAGTGATCACTCTTTCTTAGGATACTCAAACTTTTAGTGTGCACCAGAATCACCTGGAGGGCTTGTTAAAAGACATAGAACCAGCTCCAATAGGCCTGATAATCTGCATTTTGAACAATTCCTCAGGTGATGCTGAAGTTGAGGCCAGTGACCACACTTTGTGAACCATTTGCTCTTACTGTTGGAAGGTTTACAAGTGCACACCTGGAAAGAGGGTTCATCCTCATTTATATTACATAGACAGAACGTGGGGGCAAGTCGTCCCCAATAGAAAATCAGAATAGCAATGTACTCACACACACACATACACACACACAAGAGCAGTGATTACTTCAGGTAGAGGTCAACAGAGGATGCCACCTTCACTCAGTGCCATGGAGGTTCCTTTACTTTTCTGTATTCTCTGTAAGAACTAGAAACTGAATGCATTAAGGGATAAGGGACTGTGTTTAACACTGTGCTGGACATGTAGCTCCAACATAGTAAGTGTAAATGTCCTGAATATTAGCAGAATTCAGCAATACATAAAGAGAATAAAATAATATATCCAAAGAGGGCTTATTTCAGGAATGCAACAAACCTAAACAATAAATCATGATAAACTTGGTAAGTAGTTAAAAGCCATTTGATGATGTTGTACATACCCAAACTCTAGGAAATGGCAATAAAATAAAAAGTTAGTATCAACGTACAATTCCTCAATAGTTAATACAAATGTGCACACACAAACACTAATATAGTCAGTGTTCCTCTTTCCAAGCTCAAATGTTGTGGGGACTTAAATGTAATTTTTTGATATTTAAATTTATCCTAACTTCCTGAATGTTTTGCAAAGAAATAATTCTTATAAAAATAACACTCACTTAATAGGAATAGTATAAAATAGCATACACCTATGAATAGTATATGGATCCACTGGTTTATAAGCATAGTACTGTGGAATACAGGTAATCTTGAATACATTTCCAAATAAAAATCATCATGTACCAATTTTTCCATTTAACTTCTCCAGTTGTAATATATGTCCATCGAAAAATGTGTCATAAACAATAGTTTAGAGATACTGTGTATTTTAATCTGTGTCATGCCTAAATGTCATGGCTGACATGTACCTTTCTAATATTTTATAGTTATTAGAAATAATAAGGTAACAGAGTGTGAAAAGTGTTAGGAGTCAGGCTTTTCTACTTGTATGTATACTTTTGGTCCTTCTTTCATGCACAAATTAACACCAGCTTGAAATCAATAAATTATGAGCCAGTAATCAAAGCCAATATTTTAGCTGGAGCTAAAAAAAATTGACCGTGGTTTGATCAATACCAGAGCTTTAAACTAAATGCATATTGATTATTTGTTTATCATGTTTTTTTCTTCTAATATAAAAAATATGAAGCTTATTAATCAATTTACATACACTCACTTTTGTGCACACACAATCTGTCTTTTCTTCTATCTGTCCATCCTTGCACCTGTCTATGTATGGTATGTGTCAGCACACAGTCATACATGCACTTAAACTGCATAGAGCAAAAGGTATTGGTGCCATATTGTTTATCATCACCCTGGTTAATAAAACAGGTCAAAAGACAAATCATATTCTTAATCATATCTAGGGAAAATCTGCAGAAACTTGCAGCCTGAACAATCTTAAGGTATAAAATTCATCAGCTGATTGTCAGTTATTCATAAAATGATTCTTTATTGCCAATTATTCCTTAAATTTACAATTTCTTAAATTGGTAGGTTCTTTCAGTTTCAACAGGAGTCTCGAAATGCCACTTGAGACAGCTATTTTTCTAGTATGTTTCAGCTGCTTTTACTTGATCCACCTAGTGGAATCTTTCACTAAAATCCAAAAGGAAAACTCTGATGGCCCATTCCTACTATCTTAAAATAAAAATTTCCCTGAAGCTTCCAAACTCTATAAACACAAGGGAACGATTAAAAAGGGGAAACAAGATTGTTATATTTATTTTCCTTCCAAAGAAAAGCTGGATTAAAGTTCTCTAAAGTTTTTTAAAAATATTTTAATGCTGAAATATTTAGGATCTACATCACTTATTTAGCAGTGACTTAATATACAGTTTCACAGTATGAATGTGTGTGTGTGTGTGTGTGTGTGTGTTTTATGTGAAGATAAATTAAGTGTGGCATATTTATCCACACTGGCTTTCCCTTGTCCTTTCTCATGGGATTGGGCCATTAACTCTGAATGATTAGTATAAGAAATCCTATTCCTAAATAAAAATAGTTAGGTTAAAATGCTGCCCTTCCCTTACTGCTACTATGCCTAATAACAATAATATGCACTTTAAATTCAATTACAGCCACCTTTTTGATCTTACTGTTCTATAGTACTTCATCATTGACACCACTTATTGCTATTAATTTTTTTTATTGCTATTAATTTTTAACAATTCTTTTGTGTATATGTGTAAAGAGAATTCATTCTGTATAATAAACTCCAGAAAGTAAATCATAGGTACTAAAACTTGAGAGCAGTGTATTTCACCTTTTAAAAATGCAGCTTGCACAAACTAAAAGCTAATAAAAATGTTTATTGTTAAATATGTTTGCTAAGGCATTTATAAAATAGTGACATATTTGTTAAGTCCATATTTTTTGTGCATTGCTACTTTTAGACTGATACATTAGTTATGTATTTAATTATTAATTTGATTTTGCCTCTGAATTCTCTTTCTTGGATCACCCCAGTATAATATAGGGGAGATGTGTCTTGGGACGGGGGGCATAACTTCTCCTGTTTTGTTCAGACCAAGACCATGGAAATAGATTAAACAGAGCTCAGTTCTTTGTACATGATTGTATGACTTCACACCATATATTTTTCCTAATCTGAAATTTATTTTTATTACTTGCTGATGATAATGTAACTTACTATTTAATATAGACCTCTTTTAAATGCTAGTAAATTAAATATTATGCTTCACAATACAGTTAAAAAGGTAAGTGATATTTGAGAAGACTTAGGAAAACTTTATTTAACCTTTTAAAAATTGTTTATCTGGGCGGCCCTGGTGGGGCAGCGGTTTAGCGCCACCTGCAGCCCAGGGCATGATCCTGGAGACCCTGGATGGAGTCCCAACATCAGGCTTTCTGCATGGTGCCTGCTTCTGTCTCTGCCTCTCTCTCTCTCTCTCTGCATCTCTATGAATAAATAAAATCTTAAAAAAGAATAATTAAAAAAATAAAAATTGTTTATCTTCCTAAGATACATAATGATTTTTATTTACTTGATCCAAAACCTAAAATTACTTATTTCATTATTCAAATACTAATTACTGTTTAAAAATCTTTAAGATCTCGTAGCATGAGGAACATAAAGAATTTATAGGTATATAAACAATTTTTATAGAGAGAAGAGATAGGAAAATAGAATTAGGTCAATTAACATATAGTTATGAAGGAACACCAAGTTTGGCATGTTGGTAAAAGAAACAGTCCTTGAAGCAGGTTTTGTTTTGTTTTCCATTCATTGACAGTGCTTTATAGTAATTATTTACTTTGGCTACTGGTGAGAGTAGATTTGCAGTTCTGAAGAATGTAGGGTGGCACCACTCAGTAAAATACTCTTGTTACAGTGTTGCAGGCTATAAAGGCTGAATTTCACTTCAATACCATACCCACTGAGCTGCCTTTCTGTTGACCCTGACATTTTTAAAAGTCTGTCTTGAAGTTGCCTGCATAGCTATTTGCAACTTTTCCGCCTTAAGCAACCTGGGCAATATTGTGTCTTCCATTCTTTAATACAAGTTATTTTTGTATATATTAGAGTTTCACAAATAATGACAATTTAAGAATTAGCTCATTCACATTCACCTTAAGCAATGCTTATCTAGTTTACCCTATCTCAGAAATAGGATATTATTATAAGGCAATGTGAATCTACTCAGAACTTGAAGTTCATTTAACTGTGATTTTGTTTTAAATAAACACAATAAAAGTGTTGGTTGAAAATAAGTCCTACTAAAAAAAAAAAAAGAAAGAAAATAAGTCTTACTTACAGGATATCTTTGTGCCAGAGTTGATTGTAAGTGATAGGGATGTAACAGTGGACAAATCTGGAAAAATGATCCTTGCCCTTGCCTTGGAGAATACAGGAAATAACACATAAATGAGTCATTATATGTATGTGTGTTTATATACACCACATATTATTTTTATATATTATAAAATTATAAAATTTTAACAAAAAATTAAACAAAATATATATAGTTTTTTTTAGTTGATGATGAGTGTTATGAAAAAAAAAACAATAGTAATAAAGCAGGGAAAGGGGATAAACATTTCCAAAGGGCCAGAGAAGGACAAATGTGGTTTTCATTGGGTGTTCCATGAAAGATTAGCTGAAAAGGTGACATTGTGCAAACGCTTTAGGAGACAGGTGGGGTGGCACAGCTACATGGAGATGCAAAATCTCTAAGGGTGGGGTATATGGCACATTCAGGAAAGAACATTGATGGCTGGGGTGTCTCAAATGGAATGATCAAATATTTAGAGTATTTGAATAAATACCCTACAGGTCATGTAGAAAATTTTTAGTCACATATGACATTTTACTGTAATCATTTATGTATCTGCTGTCTCCTCTTCAGACTCTGAGTTCTGAAGCATAGTTGGTACTCATTTTTGTACCACTAGAGTATGATAATAGTGTCTGTTATGTTGAAGGCATTCTGTTGGCTTGAGATAGGACTTGGATCGTGAAAAGTCCAGATTTCAATGTTTAGTGGCACAGAGCTAGAGATAGGGTGATGCTTGTCTCTAGGGATTCAGCCTTCATAAGCGGGAACACTGTTAGTTTCTTGTGGCTGCTGTAACAACTTACCACAAATTGGGTGGCTTATAGCAACCAAAATTTATTTTTTAACAATTCTAGACACCAGAAAT